>NC_140195.1:2818770-3493770 GCF_965226575.1 Pagrus pagrus
GTTGAATCCATTTACTCAACTCAGCTTTTTTTATATTGAAACTTCCATACAAACATGTAGTGAAGTGCAACACAGAACAAGATTAACAGGTGAAAAAAGTACAAAAACAAATAGACAGCTGGTAAAACAATATGCAAAAGTTTAGTTTATTTATATTAAAATAAGTCATATAAGAGCAAGGAGCAAGGGTTATTTATTCGTCATTTTACAACACAGACTGCATGCTTACAAACCTTTAAATTAGAAGAGAATAACAAATAAAACATAGTTACATGCTCATATAATATAAGGATGATATACACAAGCTCTCATTTTAAAGGAGAGCTGTGAGAATCAGCAGTGATGTGCTGTTATGATCAGAGCAGCAAAGTGACTGAATAATTAAAGTTAGGACATCAGACGCGTGTTTACTTTGTTTTCTTATTTTCAAATTACAGTAAAATAAATACATGCAGTACTGAAGTCCAGACACTGATGGATTTCCTTTGCTGCCTGCAGCTCTGTCAGCAGTATGAGACCAGTTTTTCTGGTTCTGAATGAAACTTCACTTCTTGTCCAATGCTGCCCTCTGCTGGAAGAAGCCTCAGTGAGGCTGGAGTCCAGTCTCAAGGTGATCCTTACCTGTAATGGTTCATACCGACCTGAGAGGACACGTTACCTCAGACCTCCACAGCTGTTTTAAATCATTTGGAGGACTCAGAGGACCACTCAATGGGTCAGAATGTGAGAAGGCCACATTTCATGCTGCCATTTATACTGTAAGTCCTCATGCATTGATAAAAATCACATTATATCCACCGAGCTGAAAACCAGAACTTATAATATCCTGCTGTTTGTTCTGTGGCAGCCAACAGAACCACTGGACTCTCTAATAACTGCAGATGTGAGGCTACATTCACTACCTCGTTACAGTAAAGGCCAGCAGTAATGTGTCAGCCAGTGTAGGGGCTGTAGGTTATACGGGTTGTACAAATGCTGCTGAAGTTTTTCCAAATTCAGCTT
Organism: Pagrus pagrus; assembly: GCF_965226575.1. Classification (NCBI taxonomy): domain Eukaryota; kingdom Metazoa; phylum Chordata; class Actinopteri; order Spariformes; family Sparidae; genus Pagrus; species Pagrus pagrus. The sequence goes on from NC_140195.1 coordinate 2,819,773, forward strand.
CATATCTGACCAGATTTGGTGCCATGCCAGTGTGTAGAGGTCATGCTACACACTCTGGATAAAGACATTTTTGAGTCTCTTTAAACCTCATTTCCCTTAAATTGTTATCCAACACATTTTCTCACGCTGCCTTGTATTACTTAACCTTTCATCAAAATCTGCACTTAATTGTAGAAGCATGCATCATTTGAATTTCACTGTGTTAACGACTCCAAACAAGGCTCAAACAAAAAGAGCATGACTGGCCTGACAAAAATATTGTCAATAACACTACGGTTAGATTTTGACAAAGTAGAAACGGGGACTATATGTCACTTGTTTAACTTCTCAACTGGATATTTTAATCATTTTTAAACAAAGAGTTTACACATTTACAGCCGTTGTTTCGATGCTCTAACAGTCCACTGGCTCCAGTCACAAGTTGACTCAAGTGAATTAAAATGGTAAAAGTTACAACAATGAAAACGATGACAAAGAAAGTGTTTTTTATTCCATTTTATTTTACAAAGATTCCACAGATCCAGCGTCACACTTAGAAGTTCCTGTGAGACGAGAGACGGGGAGAGGAAAACAAGTTAGTTTCCAAAATTAAGTTTCTGATCTAAACGCTGATGAACATCCTGCACAACAACAGACAATATTTACACTGACTTGCATTATTCTTTTCAAACTCCAGAGCGTTCAAAAGGTTTACATTTATAAAACAGCTGGATTTGCTTCCTCTCTGCAGCTACGATATAATCTGATCACAATTTATCTGAAGTATTTTCTGATCCAACAACACAACTTGCAGGAATGCCTCAGATTATAAAGCCATCAATGGACCCTTGTTCAGGGAAGATATGTTTCCTGTCACACTAAGAAAACGACAGGTGTCAACAAAATGATCCAAGGCTGTCACAATATACCACTATTAACATGATATTTAAACTTCAAATACTGTTATGTTAACAATACACATATGATAATGTTGTGTAAAGATAAATAGCCTCCTAAATCATTCCTACTTATTTACTACTGGCGCACAAAATCATGTCTGAAGAAACGACAGACTAGAGAAAGACACTCCGCCCACGCCTGAAGACACTCAGCTTGCTAGTGTGGGAATTTTTCAGATTTTGTAAAAGGACATCATCCATCGACATCCTGCGTTCCTTTGTGCACAATATTTAAATATATAAACTGCATTTAGCTACTCTATGTTCAGGCTCCTGGTTGTTGTGCATGCTGGCTCACTGTCCCATTGTTCGAGTAATAAGAAAACACCCGTGCTTCAGTCAAAATGTCTGGTGTATTATATCCATATTATTTACAAAAGTGTGTGAATTTCTTTAGTGTCACTGTTTTAACGGCCACTTAAGGGCACAATTGATTCCCTCTTCTTAGTCAAAGAGGAAAAACTTGTGTGCATCGAAGCGAACATTAGCTTTATCCCATTTAAGATAAATCAAGACATGTATGAGGATCCATCATTTCACTACAACGGCACAGAAATCTCACTGAGGTCAGGTCCATAAAGAAAACAACAGCAGGTTCTTACTTTGCAACAACGCTGTCATTCCTTGCGAGCCTGAGGATGGAGTCATCAGACTCACCCTGCAGGAGGAATAATAAAACACGGGTAAGACAAAAACTTTCAGCACATAAAAGACAATCTAGTGGTTTCCAGTAGAGGCTGCAACTCAGTCCAAACATTTAAAACCTTCCTCTGCTGTCCTTTATTTTCAATGATTGAATGACAAAAGCTGCACATTTGCCGTAATTATTGTGTATTAAAATAATCAAATTCATGTTGAACTTTTTATCCAGTTTCATTTAGAGGGTCACAGGAAACGATGGGGAAAAAAGAAAAGGGGGTAAAAAAAAAAAAAATCACTACCTACATGTCATACACAGTAATAGAAGCTACAAGACAAGCCGGCTGATGGGTTTTCTGAATTTGCTCAAATCACAATACAACATTCAGCTGAGACTCACCATTCTACGGATGGCGCCGCAGATAGCGTAGGTCTTGAACTGACCATTGAAGCGACCAGTCACCTTGTCGACCTGCAGAGGACAGAGCACACTCAGTAAGAACACTTCAACTACAAAACAAACTGATGAACAAGGGAAACTTTGTGTTTTCTGCAAAGTTGAGCTCTCTAAGTCCTTCAACATGAGATTAAAATGTGTTATTCTCTGACACTGACTTCATTTCACAACAATATTGCCTCTTGAATAACTAACAAAACCAGCCAGCATCTTAAAAAGGCACCATATCGGTGCTTTAGCAGGTTATAGGTTAATCAATTTTAGGACTTTAGACGTGTGGGCATATTTTTCCTACTGTTTCCTATTCTGCCCTCAGCTGTCTGAAAAACAGCGAACAGACTGTTGGAGCGTTCTGGAGTTGTGTGACAGATCATTGTGAAAATATATCTTTGTCAACCTTTGAATTATAAATCATATGAAGATGAAAACATATCTCTTAAAAGGTAGATCCATATAACAAAATGTCTAAAACACCGCTTTCATGTCAAGTAAAAGTGGTGCAATAACTGTTCAAAATAACAAACCAACATGAGCAGTATGGCCTCTGACAATGATCTGCAAACTGTCTCAGGAAACTCACAGACTACGTTTACAGTCACAGCCACAGTGAAGATACTATTATTCTACGTAATTCCTTTAGATGCTGACAAAACTATTGGTCATGTTCCTGTTTCCATGCTACAGAGCCCGTCAGATGACCGAGAGTATCGGGCTGTAAACAGCTTCCATTATTCCCTCAACTATTCCACCTCAGTGCCATGGTGATGTTGTGGTTTACTCTTGTGAACAACTCCATGCAAATTTTACAACCAACACTGAGCCTCCTGTTTCATGACTGTATACAAATTAGGTTCAGTAGCGCACCAAGCTAGCAGCACCCTATTCATGAACTTGTACAGTTCATGAATAAGGTGTGACAGTTATTCAAATTCAAGTTATTATGTTTAGCTTTACGTAAATTATTACAGACTACAAGAGTAAATCATCAACATAAGATGTCCACTAGAGGCTGAATGTAGAGACTAGTGTTGACAACACTGTCGAAGTATCTATAAATATCAATACTTATTATTTAAAAAATGGTTTCAACACTCAGTTTCTGTAGTATTGCTCTCCTCTCTGACAGCACACTGACACATGCACCGCTGTAGCACCCTACATCCTCCCAGAAGTAAACTGACCTAGATGCTGTTGTACAAACACACAGTGCACAAGCCTTGTTCTATTGATCGCTTAATAAAAATGAGATTTTGCGCCTCTGTGGTATCGAATATTGTTATTTTTCAAGGCACCGTATCGAAGTACAGAACTCCAGTATCATGATAACACTGCTGGAGACATTTGTGAATTTTCATACATTACTACAGGATCAACTTTCCTACTGAAATCAGTCATTTTACCTCAGCAATGTTGATCTGGATGGAGGCATGGTCCTTAGCTCCAATGATTCTGTTGCTAGCAGAGCTGCGAAAACACACAAAGTATATTACTTTCACCTTCTTGTGAGTCCTACATCATCCACACTGACATCATCATTCATAGTTATGAATTATAAAAGCTTTTGAATGCGCCTCAATGCAAACCTATAAAAAACTTTCAGTAGATACTGACAGTGAATTTTCCCAAAGGTGAACCCCCCCCAAAAATGTTTAAGATTATCCCTCAATCGTCCCCGTATATGGATCATCACTCACCATTTACGTGGGACGTAAAGGTCCACAAATTCACCAGCGTCGTTCTGCATGTTTACAGTTGTACAGGTGGTCGCCTACAAATCTGAAAGCATGAAATTTAGACACATTTAGAAATCAGAAAAGCATTTTTCTGACGCCAACTAGCTGCCATAACTCCGGTCACACTCTCAGACACAGGTAAAATGAATATCTTAATGGTCTAACAGTCCTCTGTTAACCAAAAGCTACAGAAGTATCTCCGTCAAGAATAAAAATCGTAACATTTCTTCCATGTGAATCTACACAGACACCAGCATCTACAGGAGAGTTAGCTAGCAGCTAGCATACGGTGTTAGCATGTTAGCACATCACGGCCGCATGTGGCTGCTCACACTCTCGACAAACGTCTGATTTTAACACACAATTTCTCGGACAAACATCACCGAAAGATCATCTACGGCTACATAGTTAGTTTATCTTTGACAATTCTTACAGAAAACACGGCTACACGAGGAGAAATAACGATTTTTAAACATTTTCAAGACGAGAGCTCGACAGATACCCACCGTATACGACTAATGGCCGACAGGAAAGGAAGAGCGACGAACCCGGAAGTGGAGATATCTCTCTCTGAATGTGTTGGTCGCCCCCTGCTGGATTTTGATAATACTGCAAAATATATGCAGACACTGTGACCACAAGTTGGGACTGTTTTTCTGATCAGGGCATTAAAAAACTATCAATAATGTATTGTTATCATAATAAATAAATAAAATTAAGATACTGAACGATTTAATGTAGGTTTAATAGTGACATTTTGTGTGAAAATGTGTTATATACATACATGAAATGAAAGCTGTTCACTGCCAAAAGGCCGCATATGAATTCAATTTAAGGGCCAAAAAGGCATGCGTGCACTTACACAGCCTGTAGTGAACATAGTTTATCCAATAAAGGTCATTAAGTGTATTGTCATCCACGTGCTTATGCAGTTTTAATGATTGAATTTAAAGGTGCATTATGTCGTTTTGGGGAAGACATTTAATCAGAAGAGAAAGATCTTCGTTACTTTTTATGCCTTAACAAATTAAATAATCAAACTCTCTTTGTTTTCATGACTGAATAAACTGAATAAACAAACTGACTTTAAAGAACAACACAAAATCACACTGTTTTACTTTGTTTTATGTGGCGGACCCTGCCACCTTTCTAGCTTCAAACAGTGTGCTGGGACCTTATTTTCCTCTGACAACAGCTTGTTTATTCACTTATGGAAAAAAAAAATCAATATTTCTGAGTTCTGTATTATTATTTAATTAATATTGTAGATATATTAAAAAACTGAGTTCAAATTTAAGCTCTTAAACTACAGAGTGCCCCTTTAATAAACAAAGTCAAGGCAATTCTTTGTTTTTTGTTTTGGCTCTCCAATAAAGTAGATTACATTTACATTTTAGGGCATTTAGCTTTTCGCTTTTGTCCAAAGCGACTTACAGTAATTCACACATACATTCATACACTGATGGCGGTGGCTGCCATGCAAGGTGCCGACCAGCACATCTGGAGCAGTTTGGGGTTCAGTATCTTGCCCAAGGACACCAGGGGAATCGAACCAGCAACCTTCCGATAGCTACAAGGCTGTTTCTAGCTTTTGGCCCTGTGAAAATGTTATTTGGGTTTTTTTTCAAACCCTTTTTATTGTTACTGTGCGCAGCCACACTTCCCCGTCCTCGACAATGCAACTCCATTTTTAAAAAGTATATACACTCACAGCGGGATTACAAACGATACATTTCAAACAGCGACAGCAAAAGTCATTAAATAAGTTAATACCACTCGAAACACACAGTATTCCTGAGTTCAGCTGACCAGCATTGTTAAACATTATATCCAGTTCACTTCAGTCACTTCGGTGGAAACAAATGAACCAATGATTTTGATGGGTGGTTTAATTTCAAATGTCAGAAGGATTAAAATATAGGGCAGAATACATTGCAACATCAGACTCTGATAATCTGGTGTTAATATTGAACAGATCAGTTCCAGATGAATAAAATAAATCAGCTCCGAGGATGATACGAAGCACCGTGTCCTGGATTTCTTTTAAAGATACAATAGTTTTATCGTGGCAGCTAAACTCTCCGTCTCCTGGTTTAAAACAGCTGTAATAACCTGTTATTACGCCTCATCGGTGCAACAATAACTCCTACATATTTCACAAAAACAAACAGGACACATCACTTTTCGCCTATAGAAGGGATTTGATCAGAACATATTCATGGATTCAGAGATGTATAATTTCATGAAAGGGTTCTCTCATTTTGAGTTTTGTTTATTGTGGTGACAGCAGCAGCTTGTTGCATAATATCTCTGTTATGTTATTAATTATTCATGGACATTTTGCAGCGCTGAATAATGCACAATGTGTTCGGAGCAGTGTGAGTCACCAAGTATCATCAGCATTATGTATAACTTTATTATCTAAAAGGGAAAGTGTGCTTACAGGTGTTGGGGAGAACTGCTGCATATGTGAAAAAGTGTTGCTTAAAGCCTTCTGTGGCTCCAGAGGAAAGCCGCATGTAATCTGATAAACTGCCTCCAGTGATGTCACATAGTGGCCAAGTTGCATTGTGGGTAATGTAGGCAGCAGGTTTTGAAAAGGAAGAAGAATGCGTGGAATAAAAGCGGTGATATGTTCTGCAGTCCAACACTGTTAGATCAGTGGACTACTTTTCAAAACCTGGTGCCTACATTACCCACAATGCAACTTGAGAGACATCACTGGAGACACTTTTTCACAGCCACAGAGCCGGAAAAAGACCCACCAAGACCTGTAAACACACTTTAATGTGTAAAATTGGCGGAGTTACCCTTTAAGTCTCAAGTCAAGTCCAGTCTCACAGCACACAGACCGCTCTCATTAGTTATTGTTCTTATTATCAGGACCAACAGGACAGGGTGATGGATTTGGATCAACTACTTGTAATTAGGGACTGTCCCAAATGTTTCCAGAACATCTGGTCGCCCCCTCTGAGCCTCCAGAACCAGCTGCTCTTGTTGCTACCAGACACACCTGATGTCAAGTTCAGTCCAGTCACGTCACAATTTTATTTCAAGCAAGAAACAGCTATGGATATCTAGTTTCTAATCACAGAATAGATAAAGATTTTAAAACACGATGCATTGTTATGACTCGGACTGCTCAAACTGTAGGTTTACAAACTTCAGTTGCAACTTTGCAATAAATAAATGATTTGTAAAGCATTTCATTGATCGTTAACAGTGAAATAAGCATTAATTTAAGTTCAATTAACTATAAATCCACCGTTTATCTGTGACGGTTATAATAAAGTGTTGCAGTGAACACGTATGGTGTAAAGGTACAGTACAACATGCTGTTTATTGCAGTTATTGACGCAAAAAAGTCCAAACACTGTGATTTTACTTGAATTTAAAAGTTTATTAAGGTTCCATGAAATCTCCATTTTACAATGCACATAATGCACAACAAATGGTTTGTATTGATAAATACAAATAAATATAGAAAATATAATAGAAAAGTATTAAGTTAGGGTTTTTTTATTGCAGATTACATAATATATGTAAGAAAACGTGTGACGTACGACACATGTGCCGCGCGTCACATCTCACAAATAAAACACGTAAAGTTTTTCCCCCTTTTTCCCTGAAAAAACATGTCGCTCTGAGACGTGTGACGCTGCCAAAAAAACTCAGCAAATTATTAAATCACATGTAAGAAAAACATGTTGTATAGATAGTTCATGTCTCAGACACACATTAAACTTAAATAACATAAATAAAGAGCATTCATATATATAATATATTCATTTCATATATGCACACCAAGCGGATATGTCTTCTCGACATGAATACATGTAAAGGTACTTTAAAGAGCTTGAACAAAATGTATTGATGCAATAAACTGAAACATTTTAAAATCTAAGTTGTTGGAAAAAGTCAAAGTTAAGAGTTTCTAAAGCCTCATAATATTATGAATACACCACTTTTTGATTCTGCAAATACAACTACTGGAACGACAACTGCTCCAGCATCGAGGACTATGAACTGACACATGTACATCCGACAGCCAGCTTATAGGAACACTTGCACCAACGGTCAACGGACACCATACGGTAGACTGGTATCTGGATGTAGATAGTTTTGGCGACCATACCCGGTACTTTGCATTTCTTGCACTTGGCTTTTTGGATGAACCTGGGCTCCCTGCCATCTTCATCATCATCCCTGAAAAAGTGAAAAAAAACACAAAAAGTCCATGTAAAAAAGGAAGCAGTGGAGGAAAACAAAGGGGCTACTAGAGCTGGGTGGGTAAGGGTAAGCTATGGATTTCAGTATTAATACATTTTTTGTGTGTTCCAGTACTTCATTTCTTTTATTTTTCACTGCTGCACCGTTGCATGAACACTTTTGTTTCATTTCCCCACAATTCTACTAACATCAGATGGATTACCATACACATAAACTGTATTGTATTTAATGATATAAATGTATAGATCACTAAATGTACTTTGACAAAGTAACTCTGCCTGATTTTAAGTAATAATACTCACTCCAGGGACCAGGGTGCGGCTGATACATCTTTGACGTCCGTCATGTGTCTGAAGGGCACGTGATGTGACATATTGTGCTCTGTCGGTGTACAGGACTTTTCGGGACAGGTCCAACTTGTACTTGCGATGGGGTTATTCCACACTGTCCCGATTAGTCCCAGGAAAACCTGGAAGCACAAAGAGTCACATTATTAACTTCTGTGATTCACCAAAATTGCCAAATGACCAGCTGATTACTCTCTGAGCTTATGCTCCTGGTATGTGACATTTGCTGCATGTCTGCTGTCTATCTTTGTTTACACAGTCAGTTCAGGGCTCGCATGCTATCATCTTTAAAGCCAAATCACTGTTACTGCAACCTCGTACAGTCTGACATTATTGAGCTGCATGTCTTTGCATAAAATTAATAAATAATAAACATGATAAATTAATTTACAGAGGAGCATTAAAAAGCATCCCGACTGGAAACATCAGAAACTGGAATGGACAGGAAAGCTCTTTAAACTCCCTACATCATCACTGGTACCCATCTACTGAGCATCAGTGATACTGGTGAGGTGAGGGTGTCCACGCAGAGCCCAAAGTCACTTCACCCTGCTGCTGTCTGGCAAAACATACAGAAGTATCTGCTGCCGTACCACCAGACTACAGAGCAGCTTCTTCACTCAGGCTGTGAGACGCATCCTCAACACTCCACCAACATTTTCTCATGTAGCATAAAGGGACTACAACTAAAGGTGCTACAGTTAAATGAACCCTTTGATAGAACAGTAAATAATCCTGAAATAACATATTTTTAATTATTATTATTTACTCACCAGAAGAGTAGTAAAGTCCATGCTGTGGCTGAAAAAGCAGATGCGTTGAAAGCAGAGTGCACCAGGATGTGTCGTTCTGTCTTATCTTGTGTGAGCTCAGTCCAGCTGAGAGGTATCCTGTTTCACAGAGCGGTAGGTGTGTGTAGCTCTCTCAGTGCACCTATGGTGTTTTTATACACTCAGTGATGAAAGAGCATTTGCATGGGGGGGAAAACGATGGAGGCGGGCGGGCATCATGGGCAAGCAGCCAAAGGTATATTCCCGTCGCAATTTGATATCAGTTCTTGACTCAATGTGCGCCCGCACATGTGTGTGTGTGTGTATCGGTGTTTTTTTTTCCCTCTGTTTTGGCTGCAGTTGGTTTGAACGCGCCAGACGTCTACATGTCGATAAAAAGTGATAAATTCAGAGTAAATGTCAGGGTGTAAAAGTCAATAAAATGTCTCATGTGAATCGGCAGACTAAGTTTTTACTAAAAAACCCAAACCTGCAATAACCTCAGTGCAGGGCTGGTAATACTAACCCTTAATAGCCATCCATTTGCCTGTTTGTAAAAGGCAATTTATGGAGGTTATATTCTATATTTATATAATCTTTGATAAACTTTTGGATGCATTCATACCTCATGCCTCATTTAAAGCAGTAGCTTAGACAACACACACCGGTCACCAGAGAAAAAAAGACTCAACAAAATGCTTGTTTTGAAGACGTTTATGTCATCAGTCATCTGTCTGTTTCTCCGCTTCCATGAAACCAACGACAATAAAAACAGGGAAACCTGGAGGGATTTCTCCTGTAGGCGTGGCAGGGGATCGCACAGGTACAGGTGATAAGAAGAGCCGTGGCTTCCTCTGAATTCAGCAGAGGGAAGCCGACCCAGACTCCCTTGTAAGAGGTTTCCCTTGTCATCAGGCGTGTAGTGACCAGTCTGCCACCTACGCCGTCTCATGTTCAATGTCTGTTTTGTTTTCAGCTCACTTGCTGCTCAAGTAAGAACTATTCTTGAAATGCCACCGAGTTCCTCCGTAGTTGATCAGCCAGATACGCCAACACGAGGGCAGCTAATCTAAACAGTCCAATACTTTATCCCTCTCACAACTTTATAACAGTTCTACATTAAAACGTCTAAAAAAAAACAACTAGACCTTTGTCACTGAGTATTTTGTTGTGTTCTTACATTATCCCAAATGTTTTCAAACAATGTTCACGCCAGAGAAATCCACAAGTTTACTCAGGGTATTGGTGAGCTTCATTTGGCCACCTGGCGCCATAACTGGAGAAATGTATAGAGTGAGGAAGGAAGTCGGTCAATGAGACGAAACGCAACGTGAGTCTGTGAGCATTTGTGCCCCGAGGCATGTCAGATAGATGTTCAGCAGCAGTGGAGGTTGTTTAATGGCGTTTTCACCATGGTGATCCTGCAAATCCATTTTTTTTTCTTCAAGCCGTGCTGCTTGTGACTGAACACACAGTTGCTCGGACCACTCAGCATCCTTCGAGGAACTAATGGCGGCTACAGGTGAGGTTTACCTGTACCAACCAGTGAACGAAGCGACTGTTTAGCAGATTAGCAGTAAATGTTGCATTAGCATCAGTTATATCAGAAATGGAGAGAATATTTTATTGAAGGTGAAAGAGCAAAGAGCAAAACAATTTTTCAAAAATTTCCAACAGTCATGATGTCATCGTCTCAGACCATCAAAACAAATAGCAGGACAGGTCATCTCCACGTGGGTGGCGCCCGACTGTTGATTTCTGTCAGACTCTCAGATGTCCAAACCTGAAGTTGATGTAATGTGACATGAGAGATTAAATGAATCACTGAAACTGTGACATGATGGTGCAATTAATCACCAAATTCTCATAACCTCATCACGTACCATAATCAATAATCAGACAATGCTTCTTACTGACTTTCAATTATATTGTGATTTTTATTAACATTGTTCATTTACAATTACTTGACTAAGGATTTTTTTTTTTTTAGACATTTATTGCCAAATTCCTCTGAAACTATTCCTGCATCTCAGGTAAGTCCTGAACAAGTTCTGGCTGCTTGTGGTTTCTCTAAATGTGATGAGTGATTTTACCCTCTGGATAAGTTTCATTTCATCCAGTTATAGAAAGGGATATATTTTACTGTACTAACTCATTAAGGACAACATTAATTTTGTGTTTCATAATTTAACCTTAATGTTTCTCAACACTGAAATGCAGCAGCGTCCATATGACGTGGTTAAAGAGCGTATGGTACTTAATCTGTGATGAAATACTGCTTATGAGTAATCATGCTGACTGATTTGTACTCTGGCAAGATTCAGTTTTATCTTTGAATGTTGGTCAATGTTGCATCAGTCAGTGACATCATTACGTGATTCCTAAATTTATCATTGATCTCTCATCATTACATATGAATGAGCAGAAAGAAAATTTTCCATTTGAAAGTTTTCTCAGTGACCTTTATGACTCTGGTGCTCCTCGGAAACACAGGAGTCTCTACAACCACAGCCAGTCTTGTGGTCGAGACAAAGACAAAGAGTAAATAAGAAATCGGAGAAAACAGCTATCCTGGTTCTTTCCAACAGTACATCAAATCTCAGGAATTAATAAATTTTAAAAGTATCCAACCAAAAAAAAAATCCTCCTCCTTCCAGGCCTCCCTCCAAGACACAGAAGCACACAAACCAGCACTGCCTGACTACACAGACACCGAGCTGTGTGCTTAGTGCTACTTAGTTAGCTGCAGAACAACAGACTCGGGCTGTGTGCTTAGTGCTACCGAGTTAGCTGCAGAACAACAGGCTCAGGGGCTGTGTGCTTAGTGCTACTTAGTTAGCTGCAGAACAACAGACTCGGGTTGTGTGCTTAGTGCTACGGAGTTAGCTGCAAAACAACAGGCTCAGGGGCTGTGTGCTTAGTGCTACTTAGTTAGCTGAAGAACAACAGGCTCAGGGGCTGTGTGATTAGTGCTACCGAGTTAGCTACAGAACAACAGGCTCAGGGGCTGTGTGAAAAGTGCTACAGAGTTAGCTGCAGAACAACAGGCTCAGGGGCTGTGTGATAAGTGCTACCGAGTTAGCTGCAGAACAACAGTCTCATGGGCTGTGTGCTTAGTGCTACTTAGTTAGCTGCAGAACAACAGGCTCAGGAGCTGTGTGCTTAGTGCTACTTAGTTAGCTGCAGAACAACAGGCTCAGGGGCTGTGTGATAAGTGCTACCGAGTTAGCTGCAGAACAACAGGCTCAGGGGCTGTGTGATAAGTGCTACGGAGTTAGCTGCAAAACAACAGGCTCAGGAGCTGTGTGCTTAGTGCTACCGAGTTAGCTGCAGAACAACAGGCTCAGGGGCTGTGTGTTTAGTGCTACTTAGTTAGCTGCAAAACAACAGGCTCAGGAGCTGTGTGCTTAGTGCTACCGAGTTAGCTTCAGAACAACAGGCTCAGGAGCTGTGTGTTTAGTGCTACTTAGTTAGCTGCAGAACAACAGGCTCAGACACACAAAAGAGTGTAACAGCAATTTGTTGTTTTACTACGATGATCTTAGAATAATACATAGAGAATAGACACTGTGTAAGAGAATATGATGCATTGCTGTCGAGATAAAGTAGCAAACAGCATATAAAGTAGTTTAAAGGAGCTCGACCTTTAACATCTCCAGCAGTAAAATGCAACATGCACTTAATACTTTTTACTTTTGTATTTTAAATAAATGTCACTCACAATTCTTACATACTTTTACTTAAGTGAGGTTTTGAATGCAGGACTTTTACTTGTAGAGGAGTATTTTTGCAGTGTGGTGTCAGTACTTTTATGACTAGTATCTGAATCCTTCTTCCACCGCTGACTAGAGGACTGTATTTCATTAAAATTTGCATTGGATGTAAATTGTGAGGTGCACCCAATATGGGTTTCTGGGCCGACCCCGCGAGCCACATCCACATGTTCACTTTTGAAAAAAGCATCTGTCTGAAGGTTGAAACCTTTGCCATGAGGCTGAAAGCTTTCTTTAGCTTTTTATGGGCTATTAATCATGAAAGTGGATTACCTGCATAGTGTGGGGGAGGTGAAAACGCCTACTATCGCTTCCTAGAGCACTGACTTGTGACTTGGCATTACACTGAAAGTTGTGAGTCAGTCTTCGCTCACATCCCATCTAGCATAGCTCCAACAATGGGCCCTCAGGGAGAGAGCCAAGGACGCAGATGCAGTTGAAACAGGCTATTATTGATTTTAGAACAAAAAAAAAACCCCAGAAGAGATTAAAGGGGGCGGTGTGGGCAGCTTTCGTGAGTTTGCTGCTGTTGGCATTTCATCAAGGCGATGTGGCTTTGTGTCATAATCCTGATGCTAAAATCTTTTTATGGATACTATAATTTGGATTTCCGGGGGACGACCTTGCTTGCGTCGTTGCTTTTGCATAGTTAGAAGCAAACATAGCCGGTGGATGGAGGAAGTTCAACAGGTACGCAGCATGGAAAGTGTTGCTCCAGGCTGCTGTCAGTATTGTATTGTTGTGTTTGTCATCCATATACTGGGCGGCATTTCTAATTTTAATGTATGGACGCAGGGAATCCCTCCACACACTCACACACACCCACACACACATGGAAAGCAGTTCCGCTTTATTACTGTTTGGTCACTCAGCAACGCGACATGGTGACTCATAGGGTGCATGTGGATCTGGACTTTCACTGCTAATGTCACAGAATCATTTGAATAACACATCAAAATAAATAAATGTTACCAGAACACACCTGTGACTCACCTGAGTTTTCATTCTGTGATCCCAAACAAACTGTTGACATTATTGTCTTTAACTTGAACCTAATCTATTATGACTTATAACAACAAACAACTGGAGGCCATATTGCGATGGGGTCACACCAGCTGTGACAGCCGTCAACATGCTCAGCCGTGATTACTGCATTACTACATGAGTACTCTGTACTCATGGGTAAAACCATGCCCATCTTTGAACTCAGCTACACAGTGTGACGTTTTTTGACGGTTGTTGCAAGTGGGCCAGGGGCGTAAAGTGGGGGTCCAATGGCCCCTTTCCTACCTCTGGCCCCTTGCTCAGACCACACCCATCCTCGAAACTCTGCCTTCATTTGGATCTCAGCACACCTGTAAGAGTTTAATGAGCGCCTCTTGCACAGTTATGACGCTATCATACTGACAAAAATCCAGGATTGCCAGGATATAACGTTAGCTGATAACGTTTCTGCAAACCGCAGATAATGTCCGAGACTGACACGTGTAGCAGACGCGGCATATCACGTTCACATCGAATGATTTTTAGCTGAATTTCACATCGGGAGGAGCCGACAGGGCTGCCATACGGCCAACTGCACTTCAAGTCTCACGAATGGATATTATTTAAGGAGACCTGTGGAAGATTTCAGCCTTTTTTTTGTGGCGACCAAAACCTGGCAAGTCTTTTTCCACAGGGAGTTGGACCATCTCCCTCTGTGATCCTGGCCACCAACACAGGCATTTTTTAGCCCAATCACGATGTTTTCCAAAACCATAGTGACCAGGTAGTTTCTGTGCCTCAACCTGACCAGAGCATAAACAGTGTTGTGACGAGAGAAAACCAGCAAACAAACAAATGACGCACACCTGATGGAAAGTGTTGCTCCAGGCTGCTATCATTGTTATATTGTTGTGTTTGTCATCCATATACTGGGCGGCATTTCTAATTTTAATGTATGGACGCAGGGAATCCCTCCACACACTCACACACACCCACACACACACACACACACACACACACATGGAAAGCAGTTCCACTTTATTACTGTTTGGTCACTCAGCAACGCGACATGGTGACTCATAGGGTGCATGTGGATCTGGACTTTCACTGCTAATGTCACAGAATCATTTGAATAACACATCAAAATAAATAAACGTTACCAGAACACACCTGTGACTCACCTGAGTTTTCATTCTGTGATCCCAAACAAACTGTTGACATTGTTGTCTTTAACTTGAACCTAATCTATTATGACTTATAACAACAAACAACTAGAGGCCATATTGCGATGGGGTCACACCAGCTGTGACAGCCGTCAACATGCTCAGCCGTGATTACTGCATTACTATATGAGTACTCTGTACTCATGGGTAAAACCATGCCCATCTTTGAGCTCAGCTACACACTGTGACGTTTTTTGACGGTCGTTGCACGTTTACAGACTGACAGAGAGACAGACAGACAGCAGAGGGACAAGGTAGAAACAATAACAGCTGCACCGGAGTGGATGGAAATGATTGGAAGTGGGTCTGTGGCAGACAGACAGACAGACACAAACACCTGTACTCAAAAACCACCTCTGTGGTAGTTTTCACTACCAGTAAGTGTGTCCTGGACCACTTTATAGCATGATGACACACACACACACACACACACACACAAAGTTAAAACGTTACCAGCCGACACTATCGCAGCCGGCTAAACATTAAAACAACAATAATGACATAAATGTAAAAGGACACAAAGAATAAACATATTAAAATGAAACATGTTCAGTGATATTGTGCCTCGTGTTTCCTCGTGTTTCCTCGTGTCTGACTGACCGAGCTTTTTTGCTTATTATCCATCAATCCTCCACTGCGATCACTGGACAGCCTTAGCAGCCTGGCAGATTTTACCGAGGTTTAAGCCTTTTATTAAACTAAATCTGCTACTGTTTATTCATGTCTTGCACTGCATTGTAGCTCCACTGTTATTCTTTTCTGCTTGATGTTATTTTCCCCTTTCAAATCCTATTAAACTGAGTATCACCGCTTAATTGGGACTGACCTGTTTCAACATGTTATGCAGATCAACTTGCCTTGCCTATCTATTTTTGGTCCCAGTGTTGCTTCACTGTGGCTTTAAGCAGTGATCCAACTTTCTTTTCTCCAGAGCTTATCATGTTGCGTCACTTAAATTACTCATCACATGCAACACGTACAGGTGTCCCACCTCTTCATTTTTAAACTCCTACAGTATCTTAAGACAAGCTATTGCGTAAGGCTACCCCATTAATTTTTGTCAAGAAATGAAACTGGTGAGGAAACCTGCCCTGCTAACCTCGTGGAGCGGATGGTGCAACCCAAGAGTTTCAGTAGACCTCGCAAGAATAACTGGTTGGGTGGGAAACACTTGTATTAAGATTTGTTTTTTTTAAAGATTTTCAGCAAATGAAAAATGTTCACACAATAATATTTCAAATATATTTGAAACAACATTGTTTCAATTGTTTTCCCATTTTATTGTTTCATGGTCAACATATACAAAATATACAAAACAAAACATTTACAAAAAAAACCTCTTTAATGTCAAAGTGAAATTTTTTTTATACAAAGTAATATGAATTAATTAAAAATATATACTGTAAAATAAGTGATTGCATAAGTATTCACTCTCTGAAATAAATGAACTGACGGAGGTCCAGCCAATCGGTGCTGCAGTAGTCGTCTCACGATCACTGAAATGGAATTAATGAAAGCAGTAAAACATGAGGACGACCTGACTCCGTCTGCAGGAGAACTACCACTCGGGAGCAGATTTGTTTTCCAGCAAGACGATGACCTGAAGCAAACAACGAAAGCTACGCAGAAATGGTTTGAGGCCAATGTTCTGGAGTGGACCAGTCAAAGCCCAGACCTCAGTCCCAATAGAGAATTTGTGTCTGGACCTGAAAAGGGCAGTTCGCGCCCGATCCCCGTGCAACTTGACAGAGCTCGAGCAGTTTCGCAAAGAAGAATGGAGTAAAATTGCAGCGTCCAGATGTGCAGGCCTGATTCAGACCAGTCCACACAGACTCAGTGCTGTGAAGCTGCATCTACTCAATACTGACTTGAAGGGTTTGAATACTTATTTTACATTGTATATTTTTAATTAATTGACATTACTTTGTAGAAATCTGTTTTCACTTCAACTTTTAAGAGTTTAAGAGTCAATTTTTTGTATATTGACCCCGATTCCATTTATAAAAGCAATAAAACAGGAAAACAATTATAATTTTTATAAGCACTGTATGTATCACTGCAGAATATCAGCTACTGCAATGCTAAAGTCCAGCATATGTATTGGTTTTACTTTAGAGGACCATGTTGAACTTGCCAGCCCACCATAGGTTTCTCAGATTTTAGTTTCGCAAAACAATTTTTTCGGAGACTTCCGACTGGCTTGAGATTTGGTGGCACATCTGTAACAGTGAACATTTCATCATCTTTATTTCTTTTTCATATCTTTTTGTCAAGTCAGGTTGTTCAGAAAGAGGTGATTAAAAGAACGAATGTATTTTTCTACCAGAGTTTGTACTTTTTCAAATCGTCTCAGTGAATCCACAGTGAAGGTCTTTGCACGTTGAGTCTGTTTTTTTTCATCAGGCTCGATTTCAGCATTTTTCCGCATCCTTGGAAGGTGTTTAGAGGGTTATCCAAAAAAACAGAAGATACCCCCGTGCAGCTCAAACCACAGTGGATCTTCCAGCGCACACCAGGACACAGCTGAAGCTATTTTTATAAACAGTTACATTAAAAACAAGGAGCCAACTACCCGCTGCGCATGTTGCTTCATCAGATTTGAATCTGATGGATGAAGCAACATGCGAAACTCAGGAAAGGGAGCGCAGTGTGAATGCAGCTGTGAACAGTCACGTCACCAGCACGGCTAAAAAAAAAAACATGGCGAAGGGTCCAGCTATGAGTCTGCAGATGGACCTACCTGGACAACGCTGCCACTGTCATCTTAAGAACACCAGCTGCACTAAACGCTTCATCTTTTACTCTTAACCTTCAGTCACTTTGTGTGCCGACAAACATGCAGAGCTGTCGGAGGTGATAATGTGCGCTGACAAATGAGGAGGTTCACCTGCCAGGCGTGCAGCCAGGTTTTAAAAAGAGGTATGAACCACTATGCACGCACTCCATATGTTACACAGCTAGCATGCTACCAACGTTAGCTAAATATGCACTCGAACTTTTCACCTGTATAAATAATCAATTGAGTTGATAATTGAGTTAATGAAAAGTTTCCAACGTTGTTGAGATCATGCCACCAAACGGACTTCAGGTTGACTCGCATACGTGCACAGAGCTACGTATGTCATCATTCAGACTGATGATGGAGTTATTTGCAACTTTCTTGCGTTTGGCAGAATGATGTGTTCACAGATTTAAACCATGTTTGACGCACTACAATTGTGCAAGCCTCCTGTTACTTCTTTCGCGATGTGACAAATTTTTGCCTCTACAAGATGTGAACAATTACAGCATAATTTAATACCCGATGTGTCGAGGCCTGTCTCGCCCCGCCGTGCCCTGTGTAACCCTGTCTGGAGGAGACGGCAACCAGCTGATGCAGAGTTTCTGTAGACTAGACAAGAATGAGGTGGGACGCCAGATCGAGAATTTCATTCAGATGTACTTATTTGGAAGCTGATGAATGGCCGACACAATAAGTATTGGCAAATTACGCACATTTCAAAACTGTTTAAAGACTATGACATTAACCTTATGCAGCACATGCCTGAGAAAATCAAGGGCAAGTTTTTGCTACACACAGAAGACATTTGGATTTGAGATCAGAACATTAATGTGAAACAAGAGATCAGCTTTTATTTCCTGGTGCACGCATTTTACAGTTTACATGTACATTTATTTGTTGAAGTTTTCTTATCTGAAGAACTGCTGCACCAGAAATTTGAAGAAATGTTTTCTCTCTGGAACTTTGACAAAGAAAAATTATCTGAAAATTATGTTTTTTTTGCATTTAATGTGCACAGAGTATATTGTAATGTGATTTTAAACACCTGTGGCTGGGGTAAATCCTCCTGTAACAGACTCGTGTTAGGTGCCTTGTGTTGCAGCCCGGTAGATAAAATGTTGGCAGTAAGCATTTTCCTGCAAACCAGATGCTTTCAAATTTATACATTTCAAAGGCCACAGTCTGTATCGACATTTCCCCAAACGTGGCATATCACGTTCACATGACATGTTTATGACATGACTTTCATGTCGAGAGGCGACGTAGATAAGGGCGAGAGCGTGTGAAACCACTGGATATGCTGGATGAGGGACCACCGGGCTCCAAAATCTTTAAAGGAACTTGGGGCAGGATTTGTGAAAAAAAAACCAAGCATTTTAAGTTTTTTAATGCTAATGGGTGATGAAGCGCTGAAAACCAAAAGAATGAGCTCACCCATGATCTCTCCATTGCCTCGAACAGGCTGTGTGCTGCATAATGTGCTGCAATTCGGTGTCCAAATTTCCCGTGCAGTCCTGCGGACGTGACGTCAGATGACGCTGAATGCGCGTCCTTGGATACGGGAAGAAGACAAGCGCGGTGGACCCAAACTAATGTTTGGGTAGTGATGGATTCTGCTACGGCCAGCAAACGACCCACCACCACACTAAGTCCACTAAAGAGTCGTACTAAGAAGAAAACGAAGGTTTTATCAGCGGCATGTCGTGAATCGAAACGAAATTATGACCAAAGCCGGGCTGGCACCCGAATACACATCGGATACGCGTTCGACTCATGGAGGCAGCTTCAACTTGAACTGGGACTGAAAACAGGTGCTGACATGGCTCATTTCCTAGTAAACAGGTAAGAAAACATTGCAGATCATGTTCAGAGCTTGATTTGAAAATCATATGAGATCACCGAGGACTCGCAGTGACCTAACGTGCAAAGTAGCGTTAGCTGCAAACATGTAACTTAGTCCACCGCTGTGCAACACTGAGTAGTTACAGACTGCACATTTTCCACGGCCCTGTCTGAAACCGAAGAGTTAGAAATATGTCCCTTTAGATATGGGACCGAGAGCCCAACCTGTTATCCGGGAGTAAACAGTAAACAGTCACGTGAACAGCGAGTAAAGAAATAACAGTGTCTCAGCATCAGCTGCATTGCTGTGAAGAGTTCATGCACGCTCCCGCGCCGGCTCGGCTGATGGCTGCAGTTACTCTAACGGCTACAACAGCCGTCGTGTCACTATTGAGTCTTATTTCTTGATCCTGCCCCAAGTCTCTTTAAATGTGACGAGACCTCTGGACATGTCCAGCCGTGCTCAGGTGTCTTAAACCCAAAAGTGTGGATTTCCGTACACTAACCAAGTGTTTTTTTCGGAGGTGGTCGATGTCCACACACTCTGTCCTCCAGTAGAAGTTCAGATACTTTTGTCTAGACAGACTCTGGTAAAAGCAGAAGCACTGATTCAACTTCTTCTCCAGTAAAAGTAATAGAGTACAGGCTCTGAAATGTACTCGGAGTATCACAGTAAAATCCCTCTGGATCAGTCTCCCTCGCTGTCTGTTTACGTCTTTTGCGTCTTTGTTTCGTCTCGCTGCGTCTGCCGTGCGTGATGTGCTCTGATAGGCTGAAGTCAGTCTTGTGATGAAGGGAAGGCGCCGTGTGATGACGCCAAATAAAAATAATCCAAAATTCCCCTGAAATGCATCCGACTAAAGTAACGAGCCTGTTTCAAACTGTAGAGCCGTGAGTCATTCTGTACTCTTCAGTTTTACAACCCCACAGATAATAGTTCCTGCCTCAGTTAGGCTGTCTGTGGGGAACACTGCGTACTCTCGGCGATTAGTTCATATTTTGATGTCTGGTGACACATTTAACTGGAACATTTTTGGAACGGCTGAATGTGTCAGCTGATGTTAACGAGTTCAAAATACTTATGAGCAGAGGGTACGCAGGGTTCTGGTTTAGGTAGCTTTGACTCACAGACTACTATAATTGACTCACCTTGCTGTTCCACTTCAGCACTCTGTTTTTTTTTTATTGCACCAGACTGGCTGGCTTGCCCTTGGTGGTTCAGCATCCTGATTCAGCAACAAAGTATTTTTTTACGTTTTTGTTTCGTCTCCCTATGTCTGCCGTGCGTGATGTGCACTGATGGGCTGAAATCAGCCTTGTGATGTTGGGAAATAAAAATAAAATAATCCATAATTCCCCTCAAATGCATCAAACTAAAGTGAAGAGCCTGTTTTGAAAATGTGAGGAGGAGAAAGTTCAGATATTAGTGTTCAGATGTAGAGAGGGAAAGTCAGAAGTTACTCAACTAAAGTACTCGTCTCGATACTTCCGACCTCTGCTGGTGATGTAGGAAGGCTGGTCACAAATACAGTAGTAATTGACAGATGTGCTCTGACAAGCACAACCTTGATCAGACTGTCGAACTGGTTTGACTTCACATGAACATGCTGCTTCTTGTGCCACTTATTTAAAGAGAAATATAAATAATGACGCCCAACCACCAATACTGATCGAAACTCAGGCGACCGATGAGGTCCGACAGAGCATCACTGTCGGCTCCCTCTTTCACAATCTTCAATTCTTTGAAGTGAGCTGTAGGTTGGGAAGCGTAACTCGTGGTGTGTGGGATGAGGAGATCAGTCACACCTGAATTAAAACACAACATACTTTTGAACAGGGATGTGCACCTGGGGCAAAAAAAGACTCTTACCTAACTCCAGTGCACCGTTACATTCGGCTTGTATGAACATGAACATTTATTTAACGCACCACATGACCCGCTTAAAGGACAAGTTCACCCAAAAATAACCCTAACCCTAGAAATTGTTCATTATCTACTTATTATCTACTGTGGCCATTTTCTTCATCACAGGCATAAAGCAGTCAGTGCTTGTGTGCTGTTGTCTTGGTAGCTAACTAGCTAATGTGACATTGTCCTTGCTGTTTTATGTGTGATCGTCCTGCAGGTTGACGCATTTCAATGTTGCATTCCCTCCTCTGATGTGATGACTTGATTGACAGCCTGAAGTTGTGAGCTAACAGCTGAAGACGGCACATTTAAATATGGTGAACAACCAGGTCTATAACGGAGCGCTGCAGGATGGATCCTAAAACACGGAAATCGGTTTTGGCATTGTCACGTTTGTTTTTTTTGTAATGCACGTGTGTTCAATCTATGTGCTTGTTCACTGTTTGGGTGTTATTGTGATCTCAGCTCAGTTTATTGGTAGTTTGCTTTGCTACAGTACATGATAGATCGTTTTCATCTTTGTGTTAAATAAAGACTTTTCAGCCTTTTTATGAGACTGATTTGGTGAATTGACTATCTTTCCCTTCTTCAAGCCCGAGGTGATCGAATGAAAATTGGATCTTATTATTTATCATAATTAATAATTATCCCTGATAATCATTAATTATTACTGATAGCCAAATTGAACCCAACACTCCCTATCAATGTTGCATGAAGCACTACAGTAGCGTCTTTTAACATGAAAACCCGAAAATCGACTTCGACATTTTCATCTTTTTTTCTAAAACACGTCAGTGAATGAACCACGATCGGTTTAAAAAGTGTTGACCTGTCTTAAAAATAAAGAATAAACACTCACGTAAAGTACAGATATCTGAAAAAGACAGCTGTTACCTTGCCAACATCTATTCTCACGAGTGGGTTGTGTGTTGCCGGGGCAATACTTTGTTTATACAGGGGACATTCCTGCTCGCTGTCATTTCATTAATCATTTGGCTCGTGACATCAGTTTGTCCACTAGCTACAGCTGATAAAATCAACCGGTTAAAATGGATTCACCATTTACTGAGTCACAGAAACACACATAGAGCAGGACTTCCTTTGAGTATTGTGCAATTCTTGGATTTCCTCTGTAGGTGTTGCAGCTGCATTTATGCTGAGTCAACCCTGCGTTGGTGCCAGGTGAAAAGGGTAAAAGCTGTACAAACAGGAAACTTTCTCTGGATTCTTGTATTGTTTCTGAATAGTTACACTATATTGCCAAAAGTATTCACTCACCCATCCAAATAATTGAAAGCAGGTGTGCCAATCACTTCCATGGCCACAGGTGTATAAAATCAAGCACCAAGGCATGCAGACTGTTTCTACAAACATTTGAGAGAGAATAGGTCGCTCTCAGGAGCTCGGTGAACTCCAGCGTGGTACTGTGATAGGATGCCACCGGTGCAACAATTTCCTCGCTCCTAAATATCCCACAGACAACTGTCAGCCAAATCAGCCACGAGGTGGTAGGCCATGTAAAATGAGGGAGCGGGTCTGAGGCGCATAGTGCGCAGAGGTCGCCACCTTTCTGCAGAGTCGATCGCTACAGACCTCCAGACTTCATGTGGCCTTCAGATTAGCTCAAGAACAGTGCGTAGAGAGCTTCATGAAATGGGTTTCCATGGCCGAGCAGCTGCATCCAAGCCGTACATCACCAAGTGCAATGCAAAGCGTCGGATGCAGTGGTGCAAAGCACGGCGCCACTGGACTCCAGAGCAGTGGAGACGCGTTCTCTGGAGTGATGAATCGCACTTCTCTGATGGACGAGTCTGGGTTTGGCGGTTGCCAGGAGAACGGTACTTGTCTGGCTGCATTGTGCCGAGTGTAAAGTTTGGTGCAGGGGGGATTACGGTGTGGGGTTGTTTTCCAGGAGCTGGGCTTGGCCCCGTGTGAAAGGAACTGTGGATGCTTCAGCGTACGAAGAGATTTTGGACAATTGAACAGTTTGGGGATGGCCCCTTCCTGTTCCAACATGACCGTGCACCAGTGCACAAAGCAAGGTCCATAAAGACGTGGATGAGGGAGTTTGGTGTGGATGAACTTGACTGGCCCGCACAGAGTCCTGACCTCAACCCGATAGAACACCTTTGAGATTAATTAAAGCGGAGACTGGAAGAATGGTCAAAAACTCCCATAAACACACTCCTAACCCTTGTGGAAAGCCTTCCCAGAAGGGTTGAAGCTGTTATAGCAAAGGGTGGACCTATGTCATATTAAACCCTATGGATTACGAATGGGATGTCACTTCACATGTCAAGTTCATATGTGAGTCAAGGCAGGTGAGCCAATACTTTTGGCAATATACTGTATGTGTATGAGTGATTCAGACTGCTGAGGTAATTTTGTTTCTAAATTTAACCTCTCTCACCAGGCTGTCACTGCTACATGCTGCTACATGCTTTGCATCCTCTGACTCACAAACAAAAACCTGTTGTGGTTATGCTGACATTTTGACAGGAAGTCGTGTGTATGGGCTTGCAGTGCAATCTCTACGATTACCTTGTTTACGCTTTAAATCATCGTAGTGAGGACATTTTGGCTCAAACACAGTCTCAGTTTTCTCGTTTCGAGTGCCCCCATGACCCTCAGAGCAGAGTTACTCAGGTGTAGTGGTTCAAATGTCCCGCTATGGCACGGGAAAAACCCCTCAAGACCCTCGTCATCACATCTCAGTGATACCAAGCATTACCGATAAGCATGAATGAATAGAGCGGTGTAGGGATGACATGTTTGCATGCCAGCCCTGAAGTTAGTATCGCCCCGGATGTTCCCCTCGACAAAAGGCCTGCGGGATTCTTGAACTGGATTACTGCAGAACATAATCTCAGTGGTAAACAAGTTCACGATACTGACATGTTTTGTTCTTCACTGTTGAACACCACTTTTGGGATTGCCCAAAAGGACAGTTCAATTTAACAATAAACAATATAAAGAAAATAAACAATATAATAAAAAGGTAAGAAATAGAAATAGACTCGTATATAAGTAGTATGTACAATATAAACAGTGTGGGCAGTGTAGCGTTATTAATAAATAATAAATATGAGTATGAAAATTGCCCAGTTAGTGCAAACCAAAAGGAGAAGTGAGTTATGTGTAGTTTTTATTGCACAGTGCACAGTGAGGTCTACTGGGAGCAGTGCTGGTTGTAGAGTCTGACAGCAGCAGGAAGGACCTGCGATACCTCTCCTTCACACACTTGGACCTGCGACACCTCTCCTTCACACCCTTGGACCTGTGATACCTCCCCTTCACACACTTGGACCTGCGATACCTCTCCTTCACACCCTTGGACCTGTGACACCTCTCCTTCACACACTTGGACCTGCGACACCTCTCCTTCACACCCTTGGACCTGTGATACCTCCCCTTCACACACTTGGACCTGCGATACCTCTCCTTCACACACTTGGACCTGCGATACCTCTCCTTCACACACTTGGACCTGCGATACCTCTCCTTCACACACTTGGACCTGCGATACCTCTCCTTCACACACTTGGACCTGCGATACCTCTCCTTCACACACTTGGACCTGCGATACCTCTCCTTCACACCCTTGGACCTGCGATACCTCTCCTTCACACCCTTGGACCTGTGATACCTCTCCTTCACACACTTGGACCTGCGACACCTCTCCTTCACACCCTTGGACCTGCGATACCTCTCCTTCACACCCTTGGACCTGCGACACCTCTCCTTCACACACTTGGACCTGCGACACCTCTCCTTCACACCCTTGGACCTGCGATACCTCTCCTTCACACCCTTGGACCTGCGACACCTCTCCTTCACACACTTGGACCTGCGATACCTCTCCTTCACACACTTGGGGTGTATCAGTCCATCGCTGAAGGAGCTGCCCAGTGCTGTGATGGTGTCCTGCAGGGGGTGGGACTCCTTCACCAGCAGCGATGACAGCTTGTCCATCATCCTGCTCTCTCCCACCACCTGCACTGGGTCAAGAGGGACATCCCAGGATGGAGCTGGCCTTCTTGTTAAGTTTATCAAGTCTCTTCCTAACTGCTGCCGAGATGCTGCTGCTCCAGCCGACTACTCATACATAGAAAATGGCTGAACTTCTGAACTTTGGAAAGAGGCAGGCTTGCGTCCAGTCTTAATGCTGAGCTAGGCTAATGGCCCCCTGGTTCTGAATGGCATTTGTGAGCGGTATGGATCTTCTCATCTAACTCTCAGCAATAAAACAAGTGAGTGTTTCGCCTAAAAAGGTCAAGAAGCAAGTCCAGTTCAGTTTGTTCTGGAGCCATGTCCATACAAGCCAAATGTAACGGTGCACTGGAGTTAGGTAAGAGTCTTTTTTTGCCCCAGGTGCACATCCCTGTTTAAAAGTACATCCTGTTTTAATTCAGGTGTGACTGATCTCCTCATCCCACACACCACGAGTTACGCTTCCCAACCTACAGTTCATTTCAAAGAATTGAAGATTGTGAAAGAGGGAGCCGACAGTGATGCTCTGTAGGACCTCATCTGTCGCCTGAGTTTCGATCAGTATTGGTGGTTGGGCGTCATAATTGATATTTCTCTTTAAATAAGTGGCACAAGAAGCAGCATGTTCATGTGGAGTCAAACCAGTTCGACAGTCTGATCAAGGTTGTGCTTGTCAGACCACATCTGTCAATTACTACTGTATTTGTGACAAGCCTTCCTACATCACCAGCAGAGGTCGGAAGTATCAAGGCGAGTACTTTACTTGAGTAACTTCTGACTTTCCCTCTCTACATCTGAACACTAATATCTGAACTTTCTCCTCCTCACATTTTCAAAAACAGGCTCTTTACTTTAGTTTGATGCATTTGAGGGGAATTATGGATTATTTTATTTCCCAACATCACAAGACTGATTTCAGCCCATCAGTGCACATCACGCTCGTATCTGCAGAGACCCTGCAGGGATACTTTTCACTTTGATACACCGAGTACATTTCAGAGCCTGTACTCATTTACTGGAGTAAAGAAGTTGACTCAGTACTTCTACTTCTACCAGAGTCTGTTTTTCTGCACAAAAAGTATCTGAGTAAAGAATGTGTGGACTTTTGCCACCTCTGATCACGACCTAGATCTGAAGTATTCCAAGATATCGGTTTCTTTTTCTGAACCGCTTCACCTCACCTCAACGCGCCGCTCAGCCTCAGGAAACTTCCAGGTGTAGCGCAGAGGAATTTAACGGACAAATGCTTAAATGAAGACAAAACGAATGAAAGGTGTCAAGTTGTAACAATTTTTTATTTCCTGTCAAGAACTCGATCAAGCGCAAGAAAAGCCTTTCACAACACAAGGAGAGACAGAGACAGAGCGTTATATTACAGAGATGATAGATGGCATCTGTTTTCACCTTCGTGTCACAGAAGGGAGAACAAAACAAAAACAAAAGCAAGAATAAGAACTTGGTTCAACATATTTTTCCATAGTGATAAAAGATACAAAAAAAACTAACAATGTTCAAATCCTCTTGAGAACATACAGAATTATTATACAGAAACACTACAATACTTTTTATCTCCCTCTCCCTCCCCTCCCCTCCCCCCACCCTCTAAATTACTCCTGAAGCCGAGGCGGCTATGATCACAGATGAAACAAATATCGAGTACTGTACACAGACACGAGTCATCACGGCTCCACTGACACCAGAACTTTTTCTCAGGAGAGCGCCGGCCAACATCGCTAATCTACAGCCCCAATCTGCAGGATTAATTTAACAATCGGACTCCAGTCAGAAACGGGTATTAAACTCTTTACCTGGCTGCTGATACGGGCCTATACGCCTTCTTTTTGTGGCTTAGCACAAATGTTTTGATTCGTCACTCTCTGCGAAACCCAAACTAGAAACCTCACATTAGTTTGGGGTGAATCTACAGTATCAATGTGAGCGGCGGCTCTGAAATTGTAATTTTTGCAGAGAAAAATTTACTTTTCACGTTTTTTTGTTTTTTTTAGTAAAAATTGTGATTTAACAACGTTTGAACAAAGCTGGACAGCAGATTGGGGCTTTAAAGCAGACTTCTCTCCTGTCTAACCATTCAGAAGGGTGTGTGTGTGTGTGTGTGTGTGTAAAAGTGTCAACATTTTAATGTAGATGAGATCAGAATGAATAAACTGGTGCGAGTTGTTGGTTCAGACACCATTTATTCGTTTTTTTTAATTTGAGAATTTGCAGTGTTATTATCTGTAAAGTGTGTGTGTGTGTGTGTGTGTGTGTGTGTGTGTGTGTGTGTGTGTGTGTGTGGGGGGGGTAGGGGTATTAACATCAGCTAGAGGAGCTGCTGGGTGCATCTTACAGGGGGAATCATACATTCTCTGGTTCACTTCGACTGCATTCAGAGTAAAAAGGTAGTGGAGGGTGGATGGAACCGAAATAAGACACCAGCTTCATTTTTCCAATGCTGTTAAACAATCCTCTGATTTCGACGCTACAGCCGACATTTTGCGACCCTTCTCGTATTCGTTTGCTTTTAGCCGATGGATCACATTTTGGCGTTTCTGCGGCGGGAGGCGTTACGAGGCCTGTACTACGACGCAAGTTGGAAACATACAGGGTTTATTTTCTGTTATCTGGCTTCACTAACTCTAACAATCGCAATCACTCGATCGCAAATGTGAAAAAAAAGGGGCGTATTTTTACAGACCAAGCGCAAACTATTAACTGAAATGCAGGACTGAACTGACAGCTGACAGAAATAATGCAAATGCGTAAGTTAGCAGGCTTCGAACATCGCTGACAGTTTTAGCCTCAGTCCCTCAGCTGCAACAGCAGCGGTGTCACTTGCAAGCAAATAAAAATAAATTAAATATAAAAAGCGGTGCTTTCATAGAGGTCATAGTGCTTCGGTTAGTCTCTGTTGTAGGATGATATCGGTGTACAAAAAGCACAATCAAATGGCTTCCACGTCGTTTGCAGACAACAAGAAAATAAATGAAATATTTCTAAAGACTCCTGATCCATGCAGAGGATCTCCTATCAACAATGATGTCATTTTTTAAATCTTGCTTCGTCATACAGGCCTCTCCGATACGTCCGGGTCGCAAAATGTGGCGTGAAGCCACACATCTACATCGTATATCGAACTCCTTGTACAGTAGCAGGAGGTTACACTTGTTTCTGAGGAATGTCGAGGTTTCTGTTTTGCTCACAGAATTAGGCTCATTTGGATCAGACGCTGTCACCTGTCTTTTATTGTGTCGACTCAACTTTTTATTTTTTTCCTCCTTTTTTGTTTTTGGTTTTTTTTTATAAGAAATCTTAGAAAAATGTTACACCTTTGAGAAGAGTTTGCACCGCGTCTCGTGTGATAGCTGTCATGATGTCATTATGAACTTCCGGTCGCGACTGCTGGCTGTACCTCCTCTTTATTCTCGTTTATTTCTCTCCTCTTTTTGGTGGTTGTTGTTGTTTTAGTGTTGTTTCGTCGCCGTCTTTGCTGATATTGGTTATGTTACTTGATTTATATTAATCAAGAACATAAAGGATGTCCGGTCATGTGTCATTTTGGTTTTTGTTTCTGTTCTGGTTGGTAAACAAAAAAATAACAAAAACATGATTTAAAAAGAAATCAAGAGGAAGTTTGCACCCAACTGCCCGTGTTCTCCGTCCTCTGGTATTTCACAGAAGTTACCTCAAACACATCCTCTCCCAAACAAACATTTTTTTTTTTGGTTCTTGAACATGTTGCACAGCAAAAAAGTTCACAATTTTCCAACAACACAGAAAGCCTCAGAGATACTCCAAAGTCATTTTTGTCTCTTGATGTCGAACAGGCGTAATATGTTTCTGAGTCGTTTCTTTAAGAAACGATGAAGATTTGTGTGGAGGGAGGAAACAGAAAGGTGAAAATGTGACTGACTTTTGAAGGGCGAAGTCAAATCAAAAACATTGTACAAGGATCGTCTGAGCTCTGATGGTAAACAGCTGTGAGCTGAGAGAAAAGAAAAATTTTCCATTCAGTGACAAATCCATGTCACAACAACTAATAAATGTTCCACAGGTGCGAAACCACAGACATGATCTGTACGTGATTAAGGGTGTGGTGAGACAACGATGGGATGACAAAGTAAAGACACTTTGATAAGATTCCTGGAAATGACACTTCTCACGCAGAAACCACAAAGGAAGCTACATAATAAATCTTTCACCCAAACCGCCACAATCTAAAAAGGCTGCAGTTTTACATCTCCTAATTAATCTACAGTAACACACTGTAAACATGTTTTTAAAAACCAACAGCCGACACCGATGTGGCTGTTCGTTATCCTTGATATTGTCTTAAATAAAGTCAGAAAATCTGTACGAATCGCTGCTTTTAGCTGCCGATACAAATCAAGTGATGGCGTAAGCTAACCAGGCAGTGGACGCTCCCATGACACCAACAGTAAATAGTCAGATTTGTGTTAAAAAAAGGTGGCGCTCATGCTCGCTCACTAACTTGAACCTCCAGTGCCTGAAGAACGTCATATTTACAAGCAAACTAGTCGGACAGAAGCGGAGAAATACTCGCTGAGACGACCTGCCGGTTCTTCCTGCTGAAATCAGGCTTAAATACACGTGTTTGAAGATGAATAAAAACCCGTCCGTCATGTGTGGATGTGCACCTTCCTTATCTTCTGGGATAAAATAGTCTGTTAAAAATCTAATTACCTTATTTACAATTTTACAACGAGGAACAAACATAAAAATATCGATATAAATATTACATTTGTTACAAAACATGTTCCTAGAGTGCGACTGAGCCGTCAGCATGGTGTTTTCCTGGGATGCAGCACGTTAGGATGTACATACTACAAAGCTGTAGTAAAAGTACAAAAAACCTCTCCGTAAAGCCTGACGTAATCAGCCTGGTCTTACTTTACTGTATGCAAGGGCAGACACGGTGATTCCTAGAGTTGCGTTTGCAGCTTTTAAAAAAACTGCATATTCAATTACTTCCATTTTATAGCTGCTCAAGAGTTCATACAGTAAATACTGGCTGGTGGCAGTTACAAAGAATCTGCCGAGCTGTAAGTTTGAGGCATTTCGTTTGTTTGCACATTCCTCTGAGGTGGTTACACCTGTCTGCTCATGACAATAGGAAACTGTGACGCAGAGGGCCGAGCCGTCAATCACATTTTCACCTTTGTGTTCACACCTATTGGGATTTCTGACGGTAAAGACAGAGCAGGTTGAGATGCAAGGTGTTTGTAGAGGAGGCAGTCACGTCTGGAGCTGCGTGTGTTTGGAGGACAGGTGGCGACGTCGGGATTTTCCTCTCTTACCACTGGCCGAGTTGTGACTCTAATATGCATTCAGACGGTCTCAGGTCTGCTGGCTCTAGGTGGTCTGCAAGGAAGAGAAGAAAAGACCGTGATTTTACAGAAACAACCTCGCACATGTGGCAGAAAAAAACATTTTAATTCTTCGCTGCAAGAGCGGATAAACGGAAGCACCCGGGGAGCTGTGACTTCTCCCGTGTTTCCTATGCTTACCTTGATACCATTGTTTTGCATAGTTAGTTTATTTGTGAGCATGGCAACTTCATGACAGGCTGACATTTACATATCTCTGCTGCCAATAAACTGTCTGGTGATAAAAAAAAATATTTACTTTGAGGTGGGAGCAGAGAGACGTCACTCACCCAAACAGGCTCCCTTTGTTTGCCATGTCAAAGGTAGTGTGAAGGATTAATAATAAACATCTGTTGTCAGTCTAACTTTAAACACTCGCCGCTGGAAATTTAAAAGTGGGTTACCCCAACAATCGCATTTATAATTCATAATGATGCGTACATGGTGGGTTGATAAATGTCATGGTGCAGAGGGATGCGCACCTGACCTATTCCCCTGTGATCATTCCTTGGAAGAACAGCCATTTTATTCCATTTGCTGTCAACGATCGTCTTATTAAGGTCTAATTTTGAGCAATTACCCAAACAATGAGTTGCTGTATCTATTATAGTCGAGTATTACGTACATAAAATACCAACCCAGCAGACAGCAGGAGCTAACAGGAAGTACTTAATCGCATTGATATAAAATTCCCCCATTGATTTGCAGCACTGCTCACAAAAGGTCTAATGCAACGAAAATATGTCAAAAAAACCTGACAGTTAGATAAATGTATGAGTCGTAGTTTACACTCAGCTGCCGGTTTATTAGGTCCAATGTGCTGAAACTCAAACATTCCTGCAGTAAATCCTAATGAAGCTGATAATGTTCAGTTTGGGCCGTTGTTAGAAACATGTTGATTCAAGCGCACTGTGTAACACCGACAGGAGAGCCACGTATCAATCTGCACCAGTGATTCCCATTAATTAATTTAGTCGTCAACCTTGTGAGACAGCGAGATCATGTGAGGAGAGCTATAACACCTTTCATCTGTGGAGAAGATGGCGATGGCTCTACCAACCCAACATGTGGCTATTTGACGTCCTGGGAATGAGACTCAACAATCAACTATCTTTGTGGTGCGTTCAGGAACAGCTGGGACAAATCCTACTGACTCTACCTTTAACTTTAATAGTCTTTGAATTATATTAATATGACGTGAGCTTCAGTTAGCTTTGACCACAAATGTCCTTCAGAGGGAGACTTTTTACTCTGATACTCTGAGTACATGTCAGAGCCTGTACTCGATTACTTTTACTGGAGTAAAGAAGGTGAATCAGTACTTCTGTTTTTACACAAAGTATCTGAACTTCTACAGAAAGTGTGACTTTGGTTTTAGCGAGTTGTACCTAATACATTTGCAACTGAGTGAATATCTTCATCTGTGTCAACAGTTTGATGAGAAAGATGGCGGTTGACAGAAACTAACCCCTGCACTCTGCCTCGGCATCTTGTTGATGGAGCAGGACGCCGGGTCTTTCTCCCCCGAGCTGTCACGTTCCGACTCGCGCTCCCTCTTTCCTGTGATACCTCTGGAGTGCAGAAGGAGTCCTGGATGTCCCGGCAGAGAGAAGAGAAAAAACCTCATCACTATGTGAAACACACGATCAGCTGATGCAGGTGGGGAGGAAGGGAGTCGCCCTCTTGTGGCATAATTCATACACACTGGACGGGACCTGGATATCTCTGTTTGGAGTTTTGTTTTAGAAATGACGCTAAAATTATAATGTGCAAAGATTTATTGTTCCCAAAAACAAACAGTGTGTCACACATGTTTCCTACCTGGGTGTTGAGGCACAGCGAACTCGTGGTAGTGTAAGCTGCTGGTGATGGTCTGGCTGGCGTCTGGCACTGAGTGGTATCCTGCAACACACAAATCAAACAGACACTTTGACGTTTGTGTTCAGTTCATTACACCTTGGTTATTTTTATGTTTCCATTGTCAAAAGTTGTGGACGCTACCAAAAGGACTGTTCTGTGCCGTCCATTTTTTCCCTCATCCTTCTGTTGAGGTACCTCGCACACTGATCCGATACCAGAAGGCGGAGTTAAAAAAAATGCTGACCACTGATTGGTCAGTCGAAAACAAACAGAGTCGTCTCGTTGTCTGCTCGCTGACGTAGAGTTTTCTTATCGTTTTTTTTATCTTGTGTCTTGTAGTCTTTTCTCAAGCAAAGCTAGTTTCCTTGTTGTAATAACGAGATGAAAAGAAATGGTGAATGCGAGCGGAGCAGAGGAACAAAAAAGGGAAGCAGTTTCTACATGGTTTCAATCTGGCTGTTTCTTTGAGTCTAGACTTCACGTCTTGTTTTTTTCCGAGCTGCTGGAAAAGTGAAAAGCAGTACCCCGAAGCCGACCAGTAACAAACAACCCCCTGTTTCATTTTCAAGGGTTCAAAGGGTAGCATACTGAAAGTAATTCAGTGGACGTGCAGCTTTAACGGTACATAGAAGATACGGTTCATTACGAGGTCATTATAATGGGAGAAAAGGCGACTAAAAATCCCAAATACAGAAGTTTCTTTTGATTTATTTTCAGCAGACGGTAGTGTAAGTTACAGTTTGTTCTACATAGTGTCCAGTCAACACACACACACACAGTGTCATGTAAAGGACAATTGCTTCAGTTGTGTCTTTGCCAACAGGAACTGTCCGTGTCGGGGGATGACCTACCATGCTGTTGCTGCTGTTGTTGCGGTGGCGGATGCAGTCGTTGTTGCTGCTGCTGTTGCTGTGCAGCACTGCTCGACTGGGTCTGTTCTTTGGTGTCAAAGTTAAGTAGGATGCTCCCGCTGCCGTTACCTGTTGCAACAGAGCTCCCCGACACTCCAGGCACTGAAAGGACAGATGGATGCACGTGACTGACTGCCATGGGCAGATTTACCACATCGTTTATATGAACAATATTATTACAAGAACGTGGCTGAAACACCAACACAACAACATCTTGACTATTATACCACTGACTCACAATGTGAGTTGTTGTTGTTGTTGTTGTTGGTCCCTGGCTGCTGCTCTCCAGGAGAGTAGGCCATCATTCCTCCATTCCCGTTGCCATTGGTGGACGGCACCGATGCCAGCAGGCCTGAAAGACACAAACAAATATGCACATTCATTTTTCCGGCCGTTTGACAGTACTCGTTGTCCTGCATGGGAACAAGTGGTTTATGTTGTGCGCTTGTGGCGGAAGCATTGTGAATCGACCAATCAGCATCCTTTGAGGAACAAGTGGCAGCTAAAGGTGAGGTTTCTACGTCAAATCAGCGAGAGGGGTGACAACGATGGCGGCTTCTCAAGTGGTTAGTGTAACTACTATAGCATCAGTTCTATCTATCGGAGAAGATTATTTCATGGAAAGAGCAGCAAAGAAGCACAGCGATGGCTTGTTGGTTCACCAACTGGCTCCACTGGTGGTAACGCTCCGAGACCATAGATCTGATTGGTTGAAGGTAGCCCATGATAGACAGACCGTTGGTTTGTCCAATCATCCGCCAAGTTTTTAAGGGCGTTATCATAATATACACGGTGAAGCAACTTACACCATCATGCCAAGTATTTGTGTTTTACCAAACCAACTGACATACTTGTGGATCCACACATCGCGGGTGGAGCGACAGTCAGTTCTATCCACGGATCAACAGGTTGCAATGACACGCCAAGACGCTCGTTTTGGCGAGTCATACTGAACGTAAACCATTTTGTTGACAAGACAATTCAACACAGGCACCTTTAAAAAGGAAGGAATCATTTGAAGTTTAGTCTGAATGTACTGGTCTCTTACCTAGTCCCCTGTATCGGCTTAGTTGCTGGTAGATCTGCTTCATCCTCTCGATGTTGAGCCGACTCGCCTCTGCGTGGTGCACCATGGGCTTTGGGTAATGGACGCCGATTATGCACTTGGCGGCCGCCTGCACGGACTCCGGAGCGTTCCACGGGTCGTAGATGTACTTAGCGGGGAAACCTCGGAGGATAGGTAAGTATCGTCTGGAAGCACAGGGAGACATTAGATTTGCCAGCTTATGTCGAGACGACAAGGGAAGATTACAGAGTAATTCGGGGGGGGAGCGATGCAGAGATACAAGAAAAACAGGTCAGGAAAAAAAAACATCTCACAGTAGTTGCAAAAAAAGTGAAAAATATTACTGGAAAAAAGCTGGAACTGTGTTTCTACAAATTCAAATGCTGAAAAAAGGTATGGTACTAATCTTAAAAGTGTTATTTGAAATGCAATACAGCTGTATTTTTGTTATTTCATCAAAAACCATAAATATATCTTTATGTGTTTTTCTCTTACTGAGATCATCATTTGAGTTTCAGCTTACCGGCTCTGTATGTTCTGTAACTGATAAGAGCATGCTGGTTCTTCAGCACTTGCATGCTTACAAGTATTATGGAAAAATAGCTGCTACAAAATGAAAGCTACAAACAACCACAACACTGCACAGTATGGCTACAGTACATGAGAGTATGAGTACAGAGTCATGTGGACTTTTGTAGATTCTGGCACTGAGGTGAGTTAGCATCACAGTGCACAATGAGGCCTATAAGTTCACAACGTGGTAGAAAAACGAGGGGCTGTGTTTTCCCGAACAACAGTTACTGTAAGCTGGTGTGATAGCAGCCACACCGCAGACCAAAAGTATGATCCTCCAAGAGGTGAAGCCAATAAAACACTGACTACACCAAGAAAGAGAAGTCAACATCTCAGAGTACCATTCCAACCTGCTGAAGTTTGTTTTGTTTTATTCCCTTGGGCTGTCGTGGATTTGCTCCGTGTGACAAAGAGAGGTCACCTACCTACTGGCACTTGGTCCGACCTTACCGAGTCCGAGGAGGGGTGACAGACAGGACAGAGGAGGGGGGCGAGTGGAGCTGTGGAAAGCGGCACAGTGCGGCGCTGGGAGGCACAGAGAGGGTGGGGGCGGGTGCGGTGCGGCCTTGTGGACGCACACACGACGACGGACGGCGCTCCGCTTGCTACGGAGATCGCCCCGTCGCTAGAGAGAGATCACTGCCGATTGGACCGATGATGCTAGGAGACGTCTACTGTGACACGCGGTTAGAAAGCAGAGTGTATTGACCCCCACCCCACCCTCCCACCAACCCCGACTAGAGCAGGTGTATAGTGGAAAAGTTCTGCCATCGAGAGGTCCGGTTCTTCTTTCCTTTCTTAGCACTGGAAAATATATCTTTGATTTCTTCCTCTGTCGGCCATTCGATCAGGTACCGATCGAGAGCAGCGGTGGTTAAAAAAAAAAAAAAGTCCACTTAAGAAAAGTTACAGGTTTAATTAAAAAAAGCTCAGCGTGCACATCCCTGTGTCCTCACTTCATGCAAGTCTGACAAAAAAGAAAGCTAAAGCTAAATCTCTACTTAAAATAACACTGAAAGCTTGTAGTCGATGACAGAAGTCTTCCATTATACCTCACAGCTCCAGGCCCCCCAACCTCCCTCCAACCTTCCCCCCACCTCCCTCCCTTCATGATCAGACAGTGGTGGACTGAGGAAAGAGCTCATGGCTGCTCCCCTTGTCCCTCAGACTGTGGTGGTTGTCTTTTAAGTGTTCTGACTGACTGTCCCCTCCCACAACCACAGCGCCACACTCTGGGCTTGTCCACTAGGGGGCCCCCTCATTTCACTAAAAGGGACGACAACCCTTTTGCCAGGAAGACCCGCAACATGCCAGTCGCAAGCGGTCCTACGGAGGACAGAGGGTGGTGCATCAGGAGCGTGTGGTGAGTGTAGGTGATGTGGAGTGTACACGTAGGTGTGTGTGTGTGAGAGGTGGTGCATTCGGATGCGACTGTATGGCAATACATTAGAGCCCGACTGATAAATCGGTTTGCTGATATTATCGGCCGATATTTGCCAATCACAGATATATCGGTATCAGCATATGTGTTGTGTGTGTGTGTGTGTGTGTGTGTCTCTCTCAGGGCCTGTATTTACCAGCCACTGCTCCAGGTCCACCTGAACCGGCACGGCTGCATTCACATAAGCAGGGCACCACTGAACATTTCACAAAGGGTCGGATGAGGGACTTTGCCCAGCGTCTGGACAATGGACCGGCTCGCGTGGCACAGCACAGATAACGAGTGCAGCTGGCCCAACGCCTCTCCTCACTACCCTCTGGGGAATGCTTCATAGTCCCCTACCTAACGAATGCAAGCAAGGCGTTTGCATTTCCATACCAAGCGGTCAGAATCCCTTTTAACGAAATGAGACGCTACCGAGTTACAAACCTGCCCAGAGGGTGCCGCTGGGGCGCGAGCAAAGTCCCGTCCCCCAGGGTGGCACGGGTAAGTAAAAAACAAAACGACTACCGATTTCTCAACTCGATCCCCGTCTTCCACCCAGGGCAGCCCTGGCTGGCAGCCCGGCTGCGCCTGGATGGCGGGGGGAGGGGGGGGGGGGCGTGAGAACGGCCAATCATCTTAAAAGCAAACAGCTACAATCTACGAAGAGGTGAGGGATAGCTGAACTTTTCCCCCAATCCCCCCCAAAAAACAGATGAGCCAAAACACAAACACAGAGCCACATCCAGAGAAAAGAGAAGAGTTCATCTACGCCTTTGCAGTAAAAAAAAATCATCTGGTGGCAACAGTTACTGCAAATATATGAAACTAAAGAGACGCACGCGTACACAATCACCAGAGGGACACACAAACAATTAAAAAGTCACGCAAAGACGTACACTGTGAACACTACAAATTATTACAAAAAGACATGCCTGATTCCAAAAAACTAAAGTGCTGAAGTTTTAACAGAAAAGGAAAAAAGACCAACGGGCAACAAATAAAAAAAAAAAGAGGAGAGGAAGATGTTTCTCCTTCATTCACTTACCCAGAGATCTGGATGGGGGACCCCCTTTATCCCTCCACCTCTCTCTGCTAAACCTGTGAGTGTGTATGTGTGTGTGCGTACAAACGAGGACATGGCTATTTGTGCTAAATCCTAATATATAGATCATTAAGTGTAGGAGATAACCATTGATCTATGACATGATACCCACAATAGCATTATTAAATATTACTGATATGTAACGCCTGATAACTACATAGAGATCAGACGTAAGTAACTTTAAAACAACCTCAAGCCTCAAATGTTTCTCATGTAAAATTAATTGTTAAAGCTCCTTTTCACTCTGGACCTGCATTCATTTAGTCTGGTTCTGTGTGTGTGAGCTCCTCCCTGCTCTCTCAGTGCTTCAGTGTATCCCTGTATAAGTGTACTGTAGGAGAGACGGAGGGAGGAAAGGGGATCAGCAGATGGCACCAATGGGCGATGCCAGGAAAGGTACCCACCTAATGAAGTCCCCGTTGGGGTCGGTGCGCCTGCCGAAGCCCACCGGGCAGTAGCAGTGGAAAAACTGCTGGAAAAATGAACTGCAGGACAGCCACATCCAGCTGCCTGCGTTCACGCTCCAGTCTGCATCTAGAAGCAACTCTTCAAAGACCTGCGACGCAAAGACAGAAGATAACCGAGACGTTAGGATTTCACAGGTGCTCCCACAGCTTCTCAGGCATCAGATTCAAGGACTGTTTCAAGCCTAACTCCCTCAGATTCAAGATCCTATTTCACTTGCACAACACAAAACGGAGCCTGGCAACTGTAACTTCCTGCGTCCTCACCTTCATCCCTTCCTCCCAGCTGATCCACAGGTCGCCCCTGGTGAGGAAGCAGGCCACCGCATGCCTGGCCAAGTGATGGATCCAGCCCTCCTGCCTTAGCTGAGTCATTATGGCGTCTATCCAGGGGAAACCAGTCTTAGCTTCGGCCCACTTGGCGAGCGCTTCCATATTTTTGTCCCAGGGGATGCGGACGCAGATGGGGTTCCCCTCCATCTTGTCGAAACGCGGGTTGTTGGTCGCCGCGGTGTAGAAGAACTCCCGCCACAGTAACTGGCCGTACAGAGAGAGCGGCGGGGAGCTGTTCTTTTTCACCTGGATAAACACAACACAGCAAGATTACAGGATAAGAAGCGCTATGGGAGGCCTTCCCAGACAGGATTATTAGTCAAATTTGGTAATATTTTGTCTTACAAGCATGCTGGCTGAGCTGTGAGATGTGAAGTTTAATGAAGTAGCATTTCAAACAGAGGCATTCATATTAACTCAGGCTTTAGTGTCTTAATCATTTTAGGCACGCAAGTACACATAACGTGAATTCTTTACATTCCTTTCCCGTTGTACACAAAACAAAACAGTACTGCCACACAACAGCTGGCTGTTCTCCTCAGAGGTAAAAAGGTTACGCTCAACATTCCTTCTCAGGTGAAATGACTCAGCGGGAATCACAGGAGTTTATGATCTCAAGCTCCGATTGTGCAATGCTTTGACTGGAGGGTGACGGATGCTTTTTTATAACTTCTATTCAAGCAGAGATTAACTGTGATAATCTGTTAACAATCCAGCTGGTTTGGTACTCATCATGCTGACTCAAAAGTCTTCACTTCCAGAAGAAAAAAAATCTGTCTGGAACCACAAGTAACAAATTTAACCACGTACGCTGGTGGTTGTTTTGTCTTTCTTGTTTTTTGAGATTGATCTGATTTCGTGATACGAGCAAAGCCGTCGTCTGCAGCGCACACTTGTTACAACTCAAGTTTCAAAAACACATTAAACATCTTTCTTACAAAAACAGCTCCAGTCCATCCATAAAAAAAAAATATTATTTTGTAAGGCAGTTTGTTCCTCACAAGTTTATTTGTCTTTGATTGTAAAAAAGATTTAACCAAACTAAAAACAAGATTTCCGAAGTCAAGATTGAACTTTTAAGGTCGACGTTTAACTTATTTCTTGAGTGTTTTTTTTGCTTGATCCTTCGTAAGCCTAAAGTTTAAAAATTATGTCATAAAAAGTGTGCAGACCATCAACTTTTGTCCCGGCAACAGATTGACTTTATATTCAGACAATCGGACAACAGCCAATCATGTGTGGGCCCACGACAAACCAAAATCATCTTCTGCTACTCTACAGCATATTTAAAAAGCCTAATCTAAGTAACTGAAGCTCAATAAACATGAACACAAGTTCATATGGCAAATGAAAGTCCTTCTCCCAAGTCAATTAGGTCCCTAATGATTCACTAAACAAAGACGAAAATGAATAATGCAGCTTTGCATTGATTGAAGCCCTTGTTTAAAGTATTAGTTTTTAAACTTGTTTTAAATCCAGTGAATTACAAACCTTTCGGTAGAGGTCAGTGAGCTTGAAGTAGAAAAGGCGACAGGAGAGGCAGCCGAAGCGCAGGTACGGGCTGAGGCCTGTCGGGCTGGCTAGCAGCGAGTTGGCGTTCATCCTGGGGCGCTCGAAATTAGCCACCCAGGCCTGAAAAAAGACAGAGAGGGGATGACATAGACACATTTTCTCATTTTGAATAAAGAGAGGAGAGTTGTAGGTGTCCCAGGTGCAGTACTCACTTTTCTCTCCAGATGGCGCTCTATCCTGGTCAGAGCCTCCGTCTCTCCTCCCGGCCACACGGCTGTTGGCAGGCCCTCGATGTCGAAGCCTGTGAATCAGGCAGTGAAAACAGTGAATCACCTCTTTAGTTTACAAACAGTGTTACACTTCTTTGTTGGATGTCATAATACATCATGTTCCCACAAATTATGACCAGACACTACTAACATGTTTCCATGACATCTGTGTGCGACTAAGTTGGTGAACTCTCTCTTTTCAGCTCAGTTTAAACATGCACATGGACAAATAAGGGCGATAAGACTCAATAAGACTGTTTGGTGTTCAAGAAGTTTGTAAAAAAATAGTTTTTCAGTAACAAAATGAAGTAAACACACCGTTTCTAACATGTCATAAATCACTGAGCAGATTTGAGACGTAGAAATCAACTAAACTTTCGGATTGTACCTGATGTATTCATATTCCTCCTCACTATCTGAATCACACTTTCTGGTAAAACTGGACGGGATTTCTTAAGCGACGGCTCTCAGCAGGTGACCCAAGTGGGAACCACAGGAATTTATGATCTCAAGCTCTGACTGTGCAATGCTATGACTGCAGGGTGACATAGATGCTTCCGTTCGAGCAGAGATTCACTGTGACAATCTGCTTTACGATCCAGCCTGATTGATAAGCATCATGCCGACTCAGATTTTTTCCTGTTGGAAGCGAGGACTTTGCCGGGAACCACTGAAACAAATGAAACAACGTACGCTGTCGGGGCTGTTTTGTCTTTCTTGTTTTTTAAGATAGATCTGATTCGTGATACAAGCAACATTGGGACTGGCTCCATGCATCTGTCAATTAGACTGTTTGGTGCTCTTCGCCATCTTAATCACACTTTCTGGTAAAACTGGACAGGATTTCTTAAAGCGACGGCTCTCAGCAGGTGACCCAGATAGTTCCACGAGGGACGCTGTGTGCAGGTGTGGGCGGCAGATGGCTGCTGCACTGTAAAGGCTATGAATGGAAAAACTGGCCCTCTGTGAATGGGAACCAGACATCTTGACTGACTGAGTGTAAGAGGGTTAAACATGTTACCTGGTTAATTTAGGGAACAAACAGCAGCTTGTATGGAAATAAGCCTTAACAGAGAGAAAACCAGACATCTGCACTGACGGTTTAAAAAGACTTAACATTTATTTATAAGTGAAATAGCAGGTGCACGGGTGTAGGGGGCAGATGGCAGGTACAGTGCATGTATGAATAGACTGTAACCTTTCATGAATGGAAAACCAGACATCTGGATGCCAAGAACGTGGACGTGTCACCTGACTAATCCAATAGGGAGGCTTGAGAGGAGATTTACCTTTAAATAGAGAAACTGGACTGACTGTTTAAGTGGGGTTAATGAACACACACCTTCATTAAGAAGGGATTTTAATTTTGTTTAAATCTTATGGATCATCTTATGGAGCCAAAAAGTCCTGTTAGGTGATATGTTTTATCTGAGTAATGCATCATGTGGGAATTAATTACAGATTAAAAGATAAAATATCAATTTTTGGGACTCTGTGGGAAAAATATTAGGGTTTGTGTTTTATTTATACATATTTGTCCTCGACTGAGACAAAATTGAACAGAGTATTTTATAAATCTGGCCTGAATGTAGCACAATATATATTTTTTATCTCGTCCTCTAAGGTTGAGGACAACCAAGAGGTTCTGGTGGT
Source organism: Pagrus pagrus (assembly GCF_965226575.1). Classification (NCBI taxonomy): domain Eukaryota; kingdom Metazoa; phylum Chordata; class Actinopteri; order Spariformes; family Sparidae; genus Pagrus; species Pagrus pagrus. Next base: position 2,861,943 of record NC_140195.1, read on the forward strand.
GCTTGTAAGGACTGCTGCTGCGATAAAGACATGTCAAAAAAATTAAAATGGTTTTAGTATTTACGAACGTCTTTACAAAGTGGTGCTGGTGCCTCTAGTGTGAGGTCTACACCTCAACTTAGGAGATAAATGACACATAGCTAGTGCTACCCAGTGCTAATCTAAGTGCAGGAGTGTGTGTTTGGTTTCTCACCCAGCTCCTCCAGGGACGGGACCCCGTACTTGTCCCCGTGGTCCTCAGAGATGGGGGTCACACAGCGACCCATCAAGGAGTCCGACAGCGTCTCCACGGGCATCTCAGGAGGATCGAGTCGACTGATCAGGGTCTGGAAACGCTTGTAAGTGAGAGGAGGCTGCCCGCCGTTCAGCTCTATAATCCTGGGGAGGGGCAAATAAAGGTCACGAAATCAGTGTTTTAAAAAGCAATCTACAGCCGTGACCAATGGATGATTGTGTGTTTCTGTCTCTCTCTGAATGGATTAACATTCTGAGTTTGAATTTCCTCTCCAAAACTACATAGTGCCCCTTTAAATCTAGAGTGTTTCCATGCCTGTGTGTGTGTTTGTATCTTCCTTACTTGTCCAGGTCGTAGAGGGTGTGCGATATCTTGACAATGACCTCCACGCCTGCCTCCATGGCTAGCTTCTTGATGGCAGCATCTCTCTCCTTCCCAAAAGGCTCTGAGTCATACTCAAAGGTCAGCCGAGAGATCTTCCACTCCTGAACCACAAGAGACAGAAATAAAGAGTTCAAGGTGACGTCTTTTAAATGCTTCTTTGATGGTTGATCAAAGCTGTTTCTGTTTGCTCCTGGCACCGACCTTAAAGAGCCGTGGGAACACGTTGGCTGGTTGGCCTCTGATGACGAAAAGGCGAGAGTTGAGCTTTCGAAGGCTGGCGTCCAGATCCTCTAAACACTGGAGGAGAAACCTGAAGAGGGAACACAAAGAAGGGAAGAGAAGAAAACATTCATTACCGATCGTCTGATCCTTCGCTTTGATGCGTTTTTCCTCTGAAGTTATCTATCAAGTATTTTTCTGGGGGGCTTAGATGTTTGACGTCACGCTGTAAAAAGCTTTGACAACTAAAAAAGTTATCCAATACCCTGAGATAAAAGTATGTCTGTGTGTCTTGGTCATCATGACGCATTAGACTACCCAGAGAGAACTTATTTCCCTCGGTGTCAGACACACGTTTGAAGCTTTCACAGATCATCGTTTCAGAAAAAAATAAATAAATAAGACAGTCCATCATTCGATGTGTTGTGTTCAGTAACTCGATGACGGAAGTACTTTAAAGCGTGCTGCACATTAGCATTTTAATTAGTTCAAACCCTGAACTTGTGTTTTATTTTCAGTGAATCATGTTTGTCCTTCTGAAGCAGACATGTGATGACACTGTCTGATGAGAACAATGACAGCAAAAAAAAAAAATGCATCAAATACAGTCCATCCAGAGCCGGATTACAATCTCATTTGCCTATTTGAATGAAACTTATCCTTGATGCTAATTAACAGCCCTGATATCCATAATGAATATGGAAATGAAGGATTCAACAGAGGACGATGACCTTTATAGAACAAGAGGATATGAGCCTGTGTTCAGACACGCGGGGCAGGGGGGGGGATACGAACCACTACAAACTTAAATGTTTTTGGTGTTTTCTGCCTCTGAAGGATTGCTTGAAGGCCATTTGTGACGCACGTGCCCATCTGTTCTCCTAACGGACCAATCACAGCTGTCAGTCAGGAACTGTTTTAAAGAGGCGTTTGAGATGCTGACAGACGAGGCTGACGGCATTTCCTGATGCGCCGAGCGGCAACTGAAAGGCGAAGATGAAAACGAAGACTCGTCCTCGTCCGTGAACATTTCTGTCTGGTTCACGTCAGATAGATTTTCTAATGCTAATGTTTGTTTTTTTTTTTAACAATGAAGACAGGAACTCCCATGATCCCTTGCCACTTATGTCTTCCCGCTCAGACCGTAGACTTTACATTGTGATGACAGATTTGAAATCGCCTTTCTGAGTTCGAGTGAAAGTTTCACAAAAATAAAACCTCCATGGATCAAAAAATCAGAATAGAAAGAGTCATAATTGACCTTGTTTGCAGTTCCTGTCAACAATTTACAGACGTGTCTTTCATAATGGTGCTCTTTAGGTAAATGCTTGTTTTTTGGGGAGGAGGGGATTTTTTTGTGTGGTGGTCACCAGGCAAAATTGGAAGCGTGGCTATTGTACGTTTAAATGTAGATGATACGTCACTACTGTGTTCACAACTTGTTTCTGCTGTGGCCAAAAAGATATCCGGTATCAGCAGATTTCATTATAGGTATAACGGTAATCTGGTAATCTGGTAATCTGGTAATCCTTCCATCACTGCTACAAGGATACAACACAAGAAAAAATGGTAACAGCACATAAAGGGTTAAAGCTGACGTGAAGCCAGTGAAGTGTTGTTTAAATCTCTATAGCATCACTGTTTCCAAAACCTGCATGTTCTGCCTGGTAACAGCCATCACTTTTTTTTTTTAACCACAGGTTAAACTGTGGAGCGTCACCCATCTAGACTATATTGCGTCTGACCCGCAGTTCTGAGCATGAGCAGAATCTGGCGGGATCACAGTCGAAGCAGACAGTCGGTAAGCTGAATCAGACAGCCCGGCAGCCAGACGATGTTCTGCTCAGTTCTGTTCCCTCCCGTCTGACCCCGTTAGCCTGATCATTAAACCGGCGGAGGGTTTGCTAACAGGCAAAGCTCTATTTGCTCTCAATCCCCCGCACAGACGGGCAGAGCCGGGCAGGAAGGTCGAACACACTTGAGGCACGTGCTCGAAACGAGACCGAGTTGTTCAGCCTGTGTTGGAGCTTCATAACCGACCGTCTGGGTTGTTCTTTTTGTAGACCAACCCAGGTCAATGAGACCCACTCTTTATGAGGAAACAAGCATGTTTTTGCGACCTCGGATGCAATTTAAACTAACAGAGTGTTTCCAAGAGAGCTTAAAACTCAAAGCTGACTATTTGAATGTTTCACTGACCTTATTTTCTGAACGCTACAAAAATCTGCGGGGGGAAAATTATGAAAATCTGGCTCTGTTGCTTACATACTTTTACTTCAGTTTGCAAAACTATTAGTGGTTTTCATGAGTCACAGTGAGATGAGCTCACACACACACACACACACACACACGAGGGGATTCATCTGAAGCACCGCAGAATGAACAGGAACACCTGCGTCTGCCTCTTTCTTTAAACTACAGTCCATCTAATAAGCTTTGTTGACACATTAAAAACATATTAAACATGTAACACGTCACAAACACAAACAAATTGATACATTTCAGTACAAATTGTTCGCAGCAATAATACACAAGTTCTGGATGCGTTTCTTCGGTCTTCTCTCGGACTTGCATTTCATGCCCAGAATGTTGCGTCAATTATTAGATATTTATTTATTTATTTATAAGTATTGTTTGTTAGAAAATTCCAGTATTGTGACAAGAGCAGTCTTTCCCATTACTAATGATGATTTGTCATTACTGAAACTGAACTGATCAAAACTGAGATGTTATCACGCACGCGATCGTAATGCGAAAAGCAAAAGTCAGTGAAGCGTATCATCCATCGCCATGGAGACCGTACTTGTGTACGAGGCGAAACAATGAACACGTTTTGTTTTTGTTCACTCCTAGTCGGACAGTCGTCAGCAGTCGGCGCTGACATGCATCGTCCCTGCTTTAATGACACTGTGCCGGCCTGCCCTCCTTCCATCTCAGTGGACAAAGAGCATTTACATAATATCAGACGCACTCAATAAATCCTTCTGGGTGACAAGCTATCAGCTGTTATATATGTGTGTGTGTGGACATGCAGTGGATAAGCATGTTTGCACACGTGAATTCATCCAAATCTTTTCGCCTCAGCACGAGCTGAAACGTGAAGATGATCAGCGGAGTGCGCGTGTGCTCATGAGCACTGGTGTGTGCTTCCACATTCATGAGCCTCTGATTGTTCCTGTGTGTTGGTGTCTGTGTGCTGCTGGGTTAGCCACTTCCTTCTTTCCTGGCTGCCTGCCTGGTTGTGTGTGTGTGTGTGTGTGTGCTTGGCTGGCTGGCTGGCTGCCTGTTCATGCATCAATCCTTATATAACTGCTCTGGCCTACATCTGTCAGGACACACACACACTCAGTACAGACTGCACTACAACACCATCGCTAAGCCCAGTAACCTCATTCTTGGCCACGTACACTCGCGCGCACGCACACACACACACACACACTGAAGAGGACACATTGTACATATTGTCTCTCACTCTGCATCATCAGGAGAACAGAGAGGAACTGAAGCGTCGAGTGTGAACGAGAGGCAGCGAAGCTTTTTTCGACTTCTGTTTATGAAAACCTTGTTAAGACAACTTGGCTGTTACTTCGCTTTTTAATGTTATTTTAACGCCCATGAACCCCCGAACCTTTACTCACCAGCAGCCACAACTATTCTGAATGGGTCCATTTCACCGTTTGATGCATTATCAATAATGTTAATGTTATTGCTGCATAGATATATGCCGTAAGAAACGCCAACTGTAAACTGTTTGACTGCACTTCTTTGGCAGAAAGCATGTCATGCATTTTTTATTGTTTTTTTTGTGCTTGTTTTATTTTATGGACGACTTGTTCTGTACAGTTAGTACTTTTATCTTTGCACCTCTAGGGTTTTCCAGTGCGTTTCCGTTGGTTAAATGTCCACGCACGAGCCGCCTTACCACAAGTAGGTCACGATCACATAACCACTCACAAGTTTCATGCAGTGGCACACTAACCTACATCTGTTGCACAGACTATTCTAACATTTTCCTCTAGACTGAAAATTGATTGATTATCTTTTCTTTTATTGGTCTTTTGCTCCAGAGCTGCATCTCTTCACCTCCAACTCCTACGTTAATATGAGTCACTATGATAGCGACACGGAGTAGTTTTTAATCTGTTCGCTCACTGCGGCTCCTGCAGTCATTAAAATGCACATTTATAATAGAATCTCTGAGGTGAAAACCTTTTTTTATTCATCTTTAACATTTTGAAGAAGAGTTTTATGCCATTTAACATGCTGACATCATGTTTTTGAGTTGTTAAAGCTCAATGTTTTGAGAGGACTGCCGTCTAGTTTTCAGCCCTGTGAGATCCTATCACCATATCGCACCTGAATCTATAGAAACATGTTGGCAACACATTATCACCAGTACAAGGCAGTGAACAAGTAGACAGTTCAAGGACAAAAGAGGTTAACATGCTTCATCTTCAAGAAGGCCTGATAAGTTTGCATGCGAATAAAGTGACGATGACTGCCTCCTTGAACAAAACAGGAAGTTAATGTGTCCTGCGGTGAAGTTTATGATGAGGAGACGACACTGCAAACTTGTTTTCTGACTTAAGTGACGCCACCAGTGGTGAAAGGTTAGACGTTGTTTTCCTGTCACGTAAGCAGGACCTACATTTTCGAGAGTGCTTTCAGAATATTGTTTTTCAACATGGCCTTTTAATCGTATCTGGCTCAACAAGAAGATGCTTCAAACCAACGAGGAAATAGGTCAGGAGCGATCAGGAAGGCGATAAACGAGCAAACAAGAGCTCGGGTCCACCCGATCCGAATGTCTGTGCCTGATATGAATTTTTTACTTGCCCCAATACAAGTCATTTGATTTATTTGCAGATAATTGTAAGGTTTGATCTTATCCGCCTTGCTCTCAAATTTGCATAGTACAATATGTAGCTGGAGCTTCACCCGACTAAATTCCCCTTTCCAGGATAATTGAAACGTTCACTTGCGTGTGAAGACGGGACGATATGAAAATTTCATGTGACGATTATCTTGGACAATATAATTGCACAATATTATTAAATGGTGCTTAAACAGAGTCACTAATCTGAGGATATGCATGATTGTCCTGATAATATAATATAATTATGGGAAAGCTTGTCCACCATCTTGGACAGCTAGCTACAGTAACACCCCTGGGACAGGTGAGTTAATGATCATGATTACATTTGCTCATGATTGTTTCGAATGGTGGTGCGTGGTTGCCTTTCATAGCATATTTCTTTTATTTAATGGGGCTTGACTGACTTATAAGAACTATACTGTCAATAAACAGTAGCAGCTACAACTGCCGTGGCGTCTGAAATAATCTTTAAAGTCTAAGATGGCGGTCGTCGGATAGTCACAATCTCATCCCTACTTGTGCGTCACCTCATAAAAGTCTTTACCCTTCACAGTTTTTTCGCTACTATTTTTTTTACCACTGTGAGTTGCTAGATTTACTAGCAATTGATTTTACATTTTATACGTGACGCTCCACCATCACCCACTCCAGGATCAGACGAGAGGAGACTGAAGTGGTGACGCAGTATTTTGGTCTAATCATAGATCACAAACTCTCCTGGGACCAATGTGCTGATGCTATTATTATGAAGGGCCAACAGCTCATTTACTTTCTGAGAAAAGCTGCTTTTTTTAACATTGATAAAACAAAATCTTTTGTCTAGAGTATTCTGTGTTATTGTATGCCGTATATTGTATTTACTTGAAATCCTTATTGTTGAGTCCTTCTAACCTACTGTAGGTTGCTGTTACTCACCGTTTCCCATTCATAAAATGGGCTAGTCCCTGGAGCATTCAAACCCTAGAAGTAATTTTAAGTAGAGTTAAAGGTAAAAATAACAGTTCTTATGGGATGATGACTGTCATACACAGAGCTGCAGGTGTCAGGGCAGCTGAACAGGTTTTAGTGTCACCGACTGAGCTTTGCGATGGCTATAAGTGCTGCAGACATCTGTTTGGGTCGACTTCACCTGCTTAACTCCAAGTGTCTATACATGGGACACATCACATGACTTTCTAATGAATTTTAAAATGCTATTTTCTCACAGCGTGCACATTAGAGCAACCTAAAAATTTAACATATCCGTGTGTGTTTATGCAGAGATCAGTGACCTCGATTCTGTTAGATCTGTCTTAATTTAACCTCGGAGCATCTTCTGGTGACCTGTTTTGCAGCGTTTTAGCTTCTGCAGATAAGAAAAAAAGTGCTGCTGTAGCCCTGAGTGTGTACGTCACTGCCTCAGCGCAGATAAGTGGGGCACATCCTGCAATTTTCTGCCCACTTCAATTGAAGCTGTGAGAAAAACAGCTACTTTTCTCCCAAGATGAGAAAGACTCCACATGAATCACACATATTCCCTAAACTAAAGTCAAGGCCGTCTTTCACAGCAAAATGAACGAGATTCGTGTTGACTCATCTTTTTAAGAGCTGCTGAGTCACTTCAAGTTGCATTGAGAAATTTTGGCAAGTGGGAGTTAAATAGAATAATAATAAATAGCTTAAAGGGGAAAAAATTGTATATTGCGATCATTTTGACAGCTTTTACAACTTAGATTAGAGGGAATGATCATTTTTGCTCATTTTCATGTGTCCTGTTGTGTTTTTATGTTGTGTTTTTAATGTACCTTTTTGCACACAAAACTCGATTCCCTTTCACTTAAAATCATGACAATGGGACGTTTGTTGGGGTCTGTACCATGTGGACATGTTTTTTTGCACCTGGAGAACAAGATTTGCAGGCCTGGACATCTCAGCAGCACTACAGTACTCCACTTTTTAAATCTTTAGATTAATTGTGCAGCCCTAATTGTACTGTAGCAAATTAAAAACCAATAAATAGCAAAAATCTTATATGTAAAAGTTTCTCTTTCCGCATCCTGTTGACATCTGCGTCAACAAATGCTGATGATGACCCATCAGCTCTGGCAGAGCTTGAGCTGACGTGTCAGTGAATACATTTAGCTTCAAGTCATCATTTCAACATTGACACAAGCTGACAAAAACAAATAAGTGTGTTTGTGACCTACAAATTATGTTTTGGAATCTGCGAGCTGCCACCAGGCGTGTGCGTCACTGATGTGCGTTTCCTGCCTGGCCGGCAACCGCCGCCGCCGTTGCCGATTTGTTTACAGTTTTAGCACCACAGTCAGCTGGATACCTCAGGGTCACTGACTTCAATATTGACTATTCCTGTACGGGGACTACAAATAGCACTTCAGAGCAAAAAACGGGCCATCGAGCAATGAACGCTGGAGTGATATCGACTCCACTCCCCTGTAGAGCAGACATGATGGTTTATAAACAGCCTCAGCGTTCACGTGAACCGACATGCGTCTTCTCAACACTGGGTACAGCTACATCTGACAAGACACACACCCCCCCAGTCTACGGTCACAGACACAAAATCCCTTTTTACACACCATTTATCCCAACAGCTTTTACACCTTTCCTAATAAACCTACTTCTAAGACTCCCCTTCAAGTCTGCCATGTTTAGAGAGCCCCCGCTGTGGTCTATTCATCCAGCCACAAAGCCTTAAGACTACCTGCCGACTGACCTCCATAATGGGGATTACTGTATGTGAGCGAGGAATAAAAACAAAAGAGCACCCTGTGTCTATTAAACCAGCTGAGCAGGTGTATCCAGGTCAAAGCTGTAAACCCTTATTTTTGTCGCCTATTAAATCCACTTATAAGAAGGAGTCTTTTTTTAAAACAATCTTTTGTCCACTGTGGAGTATTTAAAACCACAAGAAATGGACGAAAATAGCTCTTAATGAGTCCAAATTCTGACTAGGTGCAAAGGACAATCCTTCAAAAAGCTTGCCAGACAATGAGAAGTATCCCTTCAACAACCTGCCTATTTAAAAAAAATCTCTATTCAATACAACAAATAACGCTTCAAAAGCAGAGAAACACTGACATCATGTTGTGTGTCGAGGCACTGCAGCCCCCATTTCTCCTGTCAACAAGCCCGCTCCTCTTCATGTATGAGTCATAGCTTCCAACACTTTCTACTGTGACTGTTTATTGTACAAAAGGAATGCAAGATGTGCAATTCACATCATTTTTTCCCTTGTTTTTTTCTTGCACTTACAAATAAAAATGGTAAGGTGTAGGAAAAAGCAGAAACAAGCTGTAAACACACGGTGACCAGGTCAGCAAACAAGCACATTTCCAACAGCAACATTTATTTAGAGTCATGTTTGTGTCCACCTGAAGTCTAATATATAACACTTTTAGCTCTGTTTTGGGGTCTCTACCAACTCCTAAAAGATAATTATTTGGCTTTTAGATAGTTTCTACCTTTGTCTGTCGGCTATTTGGTGCAGAGCAGGTAGTGTGTAGTGGGTTTTAGAGCTGTTTAGCTGAAAACAGCTGGCTACTGCAGCCGAAAATTACACTACAAGTGAGGGAAAGTTGTGGGCCGGACCAATAAACGAGGTGGACTTGCTATAAATGCCCATAAAGCTGAGGGGAGCTCTGTTTTTCACATTAGTTATTATATAAAAAACTGACTATAACTTCCTTAAAAACTGACTGAAAATCTGACTTGTTGCTATTTTTTTCCATTATAAAACACCCACTTAAGTATGAGCTGACTGATGGTCCTGGGACAGGAGCGAGAATACATATTTAAATATTCAGTTTGATGCCAATTTTACTACAAGGTTATGAAACTGGTTATGAAACAGTCTCAGTTTAACACTGATGCCTCTGTGTGACCTACATAAGCAAACAAGAATCAGCAAGAAGACGACGCTGCTTCTTTATAGTTATTTTTTATGGATCCCCAATGAAATGCTAAGCCATAAAAAATAAAGCAATCCTTTTAATGGTGGAGTGCTGAGGACGAATTGATCAACTGGCTTCTAACGTTACATTGTACGTTGGTCTTGTTATCGAGCTATATGTTGCTCGCCACTGACGGCTCATATTGAACGATTACTTTACATACTTGAATAGTTTTAAATAATGAAGTAATTCAAAAAGATGTGTTTTTTTGCTTTCCTCTGCTTCTGCAAAATGCACCTAATATATATATATATATATATATATATATAAAAAAATCATCTTACCGCCATCTGTTGACTCCGACGTTGGATGAGCCGGCGAACCACGGGTCCAGGAAGTAGACACAGCGCACCGTGCCTGCACCTTTGATCGCCTCACGTAGCGCCGGGTTGTCATGGAGACGGAGGCCCTTTCGGAACCAGTGGATGGAGTTTGGGGCCATTTTTTTTAAAATTCTGATGGGAAAGAAGAAGAAATCAGTGTGTTGGTCGGCGCTGAAAAATCACTGAATGGTGGTGAAACCCAGCTGAATGAAGACGACAGCTCCGTATGTACAGAACAGAACGCTGTCAGCTTCTCTTTTTCCCACACTTCAGTCACAGCTAACACAAAACTGAATGTCTCCCAACAGGAGAGATAACTGAAGCATCCAAGTCCAAGTGGTTGCCAACAGTGTGGGACGTGCCAGGAATAGCACCGAACAGGAACACCAACTCATCGCTGCGGCCAAAAGAGTTTTTTATGCTTTCTATTGTCAGCAGAGACATTTTTAGGGTGTTTGGCGCTCGTCGAAAAAGACCAACTGTAAAATAAAACTCAACTTTTTGGGCAAAGGTAAGAAAAAGTATAGAACAGAGACATTTTTGATTTATTTCTACGATTTTTAGACCCTATAAGAACAAGTGATTTGTCCCTGTACTCACTTTCAAAGCTATCCTACTGTGTAAATAGTCCTTTGGTCTTGTGAAAAGCGCTATATAAATCCAAGCTATTATTATCATTATCATTATTATTATTATGGAACAGGTAGCCTATCTAAAGCCTGTGTGATACAAGACCTGGATTACTGATTTAATTGGCTCATGGTCGGCGGGAGCGTGGCCCTGAACACATTTAAGTAGCAACAAAGCTTGACCCCGGGCGAAAACATGAAGGCATTAAAACATTAAGGTCTTCACGCTCCACCAGCCAGTGTGACAGGTGACATTTAGAGATTTACCTGCCACAACTCTAACTGCCATTTGGTGCTTAACAGGTGTTAGCTTTAAACACCTATACTATCTGAGTAATCTCACTACAATGACCATTCCTTGTGTTTTTTATACATATATTACACTCTTGTCAATGTGACAGAGACATACTGTGACATGTGTGGATATAAGTAGCTGGTTGACAAACAGAACAGCTGATCGCAGCGGGAGAAAAACAGAATGTACCCGACAGCCGTACAGGGGCTGACTGATTTAAATGGCTAATTAGCCGGGTGGCTAGCTGCCTATTAGCTTACCTGCAGGTTCATCCACTAGATCTACTATATCTCTTGACTAACTAAGATTCAAAAAGGTCAATAAAAAAAGCTCATTCCTGACACCAAAAATAAAAATTGATATCACGCTATAATTCACTCATAATTAATCACTGGTTTGGTCAGAATTGATCTACGTTGGGTTGAATAAAAACAGCCACAACTATAATAAATCATATTTTGATTCTTAGCCACCTCTTTAAAATATTATGAATAATGAATGGCTTTTAAGTAAAGGTGCTAAACTTTGTGAGTTCATGAGCATAGACTTTTACTATCTGCAATAAAAAGGGAACATTTGCACATTTGCATTGCATAAATGTTACTTTCAGGTCAAAGGATGGAGAGTCATTTCTTAAAATAGTCTTGTTATCATGATGAACTGAGTGAGACAGGAAACAGATAATCCGACCAACATCACATTTTGGCCCATACACAATATTTAGAGCATACAGTATCATTAGGATTTCACAACGACAGTGGTCGTTTTCACTGCATTTGTTAAAACTTAAGTACAAGACTTCTCATCTTTAGCCTGCAGCCATAGCTTTCAGGTTGAGGATGAAACATGAGGGAAGGGTGCAACTCTGTGTTTGGGTTCACAACTACGGCAGCTGAACATGTCTGTCTCAGAGATGTACTGACAACAACAACTGTATGCACAGGCATGTTTAGGATGCAATGTCTTTTCTCTTTTTTTACTCTGGTCCAGGAAAAAAATCTGATTATTATGTTCACCAGCGTTGGTATTTATGTTATGTGGACATTGTTAGAGGCTTTACAATGAACTACAGCTGGCGTCAATCCAAGCACAACAATCATCCTCCATGATATGCATCGTCTGCCAAGGGCTGATATAATTGTCTTACTTGCAATGAAAATAAAAATCTTGGCGTCAAAATGTAGAATAACCAGTGATGGAGCATAACTAACTACAACTAACTCAATTACTGTTCAATTTGGGGATATATTTTATCATCTTATTTGTAATATTTCCATTTTTTTTTGCTACTTTATACTTCCACTCAACTTTAGTTACAAGTTACTTTGGACACAGTGTTGATTGGTTACTTAGAGAGAAAAACGATGCTGCATCAGAGCCATGTTATCAATTAATTTGATCTGTAATCGGACACAAAAACCATCTCAATAATCGTAATACTGAAATCCAGACCTGATAATCTGCCTATCCCTGGTACTACAATGACAATCCACTGCTTACTGTAGGGCTTAAGTACCGGTAATGTCCCGGTTGGACCTTTGGCTACAAACACTCTTAACCCAAGAAAGTTTGCACTAAACCGAGCACTGCTAATGGGGTAACAGCGATATTAACAGTTGTACATTGATTTTTTAAAAAGATGCATCATCAGCACAGCAAAGACAACTTCTCGAGCTCCGGGGGCTTCGTTGATTACACGTTGCATTAACCTTTGGTGAGCCTGGTTAACTGCAGAATAACATAATTTCTCACACAGAACAGAAACACAACACGTCTCATTCACTGACACACTGCCGATATTCACAGTCTGGCACAGTCACATACAAACACACCACCCGACCGCCAGTGACCAGATATCTGGAGGAGCCTCTGTGGCGTAAAATACTCTAGTCATCAATGTGGAGAGTGCTCGTGTTTTATCTGCAATTCACACAAAAATACAACAACTCCAATTTATAATTTGAAATGATTGACATGGGATTGAAAAGAGGGAAAGAGGGAGGGACATCAGCTGAGTGGGGGAAGATGGAGGGATTTAACTGGAGTGACCCCGATGAGTGGTAAATATTTGGGACAATGGCAAAATTATTGTCATTTCACAGTAAATTATATGCATGATTTGCAATTATAGCCATCTTAAAGACAATTAGTGGATATTCAAAAAGCTAACTCAGTGTGACCTTCAACAAACAGTGAAGTTACACAGGTCTCCTCCACTGTAAACACAACATCCTCTGTAATAAATGTAAAATAAGGCTGGTTTTAACACCACTAAATGCATCCACACACTTCACATCAAAACCACAGTAACATTTCAAGAAGGTAGGTGATGTTTTATTGCTAAATTGTGAGTGTACAGCCAGTTATGGCTCCCAGGACTTCTCCAAATGGAAATTAGGTCACAATGTCTCTTCTGAATGGGAGGTTCATGTTGTACATTCGTCAAATTTGCCTCCAAAACACGAAATAACGGCACAAATAAGTCGCTGCTGAACATGTCAAGCGTTATTGACGAGTTCACACAGGTTTAAAAACATATAATAGTCTGTAAGTTCAAGTGTTTGGCAGGGAAGCGAGACCAAAACGGGGTCACCAGAGCGATGCTTATGCAAGCGGTGGCGCTGTTTATGAAAGTACAGTAGGTTTAACACCCTAACTACGGCGTCAAAGATGACACAATGACCCGTCTTACCTCGTACTGGCTCCCCGGAGGTGATATTTATGTCAAGCCCAAAGACCGAAGCATTTCTTCTCTTCGTGTCGATGTGCGGCGGAGTCTTGTGCGGCTGGTTTGCGGCTGGGATGTGCGGGTCCCTCTCGTCTCTGTGTGCCGGTTTACTGCCACTGAACTACTTTGTTTCGTAAGAGTTTGGCCCACTGCGCATGTCTCAACTTTTATCCCATTCTCACGCTGCGTTCAGGGCGCGGCGGTTAAAACAACAACTTGCTGAAAAGCGGTCTCACGTACAGAGGAGTTATTGACGTTTCTGCAAATACAACAATATTACTACGCGGGATAGCATCTGTTAGAAGTGGGACTGTGAATTGTTTTGTTCTTTTCGTTTATTCAGATTGAGTCATTTCGATGTATTTGCAATATCACAGCGTTAAGTGTGCTTTTGAGCTAAATGTGAAAGGTAACGGTTATAACAGAATCAGCAGCCAAATACACGTTTAGAAAGAAGCGTGTTTGGTTGTATTTGACGCCTGAGAGACTCCAAAAAACCTTAATATAACGTAAAAAAATGTCTATTTTATCGTATTTCCCACTGTCTTAGAACGCACCATAAGCCCTGGTAAACGTGAATGGCGACGTGATTCCAATCCAGCGCTCCCATTGGTCGGTTCGATAGCACTTGTAATTTGCCGGGTCACGTTTTAGAGGCATGGTAACGCGGAAGTCCATCAAAGTGCAGCAGGCAGCAAAGTGGCATCAGAGGCAGTGATGACGAGCCAGTGACAGATCACTTCGTTAAAACGAACAATGGCGCTTATTATCTAGTGTGTGGTTTATTTAAAGCGAGAAAAAGGGCCTCTAAAAATGGTTTCTGTGGACATGGAGGGAGTCTAAAGGTAGGCTATATGCTCACCCCCTCCTGAGTGTACTAGCTATATTTAGTCACAAACAGAGACACAGCAGATTTTTCTCATTCCATCAAAATAAAATAAAATAATGCCTGAAAAAGCAACAACTTCAGAAGCATGTGGCAGAGAATAAAGACTCTGGACAGCTACACAGGACAGCTACACAGCCACTAACCTCACAGACCGACCACTGCCAGACTCCCTCAACCACTTCTTGTCTCGCTTCGACACACATACCCACAAACTAATCCACTAACTGAGCAACCTGGGCTTAGGCAGTTCACTGTGCACATGGACACTGGACTTTCTCAGCAACAGACCACAACACGTCAGGATGGGAGGCAGCACATCATCCACTCTCATCCTGAACACTGGCACACCACAGGGGTGTGTCCTCAGCCCCCTCCTCCACTCCCTCTTCACCCATGACTGCTCCCCCACCAACACCATCGTCAAATTTGCTGATGACACGACTATAGTGGGACTGATAACAAATAACCAGGAGTCAGCCTACAGGGAGGAGATTCAGCATCTGACAGAATGGTGTTCGGACAATAACCTGGACTTAAACACCTCGAAAACCAAAGACCTGATTGTGGATTTCCAGATATCCAAACGCACAGAGCTCTCTGCCCTCTACGTGCCCGGGGAGGAGGTAGAGAGGGTAGAGAGCTTTCAGTTCCTTGGCCGACCTCGCCCGGACCACTCACATCCCTCATCAGGTGGGGAAGGCCCAACAGAGACTCTTCTTCCTCAGGAAGCTAAAGTACGCTCACCTCCCTCACCACCTGCTGACCAACTTCTGTCGGTCAGCGATAGAAAGCCTCCTGACCTAGTGCTGCACGGTGTGGTTCTCCAGCCGCACAACACAGGACAGGAAGGACCTGCAGCGGGTGGTGAGGGCAGCGGAGCGTGTCATCGGGACGAGACCACCCCCTCTCACAGACATTTACAAAAGAAGGCCAGCTGTATTGTGAAGGACCCCACTCACCCCGGACATTACCTGTTCTCCCCCCTGCCCTCTGGGAAGAGATATAGATCAGTCAGATCTAAAACAAACTGACTGAAGAACACTTTCTTCCCACAGGCAGTGAAATGCACACGATGGCCCATAATGACAATATACAATTTTAGTTGTTTTTCTGTTTATATTTTCGTTCATTCTTGTGTTCTTGTCTATTCCATATTTTTCTATTTTTCATCTCTATATTTCTATTTTTTATTACATCTTTCAGTTATTTGTAGTATTGTTTGTTGTTTTGGCCACAGCTAATTCCTCGTATGTGAAAACTCACCTGGTGATAAAAACGATTCTGATTCTGATTCTGACGATGAAGGATGGATGTGTTTTTGCATCTTACAGTAGTAATTTACATGTATGAATTATATAAATGTGGTTTGTGTGTGGCAGATTTATACCACCTCCACTTTGGCTCGATGTTAAAGAGGGAAATCTTATGTAGTAGTCAACCTTTCAGATGGCATGAAAATAATAATAATAATAATAATAATAATAATAATAATATAATTGGACTTTGTATCACCAGAACAGGTGTCATAGTTAGACAGAAATAAAGTACATTAATAAACACTATCCAAAAATAATAATAACACATTTTCATGGCTGCTTTCCACATTTCGGCTCAGCATCTGCGACATATTGATGGGTAGATAGGTGTAAGATCCAGAAGCCCATGAAAGGCTGGATGATAACACCACCGTCGTGCTCTTGGCATCGCTCATGTATTTGCTTTCACTTGTTCTTGCCATCGCTCAGCCTGTCTGTCTCTCTGCTGCCATCGCAGTCTTTCTCTGTTCACTGTTTCTTCTCTCCTTCCTCGTGTGAATCCAGTCCTCTCTGCTCGTCTCTCTCCGGCTCGTGTCCATGCATCTTACTAGGAATAAAGTACGTATGAACCTTTGATGCTATGCCATCATTTCCTGTCTATTTCCAAAAGTAAATCCAGTTAACTATTTTAGTCCTTCAACAAAAAAGCCCTGAATAAATGCTTTTCTCTCTAAATCCCTGTTTTCACTCTGTAGCTTTAAGTTATCATGCACTTACCCTGATTTTGTTACAGTTGCAAAGTTTCTTCCCGGCTCAAGGCTGACGTTAATGTTTGGAGCTCCACGTTGGTCACAGTTGAGGGTCATAACATCAACAGTGTGTAACCAACATCTAATTAAGACGTCACGTAGGATACTTATCAGTTATTTGCTTTTCATAGCGTTCCCCTGACGTGGTGGCTGCTGCTTTAATTCAGAGGTTAGAGAATCAGCCTGCCGACTTTAACAGCCATGAAAATTGAGACACGGGGAAGTGGAGTTTCCTGCAGTGCTCACAGAGGCTACTTAGCCTTCACAATGAATGCAGGAACAAATCCACAGGAAGAAGGACTACAATTATGGCAGGTCTTACCCCAGCCACATCAGAGCGACTCAGCTGGGTTCCCCTTCATGAACACCTCCATTTATTTCTACCGTTTTGGCATTATTTTAACCATTTGTCCATTATTTTGAACTAAATATTTCAACTGTTCAACTATCCTCAGGCTAGGCTACCTTAAGCTAACCATTTTCCATTGGGCAAACTATTTATTTATCTGTTCGACATCTCACACTACACTCAACTGATTCAACTGTTTAAATAATCATAATTTATACGTTTTTCAAATTGAGCTTGTGTATAACCATCCAGGCCGAGGCCTTCCTCCTGCCAGGCGACATAGCAGGTTATTTGAACCTGGTTATGACTGATGAATGAGTCAGTGACCAGGCTTCTTGAGCTGGACAGTGTTTTTTTTCTCTTTTCTCTTGGTCTTTTTATCCTTTCCGTCTCCACCGTCTCTCTGCCCGATTCCTTCTGTCTGTGACTCGCCGTCAGCAGATGGTCGAGGATCTGCCGGGTTGAAGAATCCCCGACATGAACAATCCCCCGAAATGAATCTTCCTACATGCGATGGCGCGGTGTCCCAGCGTCATCAATGTGTTGTCACTTAGCCTGCTCATGAAACGTCAACCCCCGTGAATAACAATAAGGCATTCCTTAACCACAAGTGATGCATTTTTTATACTTCATACGAACCACCGACAAACGATCCCCCGAAAAATGAGGCTTTGCTGTCATTCCCAGCGTCATCAGACATTCAGCCCGCTCATGAAAAGTCAAACCCTGTGAATATTCATCAGACTTTTCTTAGTCACAACTGATGCATTTTATTCTTCGTTCGCACAAAAAAGTGGCTTTAATTAAGACACATCTCCTTTTTTTGTGCAACACTACTGAGGAAGTAAAATAAAATAAATCAAAATGAGCACATAAGAAGAATAAACACACACAAGGATAAAAAAACAAAGCTTCCTTTGTGGAAACACAACAGCAGACTTGTCACTTTCATCATGCAGCCGTCATCAGAGCACACTTGTGGCTGATTCAGATAACGTTCGCTCTTCACTCATTATCAAATTCAGTTATAAAACAAACGTAATCTATGATGCAGTTGTCTGTTTGCCTGCGCTACTCTTAAGTAAAGGGTGAAACACCATCAGCCCCCGAGCGACTCCTTGAAGGTTAGGTTGCTGACGTCTTGTCTCAAGGCCCTCGAGTGCTCTTGCGTTACTTCTGCGAGGCAATGAAGCCAACATGTACAAACCATGCCTGTTTGGAGCAGCACGTGTTGCAGTGTGAACGAGACACAGGACGAACAGTTCATGCTCAGAGCTGGAGACAGCTCTTACATGAGAGAGGCCACTCAGTCGGCATTCATGAGGTGGTAGGAGGCCTCCTACGCTGATGCTTCTGAAGAGTCAAGGTTGTTGAGCACTGAGGCTGAGAATAAGAGTTGATGTGTTGATGCCAGACTGCATTGTTATTGTCCACTCTGCTGACCAGGCAGAGAAATAAAGCTCTAAACAAATGTTTGATGCGATGGAGAAACACTGATACACTCAGATGCATTTAAAAAAAGGACAGTGTCGAGGTATTTTGTGATGAGATTGTCGTGATTTCCATCTGTGGATTTTAAAGATTGTTTCTTTAAGATGTTGATGAAGGTTCTCAATCAATTGTCCTGTTAAGGAGCCCAGGTGTGAATTTACTCCTCTTTCAAACCATCACCAGCAACATTAAGCAAATCTGAACTGTCACAACCTTGAGCGCTTCAGCTTCAGCGCATTTTTTTAGTTGTAACATTTATGCAACCACGTTAAATGGAGAGCATCCGTACAAACCTCAACTGACAGCCATCCTTTATACTTTGCGGGACAGTTTTGTCGATTGTGTGAAGACAGGATTTTGAAAGTACAAATTCTCAGTGTTCGTCATTGAGCAGGAGAAGCATAGCCTGGCGAGAATAGCAAATTATCGCCATTTCTCACAGCAAGAGATTTAAAACCAGCAGCAGAGAGATAATAAGCTCTCCTTGACAATAAATGTGTCTATTTCGAGCTGACGAGTCCCATTAAAGGGGCCATTGTAAGTGTTGACACGCTGTGAGGGAGGCACGATGACATACTCATTGGGCGATGGAAACTACATCCTGATGATTGGCCACGATAACAAAAAGTCCAAAATCAGGTTGCTTTGTTGAAGGGTTCATCAGGACTGAAGCATGTTTGGACGACTGAGTCACCGCCGAGAGCCTCTGCCTGCCTCCGACTCGCTGATGAGAATAGATGCCCACACATAGAGACAGAAAAACCCACACTGAGGTGCAACACGCACAACCAAAATAATTCTCCTCAGACACACTTCGTCCATCTGTAGAACATTTTTTTCTCCAGAGCGAAGGTTTGACCACGATGGACCTGTCGTGCTGCTTCCTGTGGATGCTCATTTTCCCCTCCTGGGTCACCCCGACATTTCCTCTCGCATCAAGTTCACGTTAAAACCTGACATTACCTTTCAACACAAAATATCACAACCCAGCAGGCAGGTTGTAAAGAAATGTAGTAACTCACACTCAGTGGTGGAAGAAGTATTCAGATCAAAAAGAAAAGCAGCCGTTTTCAGCTTTGTGCCGATGCATTTTCCTGCTAATCCAAGAGGGTTTTAAAATATTTTATTTAGTGTAAGAAGGATAATTTGCTCAACACATACAGGAACGATTCAAATTAAAAATCAAAATTCTTTGAGATACTTTCACTGGACAGGAAGGGCATGGAAAACTGCAATGTGACAAGTAACCTCTCAGATGTAGTGCAGTAGAAGTCGGAAGTTACATAAAACGGAAATAAAGTAAGTAAAGTGTAAGTAACCTGAATTTGTACTTGAGTACAGCTCCAGAAATGTTTTGTGGACTACGAAGCTTCATCTGAGTCTCCGTCGGATCAAGATCAGTGCATCATTAATAGATTAATTAAAAAACATTATATACTTTATAAACCTTTACACCTTGCACCTCTACAACAGACTGGTCTGACAGATAATGTTGCTGATTGATGTTTTTCTGTCAATAGTAAATTTGTTTTACATTTATTTCTCAGATTATTATCGCTCTCTTTAAGCAGGAACAATCACTTTTCCAGAACTTGTTTAGAAAAAGACTGCGTTTGACTTTAAAAGAGTGAATTCATGTTGACAGAGGGAAGGCAGAGCGTTGACAGGATGTGTGTGACGTCTCCGGGCACATGCACATTCATGTGCCTTCATCTGACAACACAGAAATACACATGAAACAAACACAACAGCACCCACACACCATTTGTCTAACTGGCATATACGCTCAAACACACAAACACCTCGCTAGCACGGGGACGCCATGTGTCTGGCTGACTCAGCCTGCTGGAGGAGGTGGCTCGGCGGCTGCACTGAGCACGCTGCACACCTCGTTCTCACACCGAGAGGCCGTCCATTTAATAAGCATCGCACACCTTCCCTCCGCTCCGTCTGCTCCTCTTCATGCCTCCCTCTCTCCTGCTCGCCATCACTGTCTGCCTCTCAACATCACCTAGACGACAGCAGTTAGTCAGCTGGGTCAGCTGGGTCAGTCGAACAGTACGATGAGTTGCTCAGACGGTGATTCAGCAGCAGCGCTCTCCTCTGCTGTTGCACTCCGAGTCCAGTTGATGAACGCTGTCTTGAGGTCCGGGTGGTTGAAGCGGGTCCAGACTGGACTGAACCGACAGAATCTTCTGCACCAGCCTCCTGAAACACGCCAGAAAGTCAATTCTATGAATCGAAATCGATTTTTTTATTTAGCAATCGATTTATCCGGCCTCTTATCGGATAAGTTCAGCCCCATGCTGATAGAAAGGTCGGGTGAAGTTTCATAGTCGTAATTAATTAAATAATTCAATAAATGGCTCCATACAGCTTGTCCAGCATAATCCAAGTCTCCGGAGGCCCGTTACTTACGTCCACGACACATGGTTTCAAATTTTCAAATCAATTTGGCTCTCAGAGACGTGAATAACACCAGACGATCTGCATGGAGCAATTTTAGGTCAATGTTGCAATGCAATGCTGTGAAGCTCCAGAAAAGTCTTGTGGACTACAGGTCCGTGGGGTCAGTAGATCATGACTGAATTTTCATTTTGGGTGAACTGTTCTTTTAAAGTGACTAGGAGGAAGTTTGAAGTGTTCATGAAACATCCTGCGGTCTCTCTGTCACTCGCTTCCAAAACAAAGATGGGATTTTAAACTCATTTAAGCTCATGTTTGTATTTATTTAGTGGACCGTCCGTCTTTTACCTGAACATTTACTGTAACTTCAGCTGAACTGTGTCCTGGTTTTTTGATCTCCAGTTACCTCATAGCCTCTCCAATGTTCTTGTTGTCCTTAACCGAAGTCTCCATCCATGTGATGAAGCCGTTGGCCTGACTGAACCTGTCGATGCTGTCGGCTGACACCACCCGCTGAGACAGGTCACACTGCAGAGAGACAGGCAGAGACAGACAGAGACAGAGACAGAAATGGTCATTTATTTAGTCATCATAAGCAGAAAAGAAGCCCCTGCTGCAGTCTTCCACATAATGCATGTATTGCTAAAGCCATTAGCACACGAGCTGCCACGAGTGACAGAGAAAGTGCATCTGAAATGTCCCGATGCTAACACGCTATCCTCGACAGCGGTGGGTTCTAACAATAGCCGCGTTCCTCATTTACATTCATTATGATGATGTTGGTGTTCTCTTACATGTGAATGAGAACCAGGGTAGTTGGACATGGTTAGCAATGACAACGATGTGCTGCACGGACTGAGGCATGTTCAGGACATCTCTTTGACCTGCATTTATGATCGAGGCGTTTAACAGCGTTGTTTATTTATTAGTACTACAAAAGCTAAGAGAGCTTTGACACAGCAAACTAGCTGCTAACACAAATCTCCCTGCTGGCCAGCGGGAGTCACAGGACAGTCGGTGTTCAGGCAGTGAGCTCCCATGTGTTTTGTGGCTTTGGAGGAAGGCCTGAATGGGATTCGTTTGGTCGGATACTTTTTAAAATGTAGCTTGTTCCCCCTTGTTTCTCCAGTCTTACCAAGGCAAGGCGAGTTTTATTTGTACAGCACAATTCAGACACAAGGCAACTCAAACAGGTGCGTATAAATTGCATTTAAAAGACATTAAAAACAAATGGGAAGACATCAAGAAACAAAACATTAACACAAGTTAAGAAATGGGAGCGTAAGCTAGTGAAGAAAGGTGAAGAAAGGTCTTCAGCCTTGATTTAAAAGAGGTGAGAGTTGGAGCAGACCTGCAGTTTTCTGGGAGTTTGTGTTGACCAGATGTGTTGACGCAGAATAACTACACGCTGCTTCTCCATGTTTAGTTTTGACTCCAGGGACTAAACTAAAGCTTTGACTTTGTTTGATTTAATTCATTTGAGTTATAAACTGTGATCTTTCCGTGCCCATGTGCATGAAATGATGTTTCCTCTATTCATTTATCTACTCCTTTAGTTCCCCTGATAAACAGAAAACATTCCTCTGCAGAACAATAAGAAAAAGTTCCTCATAAAATGTTTGGTTATCAAGGTTGTTTTTTAAAGTCATTCATAGAAACACAGTGGCTTTTAAAACCACATCAATCTCACCTCCTTAATTACATTTAATTAGTTATTTATTCATTTGCTTCACCATAAATGCTGAGAAGCTGAGGCTGAAGTGTTAATCCATCAGGCAGCAGCACACTGATCCATTTATTAACACTGAGCCAGAAGGCCTCGAGGTAAATCATTCATTAGTTACAGTAATTGCACTGAATCACCTTGTTGGCCAGCAGGATGCAGGGGATGGACTCTCCGTTGGGCAGCACGGCTTTGTTGTCCAGGTCCTGTTTCCAGTGGCGACAGCTGAGGAAACTGGATGAGCTGGTGACGTCAAACATCACCACGCAGCCCATCGCGCCTTTATAGTAGATCCTGGTCATGGAAATGAAACGCTCCTGGCCTGGAGGAGGGAGGACAAGTTACAGTGTCATCCATCCATCTATACATCCCGACCCCCTCTCTACTCATGTGAGCATCTACTGCGAAATGTTTCTGTACCTGCGATGTCCCACAGCTGCAGTCGCACCTTTTCTTTATCTGACCACTGCAGCACCTTCACGGAAAACTCCACTAGAGAGACAGAGAAATTTAAGAGATTAGAGAAAGAGGAATTGAAAAAGGGGAATTGAGGTTAATAAGGGAGAAGTGAGAGAACTGAAACAGGCATGAGGTCAAATATAAAAAAACTCGACATGGGGAAAACTTTAGCTGTTAGATTTAAACCCCAAAACTCAGACTTTCATTCTTAAATGGAAAAAATTCTTCAATTGAACCGTTTAAAAAGCAAAAACATGACAGGATCAGGAATTTTGAACATTTTTAATCCCCTCTGCTGGAACAGACCAACAAATCCACCATTTACTCCAGTTTGATCCACATGTGCAGCGTCCAGCTGTTTTATGAGCACTGCAGAGCTACAGCCGTCCTCCAGCTCCGCGTGGCTGCACGTAGCTCATAGCACGATCAACAACCTGTTCACCTGGAAAACACTGGCCCGAATTACAAATTGGTCGCGTCAGTCACCTGACAGAGCATAAAAGAGGTCCAGGTGACCTCTACTGTGTCGGGGGAGGAAGAAGGAAGGCATGGAGACCAGAGAGGAAGAGTGAGAGCAGGAGGAAGAGGAGGAGGAAGGCGAGCCAATATTTCTAAAGAAATCTGCGCAAATGTGGTTTGAACTCTAACAATGTTGCAGTACCAGAAGTTTACAGAAGCTGGGCCGTGGGTTTTAGTCCAGTTTGAGCAAAAATTCTGGTACAATGATTCTGTCACTGTAATATTTGATAGTCACAGTATTGTTTTACAATATGACGACAGTCTTGGACACAAAACCCCCAAAAATGTTTTAAAAAAAGGAGAAAAAGGAAACAAAGTTGATGCTCTGTGAGAGATACTCATACAGCTTTTTCAGTTTTGTGTAAAGTGATTTGAGAAACTGAGCTGCAGTGTCAGGAGATGAGTTCAAACAGCTGAAGCTTCAGTGAACACAAAGAATGTAAGAAAGGTCTCATCTGTTGGACAAACAGGACAACTGAAAATCCAGAGAACTGGAGGAACAACGTTTTCAGCCGTTATGAAAGATTAACACACACAATCCAAAGTGATAACCTGCAGCAGCCGTACCTCCAACTGTCATCTTGTACTCCTTGTTGAAGTGTCCGTTGACGTAGCGTTGCACGAAGGAGGATTTGCCAACGTTTCCATCACCGACAACCAGGATTTTCAGCAGGTGCTCGGTCATCATCCTCCTCTTGTCAGATGACAACACGTCATGACACGGCTCAAAGGCCATATCAGGCACCGTGGTTTATGAGACAAAGTTATACTTCTACTATCCCCCACTCCTCTTGAGCCTTCATGTGCATCTACTCACCCAACCTTTACTACCTTTACTACCTTTTAGCCTCAATGCACCCTGTTAAAATATAAAACTGTTAAACCTTCTTGATCACCTGAAATGATAATCATACTGCTGTTTCTCTTCACCGTGCCTCCTCTTAACTGAACCAGAGCTCTTTAAACTGCTGACTGCCCGCTCTGTGATCTGCCAGTTTTGCTTCCTAGGGAAGTTGCCGAACGCCATAAATAGTTATATGTCATAATAAACCGCGCCTTGATGCAACAGGAAACTAAAGCAGTTGATGAATCTGTGCAGATTAGTTCCTCTCTGCTGTTGTCTCTTGTGCCACATTGTTAGAAATGTGAAATACTTGACTGGAAACTGAAGAAAAGGTTCCTGGGGTTGTCAGGTGTCTCTCTAACTTTTCATCCATTACACATAATGTCTTCGGTGCTCTGAACAGAATCTTTAGGAAAAGTTTATTGAAATTTTGTCCGTTCTGGCTCCACACGCCTATTTTCTGTAGGCTAACCTGGGAGTTAGCATTACCCGACAACAAGTCCATGTGTTTTTTAATTATTGCAATTATTGCATGTTTTGTTTTTTTTCAAACAAGGCTCTAAAGTTAGTCTAACAAACCAGCGTCCACCTCTAAAGACAGACTAGTCAGTAGATGAGTCTCTGTGGAGTCTCTTTTAGCGCTTCAGCGTTTTATCGGGAACGGGAACATCTCTTGTATGAACCAGAAACCATATTTGAGGCATTTAACCAAAAGTCCAGTCAAAAAAAACCCCACTGACTTTGAGATGAGGGAAGTGGAAGTAAAGAAATGCGAACTGATTTCTGGGATTTAGGACATTTTCCTCTTACATTTGAAAACTCAGATGTCTTAAGCTGCGGCTGTGTTGCAGGTTGCGATGGTAAAAGCAAAGGGAGTCTGACAAAATTGTTATAACTTCAGTACTTTGTGATTGAGCAACAACTGAAAAAACAGCAGACAGCTAAAATCTGGAGGGACATCGCGACGTATTTAAAAGAAAAACAAGATATTTTATCACCCATGCAACTGATGTAAGCGTTCAGCCACTCTAACCTCACAAGTTGATAATGTGACAAAATACAATGGGGAAAGCTTAATTAGTTAAATGCTAACGTTAGCATTTAATTGGGTAGTCAAATATGTAAATCTATCTTGAAATCTGGCCCAGACTTTCACTTTCCATCATCTTTTCAGCTGCTGATCGATCAGTAAGTGGTGATATTATACGTTTGTCAGATTTTCCCTGCGTTCATACGACTTGCAACCTGGAACACGGCAGCGTCACATCATCCCAGCATTCGAGCTTCCCGCCGTGATGTCAGAGGAAAATGGCCGCCGTGTGAATATGGTCTACTGTCACAGTGGCATGCAGATATTTGCAGCTGAAACGCATCACGAACCCACAAGTCAAGTGTGTTCATCATCGTTTAATATAAACACACAGCTCGGTGAGCTACTTTCTGATTTTGCAGCATGAGCAACACACGCTTCCTGCTGTGGCCCTGGATGCACATCATGAGTGTGTGGTATCGTCCTGTATGGGCGTATTTGCTCCTCCTCTTCCTGCTCTTATGTAACACCATTTCTTTTTTCCCTCTCCTGCCTTTTGCCACCTTCGCCTCTGCTCCATCACACCTACTCATTCTCCTCCGCCTACATCCGACTCCTCCTCGTCTTTCCCTCCCTACTTCTGTCACATCCCGCCTCCTCATTCCCGTCTTCCGCTGTATTTTTGTCATTCTGCATTTGTTTTTGCACACACAAACACACACAAACACACACTGAGACATGTGCTGTTGACCACAGTGTGTTGCTGCTCTGCCAACTAGGCCACTGTTACTGGCTCCTGAACATGTTGCAGCCCTCCGACTGATGCTGAGTCATCGTCGTGACTCTTTTTGTTTTTCCTGTTCGTGTTTTGATCATTTTCCCAGTATCTCTGGCAGAAACACTCAAGGGATTAAAAATAACCCGGGCCCGTTAATGTGCTAATAAACAGAACCATAATCTCTGTATGAGGGAAACTATGCAGGTTTGGATCTTTTCCAGCAGGGGGAGCCGTGGACCATGAAAGTGGGTCCTCCGGTGGCCAAAAGATGCTTTTAGGTGTTTCCAGGCATGAAAAGTTGCCTCAAATGGTCAAACTGGGTCAGAAACATTTCAGTTTTAGACACAAAACAAAAACTAATTTAACTTCTGTCATTTTTATACAAACAAGCACTGTTTATTTGAACAAAAATGGAATAAATCACTCTTAAACGAGGACTGTGCTACAACCTTTCTTTACATTTCCCTGTTTTTTATATTTAAAAATGTGTATATTATTAGTTTCTTTTATTGCTGTGCATAATTAATGTTCAAAGGATTGGTGTGATAAGCTAAGGCTTCAGCCTACACCGTTACGGTCCTGTTTTGTTTATTTGTTTGTTGTTTGTTTGTTTGTTTGTTTTTCTGAAGCTAGAAAGCATTAAGTTAATTTACTGTCTATCTACCAGTTCATTTGCATTTTTTATATGTTGGAAAATGACCAAAATAAACTAAACTAAACTAA
Organism: Pagrus pagrus; assembly: GCF_965226575.1. Lineage (NCBI taxonomy): Eukaryota > Metazoa > Chordata > Actinopteri > Spariformes > Sparidae > Pagrus > Pagrus pagrus. Next base: position 2,888,861 of record NC_140195.1, read on the forward strand.
CAAAGTGAACAACTTTCATTAATTGAATTATCTTTTTCAGGTCAAAGCTACAGATATTAGTTTTTAAGGGTTTTAAATGCAGAGAAATGCATTCAAACTAAGCCATTATTTTTAATTAAAAGACAATAAAAGAAACAAGAAGCAGATAAAAAGCTACAGATTAAAAAGAAGGTATGAATGATGTGAGCTGCAGTAAACATGAACGTTTTAAACCCTGACAGTTTCAGTGGCACTCGTAGGGAAGCAGCTTGTTCAGGGAGCATAAAAATAAAATCTGATTGATTTATTTCTAAATATAAAAGGTAATCGATGACCTGAAGGCGACAGTGGAGTTACAGTTCTGGATGCTGTGCTGGGTTTCTGTGCCGGCTGTCTGATATTCGTCTGACACCTAGTGGCCATGTGACAAAATGTAAAGCACACTTTTCTTTTCTGGAGCGTCGCAGGTTTGATCCACAAAATGAGTAAAATGTCCATCGACAGCAACAACTTGCTTTGTCCAACATTCATGACTTCATGTCCTGAAATTGACTCCAGCTGTTGCATTGAGTGCTCCACAGAGAGATCTCCACACAGATTCTGTAAATATACAAAACGTCAACATTCTCTGTATCTATTTGAAATCTGCATTTTTTAAGACATCGTCTTGTTTTGTACGATGATTATTTATTTTTATTCAATCTTAAATGATTTCTTAAAAACATGTTTAACAGCTGATTTCAATGGATAAAGCAATAAGAAAATAAAGAGTATTGAAATGAATAATAACACTGATGCAGAGTTCTGCTCTTGGATATTAGTTTTGTGCATTTTGACCCACAGGAGGAGAGAAACCTGCAGCCTGCTGGTCGTCATGACACCAAACTTAAATTAAAATAAAGTAGATGGTCAGACGCAGCAGCTTGGACTCCATCTTGTATCTACTCTTTGTGTTTAACTTGTCAGCTTCAACTGGACCTTTGAACCCTGAAGGCAGCCGAGCGTCATATGAAGTATTGGATGTTGTGCAGGTAGGTGCAGCTGGAGGCTGATCCTTCTTTGTCTTAGCTGGTAATTTTTCAGCTGAGAGGATTTTAATACCTCATGTCAAAGCAGAATCGCTCTTCCATGTGTACTGACAATCAGATAACATCCCCGCTGGACGACTGAGTGAAACTCACCTGTGTGTTTTTAGTTGATATGTTTAACTTCTGACAGAACAAACTTTTACTTCCTGCAGATTTACCATCAGACATTGAAATGCAGCGTGTGACTGTCAGGCTTCACCTCCTCCTCGTCCTCCTCCTCCTCCATCCTCTGACCTCAGCTGACCTGGAGGAGGAAGATAAAGTGCCGGTGGAGGTCATCGTTGACGCCTCCCCCTGCAGCGTCACCTGTGGGCTCGGCATGAAAACTCAAACCCTGTGTGTGCTGAAGGACGGCAAGACAGCGATGGAGGAAGATAAAGCTGGAGCAGAGGTACCTCACAGACGTCTGAATGACATGATGACTGAAAAAGGGAAAATAACTCCGACTTATTGTTCGTCTCTGGATTGATGGAAGGTGTCGGAGGAGTGTCGCGTCCGTAAGGTGAAGTGTGTGGAGTCGTGGCAGTGTGGCCTCAGGACGATGACCGTGACTTCAGGACAGAAGGTGGACATCGACTGTCTGGGAGAAGTCATGGAGGCGATGGGGAGGTTCTCCTGGAGGTAAGGATGGAGGACACATCCTACAAAGCCAGATACCAAGTGCAGAATCAAATGAAAAGTTTAGAAGTATATTTTCTATCATCTCAGGGTGTCATGGCGTTACGCCCGAGGAGTAATCAGCTCTGACGACTCTCTGTTCACTCGCTGGGATGCTCCTCTGCTGGACCGAGTGGTTCTGGACCCGGTCAGGGAGGAGGACGCAGGTAAACACACCTGTATATGCGTGCACACAGACTCTAAAAAATCTGGACATGGTTTAGATCATAATAACATTTTCCAGTCTCACTCAGCTGAAGTCTTATTTTATTTATCTTCTTCAGAAGAAAAGTTAAACTGAACTGTCGTCATCAGAAATGAGAACATGTGTGCAGTTGTCCTGATGGACTGTAGTGCTGCTACACTCTCAGTCTCATCATGTTCCTCTTGGGATCGTCTGGATCTCTTGTGACATCAAGTATTGAAACTGGGTATTACCGGCTCTGGTCCGTACTCTGGCCTTACATCAGACTGGTTTGAAAATTATAAACCTGCCCAGCCCTACTAGGTGTTGTGAATATGGCGACAGAAAAGGCTCATCTAAAAGGAAATGTTGGTTACTAACAGATGTGTGTGACTCTCAAATTAAAGTAGTTATCACTAGATACTCAGTAATCTTAATTAATTCATCTTAATCTTGTCGTTTGTAGGTACGTATCGCTGCGATGTGCAGGACGCCTCCTTCCGGAGAGTGAAGCGGATTTACTGGGGGATCCGGGTTTTGCCCGTTGGAGTTCTCAATCTGGACTACGAAAGCTCTCTGGCCCAGTGGGACTCCGCCGGGAACCAGCAGAACCAGACTGTGCCAGACATGCATGAGCACATGGAGGCTCTTCTTCACATGGTACGGTTTGGGTTCAGAAGGGATGTGTGTGGGAATGTATTGTAAAAAAAACCTCAACTCTTGTGCAAATTATTAAAAAAAAATCTGTAAATTCAATTAAATTCAATAAATGTAAATTTTACTGGCAATGCAAAATGATAAGTCTCCTCACCAGCAGTGTTTTTGTTCATACAGTTGCTGATGGGTTCCATCATTGGAGGCGCCCTGGCTCTTCTGATCCTGCTGATCTTCTTCCTGTGCACTAAGATCCCTACACATTTGTTATTATTATTTATTAAATAAAGACAGCAGCATTATAAACATGTCATTCTTGGTTTTATATGTGCAACATGTAAGAAATCCATACTCAAAAATATAGGGTTAGCTACTTAGCTCAGTCAGCCGTGCAGCTAGTGTTCGGGACCGGGAGCTTGTAACACCTGGGAGGTTTTAGTGTTCACGCTGCTAGCACAGGAGCTGTGGACCGGGAGGGGCTAGCTGGTTTAGCATGCTAAACATGTATTTAAACTGTTATTCCCTCACACTCTGTTGATCATCTCAGTTCAGTTTTGAATGTTTTCAACCAAAAATCTTATATGTTGCAGAAAAGAAAAGGTTTTTTATTTGAAAGTCATTTTAGAAAGTACATAATTAGTATTTCTATTAAAACACCTGCAGAGTTTGTGACTCTCCCCACCGTTTGACAGCTCCAGGAGAAACTTGAGGAGTTTACAGTGTCAGGAAGTCCATGACGTGGTATCTACCCTTCTGCCAGGAGATGGCAGTGTTGGTTTATAAAAAGGCTTTAAAGGGACAGTACGAGCTGTAAACACAGTGGTTATTATTTCCTCTGCGTGATGCGACTCAGCTGCCACAGTGGAAACAACATGATCAAGAGGGAGAAAGAGAAAATGACCCTCAGATCAGTATCACTCATATTACTCATGATTTATAGATGAGTTGTCAGTTATGTGGCTGATGTTCATCCCTTAAATGCTTTCCAATAAAAATAAAACAAATGTGTTTTCAGTCACATGCTCTATGAATTAATATAAATGTTAATAAGTTGCAGATAAACAGACTTTTGGTCCAGATAGTCTGCATGAAGATAAGTTCAGTGTCCTGCTGGTGGAGCGTTAACAGCCAAAGAGGTTTTTCACAACCCAAAAGTCCGTCTTATTGAGGACATCATTGTTTTAAAGGGTAAATTATTAGAAAGAGGTATGAAGGTCCAGCGCATTCATCAAATACAGCAGCCGGGTCAGAGGCCTCACACTTCGAGGCTTGACACTGTGGTTACTCCTCTACTGGTTGGACGGGTCGCACACTGGACTTTCCCTCTGGAGACCCGAGTTTGTGTCCCGTTTGTGACCGAGAGTCAAGAGTGATTTGATTTGAAGTTATTTCGAGTACGTTGCGAGTCTGAATGTAGGTACTTCAACCCGAGGTGTGATCTTTCTCTGACTGTTTGACGTTTCATAACTTTCCAAAAGTCATGATATACGTGAACTGTTTGTAAGTGAGCTTTATTTTGAAAGGTTGACTGCACGTTGCATATTACACATTAAAGCTAATTTAAACGTGGAGCCCTTCACATGCAAAACTGACTCAAGGCCACTGGCCGAGCTGTTGTTTTTGATGAATTAGGAGTGAGAACGTGTGGCAGGGTAAGCTAAATCAAAAGGTTTGTTATTTATCATATTCAAAACTGTGGACTACATCTGACTCGTCATGAAAACAAGTAACGTCAGAAGATCCATTATGTTATGAAAAGTTCAATGCAGCTGAAAGAAAGTGACCTTGAGTTAAGATTATTATATCAAGAAGGGTGAGAATCAACTGTTTGTGTTCATTATGGTGAGTTATCTTATAATAGACAAGTCGTCTCACAAAGGCTGAGTTTTCTGAGTGAAGCAGCGCTGCACCGACCTGAAAACAAACAGCTGGACCACTCTGCATCGACAGACGTGAAGCGCGCTGGCTTTGATAACTATAAGTAACTAATTACACTTAGAAACTTTGGAGTACTTGCATTCAAGACGAGTATCTTGAGTTTCTCTGACACTTTTAGATACAAAAGAAACGACTATAATCAGTTTTAAAGCCAGATCAGTGATCAGTGGCAACATCAGTGTAAAGTCTGAAGAGATGCCATGTTAAATATATTCATATTAATACTGTATCAACATAAAATAAGGTATATTAATATATTTGTTTGAAGGTTGCTGACATGCACATGCACGACTTTGACATACTGCTGAAAAAGAAATCCCTTTAACGACGTGAAAACAGCGCTGTCATGTCAGATTACGGGTTTGCTTATTTCTGACTGCATGTTCAAGGAGCTTTCAGGGTTGTGCTGATTTACAATTTCTGAAGAAACCTCATTTACTGACTTACTCTGCTCTCTTATATATATACAGCTGACTCCTCGCTGCTTTTCATATTTCTCCTCGGGACTCTCTACTTTTAAGGATACAGAATGAATTATGGCGGTGCTACAAGCAGCTGTGAATGCTTTCAGCACCCTGAGAGTGGGTTTGTGCTGTTAATTCAAGTGAATATCGATAAAATTCCCTCTGAGTCTGCTGGAAAGTCGTCTCTCGGCACGTTTACCTCAAGACAAACATGTTCAGGACGTGACACTGGTGTGACGTGCTGAGTTTTGTTTGTAGTTTGCACGTCTGACAAACTGTTACTGAAACCTGGGATTTGTATTTACGACAGTTGTTTTGCAGCACATCGCACAGAATGTGACTTTATTACTACATGATAGAGAGATAACGTTCATGTTATAGCTTCCACCGCTGCTGTGTCGAGTCAAAATGTCTGATTTGAAACAGGTCTGTTGCTTTAGAGGACTCCCGTTCACCTCATGCATCAGTGATGCTACTCCACAACAACACAGTGCAACACTGCTCTGCATAATGAGATGACTATTTTGCTGTTTTTTTGCTGATCTGTGCGTTTAGGCTGATCTTAGCACGCGTCTCAGTACCACCAGATGTTGACATCATCAGAGTTGTGAGACACAGAGTGAGAATCTCTGCTCGTGTGTGACGTTCATGCGAGGAGCAGGAGAACGAGGGACTCCGGGGAAATAACACAAATGTAATTATGCCGACAATCTTACCGCAATTCACTCATTCATTCATTCATTTCCCCGCTGAACCTCCAAGGACGTCATTTCCCGCCCCATGTGCTTATTTACAACATCAGTCTGACAGATGTAACTGTTTTCCCAATGTTCACTGCACAAACAATTTAATTACCGCTCCGCCGCAGCATCACACAACACGCTATCGTCTGCAGGGTAACGTCGCTGTCGGATCAGTAAACGGGTCATATCTGCAGAACGAGAGCGTCTGAAAGGAGGATTCAAATAACAATAAAGAGCTCTGATGTTTATTTAAACCATGTCGAGCCCTGGAGACACGAGATTAACAAACGATGTCGTCGCTCTCGGTTTTCTGCACTGAAAGTTAAATTAAAGTAAATGTCAGACAGTTACATTTGACCTTTACTTTAAAGAGGTTTACAAGAGGTGGAAGAAGTACTCTGATCTAGTACTGACGTGTGAAGAAACCACAGTGTAGAAATACTCCACAGTAAAAGTCATGGATTTAAATTTAATCGTAAAGCTTGTAAAAGTAATGTAACTAATTTATAAAGTCTGTCTGCTGAGTAGCTTGTGAACATCCTCTCATCATTACAGTCTTATCTTAATCTATAATATTACATCATCATGTCTGATTGATTATACTGTATGTTGTATATTAAACCAAATCTACATAGTACAACTACTTTGTTACTGTGCTTTCGTGGATTTTCAGGTATTTTACTGACAACTTCTGACTTTCCCTCTCTACATCTGAACACAAATATCTGAACTTTCTCCGCCTCACATTTTCAAAACAGGCTCGTTACTTTAGTTTAGTAAGTTTACGTGAAGCTGCCGGTCCAGACTACTAAAAAGTGAAACTCTAACTTTCTTTGTAGTACAAATAAGTATGAGTATTACAGCCTAATATCAAGCGCAGCGACTGCAGCTGAACACGCCACTAAAGTTATAAATAAATGTTGCAGAGCGGAGCCAGCAGCATGTTTGGAAAGAGCGAGTCCTGCTGATTTCAATTACGAGTCTCATTTATATGATGTTAAATGGGTCCCAGGTTATGAACCTGAGAGGAGAGAGTGGAAAAATAAAAACTTCAAATGGTTTTCATCAGGCTGAGCTGGTAAAATGATCTTTTATTCAAGCCGAGAGAGAGAGAGCATCGAGCACAAACACATTTTTTCTGAATATCTGAACTTTCTACTTTTTGTTCAGTGCACGAGACGAAACAAAGACGTAAGAAGACGTGAACAGACAGAGAGGGAGGCTGGAACGGGGAGAAAAGGCGTGTTAGTGTCTCGTATCTGCAGAGAGTTTCTTATTTTCTCTCTTTGTTGCTGCTCGGGACGCTTTACCAACCCAACATGTGGCTATTTGACGTCCTGGGAATGAGACTCAACAATCAACTATCTTTGTGGTGCGTTCAGGAACAGCTGGGACAAATCCTACTGACTCTACCTTTAACTTTAATAGTCTTTGAGTTATATTAATATGACGTGAGCTTCAGTTAGCTTTGACCACAAATGTCCTTCAGAGGGAGACTTTTTACTCTGATACTCTGAGTACATGTCAGAGCCTGTACTCGATTACTTTTACTGGAGTAAAGAAGTTGAATCAGAGTATCTGCACTTTGATTCCTGTAGGCTTCAGGCTGGAGCCTCCGTGGATTATACTTGACTGGTTTCTCTTTCCTTTCTCCCTCTGCCTGTCAGCGCTGTATGAGATCTGCCCTCATGATTCACACTCAGTCCTTCTCCATCAGTCTTAACGTCACTCTGTCAGTCACTGTCACTGAACTGATCTGAACTCTCACTACATCCTTCCCACAGATTCCACCTCACAGCGTCATTAGTTCACACTTCCTATCTCGCTCTTTGTCTTTGTCTTTCACTCACCCACTCTGCTGCTCTCAGGCTGGATGAAAGCATGATGGGACAATGCTCAGACCCACAATGCCTTTCCCTTTCTGTCTGATTATGCGGTAGGTCACGCAACTCTTCATACAGACCGACTGTGTCCTCGCTTTGCATCATCTCCACTGAAAATGATATACTGTTGCCATGGAAAGAAAGCTTCTAATCATCTTCATCTCCAGATTTCATTGTCCATATGATGGCGCAGCTGATTAATAATGGAGCTTACGTGCAAAAATATGGCATTTAAGTAGGGCCATTATAATCAGGGACAAAGAGAGAGTTTACAGGATTGTGGAGTCTTTTTGTGTCTGCGTCATGGTGTTCATTTGCAGCCTGACTGGAAGCTACTGGTCCAGACTGTTAAAAGTGAAACTCTAATTTAGTATTATAACCTAATATCAAGCGCAGCGACTGCGGCTGAACACGTCACTAAAAAGTTATAAATAAATGTTTGAGAGCGGAGCCAGCAGCATGTTTGGAAAGAGCAAAGTCCCCCTGACTTTAATTATATGAATCTCATTTATATGACATTAAATGGGGCCCAGGTTATGAACCTGAGAGGAGAGAGTGGAATAAAAAAAAACCTAAAATGGTTTTCATCAGGTTGAGCTGGTAAAATTATCTTTTATTCCAGCCGAGGGCAGAGAGCACCGAGCACAAACACATTTTACCGTCTGTCTTTCTGTCCTCTGTGAAACTTGCAGGTCTGCAGGTTCAGCTTACCATTTGCATGTTCCCAGCACAGTGAATACAGAGATGTAGCAACCTCTAATAGCAGAAGACACTTAATTACAGTGAACAAGACAAGATGCTGCTCACATCATCAATCTTCCATCTGTTTTGCGGCGAGCGTGAAGAAATTGCAGACGCTTACGTCGCCACTCTGACACGGATATTTCAGACGTTTTAGCAGCAGCATGTCTGCAGGTACGCTAAACTTCATCTAAACTTCATGTGAGGGAGGGAACTAACGGCGCTGCACAGCCAGCAGAAGAACACGTCGACTGCCAAGCGGTCCAACTTGAGCCTTAATGACACGAAACTGTCACCTTGGCGAGGATAACGGCAGCGAGTCGAGCAGTCTGGAGTGTTACTGCTCCCGTCGCCGGTGATGTTATGGATGACTTCCAGTGTCAATTTCACATAAACAAATCACTTATTTATTGAGTTTAATGATAGCTAAATAAACTTATATTAAAATGTGCCAATATAATAAAGTTTGCTTCTCTCTAGCATGTGCTAATGTTCGGCTAGGTCTGAGAAATCGCCACTTTTATTTAATTCATTTTGACCATTTACACGACCTGACCCGACCTGACCCCGGAGAAGCAGACTGGATGGATGGATAATGAGTTCACTATCTGATGTCATATTGACTAATGCCAGTCTAGAAATTCCTCCACTAATAACCAAACGGAGGAGATGATGATGATCGCGCTTGAAATTCAGTTTCTCCAACAACAGCTACAAAGGCCTTCCCCTCGTTGATGAGGCCCGGCTGCAGTCGGGAACAGACACCATGCAGTGTGCAAGCCCCAACATCAGGAGCAACCTGAGGTTCAGTGGATTATACAAGGACACTTTGAACCGTCAACCCTGATATCGGTGGGCGAGCGGCTCTAGCTCCTGAACCACAGCCGCCCTTTGTGGAGAAGAAACCGTAGCATCTGATTCTCTAACTGATATATATGATAAAATAAGTTGTTTGCATGCCTCATACTGTTTGCTCAGTTCCCCACTTGAACTTTATTCCAGACCAGAAATACTTTCAACAAACTACAATGATGTCAATACTACATTTATACACAGTGAAACTAATCCTTAAAAGGTATATATAAAGACATTTCTATAAGCCCCACATGGATCCACAGAATACCTGAAAATATCATCTTTAACTTACAAAAATAGAAGAAAACAAAACAGACCCCATCTGGGTTTGCAGGCTCTTAACCTTTTCCCGCTGCAGCACTTCCACTGTTTGTTTTGGTGCCGTCCTCTTCTCTTCCCTCCCATCTGCCAAAGTAACATTGACCTTTCAGTGAAACACTCCAGCTCTTTTGTGTGAGTGCCTCATTTTTTTTTGTTAATGTCAATGTGATGTCCAAATGTAGCTCACCTGAACAAAACCCGGAGAGGATGTCTCCTGTGATCCAGAGCTGATGGTTGAGCATTTGTTCGGCGCTGGCAGGTGTTGAGGGGGAATTTTAATAATCTGTGTACAGAGGGAATGAAGGAGGGAATTAACTCAGTAATTTCATGTCGCCTCTCAACTAAAACACAGCTGTTTGTCTGCCGATAGCACTCCGTTTGTAACTGACTAAACTAGTGTAGGCTCTAGTAATGCAACACTATCGATTTGACGTAATTAATTCAGTAACTTGCAGCCTGTCAGCAGCAGAAACATGTCCGTACAGGTCGTCTGTGCAAGCAGCTTCTTCCTACCCATTCTTACTTTTTATTTCTAGGTAGCGACCTCTAGTGGCCTTTGTCATTATGAATGGAGCGAAGGAGGAAATCAGGTAGCGTAGTAGAAGAGTCGACGCGAGGATGAGGGCGGGGGAACGGACAAAAACAGGACTTTCACTCAGGAAAGGGGGGAACCAAACTCATCAGTGTGTCACCATGTCCGCGACATCTCTTTTATGTTGCTCTTTTAACACAAACCATGATCCTTTTCTTAACCTAACCAAACTAAGACTGTTTCCTTATGTTAATCATGTGACAGTAACCAAACTGGTTTTCGTTGTCACTTGAAGGTCTGGTCTGCTTCCCACGTTACTGAACTCTCCGACTGTCATATGTCTTTGTTTTTGTGTCGTTGAGGCAACAGTCATATATATTGTTTGTGGAGTCATTGACAGTCGACCTATTCAGTCGTTAGGATCATTTGAAGGCGTCTTTACACTAAATACTTATAAACTTTGGATGATTCTCTCTTGTTGACTTGCCACAAAAACCTGTACCTTCATTTCCTACTGCCGCATGAGGAAATGAACAAAGTCAGTTCTGTGGACAGTTTTGTAGTTTGAGGGTATCATTTATCTGCAAGTTTGCCAGATACCTTTTGCACTCTCTCTCTATATAAGGGTTTCCTGTTCAGGGTGAAGTTTAGGGTTGGACAAAAGTTAGAGTCGAGTCGTGCTATAAAAGTAGTATGTCTGACTTGTTTTTCAGCTGTGTGGGAAGGCCGAAGTGTTCAAAACTAGTCCTAATGGCCACACTCGAAGGTAGAGGGAAAAGCGGGATGTCATCGGCATGGTTGGTGGTGCATATTTTAAGTCCCTCTTAGAAGTGCGTCAAAGCGTTGGACTCGACGGTTCACATTAAAAACTGACAGTGATGGAAAGCTACGGAAATTGTTGAACACAGTTCTGCCGGTTCCAACACTGGAAAGTAGTGGAGTGGGTTTTTACCAAGATATTCAGTTCTGATGGATTATACCGACACCTTTAGAGTCCACACCGGAGAGATTTTAGACATGCTGTCAATTAATCTGTCAATGGCGGTCTACAAAAGGTCATGTCATGAACCAGGCTCAGGCTCATTCATACACAGAAGCATGAATCTCGCCTGTGGAAGTCACTCTGATCTGGTGTGTTTTGTGGACTTGCCCTTTTTATTCAAGTCTGTGAGATCGAGTCAGCTTGTTTTCGGTGCTCAGATAAAGCTGTTCACCTCAAATGTCAGGAGATGTCTGGCAGGCTTCTGTCTCTGGGATTCGGAAAAACCAGCATACACGACTTTCAGGGGCTTTCAGAATGTAACATCTTCTGCTCACAGTGTTTCTTATCTGTTAGAAACTAATTTTCTCTATAAAAAAGAAAACATTTTCTAATGAGATGATGTCCTTAAGTTATCTGCTGGAGTGAGTTTCCGTCCATCCGTGTCTATTCACTGGTTGATGTGCGTCACTCCAGTGTTTGATATTCGTGACTCAACAGCCGCAGAGTTCATGGACAAACCCTGTGGGATATTGCATTAGTTTCAAGCACTCAGACCACCAGTTGACAAAAGAAAACAGCTGATCGTTGTGTGGGCAGCGTGACTTGCTGTGCAACCTCTCTCCTAATGATCACTCTGAGTCCTGAAGCCACTGATGTGTCAAGAGTCAGTGGGATGATGTAAGTAATACTGTCAGCATGCAATATGCCATAATTGTGTTTTTTTTTTCTTTGCTCAAAGAAAAAAAGCAAATATTTGCTGGTTCACGCTTTGGAGATGTGCTGCTCATTTCCTCCAACTTTGGGACAAAATAAGAAACTCAAAAAATGACACATTTTACATAATACTCATTTGTATTTACATTTTTTTTAGACTAAACAATTTTATTAATCGAAAGTTTTTAAACATCGTTTGTTGCAGCCGATGGAGTATCACTTCAACCCAACATGTCTCAGCCTCCATGTTTATCTGCTGACCACTGGGGCAGAAACTGACATATTGGATGTGACTGAGCGTTAAAGCAAGTTCCCTCCTCAGGTTGTGTGTGTGTGTGTGTGTGTGTGTGCGTGTGTGTGTGTGTGTGTGTGTGTGGACACATGAGCATGTTATGCAAACGGACAAACCAAGCAGCTGAGCAACTATTGTCAAGTATTTGCTTGACTTTGAGATAAATTAAAAGGAAACAAGATGGAAGATTGGTGCTGAAATTGAGGGCACGGCGGCTACACAACACACACACACACACACACACACACACACACACACACACACACACACACACACACAGACAGACTGATGACCTTTTCCTAAAAGACCTGCTCAGGTGCACCTGCTCAGTAATTGGAGACAGTCACAGGGGGGAGTGTGTGTGTGTGTGTGTGTGTGTGTGTTGTGTGTGTGTGTGTGTGCTCTGCAGTGACGACATAGCACATGAAATTAATTTCAGTTGAGGTCTGACATTTATATATTGGAGCTGTTGGTGAGGGTTGACCACTCCAGTGTGTGTGTGTGTGTGTGTGTGTGTGTGTGTGTGTGCTCTGCAGTGACGACATAGCACATGAAATTAATTTCAGTTGAGGTCTGACATTTATATATTGGAGCTGTTGGTGAGGGTTGACCACTCCGGTGTGTGTGTGTGTGTGTGTGTGTGTGTGTGTGTGTGTGTGTGTGTGTGTGTTTGTGTGTGCGCGCAGCATGATGCTAGCAGGCATGAAGGATTTCAGACGGGTAACATCATCTCTGTGGAAGCACTTTTATATATTTTTTGTTTCTTTTAGAAAAAATAAAAAACAGCCCAAATTTCTGCCAGAGGTGTTTTTCCGTCAGCAGCACACTGAGTCTTCACACGTCTGCAAAACTACGAGAAGACTAAAAATATCTGGCTTCAAAACTGAATTGTGACATTTGTTCATTCTTACAGTGACACACTGACATTTCTGATGCATTAAAACTTTCTTGTAAGCATATACTGTGCTATTGTAAACTACACTAAGTGATATTTAGTGTTGAGAACAGATTCATACAATTATCTGTTTATTTATCTGGATTGACATTGAGATGAAAAACAGAACTACAAAAAAAAAAACCCCAAAAAACAAATCCAGTAAAATAAAATGAAATGATATTAAAGGTTACAAACCAAAATAAGTATGATTAAACAATGTGAGCATAACTCAGAATAATCAAGCAAAATATTGTTTTATCTCAGTTCTTGTTGCCCATAAATTACTTCTAGACATAAATCACACAAGGTCTCCAACCGAAGCAGCAAATATTTGGCCACTGACCACAAAAACCCAGTCCAGTCTGCAGGATAAAATGCTGGCAGTTAATGTTTTTTCTGCAAGACCACTAATACGTTCACATTTATACGTCTCATAGGAGTACACTGACTGTCACATGACGTGTATGAGCTTATTTTTATATCCAGAGGAGGAGGTGATGGTGGTGGAGTTACAGGCGAGAAAGTTTGAAACCAGTGGATATTGTTAATGAGACCTTGAGACAGTATCCAGCTGAGTTTGTGGCGACCTAAACAGATACTTTAAGCCAAAACATGATCTTTTCCTAACCCCAAGTTGCAACATATCACATACATCTGCAGGAACATACATTGCCAATATTTACTCTGGTGCCTGTGTTGTAAGAGAGCAGCATTGATGTCTTTGTAATATGAAGAATGATTCACAGCTTTCTGATCTGCTGAGAAACCAATATTTACTGTTTGTATTTAACAGGATGCCGAATGTGTTCTCTGCTGTCGGTTCAGACACTTTGAACAACAAACCAGCGACCTGCAGCACCTCCACACGGCACTGCAGCAGCTGAGACCCGACTCTCACAGCCACAAACTGGCTGCATATCAGAAAAAAACATGTTTGGATGAATAATCAATGCACCTTTTATACCTTTTATACTGAAAAACACTCAGTGGTTTAACTGTTTATTGATTTCATCTCTAACCGTAATCAACACTTGGGTCAAACTTTTCTTCTTCTCTTCTGTTTATCATCGAAACCTTCCTCTGACCTCATTGGCTGTAAACTGAGGTGTCTTCAGTGAAGACGGGGCAGGAGACACATCACACTTTGCACGAGAGGACATCAAACTTTAGAGGAAACTGGTTTAAACTGAACTGAGCTGAAAGATTACAGTCTTATAAACTGTATGTAGTGTTTCATTAGCACTCTGCTTGAAAGAGGTAAAACATGTTCATGATTACACATTATGTTTGTAATTACTGTCTTGATCTACACACACTCAGCTCATAATGAGTTTTATAATAACTGAGGTGCAGCTCGGGGACTCTTCACTTTTTGTCTTGTTTGTCTTTCTGTCCTTTAATCTATGCCGGTCCTGTTTTCCTGCTGTTTATCTCCCTTTGTCTTCGCCCGTCTCTGCCTTTATCTGGCAAAGGGTAATTAAAAGAGAGAGCTGCTCGGGGAGTGTGTCAGGAGAATTTGCGGTGCAACGACTTATTTGCATAACGTCTTTCAATAGCGAGGCAGTCGTCCCGTCGCTTTAATCACAGTATCTTTTTGATGTGATGTTCAAGAGCGTCTGTCATAATATCCACTTAATCCATACGACCACGTGATATCTGATCGAGGAGAACGTACATTAACTCAATGATTCCCATTACAGCATCTTCATGCTCATTGTGTTGTTATGACCTGCCGTGCTTCAGGTCTCCTGCAGGGTCAGCTTTATTCATATTCTGGTCACGAACACACTCGTAATACATGAATGAACTCAATGAAGTTCATGAAATTCAAGAGCAGGCTCACGAGTGCGTGAGATGAATGATCTCGGATGCTGCCGAGTGTGAAACCTCATATCACTCACTCACGGACGTCCAACTTTCATGGTTTCTGGCTCAGCTCAGGCTTTATATTTGGTTTTCCTGTCAGTGTTTGTGCTTTCCAAGGGTAGTAAATGTCATTTAAATATGATTAAATCTGACGTGTGAGAAATTAAGAAGTCTTTCCTGTTTCTCAGTCGGGTCCTGTCCAGAGTTAGAACGAAACTCTTTGTTTCCCCCAAGACATAATCATTATAGATGTAATTATGTTTCGTTTGTGCACATTTTTCTTGCCTCCAGTTTCAGCACATCGATCAGATATCAGCAGTGTCACACACTCTGGATCCACGTGACGTTCAGGCCCCTCAGGCCTTCCTCGAGATCAACACATATTGGCAGAGTTAGAATAAAAAGTATGAGTATGCCAAGTTTCTACTTGCGTCCCGTGGAGCTTGAACTGTGTGTATAATAAAACTAAATGTTACCTCATACATCACATCACACCGCCTCAGTTTGTTTTCATTTTAAAACCTGTTAAAGCTCCGTGCCCGCAGGCCGTCCGGCCAGCTCACCAAACAATACACAAGCAATGACACATCTACACAAAGAGGTTGTGTTTATGCCACACATGGCTCAAAAACTCTCATGATTCTAGTCATGCAAGCCATCTCAGGATAAACACACATCAGCAAGGTACAAATAACAAACAGACAAAGAAACATTCTAACAAACTAGCATGCGCGAAGTTCAGTGTCTGGGTGCTTCAATCGTGCATCAAACTCCAACAACAACTGTCTTCTCTCATTCCCAAATGTCCACTGGATCCATTTCAGGAACATATTTGGTCCATGGTAACAAAAATGCAAAATAAAACTGATCACAGATGCTTTTTTCTGTAAAGAGACTCTCATTTCACGGCAGACTCCATTATCCCTCTACCACAGAGATCCTGAGATGGCAGCCATTTGATTGACAGCTCATTGGAGAAGATCTGAGCATCTATGCCCACCCTAGAGCCTACAGTAACCAATGAGTGATCGTGTAGACCCGTGACCCACTCTCCTGAGCCACTTACAGGCCCGCCTCAGGCTGATTGATGCATTGATGCATGCTACAGGTCATCTGCAGGCTTATTTTCCCATCTAGATCAATGACAGAACCACTTCTGCATCTTACAGCCGTGTCTGTGCTCCAAATGGTTCAACAACAGCTGTGGCTTTTCTTTGTGCTCGACTGAGATTGGCGTTTTAGGGTCATTTCCCAAACATTTCCAGGAACGGCAGCAGGTTAAATGTGAGTGTGAATGGTAGTCACCACGACGACTGGGGCGTAGTCGGCCGGGATTTGGGGACAATAGTTGTTTTCAGTGTTTAATGTAACTGTTGTATTCGTCACTGCGACACTAAACTTATTAAACTTCAGAAGCAGCACGGCCCCTCGAGACAGCAGGGAATCTGTGTGCCGCTGCTCTTTTCTCTCTCTGCCTTCTTCGTCCTTTTTTCAGTCCTCCTACTCGAGTCCCGTAACTGTCCATCATCTCTTGTTATTTTCCGTCCATTAGGAGCCTCTCTCCCACCTTTAACGCTGCCCTTCTTTCTCGTCTCCGACTCTCTGCTGCGAGCACCCAGCCGAGTTGAGTGCACTGAATCATTTTAGATTTCAAAGATGGGATAAAAAAGGGCAACGTATTACAACCATTACCCAAACTGTCACTTTTCAAATATTTTATAATGCTGCAGCAACAGCAGGCACACATTTCAGCTTTTTCCCCCACGGACCTGTCTATCGCTTTCTGTTTTTTTGCCTTCCTTTTATTCCCTCTGCCAGCTCTCGCAGCGAGTGTTTGACAGGCGGCAACATGCGGAGTGAAGCGAAAGTTCAAAAAATCAACCCAAATGATAGAGTTTAGGAGCTTTACACCGGCATCAGAAAGAAATCCACGAAGTGAAAATGATGCAGGTGGGAGGAGTGGTTTGTTTTGTCCTCTGTGTCTCTGTCCACAGGAGTTTTCTTCTTAAAGTCCGTCGGCTGTGAAATCAAAGTCTCTTCAATCTCAACAGGACATGAGTCTCTTCCAGTCCACAAATTACGAGCTGCTCGTTCTCTGTTTGCATCAGATCAATAAGTAGACCGCTTGCTCTTTGTTATTGGCTCTGCTCATCATGAATCATTGTCTTCATCCATCATGTTTCACCCCTTGTCGTCCAGAATTATTTCAACAACATCTGTATTACTCCCTGATTGTCCTCTGACTTGAATAAATCTGCGCCACGTGTCTCCTGGGGGCGTCTTTGTAGCTCGCTTTGCAGTTTTTCCTCATTTTCTCTTAAAAAGCACAGACTCCTCTGGGTTCCCAAGAGTGGGGACAGCGAAGGAATATTAAGCGATTTAAAAGCAGTGGCCGCATATAAACGACTACAAGACTTTAAATGAGCTTGTAATGGCTGCAGCCTACAACAGTTTTTATCTGGCTGACATCTCATCTAGTAGAGTTAGAAAAGGGCTTACGGAGCTTTCTCAGACCTCAGCACTTATTTATCACTTGCTCTTTCAAGCCTCGGCGGCCTATTAGGAGGCTAGAAGTTGCTCAGCAGAGTGGAAACTTTAAAACAATTTGTAGCAGTCTGCAAAGCTGAAATGAAAACCTGGAAACTGACCTTAAGCCAGAAATGTCAGCGTGCCTCGATGGGGCGTGTGTCCATGTTGTTAATAAAAGTGAACATGAAGAGATTTCTCATTTTGAAGACTGAGGAAGGTCAAGGCTGGTGGGATTCTTCTGACTTCTGGAGGTCTCCCAGTTTTGGAAATGTCTGACTTTCTTTCCAATTTCCAAGATTCCCCATAAGAATTAAAACAAGGGAGTTATGGAGAAAGTCGTGTGTGTGCAGCTCACTCTGCAGCCTCTGCCCATGTTTAACTCCATCACACACTCTCTTCATCCTCCTCTCCTCCTGTCTGTCTGCCTCTCAAAGTTCAAGGCTGTCAGAGACGCTCTCTCCATCAAAGACCCTCGTGATGCTGAGTGTTTGTGGAGGATTTCATCATTGTGATGAGTGCAGGCTCGATTGTAGAGCATCAAACTCTTCAGCGTTTGGTCGTCAAGGGCTGCTGCTTTTAAAAAAACACCAAAACAGCTTTTTAATAATTGTGAGTCTGAGTGTGTTTCTGTGTGTGTACTCATGCATGTATACTGGAAAATGAAAAATACATGTCAACCACTCCAGCTTTTCTTTGCGAGCCCTGTGCTTGGTCTATCCACGTCACCCCAACTCTTGCTGCAGTAAACACATAATAACATAATAACGACTAATGGCTTCAGGTTTTTAGGTCGTAAATATGAAAGAAATTACTATCTACCACAAAAAAGCCAGGTCACTGAGTACGGGTGTTATTTCAGTGCTAGCTGCTCTACCTGCTGTGTGTGTGGAGTGTCATTACATTGTCATAGCTGTGCCATTTATCATCGTTAACGTTTATGTTCGTCAGCCCTGAATATCTTGTTATCCTCTGAATGGAGCATTGCTATCAACGGGCTAACGCCTTGTGTTTACTCATTTATGTATGACGGCGTCACTGATCAGGCTGGCTAATGCTACCAACAACTATTTGTGAGAGGCACAAACTATGTGGCTATGGTCAAAACACTAAATATATTGTAGTCTTGCATATTTGGTCACAGAGACTCTGAGCAGTCAAGGTTTTGTTATGCCTGTTAGCGTCTCATACAGATGCATAAGTTACTCTTATGTGTCCTATGACAACAACACAGTCTCTTCCGTGGTCAAGTTACCAATAACAGACTCTCAAAATAAAGGCATCAAAACTGCGTGGTTAGGTTTAGGAAAAGATCATGGATTCGCTAAATATAACTCAAAACCGTCACCACCGGCTGTTTGCCTCAAACGGGACTCAAACCCTCATCGCATCGGTGAGAGTCCTTCGAATAAAACGCCGACCATCCACAACATCCTCCCAGCACAGACATTCTCGCTCTGTGAATCCTGTCATTATCACCCCCTGCTGGCTCTGCACCTTCATACATGCGTGTACTTTTCGTGCCAAGGCGAGCCAAACCGCCAACCTCACATGCTGACCTCTGGTGGATTGGCGGGCTTATGAAATGCCTGAGATCGGGTTGGTGCCTAACATTATGTATTTATTTTAACCCAAACCACGGTTCGACCCAAATCGTGCCTAGATCCAGCCGAACTGCGACAGTTAATCATGTGTTGAATTTCTTCAAATTTGAAACCCTTCATCTCCTTCAGTTCAGTCTCATGGCATCTGATTTTTATCGCACAAGTTTGATTTATTATTCACAGTTTCGTGCTCGACAGGACGCCCTTAACGTCATTAAAAGTTCTCACAGCGTGATCCAACTGAACTTCTGATGTATGCGTGCCTCTTTGAAGAGCCACAGTTCAATGTCACATGAATTCTTCAGGCTTTAGGGATGGATGTGCCAATTTGACATCTGCTATCATCTCTGATGAGGTTAGGACTGTCTGCCAGAAGGAAGATTGTCTGTCCTTGGAAGATCTCTTGGATAAAGAGATATTAGTTTTGGGGAGACTTTGAAAGCATCGATACGTCCAATTCCAGTTATTAAACACTTACGATTTGCCACGTGTGACGTGACCTGGACTTCCTGCTGCAGATTTGACACTCAGTTACTGTATCTGTTTCGTTATGAGTGCGACAGAGACCCGGGGACACGTTACGTCAGTGGAAAATAATCAAAAACCTCTGATCTTCATCAACCCCGGGCCTCAACCCTCTCCTCCCTCAATCTGCTATTTGAAGTCTGCTATGTGATGTGTCTCAATTGGAGCCCCGGGGTCCTTTGAAGCCGTGTCCCACCTCGATGAGTTTCGGGGTCGGGGTTTGTGACTTTCGGTGCATGTCACCTCATTTCCCTTCTCCGCTCTGCCGTGTCTCATCTCTTGCTCGTAGCTAAAGAAATAATAGAAACTGAGCTATCGGAGTACAAAGGCAGAAACAAGAATGGTCTATTCAATCTAAAGAAATGAAGACTTCAAGTACTCTACTTAAATTTTCCTTCACCTGAAGTGAAATAACAACATATCAAGGATTCCATGAGCCCCAAACCCTGCATAAGAATTTGTACTTCGGAGAGGATTTCAGATGGACAGCACGACATTATTGTTGACATGCGTGGAAATCTGATAGAGGGAGGTTGATTTTTCTTGGATGTGGGCTGGTTTTGACTTCTCAGCAGGTAGATTTGATGGAAGCAATTTTTTTTTTAGCATACAAGACATTTCTGCCAGGTGCAAAAGGTAAAACTGTTTCTTTGATACAAGGGAAATGATATTTGTGGCCTTCGGGGTGATTCGACTTGGTCATCTGGTGGATTTGATAGAGACCGGGTGGTATTTCTGGCATGCAGGACAGTTCTGACGAGTTGGCAGAACGATTTGATAAGGCAGGGCAATATGTGTAGCTGTCTGGTCAGCAGCACAACTTGCCAGAGGCGGGGTATTATTTCTTGAATGCAAGGTGTTTCAGTCGGGTCAGAGGTTTGTCTGCCAGGGGCTCAGCCATATTTGTGACATTTAGGGCGGTTCTGTTCAGTCATCTTCCAGTTTTCAGAAAGGCAGGGTGTCGTGTCCGTCTGTCTGTCTGTACTGGCAGGATAGTATTTGTAGCACACAAAGGTAATTCTGCTCACAGCACACTACAATGTGCTGTGAGCAACCTTTTGTATTTAATGACACAGGGAAGCGTGCTGCCCCTTCCAGTGGGCCCCATGGGACTTTATTTCAGGAAATAATTGTACAGCAGTCAGTGAAGTATGATCTAAACAAAAGGCAAAGGTCCCTGTGTGCACAGTTACCTTCTATGACGATGTAAGAAAAGCACTTTTTACTAAAATGTCCTCCATTTATGCTGATTTATTTTGGTTGGCTCATAATGAAAAACTTGAGCAGTGCTTAGGGAGGGGAACCTTTCTGTAGCGGATTTTCTCTGTCAAGCTTGAGAGAGAAGGCAGAATATTGTGTTTCAGACTGAGCTGCTAAAGAAAATGCAATTAAATGAATTGTTTGACCGCGGCAACTGTACCTTTGGTGTCTTGTAAACCCACGAGGGCTGGGTACTCTATGTGCATGACATGAAAATAAATAAAAACCCCAAAGGGAGGGACTTCGCCAATTTGTAAGACAGTTGTCTACTGAGTACTGATGAGTTTGGAAACCCGTGGCGTCAGTATTTGAGCTACACAAAGCGAAAAATGTCAAATTTAGTTTCCTGTGTTATCTGAGGTCAGTCAAAGAGTACAACACCTCCCTCCTGGAGAAATCAGGCCCTGAGTTGTTACTTGCCCCTCACTGCCGAGTGTTTCTGAGGCTGTCTGAAAGGATGTGTGGACAATCCTTTCCTCCCCACAGCTGCATGTGGAGCCTGGGGCGCTCTGCCCTCAGGCCTCAAAATGCTGGAGATTTGTCTTTGAGAAGACAAGTCAGAATAAGAGAGACCGAGGTGTTGAGGTAGCGAGCGGGCCACACGTGGAAAAGGGTTTCATTGAGCTCCTGCGGCTGTTTGAACTTCAGCGGTGATACGAGGCAGCGGAGAGGGAGGCGGAAGGTTTTGCATTGTGTGTAGGTGATACTTTTTCTTGCACTTGCTGAGCTCTATCCACGACCTGCCCTGTGCAATACCCAAGAGCTGAATCAAAAAATAGATTAAAAAACTCACCTTGTATAGTTAGACGTCATCTGTGTCAGACCTAGAGTCCGGTATGACGTCTGCAACATGTTGAAAGCTGATATTTTTTATAGAGGCCAAGAAAGATCTGAGAGAAGAAGAGAACTGATGAAGGAATATTGAATGGTCAGGGCGACCTAGAAAAAAGAAAAGAAAAGAGGAAAAACAAGTTGCAAGCCTCCACCGCAGGTCCAATGAGGTTTGGATTATTTATTTGTACATCACATGTACAGGGCAGCAATTGATCGCTCATACGTGGCATTTCATCAACCGCTTTTATTATCGACGAGTTCGGCTGAAAGCAGAAACTCAGGGGAGTCTCCAAAATGATTTACGGTTATACAGGCTTTATTTTTATACTTAATTTTCAAAAACTCATCAACTGAGACGCTTTCACTGAGACAAAATCACAGATGACAGCTGTAATTATGTCTTCACTCAGCATTGAATTATAGGGTTTCATGCTCAGCCTCAGCCCGTGATTGCAACTCTGAAATGAACGGTTATTGAATTAAACAGAGCCACCTCTGCTGCCGAGCCTCTTTCACTGTTGCAGTATCACACAAATAAGCGTTTTCTTTTACCTAATAAGAATTTCTTACCATTTGAAATGAGGGTTAACGAAGACAGAAACAATCCCCGAGCACACAAGCATCTGTTCAAACGTATCAGCAGTGTTGAGACTAAATTTAGTTCAAACGTTGCTCAAAATCTGATCCCATACCTACGAGGGTAATGTGTTAAATCCAGCGTAGAGCATGAAAAGTTAATCTTCTGTCATCTCAAGTGAAAAATCCCCCCAGAGTGTGAAATTTAAATCTTTACCCAACCAAATCAAATTGTTCAAAGACATATTTAAAGTGTCATTATCTGGATAGTTCTTCAAACATTTTACCTTAATTTGGATCTTTCATCTTTGATCCTTTAAGCCCATATTCACAATCAAGGCACCTGGCAACCAAAAGCAGTCGGTAAAGACTCAGAACAAAGCAGATCAGACCGTTTTAGCTCTTTAGAGAAGCAACATCCCTCTGAAGTATCAGATCAGTAGAGATGGCGATGGTAATGCTGATTACCATGGGATTTTGTAAAGAAAAAGGAAAAATCCCAATAGCTGATCCTCTCATTTATCTAGTGCAACCATGAGGTTTATCTTTTTCCTTTTGTTTTTGAAAATGTCTCGACAACATTATAAGAACTGCTGTGAAATGTGATGGATATGTTTTGCTGTGAAGCCCCGGGAATTGTTTTTTGGACTACAAAACTTCACCCAAGTAGTAGATGAATGGAGTGTTTTTAATTATTTCAACATCTACTAGTTGCGTTTTCTTTTGGTTGCCTTTCGCTAAAACTTCCGGGCGTGAGTGAGGAAGGAAGTCAGTGAATGAGACTAAATGTAATGTGAATAAACATTAAAACATCACCCAGTCTGTGAACAATTTGTGCGCAAGTCACGACAGACAGATTTTCATCTGCAGTGGTTGTAGTTTCAAGGTGATATCATCAAACGTGAGCACCAACGCACGCGGCGTATGTCTGGTGAGTGCTGAGTTTAGTGATTGGCCTGAAGTCAAACCGACAGAGACTCTGGTTCTCTCTCTTCTTCTTCCCCTCTCCTCTCTGTAACGTTACATTCAAGTACATTTCCCCTCCAACTCCAGTCAGCAGTCAACATTACAGAGCATAAACATCCGACAATGGAGGTGACCTCCGCGGATCACTGCTGCAGTCAGGTTGATAAACAGGAGTGAGGATAAATCCACTTTTAAATCCCAAAAGTTAAAAAGTAATCTCTGAGCTCTCCTCCTGTCGGTAAATGACTCCGGATCTGAGCAGAATCTGATGTGACTCCGGTTGTTTATTCCTCCAGAAGGTCCGGCACAGGTACATCCAGGACCCAGTGACATCTGCTAGGTGTGGTTCAAAGGTACGAAACAGCACACTTTGACCACACCCATCCACATCGAGCGTTATCTATGGGTCAGATGTGAAACAGGCATGAAACGTCAACAGTAAAAGCTATTTTTCAGTCTTTACCTCGTTAAACGATCCATCATCTTTGAATGAGGCCACCGAACATGAAATTGTGTTTTCCGTAAGCTGCTTCTGATGAACTCTTTTACGTGATTGTGTCATGCTTTAAACCATATCAGCTGATAATGACGGATTAGTTCAGTTGATTGTCCCTGGTTTACAAAACTGATGTAATCAGAGGAAACGTGTTGGATTCTTTAATTACAGATGATTCCCTCTAATCACTAATCCACCCTCACACCCATGGTTTACATCAAGTTGGATATTTTTACAGTCCGTACATTCGGTTGTTCCTGATACGCCGTTTGTCAGAAGACCTCGTCAATCTGAGAATTTAAAAAACACACTGTCACACTGCGAGCATCATTGTCTCTCACTGAGACAGGATCACTGCTGACAGCTGTAATCAGGTCTTCACTCAGCAGGTTGAATTGTAGGGCGAAGGTTTCGTACTGTGGTTGGAGTTCAGCGCAACACGATATGGGAGCTCCAGTAAGATAATTACTGAATTGAAATAAAGCCACCTCTGCTGCTGATCCTCTCTAGTGTTCGCCATTTATCTACATTTCAATTTTCACGTCGTAACACTCAGTTTATGAGGCACAGGAGTGTGCAGTGGGGAGGATACAGCCGTACTGATACGATGATGTTTAGCTTTAATAGATTTTCAACGAGTTTGTGAGTAGACGCCTATTTCTGACAGATTTAAGTATGTTTTCACGGACAGATCACTTTGATGAAGCTGGACTGTTGTGCTTTTGAGTTGTCAACCTTTGACTCAATAGAAGGAACCTGTGGTATCATTTGTGCGTTCAGACGGGGATAATAGGACCAAAGAAAGCCAGTTGTCACATTTGGCTGCACTCAGTTGCTATATACGAAATGTCAGCCAGAGCTGGCCATATAGTGCAGTATATCATAGCTTCTTGAAGGAGTGGACTTGGGCCAATTAGGGGCTGAGAGTCAGCCAGTTTGCAGCATCTGGGTCAATGGCTGCTTACAGAGGCAGCTCGACTTTGTTGCTGATGCTTTGTTATTAATTCTGAGTGTGAGGAGAGACAGCAGCTAGTCAAAGTTAGGCTGCTGTTAGGCCAGGACGCCACACAGTGATAAGAATAAATAGCGCTATATGACTGCAACTTGAAAACAGGGCAGGAAGTTGGATGTCATGTGATGATATTATTGGCAGGAAAGACAGAAATAAAGATAATCTCATAATTGTTCATTTATAGTGCAGAAAATGTTTTTTTCCCCCGCTGATGTTAAAGTTAGTTAGTCTTTTGTTCTTAATGGATAATATACAACATCAGGCAACATCTTCCTGAGGAAGCTCAGATCTTTTAATGTGTCTGTTGTTGCCAGTGCAATTTTTCTTTGCAGCGATCTGCTGGGGGAGCAGCATCAGGGCCAGCGACACCAGGAGACTTCACAAAGTCATTACGAAGGCTGGCTCTGTACTGGGGACTGCTCTGGAGCCCCTGGAGGTGGTTGTGGAGAGAAGGATGCTGCACAAACACCTTATATCCTCTCCACGACCTGCTGATCAGGCAGCAGAGCGCCTTCAGCTCAAGGCTCCTCCAACTGCGCTGCAACAAGGACTTTTATTTAAAGCCTTTCTTCCCCACTGCCATAAAACTTTACAATCTATGGGCAGGGAGAGGAGACGGCACAACCAGACCTGAATGCTCATATCATTAATCTATCATGTAGAAATCATAAATCGGTTCAGTACTGTGGTCTATATTGGTGGACAGCACAGGAGAGAAACACATCGATGTCACTGATTGAAAGTAAAGCACGATATATTTCACACACACACACACACACACACACTACAGTAACTCGCTCGACATTCACAATTTCACTCTCATCATAAGGTAACGTCATGGACATTTAATCTATGATGATAATCAAGAGAAATTGTTGGTATTCTTGCAGATGTGCAGTCTTGACCTGATCGATTGAATTCCTTGTATCCGATCAAGACATGGATTGTGGATCCGTCCGTATTTTCTTTGCCGAGTGGAAAAATGTGTGAAGGTGTGAGGCGAGCTGATAGAAGAAAAGATGATGACTGATTACAGGATTCAAAGTTCAAGATTAGCTGGATGTGCTTGAATAATAATAACATGTTGGCTGATTGTGTGGTTGATTAATCTGTTGATTTGCCTGACCTTCAGTTGTTGCGTGAAGACGAGCACTTCTCCTTCTCGAGAACATGTTAGAAACACTTAGAAACTTGGTCCGTTAATTGGTAGCTAAGTGACTTTCTACGTTTACTTACCTTTTAAATGATGCCAGCCTCTTTTTTTATTAAAGCTGCTTACAGCCAGCTCATCTCCATCACTGCTACCCACAGGTGGAAGGTGAGATATCCCCATGAGCTATGATAGCATCTACTGTTCTGAAACTGGACTGCTCATCAGGAGCACTGGGAGCACTTCCTGATGACCTGGCCGGCTGATTGGTCCTGGGAGAAACAACACGGGGCGGCTGCAGTCACTGAAAACTGCCCCGACATCAGCCCCCTGCCTGCTGCTAAGCTGATGGTGGGATCTCTGCCAATCATCACACATGTGGATGAACAGTGTGGAGAAAAAAAATGGACGATATGCTCACAAGCCAAGGACAAGCAAAACAATAACCACAACATGCCAGCAAACATGAGCTCGTCTTAACTACCCTCACAACTACCCTCCTCGAGTTGATTCAACTAATAAATGTCATCAACACTTAGGGAGGAGATGTGTCTGCATGGAAATGATGTGGAAAATGAAGAGCTGTATACTTTCTGTCTCGTGGAAAAAAACCTCTGCATTACTCAGAGCAACCGGAGCGTCATGATGATCAAAGCGAGTCCAGTCAGAGCACCGAGGTAATGTCAGGTGCAAAACAAACACGCTGCTTGTGTGTTGTAATAACACATAATGATGTGTTGCTGGCATGAAATGTTTGAAATTGACTGCTCAAATTGCCGCTTCAACTTCTTTGTGTTACGACTCAGCACAGAGGTGGGTTTGGTCCCTGATGCACGTCTCAGAGACAGATTAGGATAAAATGTTCATGTTTCAAAGCCAGCCAGATGAGACAAACAGCAAAACAACAACAACAACAACAAGTGGGAGCAGGCGTGCAGGTAGGAGGGAAGGTGAGCTGATTGAGGAATGGTGGAAAAAGGGGTTACTGCAGTGTGGATGGTGGACGGATCTGAAATGATGAGTGAGTTAGTAAATGACGGGGAAACAAAGAGTTGGGTGGCTTTGTGAAGTTGTCTTTCAACGCCCACCTCAGCCTATTTTAGTAATCTAATCCCAAAGTCTTTCCATGAGACCAAAGTCAGTCTGATGTGTTTCTTTTGGTGATAAGAACAAAAGAGCAAATTTCAACCAGGTTCTTCGTATCATGGGAATAGCTTCAAAATGAATGACAGCCACAAGGTTAATTATCCATAATTGATAGCTGTTTGACTCCATGCATTTTTGGAAACAGTCAAATTTAAAGAGACCTGTGTAACCTGGTTATTCCACTGGTTGCATGTAAGTTGTGGAACGGCTCCGCTGCGGTTTTGCTCCATGCTCCGCTGTCCGTCAACCCCTGGCGGCTTGCAACACATCCCCATACCTCAACCACTGTACTTACTAGTGACTCCCAAAACGCGTTATGTAACCGTTCCCAAAACAGCTTGACCATTGCAGCATACCAGCAACAGGCACACTGGTTAGGTTCAGGCAGGAAAACTACTCGGTTAGGTTTGGGGAAAGATTGCTGTATGGGTGAAAGTAAGTATGCTTTAAGTTGTGTACAAAATGTACGTTATGCAAGTCAATTAAGTTACGTTTGTCCTCATCCTCGGTGCTGGTTTAACCCAACCATCCAGCCTGTCCCTCTCACTGCGTGGACGCCGTTGCTCTCCTACACATATGAACTGTATGTATTATCAGCTGTAGCTTCAGAGCAGAGATTTGAATTGCCAACTGTCACATTGGATGCATGCGTATGTGAACAGCATGTGTGACAGTGTGCAGTGCGCAAATGCTCCAAGTGACCATCTGCCCGATCAACGCTGTCACTGAATATCGACCGATTGCTTTTATTTTTATACCGACAGGACAACTGTTTTCCATTTTTACATTCTACATGTTGTTTGTTGAGTGGCTCAATGAGTCTCCTTTAAGTTGTGTAACCACTCTACAGTATATCTTAAAATGACATTCACATCCTCCCTCATCCAGGATCCATGTACAAGCAAACACTTAATGTCCATCCCGACTGTATGTGTTCAACAACTCACTTTGTGTACTGCATAAAGTCACAAACTCGTGCCGGTATGTTCGCTCCTGAAAGTCACACTAACAGAGAAAGCAGATGAGTGTGAAGACAGCTTTCTTTGTCAAACCCACATGCATCATTCTGCACAGTGAAGGTCAAGCATACAAGTGACAAGAAGCATAATACATGTTTTGAGGGACGAGGGGGCTTCGAGAATGCCACAGCACTAGAAACAGAAGAAGTGCGTCGACAACAACAAGAGAAAATGAAGTGTCCTTGAGTCAGAAAGCTCGTCAGCTGACCCCTGACCTACCGGTAGGTGGTAGCATCAAGTAACAGCACAAATACTTCGATGGAACTGTGAGTTTTGATTAATTTTTATACGGCCTTCAGTTTGCCAGAATTGAAAACTATTGATTCAGAATTCCAATAATTAAAATGATTCAACTTTAAAGGGCAGAGCTGACGATCATGTTCAGAGTTCATCAGGTACAGGATGATAAAAGACTGCGTATATCGATTAAATATGAAGATTCACCAACCGAGGGATGGAGCGAACGGTGTGGAGAGAGTGTTCAAAAATGATTGTCAGACCTTCTGCAGTCCAATGACTTTACATTTAAACTAAAGTTGCATTAAATTGATTCTGTATCTCAGAAATGAAGAAGGTTCTGATAAACGTTACACACCCGCACGGCTTAAATGTCTGCTGACATTTAACAGTAATATCACATGTTCGTTTGTCACAACAGGTGTCACTTTGCAGATATTTCTCTCTCTGAAAAATTATATTTTCAACAAGAAGGGAGTCACTATTATAAAATATTTCACTGCTGAATCAAGTTATTGAACAGAAACAACTCAAAGTCCACTTACAAGCTTTTTCAGGAGCGTGTAACCTCGGCTTACAGTCGTCCTCAGGGGAAGGAGTTTATCCATGTGAACTTGATAGACCGGACTGGGAGGTTGGAGCAGCGGGGGAGCGTTGGTGTTGTCACTCGCTAATTTTAATAGAAATCTCTGCAACCTAGCACCTCCTGTCCGTGAGGCCTCATCTTCTCCTGACAAAGCAGCATTTGTCTTTCCTCTACGCTCTGATATTTTTCATTTTTTCTAAATATTACACATTAAATCATGATCGCAAACACCCAGACAGACATTACCGATTTATTTGCCGCTCCGCCTGGAAGCACAGCGTCTTTTAAAAAGGTCTCCCAAAATCATTAGTGTTCACAGTTTCCCCACATGTCACACAACCCTGAGTGCTGTTTTGTAATTTACCACAACATGTTAATCACAAGCATCGATCGAACGGGGCTCGAGGCAGGGAGGTGAATAATTGAGCCGCCTTCGTCTCTGTTTGCAATAGAGGAGATGAAGTGTGTCGGTCTGCGAGGGGAGTTTCATGTGCGCTGTCCTCATGCACACATGCACAAGCACACACACACTCAGGAGAAGATACATGATATATGCAGAAGAGGATTATTGGCAAACATGTAAAGTCTTACACAAACACACATGTGATAATGCAGGCAAACACGGCAGCAGGAACACAGGTATTGAACATGAAGGCAGACAATTGAATGCCTCTACGCACACACACACACACACACACACACACACACACACACACACACACACACCCAGAGGCAAATGTAAATAAAGGAAAAGCGGGGAACGGGAACTTTCAGGAGGTGTTTACTCATTATCTTGACTGTAGCTGGAAGGGGAAATGGATCGAGTGCGTCTGACCTCCATCAAACAACAAGAGTTCATGTGTTTAACAAACACTGCAGATCGTGTTCAAGGTCACATGTTACGTTTAAACCATTCGTGTGAAGTCAGTTGTGGGTCAGAAGCATTTTACAGTCCAAGGTTGCTGGATAGAGGAAGCGAGGCGCCATTCATTTATTTACTGTCACAGCACAGCAGCTAGCCTCACAGTAAGGTCACCCATTACAGTTTGGTGGTCAACATATCATAAATATGTCCAATGCTGGGTGGGATAATTCCTTTTTCATGTATTTGGACTTTAGTTATTGTTCTACTATAATAAATGACGGTGCAGGACAAATGATACATTAGCTCAACTTTAAGCATCACGTGTTAGTACACAGTTTTAACTACTTTATATGCTGTTTGGATCACATATCTCTAAAGAGTCGACTGCTCGTGGTTTTAGCTTTGTGGCGATGCGCTTTCCAGCACATTCAAGAGGGTTTTTAAAGAGTGTATTCAATTTTCTCAATGCTTAAAAGGATCACTTCATCCTTCAGTTTATCACAAACATTCAAGAAACAGGGAGATGTACGGTTTCCACCTGACAGGAAGTGGATGAAAAATTGCAATCAGAAAAAAAACTAGTAACTAAAGCTGTCAGATTGCAAAGTACAATATTTGCCTCTGAGATGCAGAGGAGTAGAGAGTCTTTAGTTTGAAGGTGCATGAAATTAAAATACTCAAATATAAATTCAAAGTACTTGTACTTGAGTAAAGTAAATGTAGAAGTTAACATTAAAATAGAGGAACGCTACAGACAGAACTGTCCAATCTGAACCATCTTTTAACTTTCTGAGATCCTCCTTCTTACTCTCCTTCCTCTCAAATCTTTAATAATATGTAGCACACTGTAACATAAAATACTTTGTGTAACAGATCACACTGCTTGCTTCGTTTTTGTAGCCCATGAGATTAGAAAAATGTGTACAGAACAGCCCTCATGGATGAGTTTTATATAAATCACTAACTTGACGTGTGTTGCACAATATCCATAATCTTATAGTGAAAATTA
Source organism: Pagrus pagrus (assembly GCF_965226575.1). Classification (NCBI taxonomy): domain Eukaryota; kingdom Metazoa; phylum Chordata; class Actinopteri; order Spariformes; family Sparidae; genus Pagrus; species Pagrus pagrus. The sequence continues at coordinate 2,919,502 of NC_140195.1, forward strand.
TATGTTCGTCACAGACATACGCTTCAGAGATCTGAGACTCTGCACTTCGCCTGAACCCTGAGATCAGCTACGGATATTATCGTCCTGTCTGTGAAGAAGCTGCAGTTGGTTGCAGTGACAGGTTTCCTTCAGTCAGTGACCTGCTCAACACTGACTGACAGGAGGCAGCTAACAGTGTGCTGCAGGGAGAAGGTTATTTGAGACCGGAAGGAAGATCAGTATGCAGAGGCAGAAACTGATGACGGGGAATTAATCTCTGGATTAAGCATTGTTGATTATCTGCTAAGATAGCCGCATCGAATATCAAATGTGAAGGCTAATAAAATGTTGCCGCCTACGATAATTAGAATATGAATGTCATGTGATGTGTCGTCTGTATGTGACCTGTATGGAGGGAGAGGGAGGATGGCTTGTGTTGTAGAGATCGGCAAGACTTGGGCTTGGGTTAAGTCAGTTGTATTATGGGGTATTATGTGTTAAAGCTGGGGTTGGTAATTCTGTTCACAAGCATTTTGTTTATTATATATATTTGTATAAAATCTCTAAACATCCAGATAGCAATCAAAATATAAAATGCTCTGGAAAAAATAGGAAAAACAATCCATGGTCTCCGGCAGCGACAGGGCTGTGATAACTTCATCCAATCAGTTTTAATGAAGTCAGTTGTATTACAGGGTGTAATGTGTTAATGCAAATAAACAAGCGTTGACTGAAGGTTCCTCATCTCCTCGCATCATTTCGTATCTTGCTTGGGTGATAGAAAACAAGCCTAAACAAGCACAACATGATTGAGACGTTAACTCTCTTTCTTGCCACATGAAATATGAGCTTTCTTTGCGGTCTATTTTTAACACGCAGTTAAAAAAAAACCGTTGACGTTTCCGGGGACGTCTGGTCCCCCATCTTACAGACGACTTCTTTCCTCTTCCCTCTCAGACTGTTACACCACCAGTCTGTCTGATGAAACCTCCCTCATCAGGACGTCACTCTCATTCTTCAAAGTTGCCCAGCACCGATTTAAAAATGTTTTCATCTTATTTTGGGGGAATCCCAAGTTGAAGTCATTTTTTACTCTTGAAGAAGCTGCTTTTTACCAGCTGCTGATGACTCTGAATCCACTGCAGGCGCAGGACGAGTTATTTTTAAACAAGACAGAGCAGATTCGGCTCTGTTCTCTGGGAACTGTCGAAACGTTTCTGGGAAGTGAAGGAGACCAAAAAATTTAATAACACTTCATCATAAAACAGATTGTGGAAAGCAATGAACTCCCCCGATTGATGTTTTAGTGTAGGAGTGTGAGAGATTGAATTTTTCCTTTAACTTTCTCCGAACTGACCATGACCCCGGATCTTTGACTACAGGGACATCAATTTCAGAGAGCGCACATAAAGTCGCTCGAGTTTAAATGGGTTTCGTCGGGTCATTTGATCAATGCGGACGTTTTTTGCTGAAGTCTGTCAGTACACAGCTGTCTCAGAGAGATTTATTCGTATTTCACCAGTCCTTTCAGTCACCCACTGTAAAAAATCGATGCGGTATTCTTTACTCAGACAAAGTGTGAGACACACATATCACAACGACGTGTCATACTCAATACCTCAGAGAAGAAACTAGCCTGTCTCCCAACACATCAAGTACATTATAGTGAAAAGTATTAATGGCAAAAAAAAAGATGTGAATGTTAGTGATGTGTTTGTGCAAAATAAGTGAGATGAAAAATAACTTTGCACTCAATCTTATTCGCCTGCAATCACAATATGATCACACCTTTAAAACACACCCTCATACCTACTGCAAGAAATAAAAAAAGGTGGAAAGGTCACCTGGTAAAAGTTGTGAAACGCGGTCTGGTTCGGTTTACGCACAAAAAATAGTTGGTCAGGTTTAGGAAATCATCAAAAGCTTGTACTTGATGTAAATTACAATAAGTGAAAGTGAAGGTCACCCCGACCTCCTCAACGCGCAGACTCTTTAAACTACGCCACATGACCTTTTTCTTTACTCCCGCCATAATTTCTACGGCCACTAAAGGTCGCCACCTAACAAGATCCGTAAAGATGGGTTTTAATGAGCATCCATGCACAGACGACCTATACAGCCGCTTTTCTCAGTTACTTCTAGAGGCTGGAGTTTGTCCTCGATGGCCAGGACATTACGTTAGCAGTTAACGTTTCTGCAAACCAAAGTAACGTCCGAGCTCGACATTTGTGCCAAATGTGGCATATCATGTTCATAATATATGGTAATTAACCACCTGTTGCATCAGGTGGTGGAGGGGGAGGGTCGTGGCGTTAAAAAACATAGGAAAAAACATACAGCAACGTGCAGAAACACACTTGGCTAACATTTATTCTGGCAGTTAGGATGATTTTTTCCTTATTTTTTTGTGTTTCTTCTATAAACTATGGACTTAGAGATAAAGTGAGGTAAAATAAATAGTGTGAATATAACTGATGGAGCAGCATACCTGAAAGCAGGCCAGTTTTACTGTTGGAGCCTGAAACCAGTCCTGCAGAAAAGGTTTGATAAGCTCCAGATCTCCCTGTGAGAGGCCAAGTCTGATAAAATGACCAGAACCAACCATTCTTTCACCTGCTCACACAGAGAGGAGGTCTACACTACGTTGCAGCGCCTGTGGTGGATATTAATGTATGTGTACACTGTACATTCATTTTATTCTGCTGCGATATTTACTCTGGGTTTCAGTGTTGATGGAGTCGAACAGAAAGTCTGTCAGAAAAAGTCTCAAGAGGGAGAGTAATCGATGTTTCTTTAACCTTGTCTGGCCCTAATCAACCTGCTCCACATGGTGGATTTCCAATTTTAGTCTCTCGTCCAATTTCCTTTTCTGTTCATCTGTCTTTCTGCCAGTCTCTTTGTTTTCGTTTTCGAAGGTTCGTTTTTAATTCCCATAGATCTGTAACTCAAACTTCCTCAACAAACTTTTTTCATTATTATTTATTATAGTGGGATTCATATTTATCACAGCTGTCAGTCAGACCAGCTCTACAACCAAGCTGCTCCTCCTGTCTAGCATCAGTGACCAGCAGCAGTAGAGACACATTTCCCATAAGGCCCCAGAATAAGTAAGCTGAAATCTTTTCAACCGTGTCTTTACCTTATTTTTCTACCTGTCACAAACACGAGTGTGGACGAAGTGCAGTAGAGGGATCGCATTGAAAAACAGGGTTTTGATGAATGTTGGTGAGGGAGTAGGGAGTCCAGAGCGGCTGGGGTGAATGTTGGAGTGAGGCCGGTGTGAGCATGGATGAATGAAGGATGAAGCATGAAGAATGAAGGCAGGGAATAGCTGGCTGGCACACTGATGAGCTGAGAGTGTGTTAAAATAATTACAAAGGCAAAAACACACAGGGAGCAGGAGTAGGAGGGTGAAGTGTAGCTACCACTGGGGTGGCACAACAATGGATGGAAAGCCCGGGTAGACGAACTGCAGGTTGGTGATTTAATGAGAAGCAGGTGTGTTGGCTGGAAGGAGCGATGAGCTGATCGCAGGAAGATGTACAGAACGAGCTACAAGCTACACTCCTCTCAGGTGCGGCACCTCTTCGTGTCCGGAAAAGACAAAATGCCACATATTTAGTCCCACGTGGCACAAATAACGACAGTTACTAAACCATCTTACCCCAAAAATACTATTTTTGCGCCCACATGACAGAAAAAGAGACGTTGTGTTTTGGAACAAACATGCTGTCCAAAAAAAAAAAACGTTACATGTGTTGATTCGATTTAATTTGAATGCCAGTGTTTTGCAATATCAGTAACTGAGTGAAAAACCTCATCAGATGACGTCACTTGACTTTATGAACAAAGGGCAGAAATTCAGTCAAGTTACAGTTACTTTGTCCAAGAATAGAAATGTAACGGCACAGAGAAATGATAAAATATATGTATATACTGTATATAAATACAGACAAGACAATAAGATAATTACAATAAAATAGATAGAAATAGAAAACCATACAAATATGTGCTTTATAACATATATAACCATATAGAGAGAATGACAATAAACCGACTCACCATCTTTTTCAACGGTCTTTCTGAAGAAATTAAGTTTTCTGGGTTCATTGTAAGACATACATTTTATTTTATGCTCAGTTTTTGAAGAAGAACGGCACCACAGATGATTCGTCTACATCCGTCACACTCACCGACATTCTCGTCTAAAGTCATTTCCCCCCGCAATTTTCTAGTATTTTAGTTCTGATCTCTGCCGTCCTAATACTTTTACAGAGTTTGATCCTTTCTGTCCTGCAGCCGACGGTTCTCTTTGCCAGATCGTCAGATAGCACTTGATTAAAACAATTCATAGTGGCAGATCATTCCTCACCAACCTCTTGATCTCGACCAATGGACCGATGGAGGCCTGGGAGGAGAAACTTCTTTATGAGCCATCAAATATCTGGAGGACTCTCCGCGTTGACTTAAAACTTAGAGCAAAAATATGTTTTCAAGAAGACTGATGGTAAGAAAATGAACATTAAAGTGGCTGGTGGAGCACAGGGGGAAACAAAGTTTGCAGTTCAGACCGAATGGGAAGACTTTGTGCTCTGAGAGATAATTTAAAAAGTCTTACATTAGCAATTTTCTCTGTATTGTACAAAAGACTCCTTACAGCAAAGAATTTATACTTTCTGATCATAATTAAACATCACAGCAATAACTATTAAAGTAAAATAGCCTGAAAGGAGGGAAACCAGATAATTGCTTAGACCTCAAATAACCTTTTATTCTGACATTTTCCATAACTCGTTTAACAGCTTTCTCACAGGAGACACTCTGCCCCCACCCACGGATTTATTAGAGCAACATTCACATGTATTATTCCTACTGTTATCGAGCAGCAGCATATTGGGCTGTGACAGCTTATTAAAAAGGAGAGGCTGGCCTTTGTTCACAGCGGGAACTCATTCATCAGCAGGATATTGATCACAGTACAGAGCTCTGACATGTTTACCATCAGTGTCAACGCAGAGGGGTGGATGTGGCAGATGTTCTCCTGGATCCTGGTCAGAAAATAACATTTCACTGTTCTGAGTCTTGCAATAATCTACCATGACTAAAGAATTGAGGATTAAACATTCATTGTGTTGAGCCACATGGAGGTCACAATGAGAGGACAAAGTTTAGTTTTTTTTTTAAACTTTATGCTTTGAGTGCAGTGTGTTGTCTTCTTTCCATTTCAACCACTCAGACCCAGAGAAACACAGACTCTACTTAGGTTTTCATTTGGTTACCCACCCTATAATTTCCTGGGAGATGTCAGATGGCGTTTTTCCACGTCTGCCGGCCATGCTCGACTCGGTTTGACTCGGGGCATCAGCACAGCATGGTGGGGATTTGCATTTCCATTACCACAGGGCTGCCTGCTTGGTTGAGTTGTGTCTTTGACTGATGGCGCATTTGTCTTGTCTAGTGGTTACGAGGAGCAACTGTAAACACCGTAGGACTATTGAATAAGGCTGCTAACAAAGCTCCATTCAATCCATGGCAAACACATTTCATTTCCTCTAAATTTCCCACATAAAACTCTGTTATTTCGTTATATAACCTTCTATTATGAAGCTGCATGATCAGGAAATGTTGGGTTTTCACCTCCTGAAACTGCTGAAAGCGAACATGATGTGAAATACAGCAGGAGCAGGAGTCTTGCAACACAGGCTCGTTTGAGGGAAAGAGAGGGATCGTCACGGTTTGGCCGCGGTCGTGAGAGTAAAGATTGAAGTCGGCGAACGTGACCAGACACAACATGAATAAAACTTTACAACACGACCTTGTTTGTGAACATTTCTGTCACTTAAACTTTCATCGGCAGCGGCGGAAGCAATGAATACATCAACCTCCAGGATCCAACGCTTCTCTCGTTTTCGTCATCAGATATCACCCGCTGGCGATTTAGCTCCTGGATCGTGTCTTTGAACAGAGTGTGTGCCGATCCGCCTCTGATCTGGTGCTTTTTGTCAGTGTTCTTTAAAAACTCAGGGCTAAAATCCTGTTGTGTGAACTCGGCATTAGATGATCTAAGTCCCATGGTCGGTCTCTCAGCCTTGAGACGCATTCGAGCAATTGGCCCAGGTCTATGAAAAAGCTGACAAGGACGATCAGCACATGATATTTTGAGATTCAAGTCCCTTCTTCCTGTTTCTGTAGCAGTTTGATCACAGTTTGAATGGACAAAATAAGACTAGACAAGCTACAAATAACACCATATGTCATCAGGCATGAGTAGCTGTATACTGTAATCAGCGAGACTAACCAACAGCTTAGATATCTAGGCAGCTAAAACAACTTGGTTAAGGTGTTGATGCAATCCGAAATACTTCTACAGGTGCTGAGTCAGATAGTTCAGTCGTCTGATTAGGATGCCTCATGGGTGCCTCCCTCTGGAGGTTTTTCGGGGCCTGACTAACTGGGAGGAGACCCCGGGGGACAGACTCAGAACTCGCTGGGGAGATTATACTGCATATCTCATCTGGCCTGGGAACGCCTGGCCATCCCCCCAGGAGGAGCTGGAAAGTGTTGCTGGAGAAAAGAACATCTGTAATAGCCTGCTACGCCTGCTGCGACCCGACCCGGGATAAGTGGAAGAAGATGGATTGGTGTGCTGGATCAAAGAGCAACTAAAAGGAAAGAATCAGACAAAAGACTTCTAATCCTGCAGATCACAATCAGCTGAGTGATGAGTGTGTCTGCATCCATCTATTGCTTCCTCTGCTTTGTAATGGTGATTCGACAATGTCTGACTAAGATCGAAAATTGCTCCGTTTAAATTGCTGGGAGCTATTATTGCAGTGTGCGGATGTTTTGTCTGATTCTTACTTAGAGAAAGGGCACCGTCGGGGTCCAAAGAAACCGTTGATCGCTGTAAGTCGGAGACTGGATGTGAAACAAGGTGTTTGTAAGACACTTTGGACGCCCAACCATCTACCTCAAGCTCTTCCCTATGAGGTTTTGTGGTGGCAACAAATTGAAGCGTACCTCATACATGGTGCTTCAGTGTGATGCTGTGCTCTATATACAAAAAGGAAGCCTGTTATTTTTCCTGAGGCCTCTTCATCAGAGGAGCAGCAGGTCGATGTTTCTTTCTGTTGTGATTCTCATTTGAAGCCCACTAATCACCCTGCCACCAACAACATGGACCCTGAATGATGTTTGTTTAATGCCAAACCCTTTGGCACACCTCGGGCCCCACGGCAGCTGCTCATCCATCAACTGAAAATCAATTGAGGGTTCAATTAGCAGAAAGACTGGTTTGAATGTATAGGGGCTGGAGAGGATTATATTGAAGGACAGCATGTTAATAAATCCATTTCAAATTAGGATGCTCTTGCATCGCTTCAAAAAAAAAAAACATCAGAAGTTTGCTTCTTGTGTCGCCGCAAAGGCAATTTACTAGGGGCTTTGGGGCAGTCTGGGTTTGTCAGTTAATACAGACGTCACAGGTCTGACCTGGATGTGTATTGACACAGCACTAAGGTGTGTGAATGCAGTATATCTGATACATTTTTGACCAGAGGTTTTAGGGTTTCAGTTACCTTAGAAATTAGCTTACATAAGGGAAACTAATTTTATATCATGGCAAACATGAAACGGATGTGGTAAAGCTTTTTGGTTATTTTGTTGAATCACCTCGGAGTAGCCGACTTAATCTCGCAGGAATCACATTGACAGACAGTTATTCCTCATTATTGATTCTGCCTTGTGGTACCACAGTGTCGGCCGGCGTGCTAATGACAGAAATAAAATTGTTTTGATGTGTTATTAGTATGTAGTTACATGGCATTAATACATTATTTTTTTCCCTTTGAGCAGGACTAGTTACACAGTCAGTCACTAATACAAGCTCTGGCCTCATTTCTTTGACTATTTCATATTTTATTCTGCTACCATTAGCAACCAGAAGTGGCCCAGTTCTGTAGCAGTTGCAGTTTTAACTTACATTGTTACATCCAAGGGTAGTTTTGATTGGGAAAAAAAAAAGTTTTGTTGTATTGTATTTGTGGCAATAGGAAAACTAGACAGTTTTATAATGACCATCACTGCTCTCAAGTAAAACCCATGAAACTGCAATTTGGGGGTTTTTATGCTAATATTGGATTTACCTGAGAGCTACAATGAGTCAACTGCTTTTAAATCATGCATATGGTGCAGCAGCAGCCTTAATAATGGCTTTTATGGCACTAAAGATTCATCTTCTCATTATTAAAACACTTGATTATTACTTATTATAGTCTGGTAAATTATTTCAAAGATTTACATTCATTTTTGAAACCATGTCCTCCAGTGAATATAACGCACCCGATATTATTAACTTTATTTGACTTCATATGAAGCCCTGAAGATCAAAACATTAACACTGATATATCCAGTAATATCTGAGGAGAGCAACGCAGAGTCTACTTTCTTTCCACTTTGACTTTATGCAAACTTCGGTCTTAAGTTCTCTCAATTTCACTTTTATGAACTTACGGTGAAACTTGGTGAAACTCCCTCCATAAAAAGAAAAGAGACTTTCATTTCACCATGAGAGGACTGAAGACGTCACCTTTGATTTACAATTTACTGGCTTCTTTATGGGTTTTCATCACTTTGCTGGCATCATCTTAACTTCCTCTGATGTACAGTGTAATGTAGTGTGTCAGAAGACAGCCCAGATATTTCGCACATATCAAAGAAACTGAATATCTCTGAACAAACTTGTCAAAACACATTGATCAAATGAAAGGGAGAATTTATTTTGGATTCAAATTATGTAGGGATGTAATCCAGTCATCATATCCACTAAATAAGGCAGAAATAATAATTTGTGTTGACTTGTAAACACAGTTTACATCTGATGCACACATTAAAAGCCTCCTCCTGGCCATCACTTCACCCTTACACTATAATTCAATCTGTAGAAAAGTGGGGCGCTAACAACATAGGACCAGGAAAGTTCTTGAGCGCTCAAAGAACACTTTCATTCCACCCTTAAAGCTACTTTTGGCAAGTTATTATTATTTAGTAGTAGTGTATAAGAACCATTTTTTTTTTCACATGTAACAGCAAATTGCTGGGCTCACAGTACATAGCCCCTAACTCAATAGCACTAAGCACACAGCCCCTGACCTGAGTGAGTGGCAGCAGCAATGACAGACTGTCGTTCAGCAGCTAACAGAGTAGCTCAAAGTACACAGCCCCTGAGCCAAAGAGCAGCTAACCCAGTAATGTTAGCACAAAGCACACAGGCCCTCAGCCAAATAACTGAATCACAGCGGCAGCAACAGACTTGTTCAGCAGCTAACCAAGTAACATTAGCACGAAGCACACAGCCCCTGAGCCGAAGAAGAGAGCTACAGCGGCAGCAACTAACTGGTTCAGCAGCTAACCGAGTAACATTAGCACAAAGCACACAGCCCCTGAGCCGAAGAAGAGAGCTACGGCGGCAGCAACTAACTGGTTCAGCAGCTAACCAAGTAACATTAGCACGAAGCACACAGCCCCTGAGCCAAAGAACATTGCAGCAGAAGCAGCAACAGACTTGTTCAGCAGCTAATCCAGTGACATAAGCACGGTTAAAACTTTTTCAACTCTTTTGGAACTTGCGTTGTACAAATGAGTGTACCATATTTTCAGGTAAAATAGTTGCATAACATACTTTAAGGAATTATGTCTCTTACTATGAAAACTTGGAGTTCTTGGTCTTCTTCAAGCAGTTGGAGACAAAGCCTGTACTACAACAGAGTTTGTATGTATGCTCTGAAGGGTTTTATAACATCAAGGTTCATTTAAGCCTGAATCTTTTTTTGATGAGACACGAAAACCCCCTCTCTTCAAACTCTCCGTTATGCAAAAAGGTAGTAAAAAAGTAACATCCAGATAAAGAAACATTGCAGGGTGACTCACAATGCCTGAAGACATACAACAGCAGTGAAAATGTGAAAATGGCAGACATAAAAAGAGAAGCAAAGAAAGTTTTAAGGAAATAAAAGTAAAGAAGTGATAGTTTGTCGCAAACATAAAAAAAATCAACCCATAAAGTATGACAAAGCAATAAACATCACACAAAATTGAAAAGTTAAGGCTTCACAATCTCCCACGTAGTTATGTAAGAGTCTACATAGATTTTGGTCTGATACTAAAATCTATGTTTTGGGTGGATTATCATTTTAAATTTCAATTTACACATCCCTCAATGTAGCCTTTGCAAATACGGCTTATGTCTAACTACTCTACCTGTTTTTCTATGTGTGCAAGGACATCAGGAATATATCATTTGTAACTTTGTGCAGAAAACAAAAGCTTTCTATTCATCTCTATTAAAGAAGCTGACAGCACAAAAGAATCACTGCCTCATCTATTATTGAAAGGCTTTGAACATTGGAACATTTAATTAATCTTTTGGTTGTTATATTGATGATCTTGATGATAACAGAAGACACAGACGGACACTATTAATTTAAACCAACCTTTAAAGCAATGATCCAACGTTGAATCAATAATAAATGTTGACCTTAACAGGATTAGATTGTGCTGAATGTCAGGTCGTGATGACTGAAACATGAACCAGATTAGTAGAAAATCTCAAAGAGGTAAGACGTGTGTAAAGTTAGAGAAGGATAAAGAAAAGAGTATGTACATTCACTGATACCGAAAACTGATCTATTAAATGCTGGATGTGGACTATCCAACCATGGCAGCGTATTTATTTCAGTAAAAGTTGCTCTTTAGTAGAAGCACTCGCTGTTTAGTTTATTTATTGACATTAAAACACAACAGTAATATCGGTGCTGCAACATTCAACCATGTACACAAGCACCAGAGGCATTTAGTGTTTATAACAAGATGCTAATTTACAACCCCCGTCCACGGAGGCTTTTTTAAAAGTTTAAAGTATAAAGAAGAACAGAGAATAAAACAAAAAGGAGAAAACAAATACAATATAGGTTTAAAGACAGAACAGAATACAAAATAAAGGCACAAATATGTCTGTTCAGGTGCATTATGGGTGAGGACAGTGTTGCCTTGATTTAACACCTCTGTTTAAAACATTTAAGTTGTGTTGCATTTTCAACTTGGTGGGTAGACAAAGTGTTGCTCCTTTAACAGAGACTGATTGTCCAAATGAGGTTTTGACAATTGAAATGCAACAATTACCATTTAGACGTCCTAATGTCTCGAAAACAAATTCGTCAAACAGGTAAAAAAATACGTTTCTGAAGTAGAACTGATCATGTCTGGCAGTTGACTGAGATCACTCTTGCTGATGGGAATGCTGTTGTTTTCACAGTATTTGGTGAAAAAACAAAATAATTGGACAGAGTTTTGGAGAAAGTTCGATTTTTAACCTGGTGATGAAAAGTTAACGGGATCGGCATTTCCTGAGGGGAAGATGAATGTGTGTAGAAAATTAAAGACAGAAACTGAAGCTGAAAAAAGCTTTGAATCTTCTTCTTCTTTGTTTTTACCAGATAGTGTTTTAAAGTTATTTTTGTTGGAATTTCTCATCAGAACAGATCAAGATTCATCTGATGTATTTTTCAAGTTGGAAAAGTCTGTGAACTTTAGAAAAGCAAACTTTTTCACGGACGCGGAGGATCAGCAGGGTTCTGCTGTAATGAACTCATTAAGTTAAGATAGACTGTTTGAGCTCACCCCTGATGTTAATTGCTGGCCTTTGAATGAGCACCTTAATGACATTCTTATCGGCGTGTGGGCAAAAGAGAAGCTAATGAAGGATGTTTGAAAAAGAAAAAGGAAGATTAAGAAGTGAGACGAATTAGAGATAGATGTGGACATGAATACATTTAAACACAACTGTTAAATTGGGCCAATTATCTGTGATGTACTTTGGCATTTATGGAGTTTATAGAAACCCCTTCCGTGAAACTGATATTGAGTACAGAAGGCTCAGTGAATGATAACATGGATCATAATTTGTGTAATCTGTTGTATTTGTACAAAACATGCCAAAACACTAACAAACAAAGCTGTCCTCACAAGAGAATTGTTCAAATTCCTAAAAGGACAGGAGCCTTTAATGGCGGAGTCTGTCAGGACTAAAAAAAGTTTAATCAACTTATTTAGTGAAGAGTTACTTTTTGAAAGGAGCTTGAAAGTGAATAAAGCGAGGTGTTGGTCTTTATAAAAAGAACAGAATGCCAAGGACGTGCAGCTGAATGGTCGTCTGGCACACCAAACAATATCAGAGTACCTTGTCGTGATATTTCAGTAAATTGGTTACGTCACAACCTCAGATTGGGCTTATCACAAATTAAATAAGCAAAATCTGCAGCTGCGCAGCCTTTGTCTTTACTCAGAAAGAGATTTTGGAGGTTAAAAAAATGGATGGACTTGCAGAGAGAAATTAGTTCAGCAGCTAACCCAGTAGCACTAAGCACACAGCCCCTGAGCCTGTTGTTCAGCAGCTAACTCAATAGCACTAAGCACACAGCCCCTGAGCCTGTTGTTCAGCAGCTAACTCAATAGCACTAAGCACACAGCCCGACCTGAAGAATGAGTGAGTGGCAGCAGCAATGACAGACTGTCGTTCAGCAGCTAACCGAGTACCTCAAAGTACACAGCCCCTGAGCCAAAGAGCAGCTGACCCAGTAATGTTAGCACAAAGCACACAGGCCCTCAGCCAAAGAACTGAGTCACGGCGGCAGCAACAGACTGGTTCAGCAACTAACCAAGTAACATTAACACAATTCTTGTCAGACATCAGTGGGTTAAGTGAACAAGTCCTTAGGTTGGAAAAAAACTAAAGTTGATGTACGATACATCACAGGAACACAAGTCTACTCTGATAACAGCCTCCTTATCTGTCCCTGTCAATGTTCCTGAAGGTAAAAACACTGAACCTGCTCCTGTGAGGTGACGGATTAGGGCTGTTAGTCAGGGTGGGACATATAAATCTCAGCTTATGTCTCACATACTGATTTCTACTTGCTTCATCAGAAACTCCTATAGCGTGGCTTTAAATCAAGTCCAGTGTTTATATCCAAAACACGATTTATAGCCGACTTTTCATCCTCTGGCGGTTTAAACATGTAAAAGAAAGAACCACACCCAAGTCACAGTGAACAGAAACAGAAGAAACACGCATGCAGAGTTTTGGTCTCCTAACGTGGAAACAATTTGACCTTTTGTCCGACTATTAAAATTTTCATTAGTCACAGTTGATTTATTGTCACTGTTGGTGCTCTCATCACTTGAATGTATGTTTTGCGGTGTGTGTGTGTGTGTGTGTGTCCTCTCTCATTATGTGCATCCTCTTCTGTCTGGACTCTCTTTCAGTCCGACTGATTAGTGCGAGTGTGTCAGTTCCTGTGACTTTGTTCACCGTGCGGAGCAATCAGCCGTGTGTTTTGTCTCCTCGGTGGAGTCACACTGTCTCCTAAGCACGGCCGACAGGTACAGATTGGCCGTCCTCATCAAAGAGCCCAGAAGGCATGAATGAGAAAAGCCAAAGAAAGAGGACAGAGGAAAATTGGTGTTAAGATCTGTGAATGAAGCCGGAGGTTCGCTCGTTCTTCCTGCGTGATATTTCTCACTTATTTTTACCATTCCATCTTTCTTTCCCCCTTTCTTCTGCACAGCGTCATTATTTCTCATGTGGCTTGTTATTCTTCTCTTTCTTGCTTTCTTTCTTCCCCTTTCTGCCTGCAGCTTTTTGCTTTTTCCATTCTCTCCTGTTCTGCCTCAGTAATGCAACTCAATTCATGTCTGTGCCTTAAAACGACATTCAGGAGCTTCTGCTGGCATTCATCAGCAGAGACATTCGTGGCATTCAAGTTATGCCAAACACATTATTGTTCCAATCCAGTTTCCCTGGCACACAAAACGCCTGCTAATCACACCAGCACAATTAAAACTCATCTACTTTGCTAGTTTAGAGGAAATCCCAACCGTCACTTTCAGGTTTTATAGTTGATGGCCTCAGTCAGAACTGTGGGTACCAGAGTAACGCTACACTCATTAAAGGGATGTATATATGTTATTTCTTGTCTGTATACTCGAAGGACAAAAAACTTTGTATGTGCAGCCTGTTCTCACTCCCAAGAGGTCAAATACAGCAGCAGCCTGGTCACTGGCTCTCCATGAGGCTGTAATTACCCCCCTGGTGTCATCTGTGGAAGTGGAGGTGCACATAAGACCATGTCAGGGGATGGTCGGGGTGGTTGGATAGGTTGCACCAAGAAGCACAATCTCTGTCCTAAACCTGAACAAACTGTTTCACAGTCCATAAATCATAATATGTCATAATAAATTATACAGGCAAGAGTATATTCATGCTGAGGATGAACCTTTTACACTTTGCACATTGTCAGTAGTTCCTCTGGTACGACCTTCAGGACAAAATAGGGATTTTCTCCTCACCCGCAGATATACATGACATTTACTGTGCATCTGAAGGCTCCCTCGAGGAAAAACTATCTGATATTAATGACCCAGTAACCTTTTCTAGTTCCACCACCTACAGGATGAGCTTGACATTTTTCACTCCTCTTACTGTTAAAGGCTCGAAATATAAAGCAAAACCACCAGTGCTCTTCCTACTTTAAGACCTTAAAGCCCCGCTTGAGACTTCAGACTTATTTTCTGATTTTATCTCTTGTTCTTTCTTCTTCTTGTTCCCCTCAACTCATCACGTCTCGTCTCATCTGATCACTATTTCCCCCCCATCTACCTGTCGATCAGTCAAACCGTGTTAATCCCTCTGAGCTCTCAGTGAAACACGCTCATTTTCTTGGTTCTGACTTTCACGCAGCCGAGTTTTAATCTAATTTGACCCGTTCTCCGGAGAGTTTAATTAAAATGGCCCTGACACACTCGGTACATACAGTTCATGAGTATACAACACGCATACTAACATGATGCCACTGCATGCATGCACAGCATACACATTCTGGATGTCCCCACAGTCAGTCACATCGGTCCGTATGTCCTTGACTTCATAGGATTAGGTCTGGAATACCAATTCACTGCTGTGGCTCTGTATGTGTGTGTTGTTGTATCACCTGTGAAGATTAAATGTCCCCACAAGGGCATGATGATGAGGACAGATATCAAAAGTGAGGTTGTGTTGCTGTAGTTACTAAATAAAATACTTTTTTTTTAAGGGTTAAGAATTTCTTATACAAGATAAGGGTGATTTGTTGACAGCTGATGAGTGTTGGACAAGACTTCTCGTGGAGGTTTAACTTGTGACGAAGAGGTTAACCATTTAAACTTTTTGTAGATATGTGAATTATTTCAAGGAAATCACCAGAAACAAGAGGTTTTGTTCCAGATGTCAAAAGCCCTCCATGTGATGTTATTTTTATAAGGCGACAAAGTTTACAGATTGAGTAGTTTGTGTGGATGAATGGGTCAACAAAATGTCAGTCAGCTGTTTGTTTTCCCTTTCTAACCAACAGTCAGTGACGGTTTATTGAGCTCTGATTGCTTTTACGTCAGGCAGCGTAAGGTCTGGTTAGGTTTAGGCATAAAAAACACTTGGTCAGAGTGAGAAAGGATCAGGTTTTAGTTTAAAATACCTGGTTTTGTCATCACAAACACAACATCCGGTGTTTACATGTTTGCATTTTAGAGGCTGCATATATTTGTAAAGATATTCCCCGAAACACTTTTTAACTTTCCAAAAGTAATGCTACAATGCCCTTAACATAAAAATAAATAAATAAATGAAAATGAGCTGAGGAGTTAACTGAAAGCAGCGTCCCTCAGCTCAGGATGTGGTCGGCCGAGGAGACACTAAGCAGGGATGAAATTCAGCTTCTTTTATTTAGCTTCAACCACATTCATTCATTAGAAGAATCTCTGAGATACTTAACGGGATGTACGAGGCTCTGTGGTGGAGCGTCTTATTACATTTATTCATTATTTCTAAGTGTGTTTTTGTAGAAACTGATATAGGAACAAGGTCCAACAATGATCAAGGTTACAGTAATGACTGTGACGACGCAGGCTCCTCGTGTTTGCGGTGACTCGTTGTGTATTTGTGTCTGTTTTCACTGTGAGTGTGAGTCTGCATTCTGTGGGTGCCTTCGTGTTCTTGGCAGTTTGTCAATGCATGTCAGTGTTTGTGCATTCAAGCAGGCATGTACTGTCCCCCAGTGTGTGTGTGTGTGTGTGTGTGTGTGTGTGTGTCTCCAGGTGTGTGTAAGCGCTTGTGTTAACATGCGTCCGCCTCCACGGAGGAAGATAAAGTAGCGCCCGGCCTGCCTGCATTCACCGGGAACAAAAGGAGGATTTCATGTCCCGCTGCACTCCATCTCCCGTCTTTCCTGTCGCGTTTACTCTTTAAAAAGGAAAGGAAATTAATTCAGGACACATCGGCTGATAAACGCAGCCGTCTAATTACAAAATGAAAAACACTGATTTTTTTTGTTGTGGTGGGACAAACAGGATGTTGAGATGAAAGGGAAAAAAACCCACCTTTTTCTCGGCTGCGTAACATTATCTGGCTCAAGAGCCAAATTCAAACGGAGCAGGTAGTTCGATGCTTAACGTTAAAGAGATGTCATCATGCACACGTATAAAAGGCTATTATGTTTTGGTATAAAGCATTTCCCCTGTGCCAGCATGGTATGATGTTTTGCAGTAGCGGGAAGGATTTTGGTGAAGGGAAAAGCACACAATAAATGTCACGATAATCTCCCTGTGACATGGTGAGATACTGCAGCCTGGAAGCACATTGGCCAGTAGGTTGAAAGTCAGAAGTGAAGATCTTCAACACAGTGTGACATAAGAGGGACGTTCAGGAGATCCAAATCCTGTATTCTTTAGCATTTTTAACAACCTTCACAACAATCTGTGATGACATTTAGGATTTTTGCTATTACAGACACGTGTTTCCAAACTGCTTTAAAGGTCCAACTTGTAAGATAGTTGATTTTTGAGGTGAAGTGAAGACATAGGACAGAGCCATGAGATTAAGAATTGCTTCTGTAATAGGAAGATAGGATTAAGGTAAAGGTAGGACAAGCAGTTAGGACATTTTCTGCACTGAGGCCTCTGGACTGTAGCTGTGGAGCATCTTCCTCCAACAACTTTAACAGTTTTTATACAACTGAAGACTGCCAAGACAAAGTGGGTGTCATCTTCTGCTGTTAGGTGTAATAATACGTGTCTGCGATAACGTGTGTGGGCTCTCGGCACTTTTGTTATAATTGCAGGTCTAATTGCTTCTCTGTGTGTGTTCGTATCCGTCTTGTGTACAAGATGAGGAAGGTTGGCTGTGATGCATAACGACTGTGAGCTGTTTCAGGATGAACAGCTGGGTGCGGTGACTTCACCCCCAGAGTCTTGTCGCCACAGTGAGGTTACCAGGCAACCAGCGGAGATGCTGCACAGATGTGCTGGAGCGATGGATAATCATTTTTTCATGGAAACCCAGAAATTGACGTCTTTACATCACTGTTTGTGTGTGTGGATCTAAACAAGTGTTCAGAGTGTAGTAAGCCTGTGTAAGTTGACGCTAGCTGTTTCCCTGTGCTTCTTATCTTTATAACAATTAATGAAAACACAACAATCACTACATGGTTATTTGTTAGAGCTTGTTCAGTCCCTGCACTGTGTCTAATTAATTGGTCAAAGCATGTATGTAAAAACAAAACCTTGACCCCAACAAGTCAACTCAGAATACATTTATAATCTTAACCACGTACTGTCGGGGATGAAACTGAAGGTCAGCTGATTAGAACAGGACGGCCGTCACTTCAAGAGTTTAAGGGTCACGGTCTCTTTAGCCTTTAGCCCTGTAGACAAGTCTCAGACTGTCATTTGTCTTGTTTTTATTGAACTGTGACTTTGAGACATCCATATAGATAATTTTTTTAATGTAGTCCTTAATACTCTCCTTCTTTTCATGATAATATATTTCCATTGCCAAGTTTGCATATCAGACGCACAATACGGATATGAATATTCGTCTTCTCATTATGTAAATGTGGCCACTTGGTGAACAGACCAAAGAAACAACAGATCAATAGCCTGCGGTTCTTGTTCCCAACACTCTCTGGAGGGTATAGAGATGCAAAGAGGCAGCAGCTGTTTCAAACATCAACAAGTTCGATTCTTTGTCTCCACAGAAAACGTGAGGCAGTTGGAGTTCTTCCATTTGGATCCGAGGAACCGGAATAATAGGAACTTTATGACTTTCCTCTAAATGTTGAACGCTGATGATTCATCCCTCATTCTGCTTCAATGCTGAACGTACTATACAGTTGAGATGAATATGGTCGGGCAAAGCTGAATCCATTTACTCTCTCTTCATTCAGCATGTTTGTCTGTTAATAGCTGGTCCTTTTGTTGCAACGTCAGCTTTTAGAGAACAAAATTTGAAGCTAGTTTTGTTTCCTGAGGTTTACATCATCACGGTAACACCCGCCTGCCTGGCAGAAACGTGACGCCCGATGAGAGACGAGGCGAACATGCATCGCATTAACGCATGAATCATCCCCCAACGCAGCATCTCATTAAGCTATCTGTCATAAACTCTTTATGAGTTCACTTGTGTTTAACGGCTTCCTGCTGCTTTAATACATTCTATTTAACACTGCGTCAATACAAATCATCCTTCAGATTGTCTTCCTGTTTCTTCCTGGAAGATATAATATGCGAGATGAATGAATTAAAAAGTCTAAAAACAACTAGACCTTCGTTATAGATTCAGTTGAGTTGTGTACTGAAATGTACATGTTTACTCAAGGTAATGACGTGTTTTAAATTGGTTTCCTGTTGCTATAACTTCCAGGAGAGAGTTAGTAAGGAAGAGTGAGACTTACAGTAATGTGAACAAAACTTTAATACAATACCTCGCCTTTGAATGAGTTTATTTGCATTATTCACTTATTCACTTCATTATTCACTATCCACAGATTACTTTACTGTACATTAGCCATGAGCTAGCAAACGACAAGTGCCATGGATGTGTGTGTGTGTGTGTGTTTGAATTCAGGTCAACTCTGACAGTACTCAGCACTCACCAGAGACTCGTTTTCTCTGTAACGTTACGTTCATGAAGAAAAGTACACAAACACCCGACAAAGTCACCTCTGCGGATCACTGCTGCAGTCGGGTTGATAAACAGGAGTGAAGATAAATTCACTTTTTAATCCCAAAAGTTCAAAAGTTATCTCTGAGCTCTCCTCCCGTCGGTAAATGGCATCAGGTACTGGGCTGTTTATTCCTCCAGAAGGTCTGGATCTGTACCTGACTCCAGAACTGGCCGGTTTGGTCCTCCCCACACAAAACTCTGAAATGTCTTTTGTTTTGTTTCGATAGAGAGACCCCTAGTGGCAGAAATTAAATATACATATTCACTCGATTTACAGCAGTGAAATCTGGCATTCTGCGGGATCAAGCAGTGCTAAAATGAGTTTTACATCCAGGTTTCAGATGATTAGTAGGGTTTACAGAAGCCTGGTGACCATGAGAGGGTCTATTAGAGCCAGCAGGACAGGACATGATTATTAATGAGGCTTAATTACGCTCCATCCTTCACTGACTTCTGTTTCCATGCTGCAACCTACACGATCATTTGAACGCATCACAGGCAGCCGTGCCACAGAACATTAACAATGTGTGTAATAATATTTAAATTTTAATCAAGATTAAGTGCCTCAAATACATTTTTAAAAAATTAATGTCTTTTCTTTTCAGGCCTGAGGGTCGAGAAATGCAAAACGGAGCCAGAGTGCTAAACACTTTTTTCTATTATTTTCCAGCCATCAATCATCAATGAAACAAACATCTTGGTAACAAACCGATAATTAAAATGTCACATTAAACTTCTTTATTAGTTTTTTTTTTAATATACATTTTTAAAACTGTAAGAAACAATAAGTTGTGGATGTGTGGCGAACATCAGGTCCAGGTGTGGTTACAACAAGCTGACGTTTTTTCCAAAGCTTGACCTGTTAGTGAGCGTGTGTGTGCGGACACTAATGTGTTTTTATCATTGAAGTGTATGTGCAGGGCAGCTGACCAAACAGGTCGGCGTGAAGCCTCTGTGCCTCAGGTTACCAAGGACGTGGCAGGTAGCGAGGTCTCGACTGTTTGCTTGACGACTGCTGCCGGCTTTGCGTTCATCCGTGAAGGCTGATTAGAAACAGTGACTAGGCAAAAGGACCCAGCTCAACCTCTGCACTGATGACTGATCAGGCTCAATACAAAGCAACAATACAAAGTGGAAAGACGTCACTTTGTGTGGTTTTTATTGTTTGTTTTATTGTTTATTGTTTGCGACTCTGGGCTGCTCTTTGTCGCGCAGAGGCTCACTTATCAAAAAGGAATAAAAGTTTGAGTGATGGGTTGATTAAATTTGGTTTTCTACGTTGGTGCAGCTCAACCAAAGAGACCAGATTGGATGTTGCTCTGGCAGGTTTAGCCCGGACTTCTGCTCGTCACTGAGGTCAATTTAAGGGTGGGGCTAAGAAAAGCTTTGTAGGAATGTTTGATGTGTTTCAAAGTTTTGGTGGGAGCAGAGCTCTCAGACAGCTTTCAAATCCAAAAAATCATCTAAGTCATTTGGACACCTCTGTCCTCACAAACTGTGCCGTCTGTCCATCTGTCACATGTACAAACACACACACATACACACATACACACATACACACACACACACACACACACACACACACACACACACACACACACACACACACACACACACACACTGTCAGGTTCACCTCCTGCTGCATCCTGACCGACGATGACAGATCCTCTGTACCATCTGCCAATCTGCAACCTTGAGACTAATGTGGGTGTGTGTGCTTGTGCGTGTGTGTGTGAATGGAAAAGCTACAAGGTGTGAAGAACAAAATGACCTGATTGGTCCAGGAAAAAACAAAAACATGGAGTTTCTGCTCACAGAAGGACTTTCCAATATGTATCTCTTCTTCCCTTCAAGCTCCCTCAAAGTACCCGCCACCGTTTATCCTGCAGTCACCTCTCGCTTTTTCTGTTTTCCTTCTTTCCTTCCATCCTTCAAACCTTTTTTCTTCCACCCACCCATCCTTCCTTCTTTCCTTCCTCCCTTCCTTCTCATCTTGCTCTTCCTTCCCTTTTTTCCAACCTCTTCCTTCCTTCTCATCTTGTTCTTCCATCATCCTTCCCTTCCTTCCAACCTCTTCCTTGCTTCCTTCTTAACTTTCTTCCTTCCTTCAAACCTTATTTCCTTCCTTCCATCCTTCTTTCCTTTTTTCCTTTCCATCCTTCTCATCTTGCTCTTCCATCCATCCTTCCCTTCTTTCCAACCTCTTCCTTCTGTCTGTCCTTCCTTCTTTCCGAACCCTCCCTCCTTCTTTCTTGCTCTTGCTTCCTTTTGTGTTTGGTCAAAAAAACTCAAGTATATTGCTGAATATAAAGTATTTTGTCTAGACTCGCTGTGGATTTAGCTGTTACAGATATGTTATCTTGCAGTAAGTGCTTATGAAGGATGAAGCCGGCACTACAACAGGATTTTTGATGTGCCGACTTTGATTTGAACAAGCTGTTCTGAACCGCGAGGCCGTAACTGACGATTTCAGTAGTAGTTTCTGAATGATGCTAAAACAGCCTTTTTTATTAGCTCCGCATGAGTAGTGCTGGGAAGAAACTGTGGAGAAAAATATTACCAATGTACTTCACAGATATGCAGTCATCATTCTGGTTACTCACAGCTCTTCTACAGATTGCATGCTGGAGCTATTTCTGCTTAAGGGTTCCCAGATACTGTATAATACGTACTAAAAAGACAGTAATGTGATGATGAGTTATCCAAAGACTGACATATAGACTGACTCATGTAAGTGGATACAGGAGGACAGCAGCTCTAAAGTGCACACAGTTCAAACCGAATGAGCTTCCTCCCATGGCAGGTTACAAGATGGCTGGGAGTGTGTGTGTTTGTGTGTGTGTGTTTGTTTGTGTGTGTCTGGTAATGCTCAGGTAATTTGTTCCACAGAGAGTTGACAGAGGCGACGGCTCGAGGGAGAAACTTGAAAGACGGACAGACGGGAAGAAAAATGGAGCCAGAGGCGAGCGGGGTCGCTTTTATTTTCTCGCCTCTCCGCCTCCTCCTTTGTCACAGATGGCGATGCTGGCCAAGTTAGATTTATCTGTGTGTCTGTGTGCGCTGGTGAGGCTGGAAGTGGAGACTAGTGTACATGTAAGAAGTGGCTGGAGTGTCGTGAAGAGTGAGAACACCTCTGCACAGCTTTGTTGGTCGTCCTTCTTTTAAAAGCGCTTCACAGGAAGGGTCGGGTTGGAATTTGAGAATCGCTTTTCTCTTTTACGCTGTTCAGTTCAGCTGCCACAAGTCATCAGCCAGTCCAGCATGAAGCATGGAGCACAAGGCCTGCATAAATCGGTTCATTTATCAGCTAATGAGCAGAAATATACATATTAAAACAATGGAAACATTCAGAATTAGTTAGGCAATCATCACATGCAGTTCAACCAGCGACGACACACTCAGACTGATGAGTCAGCAACAGCCTTATTAAAAAGAGATAATGGCCGAAGAGTGATGATGGACGACACTTTGGGTATTAAAACATACACTTCAACTATGAGTTTGACTAATAGTTGGAGCAATAACCCGTACGGTCCTCATGCAATGGAAACGTGTTTCTACTGCAGTAAACAGGACGAACCTTAGACACGACTTGGCAACGGGAGGTCAACTAATCTCGGCTCATTGAACCCTTTGGCTCAGCTGTTAGCATGAAGGCTAATGTTTTGCTACCAAGTACCATCCACCATTTTTCCTGCATTGTAACCTCTCTGTTTTTCCATTCTTTCTTCAGAAATTAACTGAAATCACAGTTCAGTGTTCACCAGACAATAGCATGACAAAAGCTGCTTGCTTTAATGTGAAAAGGATAAAGTTCACAAACATAAATGCTCTTCAAGTCTTTGCCGTTAAAGCTGAAAGACGAGATTTTACTCTCCAGTTATATTCTCTGTGAATAAGATAATCCTGGTCAGCAGGTCAGATGCCACCAGAACAGCGTTTTTTAGTACAAAAACCTCTGTGAATGTTTTTTTTTTACTAATTCAATGGAAAAATATGGGGCTTGGATGAATTGAAGGTTTGAAATCAAGCTCCTCATGAAGATAGAAGAGAGGTCTCATGTTGCTGAGCTACTGTTAGCAGGGTAAAAGCCTGAACCAAGACCAATCAATCTAATGGCATCGAACAAGCATGTGTTGTGCTGTGCGCGCAGCCTGGATACTGTACCTTTAAGTGTGTTGACACAGGCAGATTATGAGCTGTGACAATCACTTCTAATGATAAACTAAGACAGTATGTGTGCGAGTGTGTGGGTTGTGTGTTGGTCATGCTGTATTGACCATAATCTTGTTAACACATTCAGACTCTGTGACTCACTTCTCTCCTAAGGAGACAAAGTTAATCCTTCAGGGTGAAGACTTGGTATTAGTTTGAAGAAAGTTTGAGGGAATTTACTCTTCCTGTCAGCAGGGATTTAACTTTTCTCTGCAGCTTTCTTTCTTTATTCTTCATATATTGTACAAAGAAGTGCATCACTACGAATGCCTCCAAGGCGAGACTACGTGTGTGATCCCAAGTTTGTATAACTCATTGTGTCTCGCCTCTGTCTATGACGGCAGGCTTGTTCAATCCGTCGCCGAGTGTGGCCATTCGTCAACAGGTATCTGCCTTTAGATAGGATCAGAGGACACGCCGTAACCGTATTCATTGGGAGGGTACTGAGACCTGAAGCCTCGAGGGAACAGGTGTGAGTCAATACATTGTTGTCGCACACGAGGAAAAAAACAGGCGAGACTGACTGAAGATAAGGAGCGTCTGCAGTCCTGACAGCTGTAGAAGCAAAGCCCTGGAAACACCAGCATTTCTGTATTCAGGGGAGATGTGTGCATTTGTGTGTGTGTGCGTGTGTGTGCGCGTGTGTTTCTGCTTGCTAGACGCGGCAGGTGTGACTGTGCGTGATTGGACAGCAGTGTATGACTGAATAAAAATCGAAATCATTCTGGTATCAAGTGATGCTCTCTTGATACCAATGCAGCGGCCGGCCTCATCCAGTCCTGTTTAATGACGTTGATTTCCACAGAGACTGTTTGAACAAGTACAATTGTGGAACCCTATAGAGAACATGTTCTCTGTTTTAATAGGGCTCAGTAAATGAACAGAGTGATTGTGCTAAGTGGCTTGTGAGGACATGAGAAGCTCTCTAATGGAGACGAGGGAGCCGTCTGCCTCGTCACTTCACTCCTAATTGCCTGTTTATGCTGCAACAGAGAGTTTGAAGCAAGTATCTGACATTTTATTGGATAGACAGGGTCGTACCAGTGCTGTTTATATGTGTTTATATGTGCTGAACTGGTGTTTCAATAAATAAATTCATGAGCCCTGGTGAGGTACGAGAATCACAGACAGCTCAGTCGTGAGCTTCAGAAGGTATTGGAGAATAAATGTGTGAGGCTGGAGAAAAACTTGAGGTTGGCTTTTATTCATGTGCTGTACGACTGGAAGGCTCAAGAAATAAAACTTGACTGTTTTAACCTGATTAAAGTCACACGTGTAGGAAGGTGCAGTACCAGCAGGGGCAGTAATTATAGGTGCAGAGGAGGAATACAGATTATGAAGTCCCAGAAAGTCCATGTCAGGAGAAGGATGGGGATGGACAGGACTTTTACCCAAGAGACCAGCGTTCATGTCACATGAGAAGTCAATAGTATGATGAGTAAACAGGAACCTTTATTTTGAAAGTGTAACTGGATGTAGCATATTAATAATTTGATCACGGAATGAGACGTGATGTTTTCATGGGTAGGCGAGGACGAATACGACATTGAAACGGTGGACTGTGGGTATATTGTTACGTACATGCATACGTTGGAGAAGCTCAAACTTAAATCCTTAACAAAAGGTTCTTGTGACGAAGTTACAACCATGAAGAAGCATGTGAAGTCTTTGGTCTTGGCCTAAACCTAATGCAAAACCATTTTTCTTTTACTTTTACTACTTGCCAGGCTAGCTTTTCCCACATCTGATGGATCTGAGGGGCCGGTGTCCACGTAGCGTTTTTTTTTTTTTCCTGAGCGCCATCTTCTTTTTTCAATTGTTCCCAATGAGGAGCATCTGTGGCAGCAGGCGGCGGCCCAGAGAAAAGGTGAGCCTGTTTTGTGCAGCTGCTCCGGGCCCGTATATTTATATTTATCATATTTTCCAAAATTTTGATCAGTTGTCGTAACAATTAAGATTAAGATCACATAACATTAGAGAGGCAGTTACTTCAACCAACAACTAAATGTTTCATTTTCCCTATTCAGTTCATTTCTGTGCCTTAATCTAACCAACTGGCATTGGAAGTCATTGACAAATGCTGAGACGTATGTGTCCTTCTAGATGGCGTTTACAATCAGTGTAACTTAGATGTGAAGCACGTGTTTTTGATGAGGGATGTTCCTGACAGTTAAATGAAATTTTAAACTGGACCAGTTTAAACCGAGGGGAGCAACATTTAATGACTCGTCAACTAATCAGCAACACCAACTTATTGGCTGTGGAAATTGACTTATGAACTTGTGATCTTCTGTCATCTCTCTCCGTTAGTGTATGAAGCTGCTGGACCATTAGCCAGGACTGATGTGTTATTTAAACACACTAATGAAGGCTTCAGTTTAGATATGGCTGGCCTTGTATCTCCGCTCCACACTAGCTTACTTAGTTCTTAACAAAAATTGGCATCGACAGCAGTATTTTTATCTCGACTTTCACGCTTTACCATCACAATGGGGGCAGAAGGTTTGTAGTTGAATGGGCCTGAACGGTTCTTTCTTGATCCTTGAAATGCAATTCTTCTCACAAGGTCTTACTTATTCTGATGTTTTTCAAACTTTTTGACTACCTTTAACATTTCATGGCCTTCATCAGTGAATGGATTTGTTCAGTTGGCATGGAGATGGCGTTGTCATGCAAACTAATGTAAGTACTAAAATGCGACCCAGTGACACGGCAGTTTGTGAAATAGTGATGATATTAAATCTATAGAAATCGTGCACGCAGATACCAACTGACCATTTTTTTTGCTACTATCAAGAGAGGTTAAAAATGGAAAATGTGTTTCCACGAACACCAATCCTAAAGGTTAAAACTGGTCAGTATTTTATGAACAGATTTTATTTAACATCGACATAACAATCTTTTTCTAACCTTAGACACATTTATTCTTTTTGTTCAGCCTTTATTTATTCAGGGAGAGTTCACTGAGGGCACTGCTCTCTTTTGTAGGAACATCCTGATCACAGTCACACAATTACACACTCACACTTGGAAGCTGCTCAGTACAACAACGGTCCGATCTGCCTGGCACTGTGGGGGTTCGGGGCCTTGCTCAAGGTGCACCTCAGTGGGGCAAGTATCCTGCTGGTCCAGGGATTTGAACCGGCACATGGCGGTCACAAGCTCACTTCTCTAACCTTTAGATCACCACTGCCCCACTTGTTGCCTAAACAGCAAAGCCAGTGACGACTGTCGGAGACTATGTTTCAACATATGCTGCTACCCTAATAAATGGATATTTTGGATCGGAAGCTTGGGGATCTCAAGCCGTGTGCGGGGCGACCAAAGCAGATATATTGTAAGCTGAGACATGATCATCCAAACCTGCAGTGTTGTTATATGCAACATATAAGTGGTTTGCAGTACTGATATTGTTTGGTTGGAATGAAGTGTTACACAAAGTTGTGGTTGTTTGGGTGTTTGTGTTCGACCATATGCAGTCGACTCACCCTCGTTCACCCCTGAGTCTTACCGCTGAGCCACGACCTTGTGGGGGAGCTAAATGTAGTCCTACGCTCCTCGAGTCAAAATGCAGGTCAAGTTCCTGAATTCTTCAAAAAGTTCTTGGTCCCCCGGGAAAGTTAATGCAGTCGAGTCAGTAGCAAGGAGCAGAGATATCACCAGAATATATCTGAGTCACAACCAGCTGATGGTTTGATTTATTTACTCAACAGTAAACATAGTGATGCTGTCCCGTCACTGGAGGGCACAAGATTTATTTTTTCTAATTTCAAGAAGACAAATATCAGTGTTTCTAAGTACATGACCGAATAACACACATCCAATTAGATTTATTTTAATGAGGTGTAAGAGGTCAAGAAGTGTTGCAGTATTAAAGATCGTTCATTAAGTCTAGTTTGTTGGTTTAACTCTTGACCTGAAGTGATCTCGAGCCCTCGAGTACCATCTCTGTCGTCTGACCTCCGGCCGGCTGGATAGGGAAACCTTCTGAATCAGTATCTCATCGCATCATAATCACCTGAGACAACGTTTGTCACAGGAGTCTCTTCAAATACACGGGTGTCATATCTCCGACTAGCAGGAGGCTGGTGTGGGTGACTTATCTCTCACTGCAAGCAGCTCTGTGACAAATCAGTCACAATCTGTATAAAATGTGTCTGAATTTTTACCATCTTTTCTTCTCCCTCGTTTTGTTCACCTATTCTCTGTATATTCCTCCTACAAGCTTGTTTTTATACCTCTGCATGGTCGAGTCATGTTAAGGTGAGTTTAAGACTCAATTAAGAGCATCAAACATTAAACTACTGGCACTTTCTGTCCTTATATTGTGAAAACCATGAATACATGCACCCAACGTTTTGGAAAATGTAACGCAACAGCCTCCTAAAAGAGTTGTAGCAGATGTGGGGATGGGAAATAACTGACAGTTAAAGATAATTTGCTTAAAACTGTGAAACGGCTGCATCATGTTGCTCGTCATTTAGTCAGCGCTAAGCTAAGATGTCACATTAAGACGCTTAAACATTAAATGAGTTCAGGATGAGATTGCAAACATCTCTGACAATCTCAAAATTAAATGCCTGCAAACTTAAATGGCTCATGAGCTTAAGAATCCATCATGAAACTGTCCAAACCTTTGCTCTCTCGCTTTTTAATGCCGTCTACTCTGCTGAAAAACGAGCTGGTCACGACCTGTTGTGTGATTGCAAATGCCTCTCTACAGCAGGTGCTCCGGGTCGCTGTCGGCAATGCGTGACAGACTTGAAAATTTTGATTATTTTTAACAAGACACCCTGCTGAGTTCCAAGTAGCGTCAACAGCTTGACCTTTACTGCCTCTGTCTAAGCTGAAAAAAATAATAATATTCCAACTGAGAATTTAAATTAAAGTCTTAAAATTATAGACGCTGTTAAAGCATTTTAAAAAATATTGTAACACAATAACAGCCGGACTTACAAGTACGTGTAGTTGTTAGGATCGATCACACATCATTTAATATTTCACTGAATACATTTTGTGATGCACAGGCTTCCTTGCTTGCTCTGCAGGGTGCTCGTTTTCTCTCATCTTGGTGTCACTTCAATTTCTTTTATCTTGAAAGTGTTAGCTACTCACTGAGCTCCCACATTCACTGACACATTCACGCTCATGATCATCGATGACTTTAAAATCAGCCACAGTCAAACTAGAGCAGATATTCAATGTTTCTGATCAAGACAGTACGATGTATCCATGATCGTACTGTAATGATAGTATGGTTTGCGCGTGGTTTCAGACTCATGACAGCCTGTGCTTGGAGGGAACATGCACTGTGTGCAGGCAGGGTTAGAAGGGCAGCAGCTCCTGTATGTGCACAGACAGTAATGAGGTGATTCTGTGCAGCTGTGGAGGAAGCTCGGGTGAATGTCTAATGAGGGGGCGAGCTACAGGTGTGCAGAGGAACAAACTGCATGGTGCTTTAAAGTATAGTTAGACGAACCACACAGAACCACAGATTAAAGCATTTCCTGCTTTGAAGCCACTATCAGCAGTGTCACCGGCTCGTCCTCGTCAAATAAACGGCCGTATAAGTCGACTATGATAGCGGCTTATTACGGCCCATATTTACGCTTCTTGTCCGGCTCTGACTTCCAGTTGCCGTAGTAATTATTAAGACAGCAAAGGAGGAAGTCTGATGCTTTTAATGCTACTGCATCTATATCCACGTTGGACCTATACCCAGGAGTGTGCTGTTCATGTCCACAGTGACACTAAAAGGAAAAGGTGAGTTGTTTTAACATGCCAACATAGTTAAGTGACATTGCATATTTAACATAATTGAACATAGGTACAAAAGATACACAAGTACGGTGCTTTAAACCCAAAGCAAGATGTTTCTCTGAACCTAACGAGGTGGTTTTGTTGCCTAATCCCAACCAAACCTTTCCCGTACTGTGACCATACGACAGTAGCTTGTACGCTGTATAGGTCATATTCAGTTGCTTATGTATGAGGATGTGTTGGCACATAAATCACTTAGTTAATGTGAGGAAAACACTGTGGTGAGGTTTTTAAAGATGTATATCTTCAGCAGAAGCTTGTGGGCTTGCAGCTGGGTGCTACATACAGGTCAGTTATAAAGTCCTGACACATGAACTGTTAGTTGGAAAAACAACATACTGATGGCGTCAGACAGTTTTTGTTTGTAGGATTATTTTTACATGGTGCTAGTTCTACTTTAATAAGAGATCTTTAAACATCCTCCACCTGTCAGTCATCATCCTCTCATCTAGTTTTCTCTTTGTCACAGAAGTGTTTTTCCTCTGATCTACTTTTCCTTCCTCTTCTTCCTCTTCTTTCGCTCTCAGCCTCCACTCTCCATCCTTTACACCGGCACACCTCTCTTTCTCCATCCAAGGATACCTCTCTTGCCCTCGTGCTCTCATCTCGCACACCGACTTCATCAACTCGCGATCCTTTTATCCTCCCGTCTAGTCCCTCGTTTATCCTCCCACACATTCCCCTTCTTCTCTCTCCCCTCTTTCTTCAGCTGTCACTTCCTGCCTCCATAACAAGAGTTTAAAGAATGATGTGACAACCTCAATAACTATGTTTTTTTAAGGTTATTTAGTTATATACTTATCTCATTCACGTAATTTTAACAGGAGTTCACATTGGGTTCATTTTACTGAGCACCAATGGGGAGAAAACCACCGGAAAGGTGTTTTAATCCAATAACCCCGTATTGCATCAGTGCTACATTAATGGGTAATTCCATCAAGTTTGAAAAAAAATAGCATTTTACATTCTGCTTCGCAGTTCGAGTCTGTGTTTTGGAAACTTCTGGATATTTTTTAGGAGGACAGTTCTGTTTGTTGACACCAAAACAGGATAATTTTTGAAGGGAAGTCGGGACATCTCCAGCTGTGTTTGTGGAGACCTAAACAGGTATTTTAAGCCAAAACGTGATGTTCCTCAAACCCGACCCAATGTTTTTTTCTTTGTGCCTGAACCTAACCAGAGAATAAGCACAGCGCTGTGACGAGAGAAACAGAAAGCTTACCTAAACAACTGTAAAATGTAAAGCTTGAACTTACCTGTGGTTTTGCAGTTATGTATGTGTAACCCAGGTGACATATTCTTCTCCTCTTTGTCAGTCAGATTAAAATCTGGCAAACGGTGTCTGTTTGAAATCTTCTTCTCTTTGTCAGTCAGATTAAAATCTGGCAAACGGTGTCTGTTTGAAATCTTCTTCTCTCTGTCAGTTTAAAATCTCGCGGGGTTAGGTCTGGTTCTCGCGTGGTCCAGCTGGACCAATTGCGGTGATGCTGTTTAGGGACGTCACGGGGTCACGTGGGGTGTCGCGACCAACCGCGTTTAAGTAGAGGGCCGCGGTGTCAGTCTCGGTAAGAGCTGTGCGTTGCGGAAGCTACAGGTGAGGCGAGCGACAGGTCGGGTAAACTATTATTTTACTCTGCTTTTCATTGTTATGACGACCGATTGATAAGCGATCTGTTAACTCATAGGAGCCTCTTGCCGGACCCAGATTGCTGTGCGGAGATCTGCAACGAGTGAGCGTGTAACTTGCACAGAGACCGGTGAGTTCAATTGTTTGTAGCTTTAGCATTAGCCAGCCAGCGCCGTTCATTTCAATTGACGTGGTTAGCGTTTGGTTAAACATGCCTGGGTTCTCCGAAATCAAAACATTGAATCGCTGTGCAGAAGCACATTGCTGTACTGGAAATTAATGTATTTTTAATCATGGCATTCGTAACATAAGGGATGTGTCTTATGAGCTTTTGAATCATGATATTTGTATTGATAGTATGTGGTTAAATCATGATTGCTAAATGATATTGTAAATGTTGTTTATGATTTGCAGAAGATGTTTATTTATTCTATTGTTGAATCATGAATATTTGGAGAAAGTTACTTGAGTGCTATTAGTGCTTTGGTCGAATTATGTGCGCATTGTATTAGTATTAATTGATTGATTATAATATATAGAACTATGGTCCTGTCCTTCAGGCCAGGTTCTGGATTGATGGCGAGCTAAGGAGCAGGCCTAGAGCCTACAGCTGGACAAGACGGCGACGAATCATCTCCCCTCCTGCCAGGCCGGTAGGGGGCTTCCTGTAGCCCATAACAAACTCTCACCCCACTTGCTGCCCCATTGCCGTCACCACACACACACACACACACCTTCTCCCGCATATACTTTCCCCTGGACTCAACTTTAACCCAGACGTGGGTTCTCCATGAACTGTGGGTGGGCAGCTGGGTTGTGAACTGTGCTCAGTGAGCAGAACATCTAGGGTTCTTTGCTATGTCTAAAGTATCCTCGATCACATATGGTTGAATGCGTAGCTATACGAGTCATTTGGACTGGCCATCCAAAAGTATTGATTATATGTTTCCACTGTACAAAATTAGCACTTTAACTGTTGTTGTTTGTTGTTGATGTCAATACATTTTCCTAAAAGCAAATCTCAGTCTCTCGTTTACTCCCTCCGAGTTCGTAACCTGTCTTCTTGTCGTGGGTCTATATTGATGCTACATTGTGATTACTAGTCCTAGCCTTAAGCTAATGTAGCGTGGGTGCTACATCATTTGTGGCGAGCTAGCCAGGAGGGAGTAAAGAGCTGAGCAAATAACAAGAGTGAATGTGACATTCATTGCAAATATGGACATTTTGGAGAAAAAAGGCATAAAAATTCCAAACGCTGTTTTAATTAAACATGTGAACTGCGACGATACAGATGATGAGGTGGTTGCGTTCGTGAGTCGGTATGGCAGAACCTCTAATATTGCGGTTATAACTGAGCCTGGCGTTTTTCATGACATGATTATTGTTGAATTTGAGTCGGGAAGTGGTTTAGTTGAACTGCGGAAAATTTTGCCATACACGTATATTTGTGAGACCGAAAAGGTGACGTATGATATTTTAGAACTTGCTCCGATGTGCGCTGATTTGGTTGGGGAATTAAAAACAAAAGAATATCTGGGCGAGTTAAAAGAGTTGGCTAAACTTACAGGACGGGACTACGCGGAGGTCTTGAAGGGGTTGGTGTCTCTACTGGGCCAGTCCCTCGCTGAGCAGATCCCCGCCCCGAAGATGGAGACTGACCCAGACTCCAGGGAGGAAGTGATGCAAACCGCCCCTAGTACAGCCGCACAGTTGCCTGACACTGCCATCCTCAGTCCGCCTCAAGGTGCTACAGCTGGGGTACACAATCCCAGGGATGAACTGCCGCAAATCCCATCAACATCCAACGCCGCGGGAACTGCAAGGTTTGCGTTCCCCTCAATGTCCCTCCCTGACCTCAATCCACCAGGGATACAACGTTATGTAGTTGAACACATTGTGAAGAGTGATGACAATGCCACCCACCTGTCTGCCCAGAGACTCCGGTCATTTTCGGGTCGTGTTCCAAGATCCCAGACTGAAGTAGACTATGAAACCTGGCGATCTGGAGTGGACCTCCTGCTGAAAAATCCTGCCGTCTCTGACCTGCAACGCTCCAGGAGAATACTCGAGAGCTTGCTGCCACCAGCCGGGGATGTGGTTAGGCATCTCATGCCGGACACACCACCCATGGTTTATCTTAAGATTCTGGACTCAGCCTATGGAATAGTCCAGGATGGTGACGAGCTGTATGCCAAGTTTATGGCGCTGTTTCAGGATGCTGGCGAAAACCCATCAGCATACTTGCAGCGGTTGCAGGTTGCACTAAGTTTGGCAGTAAAGAGGGGAGGAGTCCCAGCTACCGAAGTGGATCGGCATCTGTTAAACCAATTTTGTCGTGGCTGTTGGGATAATACGCTAATATCGGAGCTTCAGCTCAAACAGCGTAAATCTCGTCCTCCATCTTTTGCTGAGCTGCTGTTGCTGCTGAGGACGGAAGAGGATCGTGGGGCAGCAAAGGTTCAGCGTATGAAGCAGCATCTCGGCTCAAAAGCCCGGGCTGGAGTGCACGCCCAGTACGCCTCTGCAGCCCCAGCAGAGGATAAAGTGAATGCATTAACTGCCATCACCCAGCAGCTCACCCAGCAGCTTGCCGACATTCAAAAGCAGCTGGCGGCCCTTACTGCTCAGTCCAATCGGAAGCAGGCTACTGCACCCAATCGTGTCCAATCCAATCATGTTAGCCGGCTCAGTGAGAGTGCAAGACCCAGTAAGGCTTCACCCCGTTCTTTTAACAAGACCCCGCCATCAGGGCTAAAGCCAGGTTACTGCTACAATTGTGGAGAAGATGGACACATACGACCCAATTGTGATAACGAACCGAACCCGTCACTTGTGGCTATGAAGAAAAAACAGTTTGCTGAGAAACAAAGAAAGTGGTCACGGTCAAGTCCTCACAGTTCCTTGTCTTTAAACTAGATCAGGTTCCTGTTGAGGGGCAAACAGGAACTGCAGAGGACCAACAACGTCCCATCAAGCGGAAGCCAGTGAGGTGCAGAGATCAGGCCCACTTCGCATCCCCCGAAGCTATTCACCTGCCATGGGGTTTGATTGGGCCCCGATGCACTGGCCAGGTGAGCATAGCTGGCCAAGACTTCACATGTTTGCTGGATACTGGATCACAAGTGACAACAATACCTATTTCAATCTACAATCAATATTTTTCACATCAACCTGTCAAGCCTTTGTGTGATCTGCTCCAAGTTGAAGGTGCTGCCGGGCAGGAAGTACCGTACCTGGGCTACATCGAGGTGACCATTACGTTCCCGAAGGAGTTCATCGGAGGGGACATGGATGTTTGTACGCTGGCACTGGTGGTCCCGGATGTCAGACAAGGATTGCAGGCACAAGTTTTGATCGGAATGAACACCTTGGATCCACTGTATGAGCAGCATCTGGAAAGTGAGTGTGCCAGATACAAACCGTCTCGGCAGGGTTACGGAGCTGTCCTCAATCTGCTGCAGCTGAGGCATCAACAGATGCAAGGGGAGAGAACTGGCGTGGTGAGATTGGCGGGTGCATCTCCACTTGAGGTCCCAGCAGGCTGCACCATGGTCATCAATGGTTCTCTCCGTGCTAGCCTATCGTCAGCCAGCCGGTATGTTCTGGTCGAACAGCCGTCCACTCCACTGCCTGGAGGGTTATGCGTAAGGAACTGCCTTGTTGTTCTGTCCAGCCATGCACCTCACCGAATCCCTGTTGTGATCACCAATGAATCCAACCAGAGCATCACACTTCAGCCATTGGGCATTATAGCTGAACTCTCAGGGTCACCCCAAATTCTGACTCAAGCTGTCTCCACTACCCCAGTGCAGAGTCCAGGAGAAAGCAATCTGGAGTTTGATTTCGGAGCTTCTCCAATTCCCCCGGACTGGAAGGAGCGGATTGTATCCCAGCTCAGGCAGATCCCAGGAGTATTCTCGCACCATGATCTTGACTTTGGACGTACGGACCGTGTGAAGCATCACATCCACCTCCATGATGGGACCTCATTCAAACATAGAGCTCGGCCCATTCATCCTCGGGATATTGAGGCAGTTCGGGAGCATCTGCGGGACCTGTTGAGGACAGGAGTGATAAGAGAATCGGAATCACCTTTCTCTTCTCCCATTGTGGTCGTTCGTAAGAAGAATGGAGATGTGAGGCTCTGCATTGATTATCGAAAACTGAACCTCCAAACTGTGAAAGACAACTACGCACTTCCGAACTTGGAGGAGTCATTTGCTGCACTCACTGGTTCGCGTTGGTTCAGTGTTCTCGACCTCAAATCCGGGTACTACCAAATTGAAATGGCAGAAGCTGACAAACCCAAGACCGCGTTTGTAACCCCATTGGGCTTCTGGGAGTTTAATCGAATGCCGCAAGGCGTAACCAATGCGCCAAGTACATTTCAAAGACTTATGGAGAGGTGCATGGGTGACCTGCATCTCAGAGAGGTTCTGGTCTTCCTTGATGATTTGATTATCTTTTCGGATACACTAGAAGAACATGAAAGTCGGCTGTTGAGAGTGCTCCACCGGCTTAAAGACTATGGCCTCAAACTGTCCTCTGAGAAGTGCAAATTCTTTCAAACATCGGTGCGCTACCTTGGACACATCGTCTCAGAGCAGGGTGTGGAGACGGATCCAGATAAAATCAGTGCCCTAAAGTCTTGGCCAGTTCCCCAAAAGCTGAAAGAATTGAGATCTTTTTTAGGATTTGCGGGATACTATCGACGATTCATTAAGGGATACGCCGAAATTGCAAAGCCATTGAACGACTTGACGAGGGGGTATACCCCGGTCCGTTCCAAAGGCCGCAAGGGGTCAACTGCTCTAAGCTACGATGCTACCCAGCATTTTAATGAGAGGTGGACATCAAAGTGCCAGCTTGCGTTTGAAATGCTGATCGACAGACTGACAACAGCTCCCGTGCTCGGCTTTGCCAATTCAAAGCAGCCCTACATCTTGCACACTGATGCCAGTACCACAGGCCTAGGAGCGGCATTATATCAAGACCAAGAGGGACAGCTACGTGTCATAGCGTACGCCAGTCGGGGATTGTCGGCCAGTGAGTCTCGATATCCAGCACATAAGCTGGAATTTTTGGCTCTGAAGTGGAGCGTAACCGAAAAATTCCACGACTATCTTTATGGAACCAGTTTTGTGGTCATAACCGACAACAATCCCCTGACGTATATCTTGTCATCTGCTAAGCTTGACGCTGCCAGTCATAGGTGGCTTGCTGCCCTTTCCACCTTTGATTTTAAACTTCAGTATCGGGCTGGCAGCCAGAACAGAGACGCCGACGCCCTGTCTCGGAGGCCCCATGATCTGCCGGACGAAGACCGCTGTCAAAAAGAGTGGGACATGGTTCAGCAGTTCACCCGGGACCATGTGGATGAAAAGGCGGTTGAGCTTAATCCAGAGGTTGTGGCCGCCATTTGTCATAGCTGCCTGGTGAGAGCTGCAAGTCTTCCTGAGAGCGGCGCTTCTTTGGTGGAGTCGTTGAGCATGTCGGTCTCTGTTATCCCTGACTGTTATGCCGACGAGTCTCCTCAGGGGCTGCCAGTTGTGCCTTCACTGTCCCCGTCCGACCTCCGGGAGAAGCAGAGAGCGGATCCCAGTCTTAAGGAAGTGATTTCTCACATTGAAACTGGTGAGAGTGTACCTCCCACAGTGCGACAACAGCTTCCAGACCTGGGTCTGCTGTTGAGAGAGAGGAATCGTCTTGAATTCCAAGATGATGTTCTGTACAGGAGGAGGCAGGATGGAGACCATCTGTCAGTTCAGCTGGTGCTGCCAGAGGAGTTGCGACAAGGAGTTCTTACGAGCCTCCATGACGACATGGGGCATATGGGAGTGGAGAGGACGCTTGACCTAGTGAGATCTCGATTTTTCTGGCCACGTATGGCTGTGGATGTGGAGAAGAAAATTAAGACTTGCGACCGCTGCGTGCGAAGAAAAGCCTTACCAGAGCGAGCTGCAGCGCTAGTGAACATCCGGACCAGCCGGCCGCTCGAACTGTTGTGCATGGATTATCTGACGCTCGAGGCAGACAAGAGTAACACCAAAGATATCTTGGTCCTCACAGATCATTTCACCAAATACGCCCTGGCTTTTCCAACTGCCAATCAGAAGGCGAAGACGGTTGCTAAATGTCTGTGGGAAAACTTTATTGTGCATTATGGCATCCCAGAGCGCCTGCACACAGATCAAGGGCCTGACTTCGAGTCCCATTTAATTCGAGAGCTCTGCGACATTGCTGGGATTACGAAAACCCGTACCACGCCATATCATCCTCGTGGCAATCCAGTCGAGAGGTTTAATCGGACGCTGCTGAGTATGTTGGGCACGTTGGGACCGGAGCAGAAGCAAAGATGGAAGGAATACGTGAAGCCGCTGGTCCATGCGTACAACTGCACCCGAAATGAGGTCACAGGCTACACCCCTTATGAGCTTATGTTTGGTCGCTCCCCGAGATTACCTGTGGACCTCGCTTTTGGTTTGCCAGCGGGGGATAAGCCTTCCCCATCACACTCAAAATATGTGCAGACTCTTCGCTCTCGCCTGGAGGAAAGCTATCAAGTTGCTTCCAAGAATGCAGCCAAGTCAGCCGCACGGAACAAGGCTCGTTTTGATCAGAGGGTGAGGCCCTCTGCTCTGGAGGAAGGGGACCGAGTGCTGGTCCGGAATGTGAGACTCCGGGGTAAACATAAGCTGGAAGACAAGTGGGAGAGGGATATCTATGTTGTCATGAAACGTGCTGGTGACCTCCCTGTCTACACAGTGAGATCCGAGAGAGATTCTTCTGGGAAAATGCGAACATTGCATAGAGATCTCCTGCTCCCGTGTGGCTTCCTACCTGAGAGTCCAGAGCCGGAACCTCAACCTGCTGCACCTGGTCACAGGCCTCAAACTCGGAGCCTGAAGATGCCAGTGGAGGATCCGGAGGAGTGCCTGAGTGATAAAGAGGAGGAAGGGAGAGTTCCTCAGGTTTCGATCCCGGCAAATGCAAAGTTCAGGATAGAGGGGAGATTCCCTGCCAAGGGTTCACCTGCCAATTCCATTGTGGCTGAGCCAGTGCGGTCACCTGCAAACTATCAGCTCGGGGCTGAGGAGCCCTCTCTGGTGACCGATGGTGGGGGCCCACCTGTGCTCAGAGTGGAGGATGATGTCGTTGAGGCATCTGAAGAGGAGAATGGGGAGTACTTACCGGAGAATGGAGAAACCATTTCCAATCCTGAGACACCGCCACCAGGGGAAGGGGGGGAGGGCAAAGAGCCAGTAGAGACACCCCCTACATCTAATACATCACAGTGTGTCGCCGAACCGGTAGTCGCAGGGTGTGGGGGCGGGGATGGGTCGGGTGTAGCTGAGCCAGTCCCGGTCACTCGCCGTTCCTCACGGCAGCGACAATCGCCTAAGCGCCTGCAGTATTCTAGCCTGGGCAACCCATTGATCTCGGTCATACAGACACTTTTTCATAGTTTGGCGGATGCATACGGTGAAGCTTGTACCAGCCCGGCGTCTAACACTGTAGTTCCGCTTGTTCATGTGGTTTAGCATGCCCCGGAGGGCATGAGTCTAAGGGGGGAGTGTGTAACCCAGGTGACATATTCTTCTCCTCTTTGTCAGTCAGATTAAAATCTGGCAAACGGTGTCTGTTTGAAATCTTCTTCTCTTTGTCAGTCAGATTAAAATCTGGCAAACGGTGTCTGTTTGAAATCTTCTTCTCTCTGTCAGTTTAAAATCTCGCGGGGTTAGGTCTGGTTCTCGCGTGGTCCAGCTGGACCAATTGCGGTGATGCTGTTTAGGGACGTCACGGGGTCACGTGGGGTGTCGCGACCAACCGCGTTTAAGTAGAGGGCCGCGGTGTCAGTCTCGGTAAGAGCTGTGCGTTGCGGAAGCTACAGGTGAGGCGAGCGACAGGTCGGGTAAACTATTATTTTACTCTGCTTTTCATTGTTATGACGACCGATTGATAAGCGATCTGTTAACTCATAGGAGCCTCTTGCCGGACCCAGATTGCTGTGCGGAGATCTGCAACGAGTGAGCGTGTAACTTGCACAGAGACCGGTGAGTTCAATTGTTTGTAGCTTTAGCATTAGCCAGCCAGCGCCGTTCATTTCAATTGACGTGGTTAGCGTTTGGTTAAACATGCCTGGGTTCTCCGAAATCAAAACATTGAATCGCTGTGCAGAAGCACATTGCTGTACTGGAAATTAATGTATTTTTAATCATGGCATTCGTAACATAAGGGATGTGTCTTATGAGCTTTTGAATCATGATATTTGTATTGATAGTATGTGGTTAAATCATGATTGCTAAATGATATTGTAAATGTTGTTTATGATTTGCAGAAGATGTTTATTTATTCTATTGTTGAATCATGAATATTTGGAGAAAGTTACTTGAGTGCTATTAGTGCTTTGGTCGAATTATGTGCGCATTGTATTAGTAT
Organism: Pagrus pagrus; assembly: GCF_965226575.1. Lineage (NCBI taxonomy): Eukaryota > Metazoa > Chordata > Actinopteri > Spariformes > Sparidae > Pagrus > Pagrus pagrus. The sequence goes on from NC_140195.1 coordinate 2,958,669, forward strand.
TAATTGATTGATTATAATATATAGAACTATGGTCCTGTCCTTCAGGCCAGGTTCTGGATTGATGGCGAGCTAAGGAGCAGGCCTAGAGCCTACAGCTGGACAAGACGGCGACGAATCATCTCCCCTCCTGCCAGGCCGGTAGGGGGCTTCCTGTAGCCCATAACAAACTCTCACCCCACTTGCTGCCCCATTGCCGTCACCACACACACACACACACACCTTCTCCCGCATATACTTTCCCCCTGGACTCAACTTTAACCCAGACGTGGGTTCTCCATGAACTGTGGGTGGGCAGCTGGGTTGTGAACTGTGCTCAGTGAGCAGAACATCTAGGGTTCTTTGCTATGTCTAAAGTATCCTCGATCACATATGGTTGAATGCGTAGCTATACGAGTCATTTGGACTGGCCATCCAAAAGTATTGATTATATGTTTCCACTGTACAAAATTAGCACTTTAACTGTTGTTGTTTGTTGTTGATGTCAATACATTTTCCTAAAAGCAAATCTCAGTCTCTCGTTTACTCCCTCCGAGTTCGTAACCTGTCTTCTTGTCGTGGGTCTATATTGATGCTACATTGTGATTACTAGTCCTAGCCTTAAGCTAATGTAGCGTGGGTGCTACATACATTTTGGTGTTGTTTTTATATTTACAGTTTGAGAGAGTTTTTTGTTGGTTGACTTCCAAAAAGCTTAGAGGAATATCTGGTGAAAGAAAAACTATACAAATGCATTAAATCTGCAGACTGTGTGCTGCAAATTGTTTAATGAAACAAGGTCACACAACACAACAATGTGTAGCATTTAGCATTGGGCTGCTCTTCACCAGCACCTGTTCATCTTCATTACATCTCAAAACTTCATGTCACAAATGAGATTTTTAACTTTCTAAAATCAAATATCCCACGCTGCTCCTGTCTCTTTCTCCTTAAACATCCATCATCATCATCATCATCATCATCATCATCATCATCATCATCATCATCCTCCTCCTCACATCCTTCCCTCCACCTCTCAGCACTGGTTAAATAATCTGATCACTCCGCTTCTGGACACCAAAAGGCTTTTCATTAAAACGGCCTCGGCGTTGCTTCCAGATATCCTCGGCTGCTTTCTAATGAAAGAGACATTATGAATATGAAAAGGGTTTTTTTTTTCAGGCTTCAGCGCGAATCTGACCGTAATGACATCAGACGGAGATATTGTCTTTGAGTTATGAATCCGCTGTGCAGGAAGTGTGTATTTTGCCGTTTTGGCAGGATAATATGTTGATGCGAGTTCATGCGGCTCTCTGCGTGAGTGGACACATCTTGTGTTTTGTGTTTGTTGGTGTGTTTGCAGGCTCCTGCAGCGCCGCAGCCAGCAAGGAACCTTCTGTCATCATTTTTGCATTATTGGAAAATGGAATAACGTACACCATTAATGTAATAGTCACTGCGATACCTGCAGCAATAATCTGCTTGCTGTGTTATCATCAGTCGATGCCATAAAACAGGAACTCCATCTGGGGCCAGTTAATGAACATTTTTACATTCGTTGTGCTAAACATCGTCCCTTTATACTAACAGCTCATCAGAGCAGCAGCAGTTTAGACATGCATTGCGCGAGCTACAGTTGCCGACGAGGATTAAGAGACACGAGAGAGCACCACTCGTGAAACCACAAAGTTAAGCAGATCGTCTGAGGAAAATTAGACAGATCGAGGAAAAAGATGAGTGGAGAGCAGCTGTGCCTCTACAGGTGAAAAGCACTTCAGAGTGAGAAGAGATGGTGAAGAGTGCTGCAGATGTGGCTCACTTATTGTTGTTATTTCGTACAATATCAAGAGTATATGATGTTGTACGACAAAGGTTTTATGACCAAGTGTCGATGGAGATCCAATGCAGTGACTTTAATGTTTATTTTCACCATGGATGCTGCTGAGGAGGGCTCAGCGTGCTCACTTGGCTGGACTTTTTTAATTTTTCTAAGAGAAGCTCTGCTCTAATTAAAAGGAAAGTCAAAGCTCAACTTCTCCAGCTGCATACAAATCCTACCTACTTTGCTGGACTGACGGGCCGGGCACACTGGACACCTGTGTACTGCGCCGCTGGTGCGCTGCTGCTGCAGTGCAGTGCTGCTGCTGCAGTGCTGCCCCTGCCTGCCTGGAGTTTGCCTTTGATAATTATCAATAAATATGATGACGTGATTTTTACTGAATGAGCGAAAAAGCATGAGGGATGAAGAGAGGGAGGCAGGGAGGGAGAGAAAGTGAAAGAAGGAATGGGCGAGCCTCCAAATCTCCAGATGAAGCGACGCAGCAGCTGCTTGACATGCACATGAGGAGCAGGTCTCATGCATCAAGTGTGAACTGTCGAAGCTGTTAACACGGACGCCGAAATGAAAAGCGAAGCAGTGCTGCACACGCATCCAATGTATCCAGCCTGTAAGAAGACCCCGACTGAAATCCTGGCCCAGAGACCTGTTGCAGACTCTTAATGCAACACTAAAAACTCCAGTGACATCATGTATATGTCGCATGAAGGGGAATATTCCAGGATTTCCAGCCCGTAATCTATCAGCTATAGGTCCAGGTCCGGATAGGCCAGCATGGGTCTGGACCTGGACAGCGGTCCACCTATTTGTGATCTAAGGGGGTATGGAGGGGTTTACAAAGAGGATGCATTTTGGTAATTGCAAATCACCTGCTGGCTATAGGTATTAAAAGCTTTGATGCTTCTGGTGTGTTTTTGTCCTTAAACTACCCGTCCAGAGAAACTACAAGACTGCATGACTGGGATGAAAATTCACAGACGAGCAAATGAGTCACAAAAGTCACTCAATCATAAATATTCACATGTATATCAGGATACTGCATGAGAGGCCCAGGCGCTAAAGCCTCCAGGAACCACACGAATCATTAAAGCAAACGTGCATTTAATTGTGTTACCGCAGCTGGAGCCGGACTGATAATGCCTCTAATTGGCTCTTTTCATTGACAGGCCGGTAAGAGCTCAACGAGCACACCGTCGTATTTAAGGCTCACACTGGACGACACATTTGAAACATAAACACACGAGCGAAGAACACGTTTCCGAGCGTACAGGAAGAGGAAGAGGAAGAGGAAGAGGAAGGCCACTGGCAGAAATAAAAGAACAAATATGTTCACATCACAAGCAAAAACCTCAAGCATCAAGTTCCTGCTGTGACGCTTTCAAACTTTACTCGAAAACTGTGTGATCACAAACAAATCCACAGCCTGCTGTTTTTAGCAGCAGGTCACCACCTTTATCACACATGCTTAAACACATTGCAACATGTGACGGCAGCTACGTGTTGTTGTTTAAAGTTTCCCCGATGACAGTCAGTTCTCATCTCGCCTCAGCTCTCTCACCGTTTAGATCTGCAGCTTTTCACTTTTTTCTCGCTGCACGCTTATTTTTCTCCTCTTGAAAAACTAATTAATTCATGCTGATGTTTTGATGCAGAGTATTCATGAATACAAAACAAAACACAGAGGCATTTAGTCGATACTCTGACGCTTTTTTTCTCTTCTGCGAGAATGTTACTTGTTTCAGCTCCCAGAGGAAAATCAATCAAACTCGTGAGCCCGGTAACTTTTTGCTTCACTTCATCCGAATTATAAGAACTGACAGCTCTGAAGAAAGCAGCAGTTTAGTTAACATTTAGCTACAAAGTGCTGTTGATTGTCATGCTTCTACTTCAATCCCTATGTGTCTTCATTTCTTCGTATTTGATCGACAGCATTTGTCATGATTTTAAAAAAAATAGCTGTTTTTTCCCCACAGTGAGTGCTGGGTGGAAGGAAAAATTTGAAGCATCTGTCCTCACGTCGTTACCTTCATGTAGCCCAGAGCAAAGCCACATGCCTCCTAATGCTGCTGCATCCACTTTTTACGAGATCCAGTCAAATCGGAGGGATCTCATGACGGTCTGCTGTGCTTCATCCATCCATCAGCTCAACCTGCACACCCTCATGTTCTGCCTCGTTACAGAGAGTATATGCTACTTCCTGCATCGACAGAACCATCCAATATGGATGTGAAACCTGGACTTCTGGGCTCCTTTTTTCAACATGATGGCTCCTACTAGGGTTGCCCCACACCCAGTGTGGGACCCCATGATTGACCACATGTTGGGGTTGGAGAAAACTTTTTCAACAGAAGGCATGCATTATAAACTTGGGGCTTGGAGATTTCAAAGACAGGTGAATTTAACACAGTGAATGTCGACCAAGAAGATCATCACACGTTTGATTGTCATCATTCTCAGTCGCCACAATAAACGCTAGCTAAATACATTTCTGCAAAACCACACGAGGTAAAACTGAATGTTTCTTTATGTTGCCACTTTACGTTTGTTAAGGTTGAATTTTCTGTTTCTCTCTTGTGACAACATCGTGCTTATGCACTTGGTTAGGTTTAGGAAAACACCATGGTTTCGCTTAAAATGCATGTTTTGTCGCCACTATCACGCACGGAGATGGTCCGGCTTCTCTTGGTTTTGGTCGCCACTTAAACGGCTGGAAATGTCCCCAAGTGTCCTTAAAAACATGGCTAATAAGCATGTAATGTACCTTGGATGTAACTGCTAACATATCCTAGCGACTGGGCTGCATCATTCTTCTTTAAATGTGTCTTTTTTCACCCTAATTTGTTGAAAGAAAACTTGTCGAACTTGTTTTTTTTTTATTTCATAACAAAAGTTTTTTGTGAGGTTGGACCTCAGGATTTATTTTCCTGTGATTTGTCAAGTAAGCTCCTGTTTCTGTTATTCTGATGGAAAAACAAGTCGTCCTTTAGCTGTGAGGGACTTTTGTCAGCTTGAACCCACAAAAAGCGAGATAAAAGACATCGAGGCAGCCGAAAGGGTATGTTGTCTCTCCTTGAACCATCAACATGATCCCCAGACAACCATGAAATCATGACATGACCAAACGAGCTTTCCGTTTAAGCAGAATCTGATGTGGGAAATGAAAAAAAGGCTATTGAAGGGTGGTGTTGCTGCACACACGTTCAAAGCTGAATGCCCACATTGCAGCTGATAGCCCAGGCTTAGCGGTGATAACACAATGTTGCTGATAAAATGTCTGACAGGCTGAGTCGTCTCAGACATGCGAGATAAAATGAACAAAACTCTTAAAAGGAAAAACCCTCAGAGTCTGTTTGACAAACAGCGAGCGGAGGCTGTGATCTCCACGAACCCCCGTGAATGTTTTTGCAGTTAACTTGTCAGAAGTTCACTGTTGATGGCAGAAAGTCGAGCTCAGAACAACGTCTAACTTCATGCAGGCTTTTAGTGAGTCTGAACTGAAGAGAGGGTAGATGAGACACGTTTTTATTGTTCACACTGTCTTGCATTTTAAAGGCAATGCAATAATAAACTGGAAAAAAGTGAGGTGGTATTAATATTTGCTTTGTTTGGAGGCTGTATTTATGGTCTCGCTGAGGTGAATCTGCAGGATCTTGTGTCTGGAGCCCCTCCAATCACAACCGTTTATCTGATATTGGACAGATCTGATAAATTCAGCCTGTGGTTTGATACGCCGTGATGTGAGCCAGTGGAGTCTGAGCGTGAGAAGTAGGCTAGCGGTTATTTCACCTGAGCAGTTTGAGGTGAGAAAGAAGCTGAATCTTCACTCATATGGATCAACGAGGCCTCATTTAAAAGTTTTCTTCAACTTTTGTAAGGTTGGGCACTCTTACTCTGCCAGTGATTTGGCAGAAGCAAGCTTGCTCGTGGTTGTAAAGTTGAGTTGACAAGATTATAACAACACCAAAACAAACACGACAGCAGGTCGCGATTCATGGTGCTCCTCGTATTAATGTTAATACTAAACAACGATACAGAGTGAGCTAAAGAGCGTACATTTGATCTGTTCTGTATAGGCTTTGCATGTAATTGCCGTCATGTTAACGAGCTCAGTGCTGCGTCACATATCGTATTGCACCTGTATCGTAGCAAAACCCACAATGAAGACAAAGGAACGCGACGAGCAGCTCTGCAAAAAGAAGGGGGTAAAAAAAACACAAATGAAGTGATAGACACGAGAAAATATCAGTAATCGAAGTCACTGAACATGCTTACTTGAATCAACTTTTCAGAAACAACCTCAGAAACTGAATTGCTGTGCAAGGAGGAGAGAGGCTACCAGAGACCTGTGAAATGGGCTTCAGAGAGACTGGAGAGACTGCACATAACAGCAGCTGGCTGTTTGCATCACCAGTCTGATACGGTCTGCAAGAAAATTTGCCACTTGGGAGATCATTTGTTTTCCTGCCAAAAGACAATGATCCCAGCTTAAAGCTCAAGCTTCACAACGATGTTAGTGTCCTGGAGGGGCCGAGTCACAATCCAAATCTCAATGCAATCCAGACTCTGTGGCTGGACTTGAAACAGGCTGTTGACTCACAATCCCTGTGCGACCCGGCAGAACTCGGGCGCTGTTCCAAAGTGCAGAGTGCTGATGTGCAAAGCTGATAGAGACCCATCCACAAAGACTCCCTGCTGCATTTATAGACACTAACTCTGAGGTTTTGAATGCTTAGGCAAACAGCTGTGTTGTGTTTTATGTTTGTAATTAATTTATCACTTTGTTTATCTGTTTCCACTAGATAATACGGTCTTCAAAAAGCCACATTAAATCTACTTTGATTAAATGTTGTAAAACAAAAAACTCTCATGAGGGGTGAATACTCTGAAAAGTATGCGATGTATACACCAGGCAGTATAAAAGGTAGCCACTGGAGGTGATATACATTGCTGGCGATGCAAAACAGTGGGCTAGGGGTTCAGATATGGATCACCATCACAGCTGATGGAGTGATATTTCACCACAAAATCAAAATGACCTTAGATACACTGGGACTAGATGGCACCCATCTTGTGGCGCTCAATCCACGCTAACTCCTCATGTGACAGCTTAGCCGAGCGCTTTTCCAGTTTACTGGTTACTATTTACCAATTCGGACACACATTCATGCAGTACACTGATGGCAGAGGCTGCCACAAGGTGCCGTCCTGCTCAGATCAGCAATTTGGAGTTCAGTATCTCGCTCAAGGAAAATTCGACATGCAGCCAAAGGTGCCGGGGAATCGAATCAGTGACCCTCCGATTACTAGACGACCCGCTCCACCTCCTCTAGCTCTCCTCCGTGATAAGATGCTTCTTATAGCACAACAGGTAAGAGTATTTTATACGTATGTTTGTAATACTTTCCCCGTCGCTCACGTTTTGACAGCCACTAAAAGATCATTTTACCTGAAATTGGTTGGTTCCAGTCTAGAAATAATCAGGCTCTGGTAAGTTCTCAAAGGTTTGAAATAAGTAGGAAAATGTTTACATACACTTACATAAGAACATGTATATCATGGAGCCAGGGAATTGAACCGACACCTTTTCCGAGTACTGGACGATCCGCTCTACATCCTGAACTTCAGCCAGTTAATGTTTACATTCTGCGCTGCTGTGAGCATGAGCCTCTCCTCCATGATTAAATGATTCCTGCAGCACTACAGGCAAGAGGATGTATTTTTTTGGTTTGTGGTGAACTATAGAAACTATATATAAATATATATATATATATATATATATATATATATATATATATATATATATATTTTTTTTTTTTTTCAAACAGGACCTTTTTCAGATGTCCAGCAGAATCCTCTGAGGATTTCTCCTCCACACCTCAGCTCTTTGTTCAATTATTCCCCCAGACATCATCACACATGAATTTGAAAAGCACATCTATTATACAGTGAATCACCTTATCGCATCTCATACGTACGCAGGAAGTGACGCCTTCACGTGTCGCCCGATGACACGTTCACTATTCTCGCTATCTCTTCACTTTAGAGCCATTATCATCTTTAACACATCAACTATCTGCTGGGTTTAAATCCCAGAGCGGGGAAAGATTCTCACATTTTGCCAGAAATACCACCACCACCTCCTCTGGGAGATAACAGCTGGTTCAGTTATCTCCACCAACACAGCAGTGAAGCAGGTGGTCATTAATGAATTAAACTACGTTCTCTGCACTTTTTCCGCCCTCCGAGGAGCAGAGAGCAGTTTATTGTCACACACTCTGCCTGGAAGAGCGCCTGTTTGGGCGATAATAGTTTTAACTGCAGTTCTTATCTTTAATGGAGCGACCGAACAGCCGCTGCTCCGACACCCAATCACACGCTCGCCTGCAGAGCAGCCTGTTGGCGTGGATGGAGGTCTGCCGATGCTTCTTTATAGCTGTCGCCAGGGAGACGCAGGTGTGTGTGTATGTGTGTGTATGAGTGTGTGGGGGTCCATTAAAGCCGGCTGAGTTGGACAACATCAGTGATTTTAGTGACACAAAAGGTGTGTGTATGTGTGATGAAAGATAAAAGGTGAAAAGCTGGAGTCACAAATGGTTCTGGGTGAAAATGGATGAATTGTATCCGTGTGTGTGTGTGTGTGTGTGTGTGTGTGTGTGTGTGTGTGTGTGTGTGTGTGTGCGTGTTGACTCGACCTTTGTCTCCACAGTGTCCAAGGTTGTTAAAATAAACTATGCAGACCCATTAAAGCTAAGAATGTCCTCATCGATCCGTCCCTCGCCTCTGCTTCTTCACTCTGTTCCACTTCACCTTCCTCGTCATCATTTGTCTTCATGTATTATTGGTTTATTATAAAAAGGTTCAACACACATCAGTGAATATCATCGCCAGTGTTAGCCAGAAATGCTAATCATAAGTCCTTCCTCTCCTGTCTTTCTCCTTCCTTTTCATCTGTGCTGCTCCATTTCCTTATCCCCCATCAGCCCGTCCTGACACACATCCAGATTTATCTCTTTCTTCTTCTTCTTCTTCTTCTTCTTCTTCTCATCTCTATCCCTATTTCTTCTTCGTTCTTCACCCTTATCTCCCAGTCCCAGCCTCACTCAGCTAATGATCCTCTCAGTGCCACGACGCCACAGGGAAAAAACTTTGGGGCTGCAAGAACATTTCGTATTTTTAGCCCAAAAACTTTCATATGAATGTTTCAAGCCAGATTCACCAACAAGTCTGTTATCTGCTCAGAGTTTTCCATGTGTTTAATGCCATCTTTTCATGTGCATGTACACGTTGGTGAGATTTAAACATTTGCAGAATTAACGCCTCTGAATTTCTTCCGTGTATTAAACTATTGAAGCTGTCACAGACCTGTCATCAGTGCAGCACAATACTGTGACAAGAATAAAGAGTTATTTAGAGAAGTTTTCATAATGATGAGTGAACCGGAAGTTAGAAAAATGCGAACTTATGTCTGAGTTGTAGGACTCATTCCTGCAGCACTCCACTCTCTTTCCTCTGCCAGTTTGAACAGCTGACAGCTTGTAACTGACTTGATCAACAGACTTTGGTATTAGAAACACATGATGTGCCCTACATTTTAAAACCAGCCACAGGCCACTTGACAAAGCTGGCTGGGGTCAGGGGACGCCATCAGCCAGCTCAAGTCGGGCTGAGACCGACCGATTCACGCCACTGTAACTTCCCCTGCACTTTCCCTCTTAAATGGTTTAATCCGATTTTCTGTCTTTGGTCTGAACTGGGCCTTAAACAACAAAATCCCATTCAGCCCAGTATGTTTTTTTCCACACTTTACAATCACTATAAAATACATTTAATGTTTGCAATACTTTCCCAAAGCCACTAAACAGGAGTATTCACTGTGACCTTTAGGTGTACATGTGGAGATGAGACTATTACACTGCAGAATAGGAAAGCTGAAATATTAAAAAAAGACAAAAACTGAATTTGATTACTTATTATTAGTGAAATGATCCGTCCATACGGCAAGATCATTTTACTTGAATTTGGGTGGTTCCAGTCTAGAAATAAGTAGGATCTGATAAGTGCTCAAATATTGTGCTATAGATAATTGAAATAGGTGGTTTTCAGATCAAATGACTTGAGATCAGACTTGTGAAATACTAGGGCTAGGTGAGCCCAGGTGTGAACGCTCAACGACCCACAAGCTGCCCTAACGACTCTGGAAGGACACTCCCACACAGAGTTTAAAAGCCTGCGACTCCCCTCCAGTTAGTTAGAACTGAGGAAGCCTCTCGGATGAGAGGTGACACGTCTTCAAGAGACTGAAACAAGTCCAGTTGCCCACGATACAGCACTTAGATTATAATAATGCTGATTATAATAATGTTATGTAAGATTTACAGACTAATTGAGGCATATTTGTTTAAGTTTTAGAATATATACCAATTTATGAATTTAAAGATAAGAAACTAACTTTTAAAACAAAATGATAAATATCCTCCAAAGATTTTAAATCTGCACGCACACAACTTTTTGCAGAACTTGAAAAAAGCTGAACTTATCCTTTAAAGTCACCTGTTCATCAGTGTGAGACAAACAGAGTTCACGTTAAAGCAGCTCGAAGCATCAGAGCGGCATCTGTCTATAAAATCTTCGACGCCCTGTGACCATGTTTGATTTCTGATGACAGTTAAGGCTCATTTCCTGTTAAAGCATTACTTCGCCCTTTAAAACCGGCGACAGCTCACATCCTGAAGCACTGCAGGTAACCCCACTTCAAAGTTTTAATGGCTCTCTTATCGCCACCCGGGCAGCGACTCTGGTTCATCTCCTCTCCGGTTGGATGCAGCTACTTTGCCCACTAAGCCTCACTTCAACCCCATTAGTGCCGCTTCTTTCCTCCCTCCTTTCATCTCCTCCAGTCTGACACTCTCTCTATCATTTATCTCCATCCCTTCTTCTCTGGACTTCTAGATGAAGGTAGATGGAGAGGAGATGACAAGGGGAAAAAAAAGCAACAGTGACACAATCTGAGTGGCCATTTGAGATCACTCTGGCATCCGTCCGTCCGTCTGTCTTTCAGTTCACACTCTGGTCATTTGTCCCTGTAATGTCAAGAGCAACCACTTCACTAGTTGGTTTTTTTTCTCCTCACCCTTTTTCCTCACATCTGACAAATAAGCTTTTACCGTGCGGTCCAGAGGAAAGAGGGAAAAATCATTAAATAAAAACACCTGGGTGCAACCTTTACTGGAGAGGCTGTATGTGTGTGTGTGTGTGTGTGTGTGTGTGTGTGTGGACAGAGACTATTTCATGCTTGACATTTTGCTTTGTCCTTCACAAGGATGCTAATTGCCTTCATGACAGAGAAAGTCACACACACACACACACACACACCTGTAACCCCTCTGTGCTTATTTCAGTATTTGAGCTTGGCCATTCTTGATGTTGGAAACAGGCGTAGACAAAAATATCTCGACTCTTGAAGGTTTTGCTTACTCGCTTGTTTTGAAGAAGATCTGCCTCTGATCTGGGGCTTTTTGTGGGCGATCTTCAATTTTCAGTGACCTGAAAATCAGGGTTAACATCCTGACGTGCGAATGTAGCTTCATCTGACCCGACCCTGCAGCGCTCATCGAACTATTAAACTGATGTTAACCCTTCGATTATTCTGCTGCAGGCCTTCTCGTACGTGATGTTGAGCGTCACTTATTATTTCAACAACAATGTAACAGTACCATCGTGAGTCTGTGGTGAGCGAACTAGACTTGCTGGATCCATAAAACATGGAGGTGCCTCCTGTTTGGATCATCCTCAGTCAGTCAGCATCCAATCACAGCTAAACAAATGTGTCATTAACAACGTGAAACATGAGCCGAGTGTCTCAATTACACTTGTGGATCTGCTGTTCTGTCTTTACTGGTCTATTTTTTTTTTACCCAGATGTGCTTGTCTGTTTTTTTTAAAGCAGACAATTCTCTTGGAAATCTATGTATTTATAAAAGGACATAATCCCACAGCATGTCCATGTATGTTGTGACTATGAAAGTAAACCCCTGGAGTCTGGAGTTGTGGCTTGAACAGCTCGGTCTCCTGCAGACGACAGCAGCTGTTCATTTTCAATTCACTGCAGTCACAACAGATCAGGTTGTGTCTTGCTGCTACACCCTCGAACCCTGGTCTCTACTGACTATAAAGCCTTTTATTGTTATTAATCAAAGTGCATTGTTTATCATCATTTTCCTTCTGTTCTAAGTTTCTGTTAAATTAACTGAACGACTGAATTGTGGAGAATCTAACCAATCGAACCAATGACGAAGCTTTATACCACATTTATATAGTTACGAGGCTCTTTGAACAATCCTTAATGGGTTGCCGACTACATGGTGGGTCTGACCAGGTATAAAAACATCTATAAACACATATTACTCCCTTGCTGCTTCGAGTAATTGTCACTGTAACAAGTTGCCCCCAACGCAACCCAGCGAACAGCTGAGAAGCTCATGAAAATCAGGGTTATTTGAAGGTTACTTGCAGATTGGTCATTAAAACTGCATCCGGACGGAGTCACGTGCTGCCAGAGGCAGAAGGCAGCACGTCGGCTACACACAGATGCAGCAAACTGGGTCCATAACAACTACTTATATACATTTGTGTTACTGTCAGAGGTGTTTCACAGCGAAGGCGTACCTGCAGTCTGTTCCCTAATGTGAATACAGCTGACGGTTGAGTAAATGTAGAGCAAATTAAAGACGTGATGCCTAATAGCTTGTTGAGGAATCCAGTTACCGTCTTCATTACATCTAATTATGTTCTTTGCATTTGGCATTAAACGAGGCCATATGCCTGGCATTTAGTTAACACCTCTGTGTGTGTTTCTTTCTCAGTCAATTCAGTAATTCTGTCACACACACACACACACACACACACACACACACACTGACGCCGAGGACTTGTTCCCCCACAGATTACAACCAATTACCTCCGTCTTTGAACACATTTCTTAAACTGTAAGAAGCCAATTAATGCGTGCATGTGGGGTTTTCTTTTGTGCAATTAATCTAAGAGTCGTTGCCAGTGTAACACTCCTGCCAAGTGTAAACTGTCAACCATAAATGTGACATTTTGATCAGTAAAGGCCCTCCAAGGTATCAGCGCAGTAATTCATTTTAGTTCGGTCAACCAAGAGATTTGCTGCACGTCTGTGGAAGATTATGGTGATATTTCTGTTTTGTTGTCAGAGATATGACATGTTTAGTATTTCTCGTCCAGGTAGCACTTGAAAAATAAAGCTGCACAGTATCTTGGACGATCAACTAGGTTCTCCTTCCATTGATTTATGAACTCTTAGTGGAGATCAAACTGTCTCCAAAGATACTGAATGTGTATTTAAATAGTTTACTTAAGGGTTAGTGAGAACTTAGCCGTGCTTATATAGGTCTGCACAGGTGATTGGATTGGAAAAGCACAGGTGTTGCGTTAATGAGACCCAGGTGGTTTTATTAGATAGGCTCAGGTGGCAAATTAGCAAGGGAGAGTGGCGTGGTCTAGGTCCTGAACTATGATAACGTCATTAAAACTGGCCTTCTTCAGGCATATCAGAGTATCTGGACCATCAGTATTCGTGGGATTGATTATAGAATCAAAATGGCCAGAAAAATACAGCTTTCTTGAAGACTCATTAGTCCATCCTCGAAGAAAGTACAGATCTCATTAAACGTGTATACTACTGCCTTTAAACAACAACCAATACTGGCTCGAACCAGAACAGAAAGTGCATATTTCCATATTTCCTGTATCACATGCAAGAGTCTGTCCTCTGCAGAAGTCATTGCTGTAGGGACCCCTCTCTCTACCCCCACGGGCCTCATTGCAACTGCACTGTCTATATTTGCACCCCTGCAAAAAACAATGCAACACTGAAAAATCATTTTCCAGCTAACAGGCAGCAGTTACATTTCCTCCAGATCACCTCAGGGGAAAAGCATTTTCAGAGGACGTGGTTAAATAACACTTCACCCTGTAACAAGTATTTGATGAATGGACGTTACAGGTCAAAGGTTTGTGAACTTTAGGATGTTAACGATCTGTGTCGGGGAAATCAATGCGTTATTCAACCAGATGTCATAAAGGATTACAGAGCTGACCTCCACCCTTAGCATAGCACCTTTTTCATTCATCTTCAGTGTTTCGATGTCGCCTGTCGTCTTGAGTCACAGCAGTCATCTCACACCCCTCGTGACTTTTTTCCTTCCCTGCTAACAGCCATGACACATGAAGATGTGAGACAAAGGTCTATTGATTTTCTCCTGATTTATGTGTACACCCTGTCCCTGTTATGTGTCATTTATTATAAGTTTTGTCATAAAAGTAATTAATCGGATCGTTAAAATGAACACGGCGTATTAATTATCCCCACACACCTGCGTAATCCATGTGGAAAACGATCGAAATTAGCAGTAAACTCAGCAGCGCGTTGTTGCTTTCTCCCTCCCTGTAATTTTTTATTGCTCTCCTCAAAACTCATGTAGTGTTCATGGCTGCAGACCTGGTATAAGGTCGCCTGCTTAACACCTACTTAAATAAAATGACTGACAGCGTAAACATGAATAATAGATGGTGTTATGTGTTCGGTTGGCACCATTAATTTCTGGCTGCAAACTTTAAAGAAGGATCCTCGGAGACAGAAAAAGATGTCCTGGAGCTGTTTACAACATTAAAGTTAAAGAAAGTCTAATGGGGGAAAACATTGGTGTTGAAATGCCCCTTGTGACGCTCTCCTTCCCACCAGTGTGACATTTCTGTCAGGGATGAAGCAACATCGCTGAAATAGATGCTTTTTTTGACATTTACACACTTGTGCCTCTGTTCAGGGTTTCCATTATTTCCTGTCATTTAATCATAGTTTTGTTATTCAGTGATATGATCCGGTGCACTGATGTTCATACTGTGTAACCCTCTCTATACGTGCAAGGTGTACTCATTGGCGTGTGTCTAAAAATGTGCAGTTATCCACGTTTGCCATTGATTTTAAAGTCTTGTTAATTAGTTGCCTTGCAGTCCAACACGCCTATCCTACGGTCAACTCAAACAGCCGACTGAAAGCATTTCCCCTTTTCACTGCAACCAATCTCATTTTGCCTTGACCTCTGTCGGCCGATCATTTTGTCGGAGTTTCAACCGTTTCTTTCAAACCTGTCGTCAGCTGTTATTTCACTGTGTGAATGACACGACCCACCTCCACTGATGAGAGGGCGCTGTGATGGACGTTATGTATCAGTAGTGTATCACTTTGCTAGATGAAACAGAGGCTGATTTCACTGTATTTTTAATAGATTTAGAAATCTGAAATTTTACTTTCACTCAAGAAAAACACAACTTTCCCCCCCCAGTGTTTCCCGGTGGTATAACTGTGGTGCAGCTGTTGCACAAACAGCGTGAGCAACATGAAACAGCAGGGTGTTGAAACACTTGGTCGTATTAACTTGGCAGATTTTGTTGCTGATCTTGCAGAAAGAAGTCCCTGTGGTACGGAGAAACACGCATCAGCAGGGGAACAGACTTGAACACAACACCAGAGCGCTCTCCATCGAGTGAACGCCCATCCGTCTTGTTTTACCTCGTTTTTTTTTTATCACTCTCCCTCCTCTTTGTCTCCTCCATCAGCAGGGTTCTTCTTCTTTTGTTTGCTGTGTAGTTTCCAGTTATTTCTACTTGTTCCACTGTTACCTGAGGATAACAACCATGTAGAACAACGTCCAGGATGGAAATTAGACAATAAACCATAAAATAAGAAACAACTGAGGAGAATTACCAAAGATTTGGTGAAAATCTCCTTTGTCTCCTTTGTTGCTGTTGTCTCATATCTGTTTGTGGTGCACACACACACACACACACACACGGAAACATTCACAAACACACGGCAGTAGATGAGTAGCTAATTAGTATCGATCCAACAGGGCTTATAAATCTGCATCGGTGTCTCTGCTAGAGAGACAGCAAACACAACCGTGTGAGATGAGAAACATCGATTAGCTGGATAATAAGCACCTGTGTTCAAGTCTTTTCACAACAAGAGCTGGCACAGTGAGTTTCTTCAAGCAGACACCAAAACTCACGCTGCTTTGTCTGTGAACACGGGCTCCTTTTGAAGCATGCGTCATCTGTTGTTAAAGTCGGTGATGTGACACATGAGAGTGTTTGTCTGCCACGATGCTGCAACAGAGAGTCCTCAGGCACATGAACAGGATGAGGATGAGTTGATACAGTTCACCAACCTACTACAAAGTCTGTATTTACCGTGTCGGTGACCGTGTATTCAGGCAGTTCTCGTATTGTTACAGAAAATCTTTCATCCCTCTCCCTTTCATTCCTCTCTTTCTTTTCTATGAGCTTCTCTCCATTATCTCTGCTGTCTGTGTTCATTTATAAATGTGCAGCTTGTGTCGTTTTTCTGCTCGTCACTGCTCCTCTCATTCACAGGTTTCATGTTATCATCTGCAATTCATGTTTCATTCTGTATTGTACAGTACGAACTAATCGATTGTTGGATGCTGGTCATTATGTATCATTATGATGACTCAAAGTATCTCAGGCCATTAGTCTGAGCTTGTCTATTATCCTCCAGCTGAAGAATAGTCGGCCTTGTCAGCAGAAAAACGGCTGGAAATGTCCCCAGGCTTCCTTTAAAAAAAACAAAACATGGCAGCCTTGTTGGCTTGTGATAAGTCCTCCTAAACGGACCTTAATTATAGAATAGGAAACATTATGTTTCCGTCAAAACACATTTGCTGTTGCAAATTCATAGCGCACCGTATAGAGGGGATTTCTGGTTTGCCTGGAGGACATCGGGAGAAGTTGCCTTCTTCCCTAGCGATGCAGCCCAGGCAGTCATCCAGATGCTCGTCGTTTCCAACCTGGAAAACTCCAACTCCCTCCTCACCAGAGGCTCTGCGTCTGCCACCAGACCTCCGCAACTCATCCAGGAGCCAGCGTTCCCATCTGGCATTGCTCAAACTTTCACAGCGCTGGCTCCCTGTTGTCTGCTGCTGGCCTTCAGGGCAGTGAACTGCTCCGTCCTACCTCTTACTTACAGAGCAGAGTCACCGTCCATCCTCCGCTGTTTAATCCTGTCCTTTTGAGACTGAACCTTGAAAAGCCTCGCAATGTCTCATCTCATTCTTTAAAAAAGGAAAGAAAACACTTGCACTGTTTTCAGTTGATCGTATCGTGTGTGTCTGGAAAACATCTTGTGCTGGCTCTGTTTTGTTGATGCAAACCATTTAAAACAGTTAAGAACAGTTTTGTTGTAGCATTCACAAAAATATGCTCATAATAATAACAGTTTAAATACTGTTTCTCACATGTTAAAGCTAACAATTAAAAGGTGTCTGTCAAAAGAAGAAAGACGAACGACTTCGAGTTCATCTGCTGTTGTTTCGGTCAACAAGTGGAACAATATCCTGAAATAACATTTTTAGATTCAATGGGAGCATGAATGATTAAATGACAGGAGAAAAGCTTTCTGTGTCAACTGATGATCACGTCTTACATGTCTGATGACAGAGACTAAAACATGTGAGCGACAGCTTTAATTATGTCCTGTGACACTTGCTTCATGTCAAGTGATTCATCTCTGTCATCGGGGCGTTAATTAACACATCACTGAAGATGTTTACATGAGCTGGTTAAGTGGTTACTTAATATTCATGTTTCCAGTCACGACCGAAGATGCCCCACAATGAACCGCGTTACAACGTCAGAGTTTTTCCTCCAGGGTTTTTAACTTGACACTCGATCTGACCATTGTGAACATGTCACGTTAAAGATCTCACGTTTTTGAGTGACCGATGTTTTGATGATTTAACATGTCAGTATATATAAAGTTAAATAATCATTGTCACGATGCTGCTGTGGTGTTGTGCTGTGGTATCCTTACAGCCATCTTTGTGTGAATACTGCAGTCAAACTTCTCACACAACACCCACAACAAGTTGAGTTGAGCAGTGGAGTTGTTGGTGAATGACAAAGTAATGGCAGAGATAGGACAGGTAAGTATTTTAACTGTAACGCTCAATTTCCCTAATTTATTTCTGAGCTGTTTCCTGGATATTTGGTATTTATTATAAGGAAACTAGAAGTGGTTCATTTCTGTTTAATTGATTCTCAGTGTCACAGTCTGGCTCTGGGGATGTGAGACCAGAGAGATTTATTAAAAACAAACTTACTGAGTCTAAAGTTAACAAAAAATAACAATCAGCATTGCCAGCACATGTGGATTTGTGGATCTGTAGCATTTGTGGTGAAGGTGCGAACCCAAAGGAAGTGACACATGGTAGATGTGCCAGGTTGTACAGCCTCGACATGCCGGGTGAGAGTTATCAGCTGACGACCTTCTGCCGTCAGCCAGTCGTGTGAGGGTTGCCAGAGCAGCAGTAGGACGACAAGTTCATGCTAATTAGTGAACAGCAGGGCAGCTGAACATGAGGTTCAATGACAAAATGAAACATTTGTAGTTCCTTCATGCTTCACAATATACAGTTATTTATATACAGAATGAAGCAACACAGCAACAATGATGTTTACAATAATAAATGAATAGTTAAGCAATATTTATGCCAGAATAAATGTGAGCTAAGTACGTTTCTGCAAAACCACAAACAGTTAAAACTGAACACTTCTTTATGTTGCAGCTTTGAGTTCGTTTAAGTTGAATTTTTCTGCTCCGGTTGAGTTTTCTGACACAAAAACCACTTGGTTATGGTTAGGAAAAAAGTCATGATCTGGCCTGAAATACCTTCACGTGAAAAATATCTGGTTTTGTCGCATCAGAAGCTGCTGGAAATATTAAAAATATCCAGGAATGTGTCTCGACCTGCGGTCCAACAAGTCGGTCAATTATAGTTGCATGAAGGTTATTTTATGGGTTGTAATGTGCTTTAGTCATATCATATCTGTATGTACACCTGTAACTGCCTTTAATGTTATTAAATCACTGTAAAAACATGTATGTTCGGTATCAAAGTCACGATTTCAATATCACTTTTCAAACACAATCAAATGCTCCCAAATTAGGCTGCAGTTTGGAAGCATATGGTCAAATCTGATTTTGAAGATCCAAAGTTAATGACCACAATATTCATTATTCAGTGATCCATATTTCATGCAAGCATCATTAAGTATTTACAATAACCCAGATAAGCTAACACACTGCTCTCGTTCACTCTCTCTGAACAAGCATCAAACATCAGTGAGTGGAGAAATCTGTCAAAACAAAGAAATTCAAAGCCGGAAAACTCTTTTATTTCGTTTTAATTCATTCGTGTTGTCGATTCGTTTTTATGTCTCACAACTGTTGGCTGGTTTTATCTCATCGTACATGTCTGTTTCTTTCAATTGTCATCAAGCAGAATAAAATAAAACAGGATGTATCACATACTGAAGCGCTTGATGAATCAGAAGCCTGGAGACATGACAGAGCTGGAGACTTTTTCCATTTACTTGATTGAGGAACAGCAGTTTCAGCAGCTGCCTGAGTTCAGAGACGATTTCCTCAAAGTTTCTCACTGCGTCTCTGACTGCAGAGGAAATTCAAACTGTCATTTTGTCCAGAAATTAAATCACTTTAAACCAAAGTACTATTATGCTTTGTGTAATTTTGCCTATCACATCATCTCTTGAATGAGAACAAGAACAGAAACAGAGTGATCAAATACTCAGGCTGTGAGATGTTGAAAACTCAGCAGGACCAGAAAATATTGCCCGAGACTTTTTTTTAAATCAACATTTCTACAATATCTTAGGAACCGGGTGTTGTTTAATGAAACCTTCAGGTATCGTTCTGAGAGGAAGACCAAGATAGCTCCTGGCTTTGTTTCAACTTTAAAAGCATGAGCCAGCACTTTGTCCACTTTGTTGAACTCCTTTACTTTTTCAGTCATTTTATTTTGCAGCATATTGCACACCTTAATCAAGTTCTGATGTTGGTTCATATTCTCTATTGCTAAATCGGTGTTCCCTCTGGGATCAATTAATTTCACTCCTTTTCTCGAAATTTGAATAATCAACATGGGTTTCAACACGGGAGTGGCCTCAAACAGAGAGATATAATTATTTTGACCTTGAAGTTGAACAAACGAAGGCCACTGAAGCATCAGTTTGAGTGCGATAAGAAATTAAACAGCAGGAATGTGTCGGCTGGTGTGCCGCGGGAGCCATCGCTGTCAGTACAGCCTGTTGATACATGTGGGATTGAACGACTCCCTCTCTTCCTCTTTGTCTCTCTGTCTTGTCAGCATGAGCTCAGCATACAGGAGGTGACCAAAGACAGAGAAGATAGGAACAAGCTGCAGCCACGTGAAAGGCTTTGCACTCGGCAGGTGATGAATGCCGGGCCACAGCGGATCACAGCACCTGTCTTGCTTGGATGTCCGACAACTTAGGTGCATTATTAAGGGGTGTTCAGATCAAAGGAGGTGGTGTGATCGCATCAGGTGAAAGACATCAATTCGCCCTGGGCATTGCTGAATCGAGTTGGAAGCTCTGTGTTAAACCTGGAAAAATCCGTCCAACTGGAAACAGGAAATGGAAAACAGGAGTCAATATTTCAGCTTCATTGAGACAGAGGAAACTGATTAACTTTTTTCCATGACAAAAAGTTGAAGTATGGTTTATATTTGTGATGATAATGATGATTATCCGGCCCAGTATTAACATTAGAAACATGTCAAATCACGTTCACATTACAGGTTTATGAGCTGACTCTCATACTGGGAGATTGGATGGTGGTGGGGTCAAGCGGGAAGGCTGTCAAGCCAGTGACTGAAGTTCAAGGCTGTGTGTTTGATTTGTAAGTGTGAAACCACTGGATATTTTTGACCACGGTGTTTTACCATTTGTAAGCTCCACTGGAGACCTCAGGACATCTCCTGCCATGTTGGGCCACTGCTTCTATAAGTCATGATAACATCTTACATTGCATTGCTGATTATTTTGGTGCCCTCACTAATGGTTTTATACCTCAAAATAGAGTACAAGCTAATCTGGCTGAACCATCAACTTGTTTACAACCTGTATGACTGTCTTTCTGCTCATCTTTCTAATCCCAATGTGTCACAGTGGAGCAGACAAGGTTGACCCTAATGCAGGACACAGCAGGCAGGAAAAAAATTACATTTTATTCACGATAACAGCACACATGGAACAGGCAAACACGAAGAAACATAAGGGAAACACTACAGCGGCGTCCGGTAAACTGAACAGATGACTCGACAAAGACTGGACTTAACTAATGAGGGAATCAGGTGCAGGTGGAGAGAGGCAGAGAAACACAGGTGAGGTTTTTAATGAGTGGAAAAACACTAGGAGCAGGAGAGGAGCACAGGAGGCAAGGAGGGCAGAAAACACCACAAAACCCCCCAAAAAACACACTGAAAACACAAAGTAAAACTCAAATGACGAGAACACAACGCCATGCAGTGATTTTGTTGCCAATGAGAAAGGCTCTTAACCTCCGACTACACCAGAAGTGATTTCACACCAATTTGTAATTGTACTGGGCAGCTTCACGGTGTGAATGTGAAATTGTGTAGCTCACCAGGGGATTCATGCAAAAAGAAATTGTCTGAATAAATAAAGGGTTTAAATTTCAGTCAGCCAAATTAATGCGATGTCCTGTCGTATCATACCTCAATGAAAATATGGTCAAAGCTACAAAAAATATATGTTTCCTTAAACCTTTGTCTGGATGTCAACAATATGAGTATCAGGACACTGATTCTTTACCTCGGTTGGTTTATTCCATCTTCCTCTTTTGCTTCTTCCCTCTACTTAGTAGTTTATATCACCCCCTCCATCCCAGTGGTAATGTGGGTTCTGGCTAATGCTTCTCTCTAGCTGGGTTTTGGATCTAATAAGCAGGGATTTACCAACAGAACGGGCTCAGCAGGGCGGCCCATGTTTTCATAATGAGCGAGCAGACAAAGCGAAAAACATGACATCCTCCCAGGGACAGATTTGGACAGATAGAGGCCGAGACCGAGAGAGCAAGAGAGGAGGAAAAAAAACACATGAACAAAAGGCAGAGTTAAGAAATAATAATAAGAAAAAAGGCACAAAATCACACGAGATGCTAAGATTGAATAAAACATCAGCTTATTTATCTTGACATAATTAGATTGGCAGCAGGTTGAGATAATTAGCAGGGAAAACACTCGGGGAATACGCTGTCAC
Organism: Pagrus pagrus; assembly: GCF_965226575.1. Classification (NCBI taxonomy): domain Eukaryota; kingdom Metazoa; phylum Chordata; class Actinopteri; order Spariformes; family Sparidae; genus Pagrus; species Pagrus pagrus. The sequence continues at coordinate 2,980,687 of NC_140195.1, forward strand.
AGATAATGCTACTTGTTCTCATTAGTTTGGCTTTGGTAACAAACCAGTCGATTTCAATTCCAACCCTCACCAATAATAATGATTATTTGGCTTTGTTTCCTTCCCAGGGTGGCTGAGCTCATTTCTTAGAGACAGGAGGGAGCTCGGGTCGGAGGGAGGATCGGGATGCATCCGGGACTCCTTAAGTGGTCTGTAAAGAGCGTCCAATTTAGAGGAGAACCAGGAGAAGACTCAACTCATAGATGCTGGCAATGTAAGTTTCTGCAAGCCACACATATGTTCAAAATTCGTGCAACTTAACGTTCATTTGCCTTTATTTTGTGACAATGCTGTGCTAATAATCTGGTTGTGTTAAGGCACAAAAACCCCTTGGGTAGGTTTAGGAAAAGATCACGTTTAGGCTTAAAGTACCTGCTTCTGTCGCCACAAAAAACACTGGAACAACACGTTCTCACTCCCAACTCGTCAAGCTTGTCAGTGGCCTTAAGCCTCAAACTATGCTGCTCTACCTGCCCATTGAGCTTCAGTTTACAGGGCTCGTCGGTCAAGAAAATAAAGCTTGCTGGCAAACGCTTCACAAATTATTACATATTACAGTATGTATGACTTTTGGACTGTAATAATGTTGACAAACGGCTGAGGTTTGGTTGGGTTTAGGCACAAAAACTACTTGGTTAGGTTTAGGAAATGATCATACTGTAAGTTAAAAAGACTTTGTTCAGTTTTATAACTTATGTTATAGAAGTTACATCAGTTGCATATATCATACCAAAGCATCTAAAAGAAAACACCCACCCTAGCCACAGTCTGCTCACCCTGTTGCCATCTGGCAAAAGATACAGAAGTATCCGGTGCCATACCGGCAGACTACGGAGCAGCTTCACATAGTTTTGTTGTTAAACCCTTGTAACCTTATCTTACTTTTGTAACATGATTAAAAAACACATCACTCGATTTTTAGTCAAGAATGGGCTCGCATACCTCGGTCCTTGGAAGTCTTCCCAGCCACCCTTTATACTGCTGCGCTCGAGGGACGCTTCAAGAAGTGACACTTCAGAGGAACCTACATCATCAGATTTAGCAGCCGAGGGGCCGTGGACCTGGATGCTGTGTGTGACATGTTGGTCTGGCTGGAAACTGTCCCGAGGTCTCGTTAAAAATATCCAACGGTTTCACACTTACAAATGTTAAAAAGCACCATCTCCATCTGCGGTTTGTTACTTGGCAGCCGTCTCGCCCAACAGTCACAACCTCCACCGTCCCCTCTGCCTTATGTTTATGAGATGCTGTTCTTGCAGAGTGAACTGTGATAGAGTTGTGAAAACAGTCTGTCTCTCAGAAAATACGTTATCCTCTGAAGCAAAAGAGAAAACCGTTTGCCAAATAAACCAAGAGACCACACCAGGAAACAAACTCCAGAAGCCCTGACAATTCATCCTTGCCATGGCTTCTGTTTATGGTTACTGTATATTGTATAAAGATGTTTTGAATTAGCTTCTGCAATTTCTTTAAATCACATAACTCTGAATTAATTACAGGACAGCTTAATACCTTTTGCTCCCAGACACCCACGCCTGCCTTATTAAAAGACACACAGACGTAAATAGCAGATAGAAAAGTATAAAAAGAGATAATTAATTCAGGTGTTCACAGACACAAGAACTTGACAACTGTTCATAAAATCCTCCAAAGTAGCAGTAACATCTTCCTCTGGCATGGCTCCCAGGATGGCGGGGTTGGTTGGTTGGCTCGCCACTTTGGTCCAGCAGAATATATCTCAACAAGTCTTAGCTGGTCATATAATATTTGTGAGAGGGAGGGCAGTTTAATGAAAAATGGGAGCGCAAATACATAATTCTGCTCAATGGAGACAAGCCGGTACTTCTTCTGCGTAACAAGGAGTACGATTTACGGCGGCACATTGACACCAGATATAGAGCCACCAAGACAAGCAACAGAAAGTCCATGATTTAAAAGGCAGCCTGCATTCTCAACAGAAATTTTTTTTTGCAAACGTTACAGCAAAAACTGATGCAGTAGGGAAAGCCAGTTTTATTGTGGCTGAAGAAAACGCCTCATCGTCAAACTCTTTTTCAGAAGGTGCATTTTTGAAGCAGTGTATGCTGAAGGTATCTCAACAGGCGTGGTCCGACCAGAAACAGGCTTTAACAAAGTAAGCTTGTCAATAAACACTATTTCAGATCAAGTCAGGGAGCTTATTAATCCAGCTGCATGATAACAAGTAGACGTGACGTTGACCTTTTTTGGTGTCGAGTCAAATCTCTCAGCAACTTTTTGATGGATTGCCATGAAATTTGGTCCAGTAATCATGTAATCCTCAGAATGATTTGTTGAATAATTTTGGTGGCACGTGACTTTAAATGTAATGCCATCATCATGATCGATCGAACACCTGCAAAATGAATGACTAATTTCCATCATCCTAAATTGATCTTCATGTTTGTGCTAATTAGCAAATGTTAAGTTGCTGACACATTAAATTAAGATAGCAAAAAGGTTTTTACATCTACTTGAAATGTTTTTTGTCTTTCTCAAATGGTTTCACATTTGTTCTATGACAGAAAACACATTAGTTAATAACCCGCTTGTAAATTTTAAAGCATTGATGTGTGTTTAATAAAGGGAGTTGTTTACAAGTGGCCAAATGAGGTTGTTATATACATTAAACACCATCATGCCCAACACATAGGCTCATCTACTAACCAGTCAGCCTTTATAGGTTGACTTTAGGTGCAAACTACACCATATTACCAATTTGTAGATTGATAAATGTATAGTAAAGTGTGTATAGTACAGTGTAGTAACAATCTTAGTGATGGTGACGTTAAGGAACTACACCACAGAAGAATTACTTAAACGGCCTGAAATTAGCTTTAGGCTCCAAACATTAAAGTTGTGTTCATCTGTGAAGATCAGCTTGCCGAATAAAAACTGTAAGCATCGTAAACTTTCAGGGAACCAGGGAGATGCTAACCTCCGGGTTATCTTACAAAGATCTGTCATCCCTGCTGCTTTCTATTGCTGTTTCTGCTCAGGAAGAAGAAGTGTCTTCTATCATCTGTGACTTTAAGCTAACTTTTTTATCTTCAAGTTTCACTCTGCCTCAGTACAGTCTCACAGAGCTGCTAGTGTGACTGTAGTGTTGTTATCTGATCTGGCTCTGTTGACGTTTCTGCTTTGGCATCCGGGAAGACTTTCACAGATCTGGAAAAAAAAGCAAAAAACAAAAAGAGACACTGGAGCAATACGTTAACATGCACACAAGGAACCAGCTTAATGTGAGAAACAGTGCTGAAACAGTGAATCTGACAATGTGTTTGAATGCATATGATAGTGAATCAGTGGAAATGAGGCTTAGCATTTCAGACAAGCACAGAAACCTGAGATGCTGCTGAGTTTCTGGTCTGCTGAGGAAACACGTTGAAACCAATAAGGTGAAAACAACAACTTGGGAGCGAGGAGGCAGGAAGGGACCGAGTGAGTTAATATGATGCGAGTTTCTTCAAAACTCAAATCACACAGAAGCAACGGGTGAAGAGAGGAGGAGGGGCGAGGATGGGGAGAGGACAGGGGAGATGAAGAGAGAAAAGGAAGGGAAGGAAACGTTGACAGGGCTGACAGAAGCTGAAACAAAAGTTTGGTCCAGGAGGAGGGCGAGAGGCGGGGACAGAAAGTGATGCAAAGAGATGAAAGTGGAGAGAGCTTAAAGGAAAAAGTGACAAGTTGTGGGGAGGCTGAAAAAGGATGGAGATGGATGGAGTATTCAGGGTCGAAGGAAGTTATTAAAGGCCTGGATCCAGAGACTGATGTATAGTGAAAGAGAAATAGGACGGCAGGATGGACTGAAGGATGAAAGAAATGGAGTATTGGACAAATACCAGCAGTGAAGAGAGAAGAGCCAGAAGAGGAACAAAGTGAGAAAGAGACACTAATTATGCAGAACTTGTGCCATATCTGAGAAGTCATCGCAACAACTAGACTGACAGAAGATCCATAGTGTTTTAATTTGGGTCCAGAATGATACTGAATATCTCTTAGTACTCATTACTGTTGGTGGTTTTGTTGTTGCCGTGTGTACAGTAATGCATTCACTGCATTCATTTCATACTCCAGAGCGCCGGATAAACGGCGAGAAAAGAGGGTAATGACAGAGGCTGCATCCTTTCAATCTATCATGTGTCCAATTGTCTTAACGAGGAAAGACAAATCATGAGAAAGACATGGGAAGCGAGGGGAAAACCCAGGCTAATATATCAACAAATAGGTTTTTTAGCCAATTGGGAGAGCAGATCCACAGATCACACCAGTGAACATCCACGGTTTGGACATAGAGATGGTGGCAAAATACAAATACCTGGGTGTTCACCTTAACAATAAACTGGACTGGACTGACAACACGGGTGCCTTGTACAAGAAGGGACAAAGTCGCCTCTATCTGCTGGGGAGACTGAGGTCCTTTGGGGTGCAGAGGACATTACTTAGAACATTGTATGAGACTGTGGTGGCCTCAGTGCTTCTTTATGCAGTGGTCTGCTGGGGAGGTAGCAGCACGGACAGGGACAGGAAGAGACTAAACAAACTGGTCAGGAGGGCCAGCTTTCTCCTGGACTGTCCGCTGGACTCCACAGAAGTGGTGGGTGTGAGGAGGATGTTAGCCAAGCTGACGTCAATCATGGACAACACCTCTCACCCCTGCACCAGACTGCTGAAGCCTCGAGCAGCTCTTTCAGCAGCAGACTCTTACACCCACTGTGTAAGAAGGAGCGCGACCGCAGATCATTCGTCCTCACAGCCATCAGACTGTTTAACTCCAGCACTACCTGAACAATCACTTTCCACTCACTTGTTTGTTTTTTGTAAATATCTTATTTATTCTATTTATTTTTTATTCAACTTTATGCATATCTGTCTGATTCTTTTCCTGAACTTGTTGCATCTTGAGCTGTTGTAACAAGTGAATTTCCCCGTTGTGGGATAAATAAAGCTCATCTAAATCTAATCTAATCTAATTTACTCCTGTTCAATTCATGTCAGGGCTCAATGAGTTTGCTATTCAAGATAGATAATTACAAAATGTCTGATAATTACAGTGAAAAGAAAATTGCATAGTGGCACATCATCTAATTTTTATATCATTTAATATTTCTTGATGCAAGTTTTTTTTTTTTTTTGCACATTTTTAACTCGGCTAAGAAATCAGCCTGATTTCAATGAATACTTAATAACTACTTTCAGACAGGTTTTAACACGCAAATTGAAAGTTTAACTTTTTCAGTAAACTTCTGGTAATTTGAGATAAATTGAGATAGTGAGATATCAGAAATACAAAGCAAGACATTGAGATGTTATCATGGTTTTGCAGTCCTAATATTTTTAGGCCTGTGCTATATCTGATATTCATTTTCATCCAGCTTTGTGTTCCTCACTCACAGTATGAGGCGAGCCGGTGTAATAGACAAATGTCGCTACATTCAACTATTTTCAGATCTGTATCTGTCAGAACTGATAACAGCATAACGTATCTACCTTTCATGACACTGGAGTACAATGTCAGAGTTCACAGTGATGATACAGACTGCGGTTGGGAAAGAGTCAGGGGAGGTGCGAAGATAAAAGAAGATGAAGAAAGGGGAAGGCTGACGAGAGAGGAAGGCTGGTGCGAATGACTGTATCAAAGGTAGCGAGAGGATAAAACACAGGACTAAAGAGCTGGAGTGAGGCTGTGAGATGAAAGAGAAAAATATGAAATTCCTGATGTCTTCAGTTTGGGGTAAAAGTCATATTTAGTATCGCCTTCAGATATGAGCTAATTATAACACATCAGGGTACCTGAGGTCTCTGTATCCTCAGAAAGAGGCTTGTTAAATACTCTAGCACTCTGGTGAGACTGAGACCCGAGTGAGACGGACCAGTAACTGATTTCAGGTATTACAGCATACACTAACACCCGCTGGCCTACAGAGATAAGAGGCGGTGATGTGGTTGAGATGGACGATTTCTGCTCTGCCAAGAGAGAATTGCATCCAGAAAGTGTGAAATGGCTGATTGATCATTGAGAAAAATAACTTAGAAAAACACACTGAACCTAAAACAGATTTGATTAAATGTGAACGGTGAGGGGCTTTGCAATGGCACAAAAAAACAAGGCACGAAAAATGTGATTTTCCAATGCTGAAGCTGGAAGTCAAGATAAGTCGATGCCAGATGTTAGATGCTGTGGCAGCAGCTACGCCGACCTCTTGAGGAGCTGCTGTTGTTGTTTTCAAACAAACATCTTCTGGCTCCTACAATAATTGACTTACCTTACGGGGACCAGCTTTTTGTCCCCAGATGGAAACTAGGTCCCCACATTGAAGGTATGCAAACTGATTAAGTGCTTATAATACAATTAATAGTACACACACACACACACACTTCCTGTACGTGCCCCTCTGAAGTGATGAGCTGTGATTACTTTCACCTCAACAACCTTCGTCTGATTTATTCTTCTGACAGCATCTAATCGATTGTTGTTTTAATTACCAGTAATTTTAAATTTACAGGCTTTTTTTAAACATCAGCCTTGGACCCACACATCTGCTGTTTCTTCACTTGACGTGTCATTTGGCAGAGATAAATGTGAAGTGATAAAGCCTGTTCAAGTTTTAAATTAACTTCCTGACTCCCGATAAAACTCTGACATGAGGTGATAAAGTTTTCTCTCTATATATCTATGTAAGAACAATATGTCGTCCTGCTTGTGTCCTAAAATATCTGGTGTCACACTGAGTTGAACTTGATGGATTGCAGCATTACAAAGCTGTAAACAACACAAGGCAATGCCCCGGAAAAAATCTAGACCACGGATCTTTTATTAGATTGCACTGCAGCTTTCGGCATCACATTGTGATCAAATATGAGAAACTGAAGGTGTATATTGGTCATTCATTTTCAAGTTTGAGGAGAGATGGTTGAGACATTCAAGCTGTTGCTAAAGACATATGTTCACTTGTTTCTCTGCACTTGGTTCATCTGTATTCCCTTAATCACACATTCACTCGAGTTTTTAAATACAGCAATTTGTGCATTCACGGAAGTTTGAAATGACTGATTACGACTTTGGCAAAGTCATTATGAATAAAAAACACTCGCAATCCAGTGTTTTCTTTCAGGATTCCTTGTTGACCTTAGTCTCTAACATACAAATGATGTTATTATAAAGAATAAAGAAATAAATGTCTTCATCAATTCCCAGTGTGAAGCAGAACACAAAACAGCAAATTAGACATAATGCAATTACAAACATACATTGGACAATGGCTGCCACGCACAAATAAACAGCAGGCATGGTGAAATGGGCAGACGCCGTAAGAAAGCACTCGGTGTGTGAACTTCTGCCGAGACCACGTAGTGATTATTGATTCTTTGTTCCATTGTGATGGTCATTTCTTTTCATGAAAGCACAGACAGTGGCAGACAATGATTGGCTGATTTTGTACTTTAATAATACCTTGGCAGATTTAGATAATTTGAAAGACACCCTGGACTTTTTAACAAACAGCATGATGAGCAGGTTACTCAACCTCTGCTACACTTTCAGTAATTGCACATTCTGTGACCACACATTGCGTTGAACATTAAAAAAGAAGGACCTTACACCGCATCCCTATAATGCTCGAGGCCTCTTTCTGATTGGCTGAGACTGTATCCTGAGAGCAATTTGCTAATTTGTTCTGCCTCATTTGCACTCAAAGCTTTAAGTGCGGTGTGCTTTTGGACATCTTTGGTGCAAAATAGATGCAAAATTATTATTATGTGACTCAAAGAAGTCCTTAAGCACACCACCGCACAATCAGGTAGGCTCATCGTCACTAATTGCGAGCAAAATCCCGTCTTTAATCCTTCACCAAACCTGCGTCCTTGTGCCTGAAGCCACTCTCTAACTGGATGAGTGTCTCGTCTGTGTTGCTCAGTGGCAATGACTCTGACATGCTACAGTGAAATTCAAAGATCTTAAACAGTGTGCAGGAATTTGAGGACTAATACAGATTACGTGTCATGTGTAAAATGGGTTCAATCATAATTTAAGTGGCTGTTCCTGCGAAGAAATATATCGACTTATTGCTTTTTCATTAAAACGTCATCATCTTCGTGGAGGTTCATCCAGTAAGAGATACAAGGCTGAAACGAGATACAGTTGGATTACAAATCAAACCGTCTTGTATTACTGCATACTGTCATTAGTGAACAGTCTGGTATGTATGTATATATATAGCAGTTCATTGATTGCTGGATTGAAATGTGGGGCCCTGCAGAGTTTGGTGATTCCTCATCACGATGTGTTAAGTCTATGAGGGTAGGGCTGCGGACGGGAGTGCAAAGCTCGCTGCTCGATGCAGATACAACTGTAATCCATTCTTCTGCCATATGAAGAGAATAGGCTATTGCATGCTTTGGCCTTTAGTTTATCACTCAAACCACCGTGTCATTCACTCCTCTCATGAATACTCACAATGTCCTAATTCCCCGCTGTCATTATCTGGGCATGTCACTCATTTGATTTCATCCTCTTAAATCAGCCGGTCACATCTCTCCAATACCACAGAGATACGACTTAACTGTAGGCCATTCAACTCACTGCCGTATTTTAAAATATGATCCTCCCCCTGCCTTTAGTTCATTCATGCTGCTGTTTTGCGTGTCTCCTCATCTCTGTAGTGCTGGAAAGTAACTAAGTATCTGTACTTACAAGTACCTCAAACTCTGCCCCAGAAGAGGAAAAAAGTCTCTAGTTATTGTCCATCATTCATATCAAATATACAAAATAAAAAACTACAAATACATTATGATGTATTAAAAGTATTATGTGAAATAATAACAACATTAGTGATAATGCATCAATAATCATAATCCAATAATCTAAAGTCACATACAGTATAATGAGTACGTACACTTTTGGTACTTTCAAATACATTTTGATGCCAATACTTGCATACTTTTACTTACTTTACTAAATGTTAAATGCTGGACTTCTTGCACGACTGTATCCCTGACAGTATATACTTTATTTCACAGCATATGTGAAGCACATTTTATATTATTTCACAGGTCATCGGGCAGTTTGATTCAGAGATGTTTTTATTCTAGGTACAGTCAGGACAGGACAGGAGACTTTTCACAACTTGCCTCATTACTGTGGATCTTTACCGGCAAAACAAACTAACTACTTGGTCATCACATGATGGGACTTGAAGCTTTGGTCAAGCTGTCTTGATTTCTGACAGGCTGGCATGTGGGAGTCACAACAGGCATTAGGGAAGCTGATTGAGATGCCAGGAAGCAGACTTGAAAAACAATTAGAAAATGATTAATGCGATTAGCTGTATCTCTGCTGTCATTATTACGCTGCGTTCATCCTCTTTTGTCTGAGTCACAGCTGCTCTCTGGGTGAGTAAAAGATATGAATGCAAAGCAGAGGTGCTCTGACCGAGATGACAGACCTACACAAACACACAGCAGTCCCACCCTTCCCATCATCCACCCACGCCCGGGCAGAAATGGTTTCTGCAATAATTCTTTCATTACATCCATCTCCTGTAACGGCCTCGCCTTGGTACCCATTAACGTCTCTGAACGGGACGAATGAGCAGGCTGGTCACCACTAATGAGCGGAGAATTATTCAGTCAGTCAGCTGCTTACGATCCATCACCTTCGCTCCATTAATTCAACAAAACCGCCGAATCATCTGCATGACAACAATTATACTCTCTCTGTGATGGCACGTGTGCTCAGTGTGCAAAGGAATAGCATTTTTTTGTCTTTTCCACACGCCTCCACATTTGACAGACATTGAATATGACATGTTTGTGGCTCTGCAGTTACAGTCCAGGAACCACAGCGAGCAGCCCTATTCAGAAGCTTAACCAGCCAGATGAAGATTGTGATAGTGAGAATTAATTTGCCTCCAAATTCAGACTATTGTGTGTTCTGATCATGCTCTTTGCTTCACGCTTCACGAGTCCAAGAAAACTCAGCACTGTTACATTCGGGTAAAACTGAGTCAAAATTGGCCTAAGAAAATGGTGAAATACGATGAATAAGAATACATTTCGGCGATGTACGATTCAAGTTTGTTTCGTTTGGGCTAAACATACCTGTTTTGGTCACAGCAAACACAGCTACAAATGTACCAAGGTCTCTTGTCACCGGCTAAAGATGTCCGGACATCCCATCAGAAATTCAAGGTTTCCTTAAAAATATTCAGTGGCTTCACGCTAAACAAATGGTGACATACAGTCTCAAACTGCAGTCACTGGCTTGGGCAGCCTGCCTGAAACATCTGGAAGGCACTTTGTCCGTTAAGGTAGAAAAGCACCTGATATGTCAAGTCAGTTCATCATTTGATACATACCGATATATACAAAAGTGATATCTCCTTTCCGCAAGAAAAAAAAAGCAGTGCACTACGTCAGTATTTCCTTGTAAAAAGAAGTTTAAAGTTGAAACTTTTTAAAGTTTTTTGTTATGCCTGATTTCGGGGGTGCAGCAGCCCTCTCCCAAAACGAGAATCTGAATAGGATATCAAGCTGATATCAGCTCAGTCTGGTTATCATGGTGATTGCCTGGAAGGCCAATCCAATCAAGAAGAATCCAATTTTAAAAGATTTCCATTGTGTGTGAGAATAAATCAGGGTTATATTTCATGAATCGGTGTAAAAAAAGCGAACAAACTCAGGAGAAAAGATGTGAAGTGTTGTGGCTTGTGGCCTTCATCAGGGTCATCGTGAAATACATCATGTTATGTACATTGGTTTGCAGAAAGTAATATTTTTTCTGGCGATTGGGTTGGAGAAACGCCTACTCTGTTTTGAAGGACATGGTCAGATTAAACCATTATAATAACAACAAAATCTTCATTGACGGCTGCTGTCCTGCATCAGTGAGCTCTGCTCTGTTGAGATGTAAGATTTATACCTAAATACAGTTGGTCATTACACATATTAAGTATATAATAGCTCTCATTTGTCTAGAATTTCTGTTGATGAAAGAAAAGCAGGAAGGGAGTCCAGACGTGAGAGCCTTTGTAAAGAGACGACATGTACTCCCAATTCCCTGTGACACCCGGCACACCCCTGGAGACTTGGCAGAGCTGCTGCTGTGGAAAAGCCTCATAAAATCGCCTTTATTCCCTTTAGTCTAACTCACAGAGGCATTTTAAACACTGCTCAGCCACCAAGGGAATGAAACTGCACCAGCTGGGCCATTTGACGAAATGACAGCATTACAGTGGTTCTTTATGCAGCGGAAAGTCAATTTACGGGCTGACACTTTGAATTTACCGCACACGGGGAATGGAGACTATTCGGTGGGCGGCAGGTGTGGTGTCGAATCTCTACAACTGTATTTGTGACACTATGTGTTCTGAGAGCGAAGTGCCGCATTTCTTTTGTGATGCATAATAACTTCAGTGCGAAGAGATAATGCGCTAAACTCAGACGAGGAGAATTGAAGCAGAACAGACGAGAGCTCAGTATTACCTGCACTGCGGCGCACGATGCTTTCATCCAACTATTGTAAAGATAGAAGCCTGAAGCATTGCACGGACACCAAGTCTAAATCTAAACATTTCTCAACCTAAGATTTTACCCTGGAAAAAATGAACCACACCAGCGGTTTTGCATGTTTAAACCCAATAACGACGATCTGCTTAAACCCAAATATTCCTGCCGGAGGTATACATTCGTTATGTGTGGTTCTGTGTTGGATCGTTTAGCTTGACATGTGTCATGCCTTCCAGTTATTGTGATGGGACAGCACTGAAATCAAGATGGCTTTTCATATACAGTATGTAGGTTCATCCACTGTGTTGCTGCCTCCTGTGAGTCCAAAATGTCCAATATTCCTCGTTGAGTCTCCAAACATCTTAACTTTAATAAGTTCATAACCTCCGGGTGGATTTTTCTGCCACTGTTTGGTTTCTCATTATCAGTTCTGACAGTCAGACGCGACCGACAGGAGTTCTGTTGAGACATCCAATTTATTTGGGTTTTTGTGTGTAACTTGTTTGCAGCTGTCTGTTCTCTGACTCTTGTGGGGTCTGAACTTCCTTGTAAGAACAGAAAACCAATAAAAATGTGTTTGTTGTGGAAACAGTGTGGAAACACACGCAAACACACACACAAAGTTGCTGTGACCCCATTTTGAAATCAACTTTTCTGATCTCACATTCTCTCAGAACTCGACAAGGAACTCGCGAACAGCGGCGGCAGTGTAATGTTGCTGTCGGGTCACATGTTCAAAGAGTTTCTCTTTTTCTGGGATGGGATTAGATAATGAATAAATTCCTAGTGGGAATAGCCGAACACAGCTTCATACAAAGCAAACAAAAACCTTTTGGAGCCACAAATAAATGTATTGTACAGTAACCACCAAGTAGAGAAGTTTTGAAGTAGGATGCTGTTTGTATTTTGATTGTGGTGTTGGAACAGCAAAGCAAGATGGAGTTGTTCTATGGTAAAACTACAGTATCCCCATTTTATTTGCCACCCGATTAACTAAAGAAATAACAATCCCAGTTTATTCCCAATCCAAATATCCACCCAGTGTTACAAAGTAAATAGGAACACCCCAAACACAACATTCCTCTTCCACATACCTGCCAATAAAAGGTGCTCTAAGCTGTAAACAAGATCAATCTCAGTGAGACACATCTTTTGTTACATCTAGTTCTGACAGCAAGATGAACATTCTTGTTTTCATTTTGCTCTTATAATTTCTCTGATGCATGCCCACATGGACCACACTAATTAGATTTACTTGTCTGCAAAGGCACAGTGTGGTTTATTGTCCCACCAGCTCTCTTAATGTTTTGCAAACGTGCTTGCCAATATAATTGCCAGATCTATTGTCCATTTCCTCTGCGAACCCAAGGACACATGCAGAGACATATATCATCTTGAAGTGAGGCAGAAACTTTTGCTGCATGAAAGCAGGTTTTCCCAAAGTTATCCCAAAGGGGGTATTTTCACACTACAGTCAGTGTAGTTTCCTTCCTTTCTTTTCCCACATATGCATGACAGGTGGTGCCAAGAAGATTTAAAGTCTGCAGCAGGCATGTTTTTGAAATTCACATTGACTACAGATTAGAGTATTTACATATAAGTAAAATCTTAGCTCCACAACAAGAATAATAACACTGCAAAGGTCAAATATCCTGACACTTCAATAACTAGAAAGGGAACCAAGACGCTTAAAGAAATCTGTGAGGGCCTTGATTTATTTTGTGTCTTTTGTCACTCAGCCTCGGGAGCTGTGAGGAGATGAAACGGACGCTAAACAGAAATATGACTCATTCACAGACACATCATACAGTCAAAATGAGGGTAATGTGTACTACTGTATTTATTGCTACCAAAATGAGTACTAGCCTCACTGCGCATCACCAGCAGTCAAATCAAAATGAGCCACAAAACACAAAAAATGGAAAGAAACTGCTAATAAAGTGAAATAAACATTAAAAGTGTAATTATTTGAAGACATAGTTGATCTTTAGTTCTTTAAGTAATATTACAACATTTATAAGGAAAGTAAGCTTAAATCTGAGACCCTCTAACTGACACCCAACAAAACCCCAGTAGTTGTGACACCTGTCCACATGACTGACGTTCCCACGTAATTACATGAGCACTCAGACCTCATGGGCAAACTCTTCCACGGACAGACAAACACTTGGCAAAGTACTTAAAACTGCTTCTGTGCTCGTTTTGAGCATTTTGAGACTCACAAGGTGAAGACATTACTGGCTGACGCTTTCATGGCTGGTAAATATCACCAATAGCTGTGTTAGAAGATGTCATTTCATTACTTCTTCTACTTTTGTGATATGTGAGATGTTTTTCACTGTGCAGAAAATAATGACTTGGATGGAAACCAATGTTCGCTTGGATATTCACATCAACCTCAAAGATGTGTTGTACAAAACTACTTAGATCAGTTTGTCAGTTAACAAAATCACACAACACTCACCAACACTGAGCACGAGAATGATGCTTTTTGCGCCAGAAACAGTCCTTATTCCCTCTGTCTTTAATTTTATTTGTTGATCGTCGCACAAATACCGCTGGAATCACAGTTGACTCTTTCCAGTGATCACAGGACACATGTCTGATGTCTATAGTTCAGTTTAGGTGTCATAAAAGGATACACGTGTTTTCCTCACGATCATTAGACTTTTTCTTTCAGTTTAAATTATAATTCACTAGAAGTTGCTGTTTGCACTGTCAAACACTGCACTTCTGCTGTCATGCTGAGTTGTGCAGTAAGGTCATGTCTCTCCTCTCAATGTAAAACTTGTCTGCTGAGCTGCTTCCCTCTCTCTCTCTCTCTCTCTCTCTCTCTCTGGTTGGCAGATGGCCGCCCACCCTGAGCTCAAATCTGCTCAGGGTTTCTCCCTGTTATTCTGGAGGTTTTCCTCGCCACTGTTGCCAAGCGCTTGCCCGTGATGACAACCGTACAGCCTAGATCTGCTCTGTACGAACGGTGGCCAGAGATAACATGTGTTATGATTTGGCGCTGCATTGAATAGTTAGCTATCTGGGCTAGCCTAGCCTTCTCTATCTACATTCTGCCTGCTGCTTACACCCTCACCATCGTCGTGATAGCAAATGTTGAGACTTTGCAAGGTGCAGGTTTGCCTGTCTCTGGTGTAACCATGGCAACGTTACATCCCTGCTACCCATTCACACCACCATCGTGCTAAAATGAAAACATTTAATTCCCAAAAGTAAATAAGATAAAGGAAAGGAGTGACCACATTTGCTCAAAATCAGTAGATGTGAGGGTACCGAGGCGTAGAGTGTCCTGTCAAAATGGCTCCTACATCCCTGGAGACTGATACGCTTGTGTGTTTTGAATTCAAAGCCTTGTTGTGTAATAAAGGTTATTATTTCTATACATTACCAACACTGCCTTCTTTGCATGTTTAATTTTCAATTAGCTCTGAGTTAGCATGACAAGCCTGCTTCCATCAGGCAGCTGGCACTAGCAGGATTTTACCACTTCAAACAGGCATGTTCTGCACTGGTGCTGTGTCGTAGGCAACTTGTTTCACCTCTCATCCGAGGTTCAGTTCAGTTCTGAAGAAGCCTCTTGAATGAGAGGTGAAACGTCTTCAAGAAAACTGAAACAAGTCCAGTTGCCTACAATACAGCACTTAGAATTACCATGACCTGGAACAAACACGTGTTGCAGCCTGTCAGACAGTGAGAACATATTGTAATTAATGCTGCAATGTGTCAACTTTAAGCTTCTGTATGAAAAATAAGCAGCCACCATGCATCTTATAAAATAACAACCCAGTGCGCATTGTGAATAAATTAGATATGATATGAAGAACATATGCAAATATAACGTTAAAAATAATTTACTTCCCAAGATGATTGAATGGAGAGTGAATTGAGCCTCGGCCTGGGTGTCACATCTCCGGAGCAGAGGAGAATAACGATTGACAGGTTTATTTGGCCACATGATAATTACTCTGAGGATTCAGGCTTTTCACTGACACACACACACACACAAACACACACATTCATTCTGTCGTCTGCTCTGTCCCCCAAATACACAAACAACAATTAATATTTTGGTTCAGAGTGCAGCTTGTGTTTCGTCTGGCGGCGGCGTGGAAGCCAAACCGCCTCCGTGCAAGTAAATTAGAAGAGACTATAAGGGAGTCACGTCTGCAGAGGAATAGTAAATTTGCATTTTTTTTTTTCTGCAGGGTTTTATAAAACTTTCAGTCATTAGATTCATGAAGGACAAACTCACATGAATAAATTCATGAGGATTAAATGCAATTTTGTAAAAATTAAGGGGAAGAGATATTTACTTGGAAATGTGTCTAATTTTTTTTAATCATCTGTTGTGGTGAAACATTCATGCTCGTATTTTTCATCATATTAAATTTGTTTCATCACATCATAAAGGGGCAGTGCCAGCTCGTTATGCAGACACATTTTGGTTATCCAGACTTGTGAGGACGCTCCTCGTCATAATGTGTCTAGAACCAGGATTTAGCAGGCGGGTTCAACCATGGGCAAAGTTTGTTTTCGGCATTTTCCTGTCAGGGGACGTTAGTGCAGTGACATTCATTCATTTTGTTTCACTTGTTTGAATTACAATTTTAGTTTCTCTATATAATTCATCAGGTTGCTGTATGAATTATTCCACCGCTGCTTCAAAGAAAACCCTGGCTAATGCGCCATAAATATAAAATAAAGATGAATAGGCGTGATAAGATACACGTAGCTGTGCCAAATTATTCATGCAAAACAAAAAATGAAGTGTCATTATTATTCAGACACCCAAACAACAGTACTCCATCACAAATTAGTCTCACAGATTCTCTCTGCAAGTGCATTAAACGAATAAATAACAGGATGTCGCACATCTCAACTCTCAAGTCAGAAATCTTTGTGAGCTTAGCAACAATTTGGGGTTCAGTATCTTGCTCAAGGACACTCTGACATGCAGCCAGGGGAGCTGAACCAGCGACCATCTGACTACTAGAAGACCCACTCTACCTCCTGCGGTACAACCGCTATATTTTGAATGTGCTTAAAGGGACAGTCCACCCCAAAATCCCAAATCTAGATTTTTCCTCTTCTCTGTAATGCCATTTATTCATCTCCTTGTCTAGAGACGCCTGCCTTCTCTCCAGTGTAACTGGACTAGCTGACACTCGACTTGTGGCGCTCAAAGCACCAAAGAAAGGGATTTAAAAAACTCAACAGCAATGTCTCTTTCCAGAAAATTATGACCTGGTTTGACCTCTTTTCTTCCTAGTGAACTGCCAAACATATCACTGCACTGCTATGGTTACAGCTCAGTCAAGGGGAACGACATTAATATTTAAAGCCTTCACTGTCACGAGCACCAGACATTCATCCACGAGTACTGAAGGACCAAACCAAAGAAAACCTTCACTACACCAACTCTCAGGTCTCTGCACTGGCTTCCTGTATGGCTAACAGCTCCCACAGTCCAAACTCATCACGGGGAAAACCCCTCTACGCTTCTAAGAACTGGAGAAAACCTCCATCAAATATATAAACTTTAGTTCTTGATGAGACTGACAACTTTTTAAAATCAGGTTTAGAGTTGTATGTTCTCCACCGCCTCTGACTGAACCTTTAGCGATCTTCATTCCTCACTATAAATTTTAAGGTTTGCTGTATTTCCATGATTATAATTATGATTATTGCTGTACGTTTTCAGCCAACGGGTAGCAAGAAGTAAAAAGAGCAGTCTCACATGAAATAAATGTCTCATGTTTGTTCTCTAATGATAATCCCCACCACATAACCAATTTAATACTGAGGACACTTAACTTTTTTCTCCTCGCACTTCTTTTGCTGCTGGATTTTTTCCTGGAGCTCACTGCCGGAGGTAAAAGGTCTTGGGGCTCAGTGGAGACGAGGAAGCACCAGGGGGATTGCGGAGCAGAGCACAGCCTGGAGATCCAGGGAAGTTTTTAAGGGGAGGAAGGAATCCAACAATATGGGGGTAAAGTGAACGAGAGGAGAGCGAGGTGACCAACATGGTGAGATCAGACATGACGAGAATGTAACAAGAAGAGATGTGAGGGTCAACGAGAGGAGGCAGCTATGAACGATGTGGGATTGTGTGACAGAGGGAACAGAAAATGAGAGATAAGAGCGAGGGAGAGAGCAGGCGACGATAGCGGGGAGCAGGAGGAAGGACGAGAAGTTATCTGGAAAAGGTCGGTGAGAGGGAAGAGTAAGTGAGATCAGAGGTTAAAGAGAAGGAGATGGGGGAAGAATATGAGGGGTGACGAGGAGCAGAGATGAAAGGATAATAGATTGGAGGTGAGGAGGAAAAGAGGAGGCAAGGATGTGAGAGAGATTACAAGAATGGAAAATGTAGCAAAGCTGTGGCGAAGAAGGAAGAAGAAGCAGCATTTTATTTTTCACTAAAACAGGCTCAGAGCTGCAGAGTCTGGTCCACCGCTTTAACCCGACAACATATTATATATGTATATATTACATATTATAAATTCATTATAATAATTTTGTATGATATTTTTTGCTGAACCAGTAAAAATGTAAATGAGCTGACAGCTCCAGCTGAAGATCAAACGGCTCACACCTCTTTCTGTATCTCTGTATCGCAGCCACACGGAGCTGGAGCAAGAACAAAGGGAACAACGTAAGAAGGGAGATCAGTGCAGATACAGGACTCGTGGTGAGGCTACAACCAAAGATAAGTGCTAAGAAAGAGAACAGAGGCAAACCAAAACTTCTCTAAATCATGGAGTCGAGTGATTTTGACCTTTTGCAGAGTTTATCTGTCCAGTGAAAACTGGTTGGATCAGCAGATGATTCCTCCAGACTTTTTCTTGACTTTTGTCAAATGTTTCAACATCTATTAAATGCATTGACAGAAAAATGATATCATTTTGTTAATCCCCAGAATCTCCATCTAACCAGCCCAGTCAGCAGGAAAAGAGGTTGGCATGTAACATTTGTGCACCCGGTGACACTCTCACATTTGTTTCGTCTCACAACGTGGTCATATAACATTCATGTTATGAGTTTGTGTCTTGGCTTTCATGTTTGGCGATGGACCGGATGGTGGTGGATTTATAGGCGGTGAGGCTCACAAGCTATTGACAGTAGTTCGCGGCAGTGATTCAAGCATGATTCTGCATTCGTGGCGACAAAAAAAAAACATGTATTTTTGACGGGAAGTTGAAACATCTCCAGCTGTGTTTTCGGCTACCGAAGCAACCTTTTCCTAACCAAGTGTTCTTGTTTGAAGAAACGTGAAGTTGCAACATAAAGAAATGTGACTGTAAACGCGACGCTGTCGACCCCCAGCAGCCCCCTGTCATCCCTGTTTTCTGGAGATACAAAGTGTGTGTTTTGTTTGATCTCTTGGTTTCTTGACAGATTGAGGCTGTGGTCACGCAGGCCTCTCCAATTCAATGCGTGCGAAGGGGCAACAAAAACACTTGTATCCAGTGGCGATTTTTTTCATTCATCTATGTCTACGCCTTATGGACTGCAAGGTTTGAATCACACGGTCAGATTTAGCTTGGTTATGAGAAGGAGTGCCTTTCTTGACACAGATTTCATTCTAAAGTACCTTAATTGCCTAAATTAGCTGTGTATCACAGCCGCTGCTGCTCCTGCAGCTGCTGAGCGCGTTGATAAATCGTCAGTGGGTCAAACTCCAGTAAGTTACTCCCCATTTGTCCCTTTCACCTCACAGTGTACTGTATCTTCGCCTCTCATCTCTTCCTCTGTGCCTCCCTTCACGTCTCCCACAATGCCGTGGGGAGCTGCGCCTCAGTGTTCGGGAACTTCTGCATTAGTGGGTGAGTGAGAAGTTTGTTGCCTAAACATTCCCACAACATCATGACTCAGACTAATGGATACAACTAATGGCTGACAGCAAAGTGTGCGTTTGTGTGTGTGTGTGTAGTGATGCAGGCTTGAGGCTTCAGAAAACAGACAGTTTTTAAAAAGCTGTTTACAAATCTTCAAAATATTCAAGAGCTTGACTCGGAAGAAGAGTGGGGGACACCAAAATATGCTCATGTCACGGTTACCTCGTTTCTATTTCAGTTCTTGTGACGCTCAGGCTGAATAAATATCGAGTCCAAAAATAAACCAGTGTCTGGGATTTTCAGGAGTCTTGTTCATTGTTCGTAGTACATGTGAGTTTCAATTTTTTTTTTATGTGTATGTAATCACACATATTTGATAAGCTGCACCCAGCCATGCACCAACATACTCAAACGATGGACATTCATCAGCAGCTGCCACCACCTTGGCCAGACACCATCACCATCAACCTGTGGGAGCGCACCAAGGAAGGACCCATTGGAACTTTAAATTAGGAGAAGAAGAAGAAGTTGGTAGAGGAGAAGGAGGCAAAGAAGGGGAAGAAGAAGAAGAAGAAGAAGAAGAAGAAGGTAGAGAAGAAGGTAGAGAATAATAAGAAGAAGAAGGTAGAGAAGAGGAAGAAGAAGAAGAAGAAGTTGGTAGAGGAGAAGGAGGCAAAGAAGGGGAAGAAGAAGAAGAAGAAGAAGAAGAAGAAGAAGAAGGTAGAGAAGAAGGTAGAGAATAAGAAGAAGAAGAAGGTAGAGAAGAAGAAGAAGAAGAAGAAGGTAGAGAAGAAGAAGAAGAAGAAAAAGGAGCTGAAAATGTTTGAAAATATTTAAATTCCAACAGACAGCAAGTAAATTAGGAAGTGATCACTCCCACCTGCTGTCCTTCCTGTGCCACTGAGTCAGTGTGCTCAGACACACCTGGACTCATAAAGGTGGGTGACTGTTCCTTCATATAACACACGAACGATTACCGTCTTACCTAAACCCATCTTCTATCTTGAGCAGTGAAAGCCTCCTTGACAAGGGAAATGAAAAACGTTTCTCATTTTTCTCTCTCGGCCATATTTGCTGCTTGAACTCATTTTCAGCCGTGGGCCTTAGTTGACCTGTGCACAGCGGCGCACCTCTCAGGCGCTGATAAAACGCTGGAATAATTACCAAAGGATGATGGAAGTGTCCTACAGCATTGTGAGAGGCTTTCCGGCTCCATTTCATTTCCCTCGTACGACATGTGAGAGCGGAGATGCCCACATCTCACGCCGCTTTTATTGCTTTGCTTGTTCCTGTCTTTACTGGGATGCAGCTTCTCGTGTTGTTATGAGTTGACACTGATGTGACATGCAGACAAACGATACTCAAACCCTCTGAAATGATCAGACCGTGTATGATATCAACATGGAAGCATCCTGCTGTATAAGCCATTTGTTATTTGCAATGTGTCATCTTAATGTTGTGCATTAAATGTTAATTATTAATTAAAATTTCAGAATTTTGTTGTCATCCTACTCTTATTTAATAAAAATTGAGACCCATAAAAGTCAGTAAACAAACATTTGAGGCCAGTTCAGTTCAGTGACAACAGCGATGCGTCTTATTTGTGTCTGTGGCCTGCGGGAGCTGTTCAGAGGCCGTCAAAGACATAAAGCAACCCACGCTCATTATGCAAATGATGATTATGTCAGATACATGCGGCCAATTAGCCTAAATAAGTTACAAACATGCCATCTCCGAGCAGACACACTTAATTAGAAGAAAAAAACTCTATTATTCAGCCCGACAAGATCGAGGCAAAGTAAAGCCACAAAGCTCAGTAACTGACTGATGAGACCGCCGTTAAAGTCTGTTTCATAAGATGCAAGTGAGACGAATGACGGAAAAAAACGCGTCTGACAAGCTTCGGCCCAGCTGCCAGGATAGCATGTTAGCATTTCTGCAAACCACAGATACTCCCGTGGTTGACATTTGTACCAAAAGTGGCATGTCGCGTTCACATTATATGCTTATAGGCGGACTTTCACATCAGGAGGTGGAGGGTGGTGCTGGTGCCATTATAAACCAACAAAGCTGCCAGATGGCCGACCAACAGTTCGATTCACACCAGTGGATATATTTAAAGGACACCTGCAGACATTTCCAGAGGTTTTTGTGGCAACCAAAACCGTCCATTTTCCACGTTAAGTAAGACCTCCTCCATCTGTGAGATCATGGCTACCGAAACAAGTATCTAAAGCCAAGCAGGGCTTAATCACAGTGTCGCAACTTCAGAGAAACAGAAAATTCAACCTAAAGGTTGCAACATAACATTGCAGAAACGTACTTACCTTGCATTTATTCTGATGATTGTGTTTTCAAGCCTCATGCCGTTAGGATTCTTCTGTTTGTTCTGTACAGTCAGTAATACACATGACATCCATAATTATGCAGTGATTTAGATGTAATCTAAATAAATTCTGGGGTGAGTACTGCATATTTTAACATAAGAAAACATTGTTATTAGTGGGAGCATTTTAAAGCCTCGCAGACAGCCAGCTACATTCACTTTGCAGAGACATTAAATACATAACTGAGAAAAATCACACTTTAAACAAGCTGCGCAGCCACAATCACAGCCAGCCATTTGATATGGAAATCCACAGCCCACATATGGCCTCATCAGGGTGCTGTGAAACATGGCAACTCATGACACACACACACGTATTTTAGAGAAAAGTGCACCAGAGATGTTTATAGCAACTTCATAAAAGCAACATAATTATACGGGAACGTAGACATGACTGGCAGCCCCGAGACTGTATGGTAATTATGAGTTTGAAGAAGAGCGATGCTGGAAACCATGAAGATCTGTTGTTTGATACTTTCCCTGCTACTTTGTCTCTGGTGGCTCTGGTGGAAATGTGAGATGCAGATGGAGGAGGAGTGGAACTGATGTCAAATACAGACAAGTATGGAAGAGTTCAAGTACAACCTCAAAGATATTTTGCTGTCAACTTGCTTTTAAGAGATCATATGATGTGATCTGGTCAATATCAATAGCGGTTTCCCAGTCTACTGACCACTCAATGCGCATTCAAACAAACATTCATACGCTGATAGCAGAGGCTGCCATGCAAGGTGCCAACGTGCTCATAAGGAGCAACTTTGGGTTCAATATCTTGCTCAAGGATACTTCGTCGTGCAGAAGGGGGGAGCCAGGGACTTGAACCGACAACCTAATTACTGGACGACCCGCTCTACCTCCTGAGCCGCAGCCGCCCCCGTCCCTATGAGGAACTAATTGCAGCCTCAGGCGTAGCGTCGGCGAGAGAAGTGAGTCTTCGTTTGAAAGCAATGGCGGCTCTTCCAGTCGGGCGTAGCTGCTGCTGTAGCATCGGTTGCATCAGAGCTAGAGAGAATTTCTTCAGGAATGGCGCCGTCGGCTTTCTGGATTCTTGATGTTTTCTCGTGACTTGATTGACTCCCTCTACATGGTACGGTTCATTGATCTGATTGGTTGAAGTTAGCTTGTGATGGACAAACATCAACTTTCCTGTTAAGTGATGAACAAACGTTTTGTAGGTTCAACGTGCTTGTTTCTTGCCTTCTTCTCCAGGGAGTCGTCTTCTTCATTGGTCTGCATGTATCTGGTTTTGACCCCTTGCTTGCTCCTACTACCCGTCAGCCCTTTGTACTTTTAAATGATTTAACTCCTTCGGCTAACGTGTCTACATTTGGGTCGACTCCCCTGTTTTTCTTGTTGCCCTGTTTGCACAAAGTGTGACAATCGCAATCCAGTCGCGGTCTGAAAAGTAAACCTCTCCACGACTCACAGGTTTGTCTTTAAAAAGATATCAAAGACAAAATGAAAAAAACAAACAAACAATCAAAGCACGACATATTCATCATATTATTTATATCCTGTGAAGTCGGTACAGAACATGTCAGTGGCACCGTGCCCCTATTTCTCCCCATCCATGTTGCTGCCTCTGCTTTGGCCTCCTGCTAAGTACTGTACTTACCGTTCACAGCGGGAGGCCTTTGAACCAGTTAACGGCTTCTCCAGAAGTGTGGAGCAATAAAAGGATCGCGTTTTGTTTGATGTAAGGCCTGGAAAAAGATATCCGGTAAATGCAGCACAACGTGATAAAAATGCCCTAAAAAGAGAGATATGACAACCAGGCAAAGTCAACAGATAACACACACAGAGAGGAGGGAAGGAGATACAGACACATGTTTACATAATTCATTGATTTCTGTTTCTTTCAATGGTAATAAATGTCACGAGAGAGGAAGGAGGTTTTACTGTTCGCTCAAATCAGTTTCTGTGGAAAATGTGGTCGTTAGACTAATTGCAGGAAGTTCTGGCAGGCGTCCACCACACCCGGGAAAAGGAAAAAAACTGTGCACAGAACAAAATGAGCTGCGGTGACACATCAGGTGCGATGGAGACCAAATGCATTAATTGACAACTAACATGCACATTAATTGTTTCCAGTCATGCAGAGTAAATCCCTTATAAAGCTGTAAAGCTTTAACATTTTAGTCGTTGTTCCTTTGAGGACAGCTGTGGTTACTAGTGGTCCCGATAAGAGTGGTTTTATACGACAGATCCAGGAAATCTGGCAGCAAAAACTCACTAAGCTACTCAGAAATACAACAGAGGAGCTCTTTATGTAAACTGGCTTGAGAACACCTACAATCCCAATCAGAGATGATGGGCATCACCATGGTGGTAATCATACGTTGTTAACCCTGTTTCCTTTGAGTTCAGTCCCACAAGAAGGAGAGGAACAGGATGTTTCACTGGAGAGCTGAGGACATAATAGCAAAATAAAGCAAAGTAAAAACAAACATTGTTACTGCAAGTAAGGCAAGAGAGGAATGCTGGTAGCAGTAAGTTAAACTTGATATAAAACATTTTATACTTGTGAATTGCATTGTTGTTGCATTATTGTATACTTCTGACTTTCTTCCTTTTCTTGCAGGAAGGGTGGATATTTGAATAAATAAGTGGAACACATCCTATGATTGGTTAATTTTTTATTTCTGCTGCATGGTACCACCATCGGCTCGAGGAGCTTTCTTTTCTTATTTCAGTGTTGTGGGGTAAAACTTCCGACCTCCTTTGCGAAGCCCTCTCGGGAGAGACCCCCCGGGTCATGGATGCAGTTGAATCAGACCAGAAAGTTCATCTCTATCCTGACCCTTTATTTTCTGCCACATTAAAGTGGCTTTGTGGTGGTGTCTGTGGGTCAGGACAGCAGGTCATCAAGTCCCATGTGCAGGCTGCAGAAGTCTCATCAGAAAGTGTAAAAGAAGAATTTGCTTCGGGGTTTAATAACACCTGAATAGAATAAAATTAGGTGTATATTTGTCATATCTTGCTTGAACTGTTGACCGAGCAAAGATGGAGAAAATACAGTGTAATGAACTTAGCCAGGCTGTTGATCTTTCACACTTTTGACCAAATTATCTGCAAAGGCATGTCACATGAGTTTCACAATGAAAGCATTAAAAAGTATTGTCACTGTTTATCAGCACAGTATTGAATTAACTTTTCTTCAGTTTGTGTTTGCTATGCATTTAAAAGTGAAATAATTGTCTGCTGCTGGAAACTGAAATGGTCTGCTGCGTCATGAACTCCCCAAACACGGTAGTTTACCTGAGAGGCTTAAGGTGGCAGCTTTTATAGTGATTGGCAGCACTGGGCTCAGGTGTTCCCGTTCAGACCAACCGACCAATTACATGATCCTGTGAGAAAAGAGCAAAAACAAGGCACGATGGAATAGACCAGTTCTGTCACTCAAGTACATTTCCATCACTGGAGCAGCAATTTTCACAGACCCGTGATCTTCCCGGGCACTAAAACACAGCCGAGCATGACAAAGTTCCCTTTGATCTCGGTCTCAGAGCTTCCTGTGAATGTACCTTGCTGTAAATTCGCCTCCATCAACTCAGTGCGACCTCTACATTGTTCTGAAAGCCTATGTTTTAATGCATTTCCCCATCCCTCGCAGTAATCACTTATGTGACACTTGCAAGTGGTGTTTTTCCCATTGCTTCTATGATTGCTTTTGAAGAGCTCGGCTGAAAAGAAATTAAACAGTCAGTGGTATCGTAAATAACTAAAAGCCATTATGTAAATGATCCATTTATCAGTAAATTGCTAGAAAAAGCTGCATTTTACCAGATCACTTTTTTTTTTTTTTTTTTAATTCAAAGGCAATAATCTTAATACTACAGAGACCAACGAGACTAACCCCTAAATCCCTCCAGATCTGTGTTCGGTCCGTCTCCGATCCGCCACTGGCTCTGCTGCGTTGTGCATCTACACCGTTGCAGCTCCGGCAGTCCGGACCCTTCTGTAGCAGATACGCAAGACTTCTGTTTCTGCCGGATGCATCAGGTTTTCTTTGGTTTATCCTACATAACCTGATGAAGGTCGAAGTACCGAAACGTCAATAAACTTAGTTGTAAGTGAAGTGGACAGTGTGCGGGAGTCTTTTTCCTGATCTTCCTTTAGATGAAATGATTGTTCCAGTATTTTTTTAAACTCTCCCTTATTTTGCATTCCAGTAATGTAAGAGTTTCTTTTGCTTACACATAAGAGCATCCTCAGCTTGTGTTGTTCATCTCTTGACTTAAGTTAAACCGTCAACGTCTGATAAACCAGTGACGACACTGAAAAGGCCTGATACGTCATGAACTCGCTTTATTTCCGTGTTTCCTACAATAATTGATGAATGAAACCAGCTCAGGAGATTAAAAATAAAAACATCTGCTATCACAATGCCCCACACCAGTAAATCTTGCATTAAGGAGGCTGGGATGTTGGCGCTCCTTACACCTCCAGCTCACTACACATTGTCTAAACTGTCAGCCTCAGGGCCTCGGAGGGAAAAAAATAAAAAAAATATATGACAGCACTTAGTGGCTCAGCTGTAAACCTATTCAACAACACACCTTTGAGCCTTTGCCAAGAGCCCAAATGTTTCCCTCAAGCATCCCTCTCTGTCATCTCTCCAAGCCCTGCGGCGTAGGCATCGGAAGCAGGAAACAAATGCTCTCGTCTTCCCCGAGTCCCTTTGGAGGTGAAGTGCGCATCTCGATACAAACAGTTCTCTAAGCACCTTAAGAGGATGCTAAACAAGCAACAAAGTGTCGTGTTGTTTCTGTTGGACTCTCCTCTGCCTCTGCTCATCAGTTCCACTCTTCCTCCAGCTGTTGCCTTTTTCCTCATGTCTTTGCCAGAGGGACTTCTGCAAAACAAGTGACCATGGAGGGTGGATATCCGAGCTCTTCAGGATGAAGAGAAGGCCAAGCGCTCGTGAGCCAAGGCTCCGTTAAACATGATTAATATCAGTTCATGGAGCTTCCAGCATGAACTTACGTGGGGCAAAATATTTTCTTAAGTCAGACTTTTGAAAGTGATTTTCCCCATTTTGAAAATCATAACAGAGTCTCCTGAATAACAGACATGAATCCTGAGGGAAAAAAAAAGAAAGATGGAGCTCACTGTGACGAGTGGGAGACGAGAGCTTTCATGCTTGAGAGAGATGCTTTGAGTGTCGGTGGAAACATCAAATGAAAAACTGTAACCTAAGATGTGTCAAGGTAGCAAAGAGTATAAATCAGCCCACAGATGCCGAATGAAAACTTCCCAGACAAACAAAAATCAACCGTTTGTTTCCAGTACAAACTTTTGATATTGTGAGCTGAGATCATAATAAACCTAAATTTGACTGAAGTCTGTTCATCTGAACTGCAGTCACAGCACCTTTGGTAATATTCCAAGTGTGACTGTTATTTCATGACAGGAAATCCATCATGTCTTCATGTTTTTGTAAAACAACACCACCAGTAAAGTCATGCATGCTTAATTGACTTCATTTCTTTATTCATATGAAATGTGATGAGTCTGGAACAACTGAGCTGGGACAGTAAATACACTGAGCTCACAGTGTGGTGGTACTGGCAGGAAAATGCCTAAAACCAGAAGAAACCACAGAAAAATGTAAACAAACATGTATATTTATGGTGGAAGCCACATCACTAATACTGAAAAAATGCTTCTTTAGGGGATAACGAAAGTGAAAAATACTTATTTTACTGCTTCTTAAATCACCAATGTAATAAAATCAGGAAAAAAAGGTGTATAGAGGGGCCTGAAGGGGTTCAGCTCAGAAAAACAAACGAGAGAAACCTGCAGTCATCAGGTTATTGAAAGGCAGAGACACTTGCACAAATAAGCAGGACCCTGATGCAGGTGATCTAGTTGAATGGTGACTTTTCATGGTCACTCAACCAGGTTGTTGAATGCTCACAATGTCCCTCAGAAAGAGAAAACACAAGGCCAGCAAAGAAATCTCAACAGGGCCGAAACAGAGCAGAGTTTCAGTCTGACAATCTGTTTGGATGAAGTCTGCAGTGAGATAAGGACAGAATCAGAACGAGGATCAGACGTCACATGCATTACGTGACATTTGTAACTGGAGTTACCACAGTAACGTAGTGGTTTTAACCCCAACCATAATGTTTTCTTAACACTCACCAAGTAGTTTTCTTGCCTAAACCTAACAGGACTGCAGGTGTGGGTCCAGTGCACCTGTTGCTGCTACGCTAAACTCTCAGCGTGCCAACAATGTCATTTTGGGAAGGTGATATTTGACAATCAACCCACTCAGTCATGTCAGTGTTGGATTTGATGTTTTGCATCTTGAAAGTTGAAAGTCATAGTTCTTCTGTGGCAGACAGAAGAAACCAGAGGTGAATGAAACTCTGAGTCTGTACAGAAACTCAGATCCACGCAGCTTTGCCGACGTCCAACTTCATTCGAACAATAACATCCACAACACTCGAACACTCACAGCATCTGCTGGGTAAACACCCTGAACCCTGCTCACACGCAGCCCTGTGGAAACATACTGCATTCTCCTTCAACTTTGTTTCACAGGGTTTGAACTAGTTTCTTCTGAATAACCTCATATAAATGAAGTTATTTCTCGTTCACACGAATACAGTGAGTGATGTTCCCTCCGGCTTTGACCACAGTCGAGCTTTCTAATGAATTATCAATGCTCGAAAAAAAACATGAATGAATACTATGAAATGTTACTACTGGAATGTTAATTATATCTCGTAATGACAATGTGCACGCTAACATCACCTTTGTGCTGAATGTAAAGCAGATGCGATGAATTGTTCCACATCCACGAGTCGAGACCGAAAGGTCCTGAAAGCTGATCGATGTCAAATCGGCCTGTTTGAATGCAAGCGTGGTGTGAATGGAGAGACAAAAGAGTGGATGTCACGTTAAAGCTGAACGCTGGTGGAAGCTCAGAGGGGCGAGAAATCATCGCATGTGTAACGACACGCTCTCACCGCCTCTTATAACCAGGTACGCGGTCGCATTCAATTATTGAGCTGCTTTGTGTCTGGAGAAATTCATGACAGAGCTGAAAGGCCACCTGTTGTTCAACACTGCTTTTTATCTGTGAGTGCACGTGCAGCCCTGCCGAAGTGCACTCGAGCAGCTAGATGATTGATTTTGTTCATAAATGTAAAAATATGTGACTATGTTGGTGAAATCGCCGAACATTTCTCCGGACACGATGTTAAGGTTGCTGAGGATCATCCACCGGCCTCTTTTTGAAATCTCACGTGTAGCAGCTCAGTAAAACCAGCTGTGGACTGATCATGTCCAGTGTTCAGCTCTTTGTTGCATAACTCTCCTGTGATCGACTCTGAGTGCATTTTGATAACAAACTGCAATAATGAACATTTCCCTCTCTGGGACTCTTCTTCAATAAAACAAACAGCTTCATAAATCTTTTCGCTCTGCACATTGATCTCATCGTGGGGGGGGGAGGGGTCTGTATCTGCAGTGACACACCATGTTTCTGCCTCCCACCCTTTATTGATCTGTTAATAAACATATTTGCAGGAAATTTTAAAAGTTTAAGGACAAAATTAGACACTGTGAAATAATACAAAAAATATTTGGAATAGTTTTGTCACAGTCAGTCATGCTTCTGTGGTGGATTTGTGTTTTGGTTTCTGTGCTGCACTTTGAGGTGCACTGAGAGGCTGGATGATGATTTTGTCAGTACTACGTGGTATACGGCTCCTGCTGGTGCTAATCGCTTTAAGTTAGTCATGTTACCACTTTCTGCTTTCAGGAGGTGATCGATCAGTGGTTCATATTCAACAACAACAACGTCAGAGCCACAGTGAAATGGAAATGCTGGAGAAAGGCAGCAGGGACGAGCTGTTAATCAGGAGGGGTCACAGATACATGGAGCTAATGTAAGGGATATATCAGACAAGCTGTACACTTCATGATTGCAATGGGTGTCACAGACAGCTTTATAAGTATGAATCTAACAGGCTGGCTACGATTAACTCATAACATGCAGTACAGTATGTTGGCCTGTTTTTGGGAGCGGCTGGCGAGTGATGTGTCTGTGCCAGAGCTCTTTACAAGCACAAAACAAGGCCAGGGGACGTGTGTTTGGCCCTTTAAGACAGAAACGTGTCTCACGTGTCAGTATTTTGTTCATTTAAACTACGTGTACACTTGATCGCCCTTTCAGCAAAACTAGCAGCTGTTGTTCAGTAACTATCTGGCTTTATGTTCTTTTGTAGACTTTTACTTTGCTCATTTACTGTGTCGACCTTGACGACCTCAAGTAGGAATCATTTTAAATTCAAACTGGAAAACACTGCTGCTCAGCGGCTGCATCAGCTGTGCTCCCTCCAGCTGCCCTCTGGTAAAATTCAACTGACACATGGACACTTCAACGGCAAAGATGAATTCAACAATACAAATAATAATACGCGTGGGATGCTGATACCTCCGCCCGGCGGTCCGAAGGCATGTGGTGGTGGCGTATACGCCAGCTCTCCCCAGCGGTGCTCCGAGCAGAGCCCGCTGGCAGAGTTAATCATCAAGAGTTGAGGCAGAGCAGCCGGACGACATCGGAGGGAGATCTGTTTCAAAATCACCGACAGCTGCTGCTGGATCTGATGTGCTGTCGTAAAGCGTCGCACACTGTGATGCTTCCCTCTCGCTGAAGTTACGTAGTGCAGAGACAACTGATGGGGGGCGGAGACACATGATCCTGAAGCTGTTTTTTTTTACTTCATTAGTTGATGAGAACGGTACGACTGCACCATCAGTTTTAGTTT
Organism: Pagrus pagrus; assembly: GCF_965226575.1. Taxonomy (NCBI): domain Eukaryota; kingdom Metazoa; phylum Chordata; class Actinopteri; order Spariformes; family Sparidae; genus Pagrus; species Pagrus pagrus. The sequence goes on from NC_140195.1 coordinate 3,011,262, forward strand.
CTTTGAGGTCACATTGTCTCATTTGGAGAAGAGGAGCATGTGTTGCTTCCTCTCAAAGCCTCTGAATAAGGCACATCGTTCCGAGACATAATCAGTCTGAGTGGATAAAGATGATAGACCCTGCTGGAGAATTGTTGTCCGTCGGTTCCTCCCTGTTGAGCTCCCTGTTGAGCTCCCCTGCTGTTCCCTCTTCCTGTGCCTGATGAGCTGTTGTTTCTGCGGGACACGTCGCTACAAAGACAAAACCAAAGACAGACGTGCAGACGTTAAGGAGGAGACGCGAACTAGTTTGTGACATGAAAGAGACGAGAGACGAGAAAAGGAAAACACATTTGATAGCCTGAAAAAAAAAAAACCTTTTAAATCTGGCACCAGATGAAAGTCCTGCATCACTCTGCTAAATCAAGACACTGATGATAATCTTTCTTATCTTAAGTCCAGAATAGTGAACAAAGCTGCTTGATGTGGATGTGTGCACAACACTACGACATCCGACCTCCTCCCAACCAACCAACCAGCATGTGTGTGTGGGCAGGTATTAACCAGGGAAGTACTTTGACCTTTTCCTCCTGGTGAACTCTGTCAGAGCCATTAGAGAGAGTGAAGTTGAGGGGTGTGGAAGAGCATCTGTGGTCGTGTATGTGCATGTGTGTGTGTGAGAGATTTTTTTTTCTGGTGTACAAATTTGAAAATCAATTTTCCCTCCCAAAAGGGAAAAGCAACGCACACTGACAGAAGAATATGACTGCGGCCATCAGATCCGTCCTCGTTTGCTGATTTCCTGCAGTTACTGTAATGAACTTTGTCATCTTCTGCTCTCTTAACGTACGACGGCGATGAGACGAGACAGTGATTATATACGGCTGCTATAAACGCTGACATGCTAACCTCTCAGCCACAGAAAAACATCAGCCTAAAAACTTTATTCCCGTATCATATTCAGTCACTGTGAACGATGCGGTAATGGTGTTGATACAGCCGTATATGACACATAAATAGACTTTCAGCCCGAAGGCAGAAAAACACTACAAAGTGTCAGAACAGAATATTTTTAGCTGCCACAATTGTTTTAAATGTCACATCGTGCAGTTAAAGTGTCAAGCAGAATACGCACATCTGCTGCGTGCTTGATTTGAGTCCGAGCAGCAACAGATTTTACTTTTTTTTTAAAGTTGTTTGTACGTCTGTGCAGCCACAGAGGGACCTGAGCTATTTCAGGATGGGAAAAAAGGGAGGATGTGCCAGAAACTGATGTTGTAATCACAGAAGTTATTTTTGATTTTGATATATTATTAGTGTACACACTGCCTGATTATTTATAGGAGAGCAATGGCCTTGTAAAGTCACACATCGGTGTTACAGCCCTGATGTTGTGGGCGTGTTTGTGTGTTGTGTTTTCACTCAGGTGTCGCCCTCGTCCTCCTTGTGTGGAGGTCCTGACCTGATCCTACTCACCACTTAGGCCCGGTGATATACGGTGCTGCTGGTGCCAGCGGGCTGGGCGGCTGTGGTGTGCAGGAGCCGGAGTGGCTGAGCTACAGACTGCATTTTCTTTCGGAGACAAATCTTTCTTTGTTGATGTTTTTTTTTCCAGCTTGAACACCTACATCCTGTTTATGTTCCTCCTTTACGCTCCATTTCACTTTACTATGTTGCTCCCCTCGTCCCCTGGCCTTACGGGGATGTAACAGTCGGAAAGGTGTTTTGATTTAAGGTCCTCAATAGCTTTATCATGCTTTCAACCATGAACTCGATCTTCATCGGTTTTCTCAGTTGACACCGAGATGAATCTTTTGATATAAAAGCTCAGCAGCTGTAATGACCACATAACAATGAAGCACTTAATCGTCCGTGCAGGCTTAAACATCAAACATCAAATCTTATTACTGACCACACAGAAGTTTGACAAACCAATAAGGTTTCGTAAACCCTCAAGGTCTACTTCATTGATTTTTCTCGAGCTTCAAAATGGTCTTCATCAGCAAGTGATGACACTTATGACCTCCACCGAGGAGGTTGTGTTTTCACTCAAGTATGTTGGTTGATTAGTTTTTGTGTAAGTCTGCTGACAAGGATGCGTGACTGAGGATGCATCTCAGCCCAGAATAGACCTCATTAACTTCTGGTGCTGATCTGTATAAAGAAACAGATCCAGGACTTATTTTTTCCCCCACTTCCTCTAACATCGTAAGATAAAGGTGTCAGTCGTGGATGTGATGCAGCTTTTGCACACATTGGTCAACAGGTGTGTCGGAGAAGACCAAAGGACGACATCTAGGCTATCTAGATAACCTGAAGAAGGTCTAAGTACTGGAAGATTGTTGTCAATAAACTTAATTGCATGTGAAGTGGACAGTGTGCGGGAGTCTTGTTCCTGAGGTGGGTAGATACTGCAATTACTGAATTTTTGGTGTAAGACTTTCTTTTCCAGTAAGACATCATAAAACAGATCGTAACAGTGTTATATTTAAAGCAAGGATTACGACCATTGATCTAAATATTCTGCTTGTTCGGTTTTCTTAAGAAAATGTAAATTAGATTATCTCACACTACTAAACACAGCACGAGTTTAACCTTGAATGATGTGTTATTTTTACAGCCAGCAGTCTCAATTAGATCCTTTTTCTAACCAACAGACATATAGTCTGTTGAATGTGTAGGTTTATGTTTGCAGATGCCGATTAAGAAGCCGTCTGTTTATCTCACTGAGCTATAAAACCTGAGCTTGGCTTCAACCAATGCATTTTCCCTAATAATAAAAACAACGTATGGATATTAGCCGGGATCAGGATTTAATGTTATTACTTTGTGGACTATGACGGGCTACATCTGAGCGATGCTAAAGATCCTTTTATCTGGAACGTGTTATTTAATCCTGTGTATTTTTACAGCACATAATACATGAGCATATAATGTGCATTCAATAGACTAATGACACATATCAGATTTATTCCAAAGCAGATTTGCAATGGTTGTCCCTCTGTGGGCTAAAAAAAACCTCTACACATTGCAACTGGAAATAAATTAAAGACACTAAATGAAGTCCAATTCAGGGCATTAAAATGACTCAGAACTGAACAAAGACTACTTGTGTACACGCTTACATTCTTATTGTTTCTTTGTTTGGTGACTGCTGCAAAGTGTCAAAGCCGAGCAGGCGGCTGGTGAATTATTACCGAGGCAGGATGTAATTCACCCCTCAGCACCGAGCGCCGCAGCGGCAGCACCGCACGGCTCATTTCAAAACTGGTATGCAGGGCTTCTTCCCTCCGGGGGCCAGAGTCCCAGTCAGACAGCAGAGGTTGTATACCGAGTTAATGAAACATGGCAGAAGCGCCAGCAAGAGATCCAAGCAGGCTGCCTGCCTTGATCTGGGAGAAGCACTCGGAGGGTAAAGAGCTTCTTTCAACCTGGTATCACTTCGTTCTTTGACATAGTTTAGAAGTTTTTATGGGGAGCTGGTATTAAAACGCTTTAATGTCACTCCAGGACTCAGTATTATTAAACGAAGCAGCGGCAGGCATGTAGGCATCTAATAAGAGCACCACTGTCGCTCATTACGCGCTCCTTCGGTCACAGTTATGTAACTGCTGCTGCAGAGAGATGAGTTTAATTACTCAATAACGGCTCATTAAAAAGTTTCACGCTTCATCATTCTGTTGGTAAATTAGTTACAACACAGCAGGAGTGGGTGTGACAGCGTGTGCTGACTATTTACAGGCTTAAGTGACCTTTAAATATGTACAGTGTTTGAAATGCTGCTGTGTGTTATCTCTGAAGAGATTTATAAAAGTCACTGTTACTGATTGATTGTTATTCTTAAAATCTAAAGCAGAGGTGAACATTTATCACGTGTATGTATGTGTATGTAAAGCTGCTGTTATTGTCGTCGTCACTCCCTGTCCGTTTTGCAGTTTGCGATCCCCTCCCTCCTCATTATTGGTCGCAAGTCGGAATTTCTACAAGTCTATTTCCAACTTCCAATCCTCTGTCCTTAGACCCTCAAGTGTGAGTGAGGACAAACTTGCCATATTGAGAAAAAAACCCTTTTAAAAGGGAAAAAAAAAGATGGAAGAAACCTCAGGAAGAGCCACAGAGGAGGGATCCCTCTCCCAGGACGGACAGACGTGCATGAGTCAGTATTCCCAACTTCCAATCTGAAAGTGTCCCAGTGCATCTGCTCGGAAAAACATGGACATTTGCTGCTCGGCATGCTGTTTGAATGGCAAGTCTGCGAGCTTCCCAAGCAACTACAAGAACTACAACGCGTATTGTTGAATACGCAAAGATCAACTGAATCAAAGTGAAAATGACAATGACAAACTTTATTTAGTGCATGTTTCACAAAATAAACACCGTATAAAGTTAAAAAAAGTGATGGCGAGGTGAAAAGTAATTGTTCACCATGTGCGCCACCATACTGCCGTGATCTAATCTGTGCTTATGTCGGCGAACTCGGGCTATGCAGGGTTTCCGACTTGGGTGACCACTCCGTTGCATTTTTCCATGTCGGAGAACGTTTTTTCTTCTGAGTGCTAAAGGAATGTGCCGTAAGTCACCACATGAATGTGCAGAATGTGGGCTTTACAATCTGTGGGGGAAAAAAGATGGACGAAACCTCAGGAAGAGCCACAGAGGAGGGATCCCTCTCCCAGGACGGACAGACATGTAATAGATGTCACATGTACAAAACAGAATGACAAAATCACAGTTTACAAGTTGCATTGACTGCAAGAGAATATCTGAGAATATCAACAGTGATTACTGTTGGACTATGGAGCTAACAGCAGTAAGAGTGAATCACTTACAGTAGCTTTAATATATCATTCGTATATTAATCTTCAGGATCTTCTCCGCATAAACGCCTCGATACATTAAATCATAAGTGTTGAACATCATGAGGTTGATATTTCAGTGTGATTCAAGGTGTTTGATAGGAATATCTCAGCTCACTTCAGTTACTGAGTGAAGCTGAAGCAGGTTTCAGCTCCTCCACCTGCAGCAACTGGTCTGCTCTTTCACCCCGTCTACTCTCTCTCTCTGTGTGTGTGTGTGTGTGTGTGTGTGTGTGTGTGTCACAGGCAGGTGGACAGAAAATGCCAGCGATGGCTGTGTCTGTGTGTGCTCACATGTCAGTGAAGAAGAGGAGGATGTTTTTTGAAAAGGGCATGTTTTAAAGGCCACAAGTACAGTCCAAACTTCTCCCCACTTCCTGTCAGGTCCAGTTGACACACACATGCATGCATACACACACACACACACACACACACACACACACACACACACACACACACACACACACACACACACACACACACACACACACGCAGGAAAATGCAATATTTCCTATAATGGTATAAAATGTATTTTTTAAATTTGTATTTAAAGCAGAAACATGCACAAGATCACTGGATAAACAGGTTTACTGTGCGGCACTAGTTCATCTTGCAACTTCCTGGAAGTAAACAAGGAAATCCAAAAACTGCATGAACACAGTGCTGGAGTGCACCTTTTTGTTTTCTGGCCGCGTCTCTAAAAAGTCTCTTTGGGACGGGAAGGATTAACCTCATGCCTCTGACGCTGACACTATGACGGGACCACAGAGAGCTGATTAACCTCGCTGACTCACCTGTCTGCTGCAGGAGATGCAGCTGATCCTCATCTCCACTGATAAGACGATGACAGTAAACCTCATTATCAACGTTGAAAGCAACAGCTCAGACAGGGCTCTGCAACTTTTGGCTTAGGCTGATTCAAGGAATAGTGTCACATCACCTGGTGTTATCTGGAAAACCTTGAGTCTGGGCTCTGGGCTCAGCTCATTCCTCTCGCTGGTAAATCAAGCAACTGGTCCCTTAAGGTGTTGTTTTTTCCTTGAACAACAACATATGTAATTAACTGCTATGTAAATGTACACCCTTAAAGCATAAAACAGTATTTTTAAGTCTACCTGACGTCAGTGTAATCCTTTCTCCTCTCCAGAACCTCCAGGTGAAAGCATTTCAAAGTGCACACATCATTCCTCACAGTTAAGCTTGAGCATCCAAACAAAGAAACAAATAAGTGACGCACATTTGTGACTGAAACAGAGAGAGGCAGTTCAAGTGCGTGTTTGCCAAAGTTGTAGTTTTAGGTCAGAATTTCCTCTTTGATGGGCACACTGGTGGCTCAGGCGGGTTTGATAATAACCAGTAGCGGGTACATCTTGCTCCCTGTGTTGCTTGCAGGGTGCAAGATCTTCATTTTTCCTTTTTTTGCGGTGCAATCTGTGCATTGGCATATGTTTCATACTCAAGGTTAGGATTAGACGATAACACCTGAGCAGCTGACATGAATATCATTAACCCGTGACATGTGATGCCCTCATGGCGAAGCTCGACATTTAAGGACTGCAGTACAGAGGAACGGGACATTTCAAGAAGAGGAAAAACAAGAACCTCTTATGATTCTGTGCCAGGACTGTTTGTTGATGTGTTTGGGCGACAAATCATACTGTACGCTGATGACCACTGAGTATTCCTCTGCCATATTACAGCAACGAGTTTATCTCATCAAAGACTTTAACTGAGAGTATCTTTAAGTTGAGAAGTTTCGATCCCTCCTGGGTCAAAAACTCACACAAGTTTGCAGAAAAAACAAGTTTTCTCCCCTGTGGTTCCATCTGATGTTCAGGAGACACTCAACTCTTCTTCAGTTCAGATAATTCACTCTCTCGTATTAAAAATCAAATCTGCTGTTGCAGCAATTATGAACACCGCCGCAGCTTTCACTTGAAAAACTAACAGCTGCTGCATCATCTCATTTCAATAAAGCTTCTTTTTGTTGGAAAGGCAGAATGTTTTTGCAGATATGCAGCTCTCCCCCAGGCACTCTGAGGTGGTTCGTATATCTGAGTTTGAGCAGAATTTAACAGACTGATTTTACACAGTAATAGTCTTTCAAACACTGTCTGTGATTGCATTGTGTTTCCTCTTACTCTCACTGAGAGAATTGCAGCCATGTCTTTGCATTCTCACAGGTGATTTTTGTTGTGTTTGTGTTTCCTCTGGCTTGAATGTGTCCATGCATACAGTCCCTGTGTGCATGAATATTTAAAGTGTGTTTGCGTGTGTGCACATAAAAGAGAGATGAAAGAAACCTCAGTTGACGACAAATGTCATGCTGACTCGTAGTCGTCCGCTCTGCATGTGGACATCTGTTTGGACGCTCCCTGTAGTCAAATCAATTGTGAAAAAAGTGTGTGAAATGAAAAGCGGAGATGAAACTCAAGTGGTTTCATGTGGTGATCCTTTATGTGCTGGTGTGACAGTGGAGCAAGATGAAAGTTGTGGCTCGAAGGGGAAAAACTCTGTGGTGGATTTGGCCTCAATTTGGTGTTCTGTCAACAAATGTATCCTGATTTACTGATCGATTAATTGATCTGCTGGGGAGCATGCATATTCACAAAGAAGCAGTTATGCTTTTGTGGAGAAGCAGTATTGCTTCCTAGCAGACATGGGCAAGAAAGTGCTGGATGTAAAAAGGTTTGTAGGGGTCTTGATATTTTACTTATTTACTTAGTACTTAATTAGGACTTATTTAACTCCAAACATGATCTTTTCATAAACTTAACAGTTGTTTTGTTGCCTAAACTAAACTAAGACCGTGTCACAGCTTTAACCACGTCTGTCGCTGGTACTGTCCAATGCTCATATGTGTCATTTTAGGTACAGTCATATACATCGTTTTCGGAGTTATCAGCAATCAACCTATTCAGCAGTTTAGGTATAAGGACTTGCTGGCCACTCACTTGTTGCCGGGGAAATTTTTTTAGAATAGTATTAATAACAGCAACTGTATAAGGTAATATTAAACTTAGTGACTTCAGTTTGTGCATTTGTGTTTTAAACCTCTGGTTGAGTTTGAGAGAGTTCTTCTTCTGGTTTCTAGTCTATTAAACTCTTTTATTCAGTCATTTTGTAGATGCTGAGGTTTTGCTGCACGGTGACATGTTTTGTTCCTCACCTCCGTTTATTTGTACCCCGGGCATGAATGGAAAGCTTTGTTGCTTTCATCTACCGGCTCCATAATATACAGATCATTTATTCAGGCTGCGTGCGCACACAAACACATTTGAATCCATCTGAATAGTCTTAACAAAATGCCTTCCTGACCTTAATCTGAACCTAGCCCCCAAATTACCTTTTGAAGAAGTGAGGACGGGGCGAAAAGGTCGTCCATTGTCGAGGTTTAAAACTCAAATTGGTCGTCATAATGATGGAAAACATGCTCACACAAACAGCTGGGCTACTTTGATTTACTTTCAGTCCCTGAGCGCCGTCTCTTCTTCTTTGCTAAAGGCCTTACAGTGAAAGTAACTTTGACATGATATACAGATGGTGTCAGGTGCTGTCATAGCAGCTGATTGAAGGAAATGAGTTTCATGCAATGCTGACCAATAGCTGGCTCTCTGAGAGTCTAATTGGAAATAAATATCGAAGGTAGAAAAGGTGGCTCATCAGACTGCTGAGAGCTGCTGTATATATGATGAGTGTTTGGATGTATCTCTGATATCAGTCCGTCTGGTGAAGGCAGAGTGTCCTGGTCGTCAGGACTCTGACAGCTGTACTGAAGGTCAGAGTTGTTTATTCAGGGGACAGATGGATGCTTCTGGAGCCGCTGATCCTTTTACTGATGCGTTTAATCTGGTGTGAATTCCACAACATTACATGTTTTGGTTAAAAACTAGAATGAGCAACATTAATTTTATGATGCAGATCATAAAATTGGCAAAGTATGTGACAAACATATGGAAAATGTTAAGCGAGGTCACAAAAGACGACTTTGTTTAGCTTTAAACTCATGAGAAACTTGTGCTCATGTTTTAATGAACGTGCACTGTGTTTTATGGCATGTAATATTTTTTTCTTCCCAGGATGCAACAGGCTTAATCCCACCTTACTCTGCCTCTGAGTGTCTTACCTTGATATTCTTACCCTAACCAATCTCACTCCTTTATGCCTGAACCCAACCAACCAACCAAACCAACCAACCAACCAACCAACCAACCAACCAACCAACCAACCAACACACTGAGCACTAGCCAATCAGAAACAAAGCAGGGCAGGTCATGACTTTGCCACATAAGAAAATCAATACAGATTCCAGTCTCACATTTTTATGCCCAACAGGTCAGAATGTCAGCCATATTAGCAACGAATAATAAACAACAAAAACTAAAAACATGATCCGACCAGTCTTGAGAATCATCTGAGAGTGAATGAAATCATGAACAAAGAGGAAGTCTGGGTGACAACAGCTGTGAATTTCCTCCACTCCAAGTCAAACGTAGGATTTTGTACACATTGGTTCATCTTGGCCTCTAAAAGCAATCTCTGTTCTTAGAGTATGAAATAATGAATTTAGTTTGGGCAGTGGTGCAGTGGGAATGACTGGGGGCTGGGGATGGATGGGAAGGAGGAGGTTCTACTGAATGGTTTATTAAAAAATGGATTAATATGAACTGAGCTTCGAGCTGTTGTTAAACTCGTTCAACACCGTTTCTATTCATATTCATCACTGTTCTCATTAGTGGAACATCATCAATAGATACAACACCCATTTGAATCTGCTCAGCGGACTTGACCTGCAATTCAACAGTGATTGAGGTTATTACTGTATGAGTAGCAAGTGGTTAAAAAGGATTTAATGAAATTTTGGCTTCTGCATCCTCGGCGCTTTGTCTGTTCAAAAGTTTACTCTCTGTTCAAGCGTTTAGTCTCTGCTACGTTCAAAAGCTGAACAAAACTTTGTAGTGACATGTATCAGTTAAGGAAAGATCAAATCACGACAGCATGAATGACAAATGATCAGAAACTGTCCTAATATGATCTTTTATAGATGGGTTCATCTTTGATTCATTTACATTCCCTCCAGTTCTTTGATTCATTGGTATTCCTTATATTTTTGACTCTTTGTTTTTTTACACCTGTTCCCTCTTTCTCTGCTGCGAGCGCTCACCTTTGTTGTCTTTTCTTCAATCTCTCACTTTCCTTCCTTTCCTTCCTGTTCCTCTGTCTGATTCCCACCCTCTCTCCATCCCTCAGGCGTTTCACAGAGCTGCTGTCAGATATTATCATCGGATGCCTGGCTGCTTTCTCATACCTCGACATGTTCGATCACAAACGCTCTGTCGCTTTCTCTTCCTCTCACTGCTCTTCATCCTTTTATCAAATGGCTTTGTCTAAATTTCTGGGGATCTTTCTCCACCTCCTCTCACTTTCTATTCGCATCTCAGATTTTTTTCACTCCACTCAGCCTCTCTCCTTTTCTCTGACTTTTGTTGAATATTGATGAAAAGATTACATCTTTCCACATTTCTTCCCGTGTGTCAGTTTCTTCCAGTTTAGATGTTAAGACAGGGGAATGACGGGAAAAACCTCTCTCTTCCGTCTCGAGCGTCTTCTGGAGCGACTCGCTGATGGTGACTGGATCAGCTGCTCGCGCTTCAACAGCTCTGTAGTCTCATTTGCAGCCTTGGAGTTTGTGTTTACATGGATAATGTGATGTGTGAGCAGAGCAAACACTGGTAGTCCTTTAATTTTTACATTTTTAACTAACATGACAAAAGTGTGAGTATCAGGCTGCATGTTGTCACTAAAAATACACTCTGTCCGGTTCCAAAACACATTTTTGTGTTTATCTGCTCAGACGGTTAATCTGTTTTCCGACAGGGGCCAGCAGTCAGTGAACATCTCCAGCAGTGTGTTTAATTGATAAACCAGCAGCAGGTTGAGGTGACAGTGGGGGTTTTAATGATAATGTCAAAATACAAGAAAAGTAGTTAATTTTTCATTTGAAAACTTTTCTCTACTCATATTAAATCACTTTTATTAAATTTTATACTACCTTTACTTCATCTAACAACTATAGTTACTGTTACGATTAAGATATCACTGACACAAGAAGCTTACTGATACCTTTGCATTGAATTTTGTGAATAATGAGCTTATAAAATGACACTTTTATAGATTAAACTGTCCCGTAGAATTAAAGAGTTAAATTAGTCCCACCTCAACCAGTTGAACCGTCACTTCTGAAATAGAGTAGACTAGAGGATAAATACTAATAACGTATACTGAAATATCTTGGAAACTACTGGATAGATTTCCTCAGGATAGGAAATAATTTGCTAACCCTTTGACTCTTCATGTACCTCCATCAGCTCAAAATCTGTATTTGTCCAACACTTGCAAAAGGTTCCAATGAGCCTCAACTGAAGATATAGCAAATGTTAGCCTGCTAACACCCTAAACCAAGATGGTGAACATTGTAAAAGGTTAATACTGGTCATTATGAGCATGATAGTAAACCAATGTTAGCGCTTAGCTCAAAGCATTGCTGTGATTAGGTACAGACTCAAGGTGGTTTTGTTACTTCAACTTAAGTAAAGAGTCTAAACAATGCCTTAAACTTTTTTAGGCTGACTAAAAGTTCAAACATTTCTTTGTCAGAGTGACAGTGTAGCCTAATTATACAGAGGGAAAGGAGTGCAATGGTCACGCTGGAGTGGAGGGCTTTAACTGATGTGTAGACTTGCAGAAGAAGGGCACTGTTCCCTTCACTGCACTGTAGGATGAGACAGAAAAAGCGTTGTGTCGTCTGCATAACAGTTGTGGGAAAGGCATGTAAGTCAGAGACAGAATGAGGGGTCTCAGAACTGAAGTCCCATGTGGGGAAAATTGCAGCAGAGCACAGCTAAGTAAGGACAGTACACTGATAACAGCAATACAATCTATAAATACTGCAATTATAGTTTAGTACAGCAACATATGAACAAGGACATGCACATGCCTTCCTTTGCTTTACTTTCAATCCTCTAATAGCATCATTTTGATCTGCAACAGCAACAAAAAACCTCTCCAAACCCACTGCTCAGCACCAACCAGCAGACTAGACGCAGTTAGATACCAGCTGGTGAACAAAGTGGAGCATTTATCAAAAGGAGCCAGATATTTCCCCAAGGAGCTGACAGAAACCAGCTGAAAGAGTCTCAATATTGGACATTCATCAGAGGGAGAAACACGATTCAAAGTAAATTATGTCTTAACTGATACGTTTTTCCTAAAAACCTAAAAGATTGTTAAATTTAATATTATATGTGCAACTGTTCACTCACACCAAGAAGAAGAGCAACAAAAAAACATCTATTATTGCAGGTTTAAAGTTATGGCTGTATATGAATAAATCTATCTTCTATTTTTTGTTTTTTTTGACAGGTTTTTGATGTTATTGCCTCATGTAGAAAGGTCCTCTGCAACTGTGTGCTTAGCTGTGTGGGAGGAGGTAGACCTGTAAACACAAACACACACACACACACACACACACACACACACACACACACACACACACACACACACACACACACACACAGAAAAAACCATGGAAACCTCGGTCACACTGCCAGATCAGTGGCCTGAAGGTTCAGTCACACAGCACCGAACACTCCCTCTGAAGTCCTCCGAAGATTTCTCCAAATTAAAAGGCATATAAAAGTTCATGTGGAAAATGTGTGCTTTCAGGGGGCCGTCATCTTCCCATTACAGCCCGCTATTTCAAAAATTATAGGCCAATTTTCTCTGCAGGAACACTTCAGCATCGCTGATAGCCAGTCAAGCTGTCACTTTGAGCAATTATTGGTCATTTTCCTCTTTCAATGCAAATTTGACTGAAGACGATCTTTTCCTTTAAGTCTATTTGATGACACAAAACTTTGTATAGTCTACTACATGCCGTTATTTGTACTCTCACTAGCCATGTTTCCATAAAGCATTTTGAAGAATATCTCATTAGAAATGTTATGGAAACGGAAACATTTTAAAAAACTTGCAAAAAAATGCTCGCTTGAGGTGTTTTTTGTCTTTTTCAAATCAGAGTCAATGCGCAAAATGTTTGATGGAAACAGATTTGCCAAATAAACTCCGACGCAGCGAACATTCAACTCACACGGCTGATCAGCTGTTTCCACTGTCTGCATTATAATCATTGCATTTCTTCGTCATCTCTGGACAGCGTGCAACATGGCCGATGCTAGCTGACATGCAATTACAACTCGCCCCATGGAAAGTAATTCCTGAAGACCTCTCTCCATTTTGTCTCCTGGTTTGTTTACCTCTAGCTTCGCTTAAAATTCGCTTGACATTTTATAGAAACATGGCGACTGTTTTCCACTTATTTCATTCAGTTAATTAAAACCTTTTGCATAATTACAGACTATGTGTGGTCTCCCTCTTTTGTCACATACTGTTGAGCCAATATGTTCAAACTCTATTTGCTTTTTCATAATAATAGTGGAATAAAATACACACCCATCCACTAGTTTCCTGACCATTAGCACTTCCTGCAGAGTACAGTCATTAGGCTCCCCACTATAAATTAGGGGTTTGTTTGTCTGATCATTACTGTTGCTATGTTGCTGTTGTGGTGCTGGTTCTGCCTGTTTGTCTCTTTCTCAGCACACCGCCTCCTCTCCTGTCTGTGTTGTCCGATTTTTTTTAATTTGGTGCTGCTGGCAGCCTCAGCAATCTGTGACTGTCTGTCAAGAAGCAAAACACTCTGAATGACAAACATCGTTTAAAAATTGTGACTCAATTGAAAACGACAGAGACAATTAGTTATTTTTCAATCATCAGATTTCACATTATTTTCAATGCCAGCAGGTGATGTAATAGAATTAACTGATGCAGAAACAGTTGAGTGATTATTTTTGGATATTATAAAAAAATAAGCTACTTGATTGACAACTTCTCTCTGATCCTTGAAACAAAGACAGCTCTTTTACTCTGGTAATGTACTTTACTACAATTTTGAAGTGCTTGTACTTTACATGAGCTTTCCCATTTTCTGCTACTTTAAAAACTTAGTCAGGTGTATATTTATATGTAATATCCAGACTATGGGAAGTTCCCTTTAGGCCAATCACCTGCTCACTACTGTATATAAAACTATGCATTTTCCATTTCCCTCCATCCTCTGACTTGGCTGAAACATTAGCATGTTGGTTGACACGGCAGGAAGTCATCCTCAACCTGTGCACCTTTATGTATTCATCCATTTAAAGATTAACCCCACATATTAGATATAAATAGGTTTTTTTGTGACTTTTACTGCAGTGAAAAGGTTGTGTTGGGTACTTTTGAGCATCTTTGAGTTACATCATCTTCTCACACGGGCAATTCTTTGTTCCCTCCCACACAAACATTAACACAATCGAACAAAGCGTTCCTGTCAGCGTAGATGAGCTCGTTTGCTTTCTTAGCGACAGTTTTAACACTTAACACTTACGTTAAAATGGGATGAAAGAGATGAGGAAAACAGTACTGGAGACTTTGTATCCAAGGTTGTGTGGAAAGAATCTGGTTGGATGAAACACGAATGAAGTTTCACAACTTTTTTTTATGACTCCAATTTCACACATTTCTCGTCAGTGTTGTTATTACCAGTTGACAATGACAATGTCGGCAGTCACAACTTAAACCACAAGCATTTTCTTCCTGACTTCAGGCTTTAGATTCAAACTCAAACGTACCATTTGGAGGCAGCAGCAAGAAAACAGTCGGAGCGGATGAAGAAAAACTCTCCGGTCAGAGAAAATGTAAACATATAAAACATTTTTAAAAAAAAGGGGGAACTAACACGGGTCAGTGTGTGTTTGTATTCATGTTCGACCAGATCAGATCCCCTGCAGATAACAAACACCAGACATCCTCATGAGTCACTGTGTAACACAGCGAGCCCCCACACCTGTGCAGCCTCCAGGACCCGGAGAACAACAGGTCGGCGCCTTTGACGTCAAACTGGAAGAAGTTTAGACCCGGAGGAGAGCTGCAGGGTTTGTAGAAAGTCAGTCTGCAACAGAGCTGTAGAGACAGATCAGGAGGGTTAAACCTAAAGCGGCGTGACACTCTGTGACACAACAAATCCCCGTGAATCTGGGTGACCTGTGAGAAGCCTTTGCAGAAAAAGTTCCTCTGGAATAAAAACCCTGAATACCTTCAGTTTTATTCGTTTGACCGTATGGATTTAACTTCTAAATGGCTTTTATTCTCAGTTTGTTTAAGACTTACTACACTGAAAGTCCCTCCTCACAAATATGTTTTGTCTCCTGCATGTTTATTCATCATTCTGGCCACGCAATGTCAGAGAACTAGAAGCCTGCTCCCACATTCATCTGACATCACAAGTAGTTTAGCTGCCAGTCATGGTCCAATATGCAAAGAACACATGGACCGAGAATGGACCGGATCACATCGGGAACATCTTGCGTCTGTTAGTTTTTTTGCATATTCATAGATCCTTGGTTGTTCAGTGAAGCAGAAGGAATAGATATGCTTCTACTAAAAAGGAGTACTTTTAAACTTTTCTTATAAAAAAACACGATAAAACGCATATAAACATAAAACGCAGATTTTTGTGGTATGTCTTAAAACACGTCTCTGAAAAAAGTGAAATGAAATATTTACGTGTGGATTATGAATGCTGTTTACCACATTCAAGTATAATCAATCAATAGATCAATAGATCTAATTTGTCCAACAATGCTTTTTAAATACCCCAGAAAGTGCAGAGGGACTTAGATACCGGTGACTCAGTTTTTTATCACCTCCTCTTTTCCCTCATCTGAATTTTTGGCAGCTGAACATGTTATTTAGAGAGATTTAAGTGAATTAATTGAACTTAAACAGTAAAGTTCAGGCAAAGTATGTCCTTTGTCCTAGAGGTTGTGTTTTCTCCTTTTCTTCCTAGCAGCCTCGTCAACATCCTGAATAAATGGATATAAATTGATGGTTAGTCTTTTCTATTTCTGATGTCTTTTCAGTGTTTTGAGAAAAAAAACATTGGTGTCCCTGAGATCTGTATGACATGCTGTGTAAAACGATGCACAGTGACACAGCTTCAAGCTGAATTATTCCACCGTGTCTCTGAAGTAGATGTAGCTGCTGCAGTAGGCGAAAGGAAGAAAGTGTTTTCAAAGGAATTAAACATTTCATTTCAATCAGATGTTCGTATGCAGGGAAAAATGGATCTTTGTCAGATCAGCTGTCCGTCTCAGACCACCATCACCATCAGGCTTTTCCCTGCTGAACACGTCAGCTATCTGTCAGAGAGGCAATCTCACAAGGCTTCAGGGGTCATCAGAACACTTTCACATGCACAGACGCACGAAAATGTCTTTCACTCGTCACCTGCCGCCACACACACACACACACACACACACACTGTAACACACAGCATCGCTCAGGGGAGATTGCTCTCCCTGTTACGAGAGTTCACGGTGAAAAGGTCCTTTGGTGTGGAGACGGTGGGAAGTGATGTTGAGCCATCATTAGGGAAAATGAAACTGTGGTTGTCATGGGAGCCGTGACATTGTCTTTCCCTACAGCCTCCAGCTTCATGTCATTTCACTGATAAAATTGCACTACTCCACTGAAACAGTGGCACTTCTGAGGTAATGAGATTTCTTCCACCATAACTGACTAAAAAGGATCTATATCTGTCATCTTCTCTGTCTCATCTTCCATATATTTAGCCATCCTTCTCATTCTATCGTGCACAATACCGTTTTTTGTCACTCTATGAGGGAAAACATATGTGCACAACATGTATCTCTGGAAAACTGGTGTTCGAACCGGCTTGAATCCGCGTGTCAACAATATGTGTGTAGCTTTTGGCAGCGAAAAGAGGCAACAGCTGCTTTTTACAAGACATCACAGCAAAACCTGACTCGAGAGCCGTCAGTGACGTTTCAGAGCGAAGCGAAGTTACTCAAAAATAAAAAATAAATGTGAAAGGCCCGGGGAGTCCAGAGAGGAAGGCCACTGCTGCAGGTTAACAATAGTCACATGAGAAATGACTCGTGTGGGTGGGAACAGTAACAACTTACGTTATGGATTCAACGTGTTGTAACAGCAATAATGAGGCGTCCTGAAGCTTTTTTCTGGCTCTGCTGGTTCCCGAGGTTCTCCTTCCTTTTCTCAAAGTTGTTACCTGATTGACAGTATGAGCGCTGCTTCAGCTTGGATCATCGGCATGACATTCGAATCCTCGGTACACGATGAACACCTGTGGTAGAAAATATCTGGTTCTTTGAAATAAAAAGTAAAATGTACTAAGCCTGTGGACGTAAAAACTTTTTGGGGAAGTTAACCGTGATTCCCAAGGTGCAATCTGCAGCTTAAAAATGAGCAATATGGCTATAATTTTAGTTTATTTAATATTATCAACAGATTGTGAGGAAACAATAGTGTTGATGTTAAATCAAAGACTACTGTATTCTGTTGCATAGATCTCTACTGAAGTTAGCATGCTAACCAGCTAGCTCCTGCTCATCCTGTCTCGCAATACCACTTTGTAGCGGCGAGGGGCGATATAGTCGACAGTCCAACAAGCGGCTTGCCGTAATTAAAAAACAAACAAACTTTTTATTTGTTTTTAATATGTTCCCGTCCTGATGGAAAACGTTCATGCTCTCAGACTGGAGAGTGAAGGCAGGGTAAACACAGCTGCAGCTACTAAAATTTAATTGAAGCCAAGTTTGACTTTGGTATCATAGCAAGCAACCGCCAATAAAACTTAATGTTAGTGCCTAGTTATTAAACATCTACCCATTATTAAAACCCATCTATCATTCATTCTTTATTAGCTGCAGCTGTGTTTACCCTGATAACACGCCTGGAAGGAAAAGGCTCCAGCGTTAAGCAGATAAGACTTTGGCTTTACAGCTGTTTACTGCGAGGTTCATACCACGGTGACGCCTCAGCCTGCTGTGTGCCTCTTAAAACCTTTCCACACTCAGGTACGTGTAATTCATATATTTTCTATAAATAATTTAGCTAAAGCACGATAACTCAATGCATTTTAGTACTGAATGCATTAAAATAACCAGCTCAGATCTGTAAGTTGTCTCAATGTGTATTTATGAGTTTTTTCAGTTGAGCTTGAAGATGCAGCTATGAATCCTGAACACTTCAAAAGCCACTTCTGATAAACACTTCGACGCAGCCAAACACATCGAGACTTTATATTCACAGACATGAAAGAGGCCGGCCGCTGAAGAGCCAGATGCCTGACTCCATTTTCTAAACAATGGCAGGTGATTTTTGTCTGCACTCGAGGACAGTGAACAAGCAAATGGAGAAGAAACATTCTCCACCACTCATCTCTGCAATATTACTCCCTCTTGACACTGTTCTGAAGCAATCTGCTTAACACACACAAACACACACACACACACACACACACACACACACACACACACACACACACACACACACACACACACACAAGTACACAAACCTTGGCCAAGTGCACACTGATTTGGTAGTTATGATTGTTTGATAGACGTTGGCATAAGTTCAGTATAACTTCAGCATTAAATGCACAGCACACCTCACAGTGTGGGAGTCATTTTCCTCATCGTTATACAACCAACTCAGTCTGATGTGACTCAGGCAGACATGTTCATGTATGAGGTGATCTATTCCAGTTTTATTCACATGTTTCATTAGGTTAACTTCTGAGAAAGGACGTGGGCGAACATGTCTGAACATGACATCATTCCCTTGAGTAAAATTACAGATTTCTCTGGGTTTGAACACACACACCTCAACAAGAGTACACATTATCAATGTACAAGCTATGAAGTTAAAGTTAGAATAATTTGTTACGAAAGTGGTCCTGTAAAGACGGACCAGGGAGTAGATGAGTCTCTGTGTTCGGCAGCCTCTCTCATTTAGCCACTGTGGTAACCACACACCTTATTTCAGGCATTTAAATGAAAACCAATTTAAAAAAACTCAGACTTTGAGAGAACAGAACGTACAAAAATGTCAATTGATTTCCAATTTTTTAGCACTACAAACTACACCGATCTATAAAGTAGCATGCAGAGCCAAATGCATGCATTTGTGGCATTGCAGCACAGCAAAAGACACCATCCCACCAGGACACCAGCGATGAAAGCAGTCAGTCGTTGCAGTCGCTCATAGAAAGTATTGACTCGCTGCTTCAGACAGAAGATGGTGAAAGCGATGGGGAGAATGAGCTGGCTTTGATTCCTTTGTTCGGAGAGATTTCCAGTGGTAAATCCCAGGAAGTCATAAAGGACACTTGGGGGACAAACAGTGATGTTGCCGTCTCACGTGCCATCACGTATGCTGACGTAGAGATCCAAGTGCTGAATTTTATAGCCCTAATGAGCTGGTGGCTGAATACTCAGGGTGTCAGCCACAGCTGCAGTATGCTTTAGTGTCGTTTGACCCATGACAACATTATGTAATATATATATTTTATTGTATTTAATAAGATCATTTATTAGCACGCTGAAGAAGCAGAGAAGAGAAAAAAAAAGGCATAAAATTCTCCAGAACAGAAAAGAAGTTGAGTTGAATTCATATGAAAAGCAGGTTGTGGAGTGGAGCTGCTCTCAGGATGAATCAGATGTTCATGCATTTAATTTGTACTTATGAAATCGCTTTAAAGTACATATGTACTCATTTAGGCAAGTCATCGAGCCAGAGGGAAATTATAAGTCCTCACAGGTCAGTGTATGAGTGGATATAATCATGGAGGTCTGGTGAACTGCAGCTGGGAAAATGACTCAGCGTGAGTCCTGCGTGGCTTCACAGAGGAGGTCTAACGACAGTTATGAGGCTGATTTTCACTGAAGTACTTAAATGGAAATGTTAAAGTGAAGGATGCACTCGTGATTAAAGTCCAGGGCCTTTCATAACAGGTGGAAGAGATGTACTGTAAGTCAACATCCACTTCAGGCTTCAGCTGCACTGCAAAAAAGGATCCGCTGACGTTTAATATAGACGTGCGAAGTGCAAACTGTTAACTGTTAACTTTCATTTCCTCTCATGTCTGTTTCAACTAAGGTTTTTTTTCACCCTAACATTTTTGTGTTTACCAGAAGAACCTGGCAGTCTTTCAAGCCTCCTGTGTTCAGGAAATGTCCACTTCCGTTGCCTAATTAAACCGAGTGTGCACAGACTGAGAGCTTCCCCACTTGATACGTTGCATTCATCGGGCTGACTGGCGGTTCCCTTTCAGTGCCGGCTGATATTTCTAAACAAGCCTTTTCCACAGCAGGTATTTTAACTTCTCATAGCAGGAAATGCACAGGTGTAATTATATTAATCATGACTAATCAGCTGTCCCTGTCATGGCAGTGTGACAGTGAGCAGTAGCATCCACAACACCAGCAGCCTGTAACCAAGGCATTCATGTTACGCGCCCAGCAGGGGCAGAGGGTTTTGTTTTCTCTCTCCCTCCCCTAGTTTTCCTTCAGGTGCTGACAAGGTGATGAGCTGCACCTGAGAGGCCTTGAAGCCACCGCCCCCTGTTGCAGTAATTTCTGGTGTGGCCAATCACCTGTCCGGAGGCCCAATAAAAGGGAGCCTGGCTGAGGAGCTCATGCTCTCATTTTGCATTTCGTCCTCCCATGATACAGATGCTCTGGCAGATTTGGTTTTGTTGTGGCTCTGTAAAGGTACATGTGGTGGGAGAAAGGAGTTGGGTAAGTTGGGGTGCCCTGTAACACTAGTTTAGCGGTCGATGGATGCCACTTGTGTATCGTTTTTGAAAGTTGTTTTGAACACACTTTTTAGAGAAGACAGAGGTTTTTGTTTTGAATAAGAATGAGTATAGGCCTTGTTTTGTTTTATTGGTTTCATTGCTTTGGCACCACCTCCCTCCTTTCCTCCCCCACATTTTGTGAACCTCAGCAGGTTGTTAGTTAAGTTCATCCTCAAAGTATTTTTCTTGGAACCGTTAACTGTGTCTTGTCTCAATCCTTGATTTGTCGTGTTGCTGTCCTCTGTTCCCCCTGGACATAACAAAGGGACGTAACAATTTTATTTTTCTTACTGTAACATGTCAACATGTTTCTGGATTATTATGATGCTCTTCATACTCACGCCGTCCTGATCCGACTGCTCTGCGCGGCAGGTCTGCACAAAAATACCTGCAAATATGTTCACGTTCTGACCAAAGTTGTTATCAGAACACAGTGGATTGATTGGTCTTATCAGCCGGAGTAATTTAAGTGCATCATGGTGGCAGCAGTGATAACTCTGTCTGCATGCAACTCCACGTCCCTCCTGATGTTTCTTCTCCACACACTGCTCTTATCAAACTGTCACTGCAGATGAAGGATGGCGGTTGGACAGCAGCACAAACTGAAGACAAATGAGGGAGTATGAAAGCAAACTGGGTGTTTGTGTATTCCAGTTTCAGCAGGCAGATGAACCCAGGTTGCGACTGTCTAGACAGCCTGCTGCCGGTCAATAATCCAGATTTGTATAAAAGTTTAAAAGGTTTGTGCCGACTAACCTTGGTACAAACATTTTTTCCTTTCAGGTCTGATGGAGCCTGTTCATACATAAACCAGATGGTCTTAGACGAAAGTACCTGCTAACAGCTGAAGATGGAAGATAAAATCCCGTCCGGAGCCTGCGACTCTTTGCAGCGGCATTCTTTGTAGATCCTGTTTACGGTTTCCACCTTGTAACTCATATCTGTTTGACCAGACACGCATAAACCACACGTCTTCCTTTCAGCTTCTGAATCATCATCTGTCTTAGCAACAGTTCAACAGAAACAAGGACTCTGTGTTTCAGTGTGGTGAACTTTCTCCTCCCATTGTCATTTTTTCCATTTTATCGTCATGTTTTATTCCGTTTCATGGTTTGTTTGGTGTTTTGTTGTGATAACCTTCTCTGACTGACGGAGCTGAACAAGTTGTTTTCACACTGGTTTGTGTAAAAGGGCGTCTTTGTTTCTCCCCACATATTTTCGTTATTGATACCTTTTTTGGGTAGACGGCGGCTCTTCACAGACTTGTACGGGCATACATCATTTGTAACTGTATTAGTTCTGGGAAAACACTGCTGATTATTACTTGGTATCGACCTTAAATCATAAAAGTGAAACATAGGCATTACTCTGGCCGGTTCCTCAACACACATCAAACAAAAATGAACTAAAAATGTGAGATACAACAATAAAAGTGCGTCGAGGATATAAAATCCATTCAGCTGACTCAAGGGCCCAAGTGTTATTTTACCTCAGCAAACCCACTGTGAGGATAAAGCTCTGTTTCAAAGGCAGCCTCACAAAAAAATGCAACATCGAGACTAAAATAATACATAAAAGGTAAAAGCCAGGGCAGAATCCACTCCAGGCATTAAACAGGCAGGACTCCAGCAGCCAAACAGCGCTGCGTAATAAACAAAACGCCGAGCTGATGAAAGATGGTTCATGAGAAGGTTTACATATAATATGTTTGTATCTCAGACTTGTTAACAGATTAGCAGTGTTTAGCTTTCAGAGAAACCCAAGATGAAGTGTCTGAGTGGGTTTTGTTATCTCCTCTTGTGGAAGATAAGAGCTGGACAAGTTGAAGATGATCATCTGCCACATTCCTCACTGATCTCTCAGTCAAAACATGCAAAGTGTTGCTCGCGTCTCTGTCAGACTCTTAACTTTGCTTTAAACAATATGTTTAAACCAAATGTCACTTCTAGTTGGTGTGTGTATAAAAGAACTCGAGAAAAAAGCTAATTTATCAAACAGCCAATTTTTCTTGCGTTCTTTCCTCATTGCAATATGAATAATGTGCCCTTTTTAGTTCCTAAAGACTCAAACATCTTGGAAAGAAGAAGAAGTACAGGCCCGGTGACGGTAGGTTGTTTAAAAATTGCGACCATCTCTCTTCGATTGATGAAGAGCAATCATTGTAGCCCGATGTCCTAATAACACCTAACAACAAAAAGGGGCTCTTCTATGACTGTTATTGGGCTTTCTGAGCCTCCTATTGTACGACACAAACAGAAAAAGAGAGGAGGGTCACTGTGAACTTGAAAGAATATAAAAGGGAAGAAATGAATGTGTTTTATTAGTTGCAGCTACATCCTGGAGTGAAAAACAGATCTATATATGTCCGTCTTTTTCCTCCTCCATTCACCTGTCAGAGAGTGAAGAAAAACACTTTTACCTCATCACTTCTGTCAGTGTGAATTGAATGATGTGCAGTCCCACATGGTCACACTGCTGCTGTGTGGTGGTGGTGTTTTTCCTCCATCATCCGGTGCAGCCGTCGTCAGGTGCCTCCATTTTATCATCGAGAGCTGAGAGAACTCATTCCCTCGACTTCTGCAGTGAATAGACGGGCAGAGTAGAAACTGGAAAATTGAGGGTGCGAGTCCAAAATTATATAAAAAAAACAAAACAGCAATAAATGTTTTATAATGCCAATATACATTTTCTGCAAATCGTGGATATGTTGCAACTTCACATTTCTGTAGGTTAAATTTTTCATTTTTATGTCGGGGCACAGCTGTGCTTATGGTCTAGTCAGGTTTAGGCACAAAACCCACTTGGTTAGGGTTCGTCAGTATGGTATGTAAGATGCATACACATTTTTGAACACATCTCTGGTTTGCAGAACCTGTTCTGTTCTGTTTTGACCTGCACATCAACACATTTAGGCTTAATAATTACTAGATTTATATTGCAGTTAAAGTTTATTGGCTTGGGAGAATCTTGAAAGACTCAAAGCAACACGAACCAGACCAACTGAGCCTGCTGAAGTCCAAAAGATATTATGAAAATTTAAATGTCACTGAGCTGAGTACTGTCCTTCAACATCCTCGTCACACTGCAGGACAATTAGAACAGACTGTCGGGCCTCATTCACTACTCGCTGGATGTGCCTGGACTGAGTGTACATCCGAATGGCAGTCCATTATCTGCAGCTCAGCCTTACTCCTTCTTTTTTCATCTAGCTCTTTTCTCTCCATCCTAAATTGTAAATCTCACCCTGTGACCAAACCTCAGACGCAGAGTCATAAATTCAAACTTCATCGGCTCACGTCACCACATGGCCTCCAGATCTGTGTCTTTGTTCTCTGCGATATTTCACCAACAGGTTTTCTCTTCCGACCTGCATCGCTTTCCAAAAAAAATACACCCACCACATAATAACAATCCGGCAGATATCGATTTGTTCCGTTGGCCTGCTTCTATGTATTTTTATTGCGGAGTCGCCTGAAAGGATTGTGCCACATAATGGTGCATTTTGGCCGGACTCGCAATGAAGGGAGAAAGATAACAAGAGCAAAAATGGCCTTTAAAATCAATCCTATTCATGTTGTCCTTGTTTCCTAACGGAGCTGGCGATAAGGAGCGTTTTAACCCTCCGTCAACCCCACAGGAGCACATTTGTATTCAGCCAAGAAAGTTACATAAGAAAAAAAGAAAGCCTGTTGCTGGTATGCTAAAACGGTCACGTCGTTTTTGGACGTCGTTGGCGATCGACCAGTCGTTAAGGTTTGAGGGTGTGTTGTAAATTACCCTCTTTAATCTTGTGCCAGGGAATGGGGAGGATGTATTGTATGTGCCTTAGTCCCTTGGGCAAGACACAGTATCTTTCATCTAAATGAAAAGGTATAGGAGCATTTGTATAGGCGACCAGCTGATGAGGAAGAGAGATAATAGAAACTATAAAAAACAAAAGTAAGAAAAGTTTAGAAGCCCCCCAAAAACCAAGAGAACTTAAAGGATTGAAAACCTCAACGATATAAACACACAGTGGTGAAGCAGTATGCTGCAGGGGGATGATTTCTTTCCCCCTCCTGAAGCCACAGCCAAGAGTCGGGGCTTTAGAAAGTATTGAGTTTTATTGCCCTTCGATCCAAATGTAATTGCTGCTCTTACAAAAGTACTGTGTTATCACTCGCTCCTCTCCCAAGGATCCAAATCAAATCAGAGGCCGACCAAAACCCTCTCTGATGTCGTACGACGATGGCAGAAAATCAGGTTAGTGGACCGACGGGGACTCAGAGGCCCACAGAGCTACAAGGCTGCGGTGTGCAGAAATGTCAAAATGTCCGAGAGGCAGACAGTCGGACAGTGATTGGTATTTTCCAGGTGGAGACAAATCACATTCAGATATTGAAGAGGTAGAAAGGGAGGCTTTCTGGATACAGAATCCATTAACTCAAATATGTTTTCTCCCGCTGGACCTGCTCTCTTTGTCTGGAGGTTGATCATTTTGTTTTCTAATCCATTCTTAGTCCCTCTTTAGCTATTTTCTGCTTTCGTCTGAGCCAATCTTTGATTGATGCGTCCGTCTGCCTGAAGTCAATTTCTATGTTGGCAGTTACCAAAACTTTTGAAGTGACCTACTTTTTACTTCCATCAACAGGCAGTTTACAAACTACTGTCATTTTTAAAATCTAGTACTCATTTTCCATCCCTGCTACGTACATATAGGTGATACAGAAGATTGGAAAAAGTGGACTCACAAGTCTTAGCATTCAATATTATTGAACGGCCACGTATCACATTCTGAATCCAGGCCAGTTTCAGCTCAGGCATCTCGGCCGCCAATTCAGCAGCCCGTGCTTTGTGACCGGGCTGCAGTGAGGTGCCCGTAGTGCCAATTTACAAACACACTTGGAGCGAGCGCCCACTGACAGAGAGGAGAGCGAGGCGGCAGATAAAAGGGGAGAGAGTAACATGAAAGACAGCTGAGATGCAGCCAACGCTGATGACATTCATGAGGAGATTTCCCACAGCTACACATATCTGATTGGCTCTTATTAAAAAAGAAAACAAATTTAGTGAAGTAAGATTACATTTTTAATGACTGCTGTGGGGACATGAGGGGGTTGGAAAACTTTTTTGGGGACAAAGAAAAAAAGTTTACTAAAGTATCAATGACTGACTACCAACAGTGTGTTCAGACTAACCTGCAGCTCAGCCAGCACGTTGGTTTGGTTCGTCAGCTGAAGTGATCACAGCTGAGCAGACGGACTGATTAGACACAAGTCTCAGCTGCTTTCAGAGCAAACGTCTCACTCTGCTCAATTTCATTATGCTTCTGACTCATTCTGGACTAAAAAACAACTTGTTTTGTATGTTTTAACTGTCCGTGGATCCAAATAACATTAGAGAAACTTTGAAATGTTAAAATTGAAACCCCCAAATCAAACATACATATTTTTCCACAGACCTTTTCATGAGCAGTTTCATGAGAGGCTTGTACCCGTGACCTTTTGGAGTATAAACATTAATGACGTCCTCCTCACCTGAATTGTAGAGCAATTAGTTCTCTGCAAAACAACTATATAGGTAAAAAAAAGGCCAAGCAGGTCAGCGACCTCTCGTGGACATAAAAGTTATTACCGCTGTAGAGGAGGACGAGGGGATGTCCAGTGTGACAGAAGTCAACGGTGAGTTCTTTTAACTTCCTAACGTAGTGAAATAACGTCTTGTGCATAACGTAGCATAACTCACTTTAGGTAACATAGGTACATTTTTAACAGAAGTTACAGAAGTAGTTATTCAAACCCAAACCACAACGTTTTCTGAAACCTTACCAAGTAGTTTTCTTGCTCCAACCTCAAACAGAACTGCAACCACAAGACCAAGGTCTGGTAGGTGTGTCGCTGTTACTCTGCAACGGCCATGTTGTCCATCAGCATCTACCAAAACAACATATACAGTCATTTAGGTACGAGGATGTGTTGAAATTGAACCATTAGCTAGCTTGGTCAGCCAGCTTCTAGATGCACGCTTCCTTCTGCGCAGTGATACGGAAAGAAAACGGTTCCTTCATGAAACTGCTCACAACAAGGTCTGTGGATTATTTGAGTAACTGGGTCATGTTATCTGAAAGAGACATTGCTGTTGAGTTTTCCTTTTTTTGGAGGAATCCCATCTAGGTCTCGTATTTTCAAGAGATGGCAGACATCTGAATAACCGATACTTCCAAAACTGGGCAACTCAACTCAACCTTTGAACACAGTAGCGTTTACTCAGCTTACTGACCTGAGAGCTAACTCATCATTTGATGGAAGGTGAACACTGTTGATGTCGTGTGTTCGTGCGAGAGGGAATCACGACTTTAAATTACAGCTTAGCTGGCAAACAAATTACACCTATGATTTATACTCCCAATAAACGAGTGAGCTGGGTGAAGCGTCTACAAGACATGCTGCTCTCTCTTCAGCTTGCAACAAATGTATGAATTAATAACAAGTAGTTTTTAGTCGGTCTTTGGTGCGGAGCAAGCCTCGTCTTCTTTTCCGATTCTTCTCACATCGCCTGGGGTTGACAAGCATCCAGCTGGATTGAACCGCTGTGGTTATGTCTTCTGATTTTGATTGCATAGATAAAGTGAGAAGATGCACAGAACGTTGAATGGAGGTGGCAAAGCAATGAAAAAAAAATTGTGGCGGTCCAAAACTCCATTAGCAGATTAAAAATAGGGAAATAAGAAGAAGTGAATGAAAAGATGACTCAGCACAGAAGGACAGAACAGAAGGATGAAGGATGAAAAAGGAGATAAAAACGGGCTAAACTCAACAAAATCCAATTATAGTGTATTAGGAAGTCACCCAGACAGACATGGGAGTTGAACAAGTGGAGGTGGAAATGTCAGGAAACAGGAGGAGAAGAAGACAGAGATAACAGACAGCCAAACAAATTAATCCCCATGTTTCATCTCCTGCACCCTCATTACTGGCCTGGTTTGTATCCAGCAGCACTGTGACCCATCAGTGCTCTGAATAAAAGACTTTTCTTTCACAGTCTAATGATCGTATTGTGAGATGCTACTCTACGTTGGGTAAAAAAAAAAAAAAAAAACTGAGGCCAAAGCAGAGAATGAATTAAGAAGAAAGATGACGAGAGAGTGATGAAAGAAATCTCATCCATTTTAAACTCTCCCAGCGCTGAAACACTACAATCTGAAGTTTATAGTGAAGAATAAATCCTGAAGGTCAAAAAGACTTATCTCTTATCAAAGAGCACGAGAACGTGCATGCATTCATGAAAAAGTCTTTGTTCAGCAGGAAGTAATAGAGCGGCCCTTTCACTACAGCAGTAATTGAAAGATGTTAGCACTGAGAACTCAATAATATTACAGGAATATTTATTATTATTTATTATAATAAGCGCTGTATCGTAGGCAACTGGACATGTTTCATTTTCTTGAAGACGTGTCACCTCCTCATCCAAGAGGCTTCCTCAGTTCTAACTAACTGGAGGGGAGTCGCAGGCTTTTAAACTCTGTGTGGGAGTGTCCTTACAGAGTCGTTAAGGAGTGCGCGCTCTGAGCTTCAGAGTCGTTAGGGCCACTTGTGGGTCGTTGACCCAGCCGGCTGTCATGTGGGTTGCTAAGGCTCGGTGAGCCCAGGTGTGAATGGTTGTTAAGCTGTCTGGGGAGAGAACTCAGTACTGCATTGTAGGCGGGTGATAAGTGATGTCGCAGGCCGCCGCCTCTGAAACAAGTCCAGTTGCCTTCGATACAGCACTTAGATGTACCGTGACCTGGATGACTGAGAAGCTTCATCAACACATTTAAGTCTCAAGATGCTCAAGTGTCCGAAAAAGGTTTTCAGCTCCCTCCAGTTTTGTTTGGAGCTGAAAAGTTAACTCCCAATCAGAAAAATGTCCAGCTGAAAGCAAAAAGAACACACAGTCTCTGTAACGCACTGTTTCTTTATGGACTGTGGTCAGCAGGCTGAACGCAGCGCTCAATCACGGATCAAAGCCGTGCTGAGAAAGAGAATATGGGAGTGATGGAGATTGGATTCGGGAAGAGAAGAGGGAGACAGCGGGCTGCAAAGGGGCAACTGGAGTTCAGGAGTAGTATAAAAGATGGACAACTGTACATTAACCATGAGCACCAGGAGAACAGCAATGTTTAGTGTGTGGCTGTAACTTTACATTTGCTGAAGACTGTGTAGATGTATTTAAACAAGGTCGCTCATCCCTTTTACAACAATTTATTTATTTAGTCTGAAGAAAAAAAGGTGCAATATGCAAGAACTGTCGAGTTCATACTCCAAACAAACAGGGGGCAGCATATCACCTGAGTAGCTGCCGTTTACTATCATTTGATACCATGTCAGGACTGTAACTTCCTCACATTCATTTTTTGAATATGTTAAACTAAAATTCGCATATATTGCACTGGTAAGTGATTTCTTTCAAGTAAATTTTCATGCTAAAATACCAAGTAATCCGAGTCCCGTTCGTGGCTGGCGGAGCTGCAAATACTGAAGTGTTTTTGTTTCCTGTATTTCTGTTCTTGTGTTTGTTTGTAATACACAAAACAAAACAAAACCACAAGTAAAGTTTATTTTCATGTGACGCTTTGTGTGAACCCCTGGAGACACACATTCACTCTCACACAACGCTGCTTCGCAGGAGCCTCAACATTTTCCTGTCTATGATTAACATTCACTCTAATTCTGTTTTGCATTCACTGTTTTCTTCAGGCTCTTCTCTCTCTGACTCTGCCTCACTCACCCATACGGTAATAATCACTTCTAGTTGCCTCAGGGATACTTGACATACATACACACTGGGAAAACAAAAACATACAGGTCTTATCATAATGACCGATACGCAAGATCTGTCACATTCTCACCAGACACGTCCTGGAAAACAACATGACCTTACAGCATACCAGCAACATATTTTGCCTTAAAATAACTAAGTTACTTATCTAACTACAGTTACTAACGCACCTACGTCGTATACGGGATGTAATCTCACTGCGTTAGTTAAAATGACTCACCGTTGACTTGATTTCACACTTGAACTTTGGTCCTCAGGGTGAAAGTCCTGTGCTCGTTTGATCCTGACTTCCTCCTTCACTACCTATTATGGCCACTAAGAAACGTAACTATGGGTTGTATTAAGCTGCTTTCATGGTCGACCTATATGGTTGGCTGGACATGCATGGAGTTCAGATGCTTTCATCATACTGGGTCTATGTGGCAACCGGCTTTTATTTGACTACCTGCTTTTATTTTTCCAAGCAAATACAGTAGACATGTCAGTCATTTCTTTACCACAAAGACCAGAAATACTGCAGGTAAATTAAAATGTCACAACTTGTGGTAATGAGGCTAATTCTGAATACTTTTTATAGTCTGTGAGAATTTGTGCAAATCATTAGGACAGAGACTATCTACTTCATCGAGTTGGTTTGTGCAGACAACAAAGCAGAGCGACTGTTGACACATAACGAGGGCATGCTAAAAGCCTAAACAAGATACAAGCTTCAATTAAGGACTAATTAACATTAATGCACTGTAGTAGGGCTGCTAGATCGAAACCAACGACCGAAAGCATTAAGAAAAAACGACAGTGAAGTGAAGTGTGTGCATCATCAAGTGCCTGTGATGCTTTTAGAAAGGCGGGTTAAGGGATGGTGATAGAGTTAATGAGCGGGAGACAGAATAAATAAAGCCGGGGTGTGTAAATGCATGAAAAAGGAGAAGGAAATGTCAGCAAGACAATGTGTGAAAGAGTCACTGAATAAGCAGATGGAGAGACTGGGTGTGTGTTTCTGTGTGTTTGTTGTACTTGTTGCCAGCAGGCAGTAAGAGTCTGTTCAAGGCAATTAATTCCTGACAGCCACGGGACATTTGGAAACAGAAAATTACAAATTATGCAAAATATCGCTAGATTATATGATGAGATACACTTTTCTCAATCAAAGTGACTCACGGAAGAGATGACAGCTTGAATCTTTAATACAGTAATAATTGGAAAGTACTCTCCAAAGCCAGAATTGCGAGGGGAATTAAACCAGTATAATAGTCTGATTGGCCATTATACTTTTGCCCAAAGATGTGAAGCCAGTTGGCAAGCCATCAGGATGTAAACCATGTCATTTTGATACACATCATGGATTCCCTGCAGACAGTTAATGGCCTCAGTCTGGCTGCTTGCTGCTCTCCGTCACTCACTGCAGCCACAGTGAGCAGATTCAGAGCAGTGTTACTGCAGAGCCTGGTGACATATCAAGCATCTCTTTGGAGCAAGTATTGGATTCAAGTGTTGCCCACGGGAGCATCCTTGAAATTGGCACATGCACATTTCAACAGTGCCAATCAGTCAGTGCTGGGCGGCAGCAGTGGCTCAGGAGGTAGAGCTCATAGAGCTTTAGTGTGCTAGCTGCATTAATGGGTGAATTTTGATGCTCTGATGCTATGACATTGTTTTAAATCCATCTCTGTTCGAGCAGCATTCAAACATCATCGTGTCAGCACTGAATTTGAAAGATAGATATCCTTTTTGGCTGCCTGATTAGTATCGGGCACGTCCATCATCATTTAGAAAGCATTGATCCAGACTTTTTAAAACAGGTTTAATGTCTTCTGGATGTAGTCTGATGAGTTTTATGATCTGCTACTTTCTGCTTTCTTTTTAAAAGAAGACACTGAGTCCGGCCAGCTGAATCCCTCAGGCGACAGCACAGAGCAGGCAACAGATGGTGTAGATACCTGAAACATGCAGGCCCTGCCACTGATAAGACACGATAGGTAACCCGCGATAACATGGGAATCACGTTTCTTTGCTCAGAGAAGATAAACCATGTCAAAGTCTGGAGAAGCAAAACAAATAGGGTCATGGATGCTAGAAACCTAGAAAACCAACTGTCCTTTGTAGATGAATATGATATCAAGAACAGGTCAGACTCTCGTTACGTGTTCGTTCAGCGGCAGGAACAAAGAGCGGCTCGTCCGGATCGATTAGAGTTCTGCTTCAAACGCCACCATCCTCCTTCACCACCAACACCTTCTTCTTCTTTGTCCTTCTCTCCTGTTCTCCACCTCGCCTCTCTTCCCATCACACCCCTGTCCTTGTGATCATCCTTCCATTTATTTTCACGTATTTCTGCCGTGTTTCTATATTTATCCTCTGTCTCCTGGCTGCTGCGTTCAAAGATAAAAGAATGCCTGGAATGATGCGGTGGTGTCGGTAATTATGAGGAGATGAGGCTCCGCTTTCTTTCCTTTTATTGGTTCAATTGATGTGTGTGTGTGTGTGTGTGTGTGTGTGTGTGTGTGTGTGTGTGTGTGTGTGTGTGTGTGTGTGTGTGTGTCTAATATTAACCTCCTTTTTCTGCTTCAGGGCCAGATAGGACGAACTGGAGCTCCACAATCACAGTGAATCCCGCAAACAAGCCGGGAGAAGGAACAGGAAACAGGAAATATGGTGAGAAAGAGATAAAAAACAGAAAAAATTTAATGAACCTGAAATACAAGTTTTAATAAACTGCACACTCAGAGCTGGGGGCTGTCCTGTGATCCTCAGGTGGAGTCAAACCCAATTTGCGGTTGCGTGGTACATAAGTCTGATTAGATGGACTCGGCCAGGGGGTCCGTCAAAACATTGTGAAGAAGGGTGAATACTTTAGCCTGCTTTTCCTTCCAGTGCCAGCTAGGATTTCTTAATAGTCCGAACATGCTGTGATAAAGGCCCGGATTCAAATTGCTTCCAATGGGCAGCTGGGCACTGTGTGTGGCAGCTCTGTAAACAAACTGTAAAGTAATTTGTCCATTCAGGCAGAAAATGCTGAAGACGACTCTTGTTTAACTAAATATCTGCGTACACATGAGAACAAACAACATCTGTATACATGTAGACGAGACCACTGGCTCAGGTTGGACCAGGGTAACGCAGCTTGAAATAGCTACATGTCACATGCTTTGAAAAAAAAA
This sequence comes from Pagrus pagrus, assembly GCF_965226575.1. NCBI lineage: Eukaryota > Metazoa > Chordata > Actinopteri > Spariformes > Sparidae > Pagrus > Pagrus pagrus. The sequence continues at coordinate 3,043,832 of NC_140195.1, forward strand.
TATTTTTAGCCAAACCATGATGTTTTCCTCACCCTGATCAAGTAGGTTTTGTGCACAAATCTAGCCAGACCATAAGCGCAGAGTTGTGGGAGGAAACCTACAGAGGCAAAAACAAGCACTCTGGATTTACTTTGATGGTCAAAAAGATATTTTAATTCAATTTTAAAAACCTTTAGTGCTCATTAAATCTTGAACTTCACAAAAACTTTGTATTTTGACACATATGACAGACAGATACACGACACTCGGCCTAGAGATAGGTCACCATTTACTCTACTGACTCGATGGAGCAGGATGCAGCGGACCAAGGCCAGACTCTGTGTGATCTGCAGATAACTCATTTATCTCTGAAGGGCCCATTTCTCCACCCTGCTGCAGTGAATTAGGAGGTAGAATGGGATTTGTCTGTGTACTGGTGATGATGTTTGCAAAGCTGAAAGACAGCATTTATTTGTCCCTGGGTCAGACACACACAAGAATGGCTGATCTATTTCCTTTTCAGATAGTATCATCTATGGATGCGACGATGTTATGAATATATTCAGAGTGCTGAACCTGCTGCTCACAGTGCCAACTAAATACCTCCGAGGTCAACATTCCTCCCATCTAAAAATCACAACAATACAGTGTGTGACAAAGAAAAGCACTTATAATGAAAGATGTCTTAAAACACGACGACTGTCTTCTTCCTCCTTGTGGACAGCTGGACCTGCAGCATGGAGCTAATTAGCCCACTGTCATTAGCAGTGTTACCAGGCAACGGGACAGACGAGGCTAATCACCCTGACAGGCAGGCGTGGGGGAGGGAGGGTGGGGGCAGTCGGGAGGAAAATACGAGTAGAGACACAAGAGTGGGAAGAAGAAAGAAGACCCTGAAAAAGAGGAGAAAAGACGGAGGAGGGGAGATCTTGGGAAGGAAGATAACTCCTGTTAATAACTCGAGACACCAGGAAGTTATGGACCTTACCAATTCTTTGTTCACAGAGCCAGCAAATAAGACATTTTACTGACCAATGAATTTAAAAATATGAACACTTTCATTATTAATCTGGATATTAATGTGGTATAATCATCAAATCAATCAAAAAGTTTCTCCAGAGTTGCACAAGAACATGGAAGTTTCCTGTCTTAGAAGAAGAACAGAAAAATGTCTTCTGTGCAAATCAAGACAAGTTGCAAGTTATCGAGTTATTTCAGACTTTAAGAAACACAAAAGGCACAATTTATAAAATGGAAAGATGCAAGGAATGGAAATTAGTGTCATTATTCTGTTGCCATTGCATTTGGCAACCAACATTTACTTCAAAATGATACGTTACAGCAAAAAAAACAACTTGTCTTGCCAAGTGGTGGTACTGGCAGGAAAATGCCTTAAAACCAGCCTCAAAGCATCAAAATATAAACAACACATATATCAGTGAAGGGGGAATGCCAACAGTCACTAATACTTCGATTTTAATGAAGTAATGCCTCTTCAAGGGATAATGACATCGAAATATACTTATTTTACGATCTCTTAAGTCCCCAATTAAATGAAATAGGGAAAAAAATGGAAGTGTATAGAGGGGCGTGGATATCAAGGGGTTCAGTTAAGACAAACAACAAAAGAAACCTGCAGGGACCCGGCTATTGAAAGGCAGATGACCCAGTTGAATGGTGACTTTTCATGCTCACAATTTCCCTCAACTAGAAAGAACAAGGGCGGCAAAGAAATCTCAACAGGGCCTAAACAGAGCAGAGTTTCTGTCTGACAGTGAGTCAAGGACACCTGCCAGTCCCCACCTCTCTCAAGCCTTCACTAAAGGGTGTCATCACACCCTGATTGACTCGGAGGTGAACGCCCCAAGAAGCTCTCACTGACCAATTAGGAGCCAGTGTCCACATCCTGCAACAAGTGATCTGAATCCACTGCAATCAATCAGAAAACAATTCAAAAATTCAAAACTTCAGCCAGTTCAATGTCACTGCTTGGGTCAAAGTGACCGTCGGATGTTTTATTTCACATTTAAAGATCTAAAAATGGCTTAAACTCACTGAGAGACAGATAAATATTAGAAGTATTTAATGGTTGAGGGAGGTGGGAGTGAGAGTGAGTCAGGTACTGCAGGGGCTGGAAGGAAAGGGCGTGTGTCCGGGTTTCAAATGCATATTTTCTGTTTGAAGTGTGCGTGTGTTAAGTTGCACAAGGCAACAGTCTGATGTTTTTAAAATGGATTTTCAACTTCAATGGAAATTATTTTTGACAACAAGTGTGTTGGTACTGAACTTTACCTCAAACCAACTCCATTAATCTGGCTGTCAGAATATCAAATATCAAATATCAAAGTGTTCTTGCCTTTCCTTACATCCTGGTGAGGAGCACGCACACACACACACACACACACACGCACACACACACACACACAATTCGTCTCAATTACTGTCTGTTTAGCTTAACGAGACGATAGCAGTGACCAAACAGCAGTGACAGGAACACACACAGGACGTAAAGTCAATTAATAGCGCAGCCACCTCCGTCTGCCTTCAGTCCTCCACCTCTGTCCTAATCTGTACACTGTGTTCACTTATATTAATATACAAGTCACACAAAGCAGCAGCATGTCATCACCGTGTGGGTGCCAACAGACAATGAACAGCCTCGTCTGCGAAGTCTTTAATGAACCATTAACTGGCAGCATGAGAATATCCAAAATGACCAGAAAAACAATGTTACAAGATGCTTTATTTAAAATTAATAATGACAAAAAGATACAGTAATTAAATGCACACTATGTAATCTCTGGCACCTGGTAGCGTGGGATCATGGGAGCTGTTGTCTTCAATTTTTAAATAATCAACATTGCTGATGAAAACTACCTGCATGAATTAGAATGAATCAGGAAGAAATGTTAACGAATGAGGTGAAGATCCAGCCTTTTGGGGAGATATTTTGGCTACTACGATTTCATGTGACATCATGCCTGCGTATGATGCAACAGAGAGAAAGTGTATATATGAAAACAAGATCAGTCCTAAAATAAAGCCCTGGGGAACTCCTAATGTTATTGGAGCTCAAGAACAGACACTGTCACATTAAAGTGACAAATATGCAGGAGAACAACTACAAGACCATTTAAAAAACAGCTCAGAATCTTTTTCTCTTCTGCTTTGTGCACCAATGCTGTCCTTTAAAGGTCCACATCTCTTTTGAAATCAGTACCCTGAAGTTGTTTTCTTATGTATCGCTCCTCTCTTTTTAGGAGTTGCTGTCTGTGAACTGGGGACTTCGACGCCCACTATCCTGTGAGAGGTGCCACAGTTTGTCTTAACCTGATGCTGTCACTCACTTTCTGTGAGTCTTCCTCAAAGAAAGATGTTTTCTGAGATCTCTGACACCTAAGGTCTCTATCTAGCTTTCATCAGAAACTGTTGTCAGTTTAGCTCCTTGATGGATAGAACCCCCCAAAAAAAGGAAAAGTCAGTGATGAAAATTTACTTCAATATGACAAAACCAAAAAAACATTGCTTTTGTTGCACTGGAGTGTAATCCAGACAAATAAAGCAATTGCCAGAAGTAAAAAGGGTTAACGATTATTTTTTAACGAAATCGCAGTCGCATGACTTCTACGTCACCACTACTGAGCTTCTTCCTACACTATGCCATACTTTACTGTAAATTAATTAGTCTACATGTGCCAAAGTTAAAACAGTTTTCAACTAAAGTCCACTTTTAAAGAAGAACTAGTAAGCAGATGAGTCTTTTTCTTTGGTGTAATGACCATTTTTAAAGACATGTAAACCCTTCAAAATTCAAATGTGGGTTAATTAGCTGATGGGCGTGAAGTGGGGATCTGGTGAGTGTCACAGATTAAAACAGGAAGTAAACTAACACAAACATAACCTAAGATGCAAGATGAGACATGACAGCTCTTAACCGCCTACGACCTAAAGAGGACTTCCACATGGCTGCAAGTGATTGATGTGAAATCATTCAGGTGAAGTTATGACAATATTTTCAATTATCTTTTATTAAAGACATTCTGCAGCGACCTCAGACTGGGATCAATAATTAGCTTTGATTTGATAAAAGGAGATTATGTGAGTAGGAAGTCTTTCCACAGCATTAGGTACGTCGACTGCAGTCTTACTGTAATAAAGACATCCCAATATACCAACCTGTCATTCTCTGCCTTGTCAGTTATTATTAATCAACACATAATTAAAGAAGCCAAGCGACCTGGCGCTGTGAATGACTCATGGATGTGGCGTGAGTGTACCATGAGCCGAATGTGAATGACTCCCTTCCTGACCGTGAGCTGGGCCCCCAACAGCGTTTCAATGTGGCCCGAGGCAGGAAATAAGAAGAAAATAGGCACAAAAAGCCCAGCGTAGACTCGGTAACCCAAGAAAGGGCGTGTGACATTACAGTGATATGTGTTATTCCTCATGATAAAAGTGGAGAGCTGCACCCTGCTGTACAAATGAACGAGACTGAGGATGTCCTGGATGGAAGAGACGTCTAAGAGTCCTTTTTTTTATGCAGAGCTTCAGGTATGATAATACACTATACCTGAGGGAACATAATGTGACTGTTGAGAGAACACAAGGTGCTTTCAGTAAATGCAAAGTCTATTTGTGTCCAGTGTGCTTTGCCATAATGAACATCATGATCGCAATAAGCCTGACTATGATAAAGATGAGATGTAACTGCTCTCAGAACAGCTGTTATGCTCCTAAGATCGACAGTCAAACAATGTGGACAGGACTGTGACGTCTTACTTTGATTTTCTAGATGATACTTGAGTTTCTTTGGGGAATCTTTTCTCTGCTGAGCCATGTTGCCTGAATTTCTACTGTGGGAAACCAGAGCTCCTGAAACCTATTGTTGGGAAGATCGTTTCCAACCACAGATGTTAAGTCCTACAGCTGCTTGTCGGGCTCATAGGACCCAAATGAGGCAGGCAGGATGAAAAAAAAATGACCTTACTAAGGCCAGGCATGAGAAAGCAGTTCAAACACGCAAATAAATCCAGAGGGCCGAGGAAGGTAGGCGGGTCATAAACGGGCAACAGGTCAAAACACAGATAGTAGATATCAGGCCGAACATCAGCAGAGGTCAAGCTCTCAACTTGACAAACGGACAAAGAGCTGGTGAGATACAGTAAATGAGAAGCAGGTGTGTCTGCAGGTGGGGATGTTCTGAGAATGTGAAGTCTGGTGGGAAAGTATGATGGCAACTGGTGGACAGGTGGAGAAAAGGGAAACTTCCTGGGGTCTGGGGGAGTGAGAGGTGACTGAAAGCAGAGACATAATGACAGAAGGAGCGAGTCCGACTGACAGAACCGATGTGACAGAACGGGCTCGATGTGTGACAGCCGTTTGCAAACAGGAGAAACTGGCCACTTGGTTCGGTAGCTGAAGGCATCCACTGACTATTGGTTCATCTCTCATGAGAACAGAAAATGAGTATGGCAGAACCCATTTTCCTCCCGAACCAGCCACACTATTCTTTGTGTTATGATGTGTCATCACTTATTAGAGTTTGAAGGTGTCGGCTGCCAGTTGAGTAAAATATCTTCTCCTCTTATTTTTCAGTTAGGCAGGAAAGTCATTGGCAAAATGAAAACCGCTGTCTGAAAGTTAGTTTGGGCATCTGTGGACAGGAGATAACAACATTTAAAGAAAATGAATAATAACTACTGAATAAATACTTGGTGACGTGTGACTTTGCTGTGCGTAACTAATCTATATAAATCATAGGAAAATGTCTGTGTGGATGGGTGACCATCGCTGGTGTCGGCATCAGTAGCACTACCATCTGTTACCATCTGTTATCATTACGGACAATAATGGCAAAGACTCTGCTACACGTGAGGAAACATTGCAAAAACAATGTTGGTCCACTTCAGCTGTGTAATGCAAGCCAAACTGCCGATATGTGTTTCCACCACTGCCTGACAGCAGCTGATAGCAGTGCTTAGCTGTGCTGCTGTGGTCCTGCTTGGTAGTCAACCACTACCGAACCATGACGTCTCCTCCACTTGGGTGATTCCTCGGAGGCTAAACTCACCGTCTGTGTCGGTGGCAGAACGAAAGCTCTGTTTTTTAAAGTCTCTCTAAATTAGCTGTCAGTACTTTCTGCCTGAGTTTCTGTGGTTTGGAGTTTAGTTAGAGTTCCTGTTTGTACATTAAGATATCAGCCTTATTTTACTGTTTACTGATCACTTTCAGCTGTATTGGAGCTGTGTCATTGCTGCCTCACATTAAATGGTTTCCACTGCTTTTATCATGGAGATGGGTGCGGCTTGCCTGGAGCCAATTACAACTGATTATCTAATATAGGGCGGGTTTGATACATTGATTTTTTATTATGATTTTTGGGGTTTTGTCTTTCCTTTATTGTGTTACGTAGCATTTCTGTGTCCACGCCAAAGTGAGAAAACACTGCTCCTGCACTGCCTGAAACGCCTGGTTTGGAGTCGAGCATTTACTTCCATAACTTATGTGTGTCACAATGTAACAGGCATTATATAAAAATATTTATATATGTGTATGTATATATATATATATATATATATATATATATATATATATATATATAGATGCTCCAGTCAGTCAGCAGACATAAAGTTGCTACTACTGTAGGCGTTATTTTAGATCACACTACCTTGCTCAGCATGACCTGCCCTACTCTGCCTCTGATTTGCTACTGTACATCCTTCTTCTTTAAGCCAATAGGGTTAGAGCATAAGTAGTGGGATTCTGTTGTATGAAGGAGGCTAGAGGTAAGTTAAGTAAACTTTCACTTATTTCACTTTAACAGTCCAATAAAATCTGTTTTGGAGCAAACATCTTTTGGTGAGAAATAAGAAATATAGTTACAGTTTTCACTATATATATATATATATATATATATATATATATATATGTATATGTGTGTGTGTGTGTGTGTGTAAAAAAACAACTTACTTTGATCTCCTGGTGTTTACCGTGTAATGCTTTCCATGAATCTGTAACCTGCTACATACAACAGTAATTGTAGGAAAATGTCATTCTTGTTGTTGTTTCTCTAATGATCCATCTGACTGCCGTGGCCGAGCTGTGGCTATTATCGTTATTCTGGATATATACCTTGGGCTGAATTGCGGCTCTTAGCAGCAGCTGATTGCAGTCAGTCTGAGTCTTCTACTTTTCAGCCTCCATCATTTCTCCAGTAACTTACTTTCTTGTAAACCTTCATCTCGCCTTCAGTTTCTTTCCATTTTTCCTCACATGCAGTATATGTTCTCTTCTTTTTAATCTCTTGATCCCTGTCTCAATATCTCCATCACTCTTTTTACCAGCTGTCAATGCTGCTTCTTTCACCTCTATCCACATTTCCAATTTTATTTGATTTCGCATGCTGTATTGAGAGAAAACGTTGCATCAACCGTGTTCCCAGCGTGTCTGTGCGAAGCCAAATGAATCAAAACATAAAAAAGTCCACATAATATAAAAACCTAACACTCCTCTCGCTTTTTTTTCCTCACTCGTTCCCTCCGTTAACCTCAGACCCTCTCTCGGCAGAAAGTAAATTGCTTTTCAGCTAAATTGAGTTCAAACGCCTATAAACAACTGACACTTAGGCATGAGAGTTTAAAATCCGCCCTCAGTGTGTGCATCTGTGTGTCTCTGTGTGCATGTGTCACACTGAGCACTTAGCACCTGAAAGCTCGACCTGCCACCGTCCCCATGTGAAATATTACCACTTTTTCACTCACACACGCACATTACACATAATTCATACCGCCGTACACACACAAGGCCGACGTACGAGCGCAAACAGCTTCCTTCCTGCATCTGTTTCATGCAGAATCTACTTCTCATTTGGTATAAATAATGTATTTCTCACTAGTAATCCCCATAGAACATAACCAGACATCATTAAAATTTAACAGAACATAGAGTTTTGTCTATGAGCCTGTGGATGACTAAAACTAACCTCACAGCAATCAGCATGCTATTATGTTTAATTTCATCATGACTTCTTCATATTTTGCTCTTTGACTTGAGAATTGTTCCTGTCAGACCAGCTCTCCATGCTGACTAAATTAGCCCTGTGTCTTTCCATCCTTAGTCCTAATACTTCATCATTTTCACAGAATACAGGAAACAAAATGAAGATGGTAATTGGATGCATATAACATAAAAAATCAGTGGTTAGCCAGGATGGTCCTGGTTTTTCTGTGAGGCATCAGTGTCTTCGGTCTGCTTCGGCTTCCTCCCCGTCCAAGGACATGTATGTCAGGTGACCTGGAAAATGTAAAGGTCCCTGTATGTGGAAGTGTGATTGAGCCTGTCTAACACATCGGTGTGACCTACTGATGATACTTAATGTCCCCTGTTCAGTGTCTCCTGGGACAGAAACTGACACCTGAACAGAACAAATAATTTAGGAAATGTCCATTATTGAGCAATCCATTAAAAAAAAAACTTTTTAAATTAACTTAATTAAAGCTCCTACTTGTAAGAAAATTGATTGTCAGGTTTCATTCCCCACTCGTCAAAAAATGACACTTTGGGATGGCAGCCGACCCGGCCTGCCATCCCAAAGTGTCACTGCTCGACAAGTTGGGAATGAGACTCAAAGATCGACTGTCTTATAACGAGGAGCTTTGAATGATGGAAAGTAAGAGTCTAACTTAAGTTGACCCAACCCAAGTAAATAACTTATTTGGGTTGATTCAGCTTATTTATTAGGATTGGACCCAATTTAATTCAGAGGAGTAAAATTACACTGCTGAAGGAAGTTGATCCAAACCAAGTGAATTGAATTGGCCCAACAAAACTGAGGGAAGACACTCAATAGGGTGTCTGTGACCACCATCAGGCTCACAGGCCATCATCAAATTACAGAACATACAAAAAAGGCAGTATTTGTCCTAAACACAGTGCAACATGTCAGTGACCAGTAACACAAAGGCCATCGATGTCACAAGCAGCATTCAATGACACGGCCAGAACAAGCCCCCCCTCTGTTTTCTTGGTTAGCAGGTTGACATGTGACAAGTCCCGCCCCAATAAAATATGATTGGTTGCCTTTGGACACAAAAAAGTTGAAGCGTTCCAAAAAGACACTCGTTGCAAAACGTTTTCTCTACGCGGCTGCAAACGCTCTCGCCAAACACCTGAAGAAGACACTTGTGCTCAGAGAAAAACAGAGCTTGAAACAGCAAGGCCACTGTCTCCCAGGAGTAATCCTGTTTCTAGTTGGAAAGGCAGCGTACAAAAGCTTCATAAATCACTGCACAGTCTTCCCCCGAGATAAATTAAGTGTGTCCTAACTTTTGACACAATTCCAAGGAGAGATTTGCTTTTGAATGCAGGCCCAGATTTTTACTGTCTCGAAAGGGGAAATTGTATTTTCAGCAAGATTGCATAAAACATTGATGACTGAGTGTTTGTCGACCGTCTGAAATAAGAAAAAATATTGTTTAAAATTTGAATTTTTGGCAAATGTGCCACTCACCAAGCTATAATCCAAAGCACGTGGTGTAGCAAGTCACTAAGCAGGGTGGGGCTTTGTGAATTAATTAAACTGGACTTTGTACGTAGCATATTTAAGAACTTGAAGGGTTTTATAGATGTAAATACTGAGAAAGTATCAAAACACTCAATCCACCGATAAATTCATTCAAATGAGCCATCAGGACTTCTGTAGGGATGTGACGTCACAACTATACAGTCGCCGCCCTCAGCCGCACCCCCGGCACAGCCGTGGTGGCGGAAACATAGTAAGTGGTGTCTGCTCAGGCCTGTGAAAACTAACCAATCAGAACAGACTTGGTTTATTGGGAGGAGGTCCTCATGTAGACAGGAAGTTGGACAGATCATTCAAACAGAAGGTGAAAAGAGGTGCTGCAGCAATCGAGCACATGAGATTATTATTATTAAACATCAAAGCATGAACACATTTTGTAGAAGCAGGTTCACTTTTTCTTTCTCTTTATTTAATTCATTGTCCTGCAAGGTTAGAGATGGAAGACTTGAATGTGGAGTACAAAAGATTTGTAGGCCGACTGCTGTCTCTGTGCAACTCGCTGTCCTCGGATTGTCTGCTGCTCATACCTCTCATGGTCCTGTGAACACAGCTGAATATGAGCATCTGTCCAGATGTCATTCTGTTATTGCTAAGCTTTCCAAGTATGATGATCTACTGGCTCTTAGATCCGAGCACCCGGCAACGCGGGGATGTTACCGGGACTATTGACGGTGGTTTGTTTGGAGTCTCTGTAATCGTTTAGCAACCGTATCAGTGCTCGTTTTCTTTTTGTATCATTTACCTCCAATAATCAGCAGCTGGTTTAATGACATGGAATTCATTGTTTTATTAGGCTTTTACCGGCCATTTATTGGTATTTTACTGGTCTTGTATGGATTTTTTCATGTTGACTATACTCACTGGAGGAGACTGAAGCATTGAGTGTGTCCTCTGCTGCTAACGTAAGCAGACTGGAGCCTGATTCATCATCGCTGGCCCACCTCTGGGTCCGTGTCAGGACATGTATATTCTCTGGAAGTCTACCTCTGTGCTCATGGATTACAGAGGGGGGTGTTTTGGGAAACCAGAATGGTCTGGTCTTGGGGGGTGTGCTGCCATTGTAAAATTTTATCCAGCAAGTGCTCCTCAATGCTTCACCAACTTTTTTGTCACGTTGACACATGTTCAAGTGACAAAATATGTTTTTTTGTAATTTTCGGAGAGGTGATCGTTAGATAACAGGATTACTGTTGATCGTGAACATAAAAATATTTCTGTTTCTAGTTGGAAAGGCAGCGTACAAAAGCTTCAGAAATCACTGCAAAGTCTTACTCTGAGATAAATTAAGTTTGTCCTAACTTTTAACAAGATTTCCAAGGAGAGACTTGCTTTTAAATTCAGGCCCAGATTTGTATTGTCTCCAAAGGGGAAATTGTATTTGCAGCGAGGTTGCAGAAAAAGTACAAATCATATTCAAGTGACAAAATATGTTTTTGGTAATTTCGGAGAGGTGAACGTTCCAAGATAGCAGAAGTATTTTTGTGTTCACGATCAACAGTAATCCTGTTTCTAGTTGGAAAGGAAACTTTTAACAAGTTTCCCAAGGAGAGAATTGCTTTTAAATTCGGGCCCAGATTTGTGTTGTCTCGAAAGGGGAAATTGTGTTTACAGCGAGGTTGCATAAAAAAGAAAAACCATGTTCAAGTGACAAAATATGTTTTTGGTAATTTCGGAGAGTTGATGGTTCCAAGATAACAGAAATATTTGTATGTTCTTGCTGGGAAACTGAATGAAAGGAGTACGTTCTGGAAAGAAATCACACCGGGAAGATAGAAAGGGCCCGGTGTGAACATACGCTTACATCAGCAGTGTGTTATGTGATGGCAAAGTGAAGTCGATCCATCAGCTGTTGTTGACAGGGCTTTTAAGACTGATATATACACAGTTCAGGGTTTGAACTCTCAACACCATCGGCACATGAAAACACATATTTCACTTTGACCGAGCACTTTCACGTGTATCTTTTCCTCCGGCTGCATTTTATAAATGTTCAGCTGTAAATTTGAGGTCACCACTCAGTCAACATGGACACGATCTTAAGGTAAGCAATCAAATTAAGGCTAAAACACTCTGTGAACCCGACCCCGCTCGATGGGTCTTTCAGCATTAGATTTTCCTTGAATCTGTGTGCTGTTCTTCTAGGTGCTTCGGTTTCCACCCACACTCCCACATCAAGACATTCAGATTAACAATTGATGAAGTAGGAAGTCTGAATTGCTTGTAGGCGTGAATGTGTTTGTCCGCTGCCCACCGCTGTGCGACCGCTGCCCTTGCCTCTCCTCCACTTTGTGAATGGTGCCCACGTCTCTCGCTCCATCCACTTCACACTGTGTGAATGTTTTATTCATTTAATGTGTATTTGTATAGGGACAGGTATGTAGCATTACCTGCCACACACTACAGCATCCCTTGCCTAGATGGGCCTTTAAAATATATGTCCTTGAGTTTGGCCTCTTGCGTTGATGTTTAATCTGCCAGATTATTGTTGTAGAAAGACAGCAATTGTGGTCATACTTATTTTTGCAGCACCTAGAAGTAGCTCAATGTCCTGCAGATTCATATTTTTAATATAAGTTAGATGATACATATAAGGTATATGGTTAGCCTGAGTTTCTATGTTTTCTTTTTCTACAGTTTTTTCTGTTTACTCTGCAGTTTATCCTGGAAAAGGATCATTTGATTTAATTCAATTATTTATGTAATCTTGTAACATGTAATTATTTGCTATCGATCGCTGTTTCACTACATCAGTGTCACCCAGAGCAATTGCTGCTGCAGAATATTGATTGTGAGCCGGTCTGGTGGTTGGTATCGATTATCACACCACTTTGGAGGAAATACTCCCTCTCAGACAAGGTACCTTTTTATAAATGTCACTGAATGCAAATGTCATGTCTAAATAATTCAGGCTGTCCATTTCAAACTTGGCTTGACATCTACATTTACTTTACAAAGAGGCTGCACTTATGACAGACGCTGGCTTTTCCTTTGCTGCTCAGTGGATGGCAGCTGAAGAATGTGTCTGCCGGATGTGAATGTGCATGTCAGTGTAAGAGAGAGTTAAACAGTGTTGTATACTTATACCACTCCCTGGAAAAATGCATGTACTGTAGCTGCTTTATGATTTACTGCATTGTGTCTTCTCTCACTGCCAGGAACGCTCCTGGAAAGAAGTTATAACGACTGTGCTGACACCAGATCTCAATGTTTCCTTTCATCTCAGTAACATTGTTGGACACAATAGATTTCGTCCTTGTCACCGACAAGGAATGTTTGACTTTCACCTCCCGAGTGAAGCTGCTCGTCTCTCAGCACTTCAGTTTTAGTTACAGTGTGTCTTAATGCTAATATAAGATATTATACATTTGAAGCAGTGTCATCAACATAATTAGCTATATTTGTAGTTAAGTTAAGTTTCATTCTTGATGGTGGAGGTGGTTAAGCAAAACGATTTAAATACAAATCCCAAAACTCACTTTTTTTGGGATGATTTAACTCAAATTGTTTCTACTTTCTAACCCAATTTCATCCCGGCTATTCTTTGGCATGCTTATGTCTTTTTGTCCTTCCTGTCATTCACTCCTCTCACACATGCTCACTCGTACTGTCCTGCTGTCATTATCTTGGACTGTCAGTCAGTTTTTGGTCACATCGATCCAGTAGCATAGCCCATCATCTTGCTGCATTTTCTTTTTAATACGATCATCTCTCTGCTCCTTACTTCATCTATGCTGCTGTTTCGAGTGCCCCCCTCCGCCTCACCATCACTGCCCAGTCTTCGGGGATTCACCAGCTTCATTATTCCATCAGCGTGTCTGGCCCGGTGGTTATCAACCACTACCACCGAAAACCTTCTGACGAGACTCAATTGTCACATGTCTGCTTCCAAATAACATTATCTTTACTTCATTCACTTGTCTCTCCTCATTGACCTGATGGTTAAGACTCTACAAGTCCATAAACTTTGTCATTTGGGAGGAAAAAGAGAAAATAGAGACAGAGTTCTTGTCTATACTTCCTCTTTCCTCTTCTACTTATCCTCCACATTTTATCCTCTTCTTCATCTGATCCTGTCTTCCTTGTGTTTCGGTCTGGGGACCTGGTGGACTTGATGCGGAGAGATCCTCCTCTCTCTTTCAGCCTGAAGACCAAAATAGGTAGTAAATAGTTGTTACCTACATGAATGTTTGGATGATCTGACACTCACTTGTAGGAAGACAACATGCCAACAGCACAACACGAGGGGTTGCTTTCCAGTAGAATATAAACAATATCTTTACGATGTGTTTAATTCATTTCAGTTTCAGTTCGAAGGGTTTCCATAGTCAGGATTGTGACGGAGACGGCAGTGAATACAGAACAGACTGTGGGTGAGTGACAGGTTCAGAGTAAAGAAAAATAAGAATTGCTGAGCTGGAAGCAGAGGTGATGAAAAGAAAAGTGTAAATCTCAAATATTGTGCTGAGGTGAGGGATCAAAGTGTGAACGACTGGCGGCTTAGAGAAGGTGAAGAAAGAAGAAAGAGGGGGATTAAGGAGGAAAGTGTTTACTGTACAGCGAGCATGTGAAACGTTGGACTGACTGCCCTCTCCATGAATCCTGATGAAAGCAATGATCCTTTTGTTGATTTCATCCCATTTAATCCACTTCAGCGGTGAGGAGGATGAGATTAAAGGGAAGAGGAAGGTTATAAGGAGGAGTCATAAAGGCCGAAGGCGACCGAGCCGAGAGAAAATAGTCACGTTAAAAAGGAGAATTACTTTTTCTTTCCTGCAAACTACGTATAATTTTCAGCAATCATAATATCTATAAAGATCGCAATGATTTTACTAATTTAACTGGGATGTAGTGAAATAACTGAACCCTCCTCAGGTCAAGCACAAGCGAACAGGTCAGACAAAGACATCACCGACAAGTCTCTCGTCCATTTCGCTCTGATATCGCATAATTACTGCAGTTGCAGACGGGCGAATTTATCCAGGGAGCTGCTGAACAGCTCAACAGACATTTATATTACCGTTGACAGCTTGGATATTATTCTTAACATCTGTGCTCGTTTGACAGGCAGGTAGGTTGTCTCAAAAAGGCCCGCAGTCAGATAAAACAGGCAAATGACATGTCATGTCTGAGCTATGGTTCAAAGGGAAATAAAAGCATGAACCACATGACTTCTCTTTTTCAGGCTGTCATCTGATGTGACAAAAAAATGAAAGAGGAGGAAAACAAGAGTTGGAAACGACACACGCACGGAGGAAGGCGAGTTCAGATTTGATGTGTGTCGCTTCAGACAAAAGCAACTCTGTCTTCCACACTGTGAAAAAAAAACATCACGTCTAAAACTTCCTGCCAATCTTTCATGGATGTGATTGAAAATGTCCCTGATGACATGTTGAACGTTTGATTTGCATAGAAGATGAGTCACGAGTGCAGCTGAGTTCACTGAGCGACTGACTGAGCGAACTCAGCTGCTGAAATTAAATAATCAGTTGAAAAAGGCTCTTCTGCCTCGTTAGAAACCCAAAACCAGCAGCTTTTTTTTGGTCAAATATCAGCAAATCAGCACTGTTTTAATAATGTTGTGTTACAGGTTTGACGCTGGCACCGAAAACCAGAACACCAGCCATCGTTCTCTGTGAAAGGAAACAGGTTACAGACGCTTTATAGCCTTTCAAATCTCAAGTGATGTGTGTGTTACTCCAAAGATACATTTAAGGTAGATTACACTTTAAAGGGCCACTCCGTAAGGAAAAATTAGGAAAAACGACCCCTGATAATGTCATTTCGGTGTCATTGTTATGTCAGCACTTAAGTGTGATGCTAAATGACTGATGAAGCCCTTTAGTTGGAGAGAATGAGTTACAAAAAGGCTAGACTTTCTTTGGCTCGGCAGACACAGAACAATATTATAACTCGGACTCGTGTCTGGCATCCAGATGAATTTATGTATTTATTCATTTTTATTTTTCTACCCACCAACTCTTGGGGAAAATATCATGTTAGTCATGAACTGTTGGTGCCGTGCAGACTGCAGGCAGTGGGTTTATCAGGGGATAGGAATTTTGCTTACCCTTTTCCTAAATAAGCTATTTCACAATGAGCAATAAAACACATACCAAAGGCCATTATAACAGCTGGATGTATGAACAGTAAACTGTAGGTGAACTGGAAAATAAAATATGCTGTAAGGAAACCATTGTAAAAAAAAAAACACACGCTAGAATCTGAGGATGGAGATGTGAGGCAGTGCTGCGTGATGGACAGGTGCTTTCTGCAGAGCGCAGCGCTGAACTGCCAAAGAAATGTCCAAAGGTAGCGTTACAGCAGAAAAAAGATCTCTGATGACGTCAGCTGGTGCCTTCGAGGAGTGTGTGTGTGTGTGTGTGTGTGTGTGTGTGTGTGTGTGTGTGTGTGTGTGAGAGAGAGAGAGAGAGAGAGAGAGAGACTGGAGAGCAGCGCGTCTCCCTCAGCGGTTAGACCGGAGGAGAGGGACTTTGGCGGGGACGCAGAGGAGGGTAAAACCCGCATGAACTCACTCTCTGCACTTTATAATCCGTTAATACTTTCTTCAAACACATTTTGATCCGACATCGACAGATTATACAGTAAGTCGTCTCAGCTCACATTTTATAGCAGCTCATATTTGAATGTGGTTAAACCAGGACGCGACTTTAACAGAGTGTGTATTTGACTTCATATGCGGGTTTTTTTGCGTTTGCTTCACACATTTGCTTATTTTGCATGACCTCGGAAATAGACATGAGATCATTTTAACATCAGGGAGTTGTAATGCATGGCTGAAGCGTATCGCTTTAAATGATAAAGTGCTGTTGTGGTGTGAACTCATGATAGATGTCTTTTAGACAAAGCGTTAGTAGTTTTAAGTCAGATCCAGATCTGCCCGGACTTTGTGTCCCTTTTCATAAACTTACGTTATTTATAGTATATCTAGGTACACCCACTCTATCTCCAGTGATGTTTGTAAAAATCTGTGTAAGGCAACTAATTGATGTCCACATCTCTCTGTTGTCTAGATTTCGGAATGCGCCACTCGTGCGTAAAACCCTGACACCGTCTCCAAAGCGCGCAGGAAGCACCGAGGACACACCACCACCCGAAACCACAAACAACCATCATAAACCTGATCGTGGACGCGTTCAACCTTTAAAAAAAAAAAAAAATCATTTTGAATCTGCCATACGGGGGGAGGAGAGAGTCAGAGGAGGAAGGAGGGGAAGGATATATTGTGGGAGGACAAACGCAAATAAGGGCAGGATGAGATTTTTTTCACTTCATAATGGAAAAGTGATGGAATGAATCCGCGCGGAGACGAAGGAAGTCTCACATGTTTTTTAAAGACCTGGAGATGGAGATTCAACCCTGAAACAGAGCTGATAGTGGAGCGCTCATCTCAGTGAGCATGAAGCAGGGCGTCTGGAGCGGACTGGACACTGAACGCATCCACATTTTCCCGCGGACGAAACCTCAGTTTGAGATTTTCCCTGGAGGACTTAAATCCAACAGGATGATTAATTATGCATGATTTCCTTACACCACTCTGTGACTGTCTGTACAGTGAGTAGGGAGGGAAGAGTGCATGGGAACGGCTCATGTATCCCTACGTTTTTTCTCTCTTTGTAACATCCTAGAAACTGAAGCAACTGTGAAATTACTGACTGTAAATTAACTCGTGAGCTGCTGGTGGTCCCTGGACCTCTTCTGATGCTACACATTGGTCTCATCTCAGTGGTCTGCCAGGCTGAGCTCCTCTCCGGTGATGTAATGGAGGGTAATCCCACTTTACCTTAACTTTTTTTTTTTTTTTTTTCTTGCCAAACTGTGCATATCCAACTTTTCAGGCTCAGATACAAATAGCTGATGCATCCTATGTGAGAACATGTCTAGAAAGGAAGACAAAGACACTAATGTTTCTCTAATAGACTAAATTTTTTTTTCAAAATCGGTGGATATTCGTCTCTTAGTTTGACAGCTTCCACCTTGCTTTCTCTTTAAACATGGAGAATGTGACTATCCCCAGCGAGCCACTGCCAGTCTGCAACGACTCTGTGGACTTCTACTCCCTCACGTCAGGAAACGGCACTGACCTGAACTGTACTCCCCCCATTTACCCCTACCCTGACTTTTACGTCATCCTGCCAATCATCTACTCTGTGATCTGCGCAGTGGGACTGACAGGCAACACGGCTGTCATCTACGTGATCCTCAAAGCCCCCAAGATGAAAACTGTAACTAATATGTTCATCCTGAACTTGGCCATCGCTGACGATTTGTTCACGTTGGTGTTGCCCATCAACATAGCCGAACACTTGCTGCACTACTGGCCTTTCGGTGAGGTTTTGTGCAAAGTCATCCTCAGCATCGACCACTACAACATCTTCTCCAGTATCTATTTCCTGACGGTCATGAGCATCGACCGCTACCTGGTTGTTCTGGCCACGGTGAGGTCCAAACGCATGCCTTACCGCACCTACCGAGCCGCCAAAATAATCTCACTGTGTGTCTGGATCCTCGTTATCCTCATCGTCATGCCTTTCACTGTTTTTGCTGGCGTCTACGTCAACCCGATCGACGAAAGGAAGAGTTGCGTGCTCAGCTTCCCCATCCCTGAGAGTTTGTGGTTCAAGGCGAGCCGGATCTACACGCTCATCCTGGGCTTCGCCATCCCGGTCTCGACCATCTGTATCTTATACACCATGATGTTATACAAGCTGAGGAACATGCGGCTCAACAGCAATGCCAAGGCGCTGGACAAAGCCAAGAAGAAAGTCACCATCATGGTGTTTATAGTCTTGGCTGTGTGCCTCTTCTGCTGGACGCCGTTCCATCTCAGCACCATCGTGGCTCTGACGACCGACCTGAGGACCACGCCGCTGCTGATCGGGATCTCCTACTTCATCACCAGCCTGAGCTACGCCAACTCCTGCCTCAACCCGTTCCTCTATGCCTTCCTGGACGACAGCTTCAGGAAGGCCTTCAAGAAGATGTTGGAATGTAGACCAGCCTGAATGTACAATTAAACCTGTCGGGGAGGTCGATAGAGACTGAGTGAGGACAGACTGACTGAAAAATGGGATGAGAAAGATCGACTCAGACATCAAATCTGATTTCCTCTGATTTGATGTGGTTGGTTTGTTAAAGCTGCACTGGGCAAACTGCACATGGTTTGCACAGGATAGCAAGAGGGAGCTTTCTTTTATTCATCTTTCATACATAGAAAACATGTAAAGTTACGTCTAAACTGCACACAACATTGTTAACGTTGTTAAAACCCTGTCATTTAACGCTTTATACAACAGTAAACCAAAGTGATGAGAGAGGAGTCTGAGTCCAGTCAGAGCTGTTTGGGCAGAGCTCTTGAGTTTAAATTCATCACTTCCTGTGGGCGGAGAAGATCTTGTGCCAGCAAGTCAATCAGAAGCTGGACTGTTTGCCGGGTGCAGCTTTCTATGACTCTGAGAGGGCAGTGAGAGGATATTGTCAGTTGACAGAAATGGGCAATATTGCTTGCAATAGGGAAAGATAAGGACTATAATGGTTTTCAATGTGCAACAGTTTTGTTACACTGTAAGTGTTGGGAGAACGTGATAAAATCTGATTGTTTTTCAGGCGAGGACAGAAAATTAAACTGACTTTTTTTCAGCGAAGGTAAAAAAAAGAATCCAACAATTAGGAGGCAGCGAGTCGAGATGGGTCGCCGCAAATAGTCGTGACCTTCACCGGACTCCATCTGACCTCAGAGGACCGAGGAACACCTCTGAGGGCTCGAACATCTGCTGCGTGGAGACAATACAGTTCAACACCGACTTGCACGCTGCCAATCAAATCAACGTCATGAGAACAGTCAGGGTTGGAGGGTTACAGGTGTTATGAATCATTTTGTGATATTACAAAAAACTACAAAATCAAAAGTGGTTGATGACATTGAAATATTGTGCGATCATGTATGCAAACACTTAATCTGCCTTTAAATTACGCTGTGTTTTTGAGCAAGTATCTCTCAATCAAACCAAATCATATATATTTTGTGGATTGCAGGAGGTTTTAGAGTTCTGGTTCTTTGATGGATGGCGTTGTTTGGATGAAGAGCGTCTCTGGTACACTTTATTTTTTCAGGATGTAATTGTTAAAGGAATGAAAAAAGGAACCTTACCAACCCTGACAACAGTACTGTAGGCCTGTCAGAGGACAGCCGTGGGACAGGAGGGCTATGTAAAATTGTATTCTGTGTTTCTCTTCATGGCTTTTTTTCTTTTTTCATGAGCTTTTGTCGCCCCCTGTTGTCAACGGGGAGGTGTTACCTGTAAATGCAGCCAGAGCCAATTACAGTGCTGAGACACTGCTGAGGGGAGTCACACATCTACATCTCTAAACATTGTTGGTGGATATTTATGAAAATAATCTTTTGGTATCTGTCTTGAACCTCGCATGTCGACAGTTAGAAAGATTTGTTAGAATATCTGCAATCGAATGAGATTCACATGAATACTTTGCAAATACTGTGTCCATTTAGTGTCAGAGCTTCACTATGTAAAATCTTTTAAAAATGATTTAAAAGGTCCAGTTTGTAAGATAGCTGACTGCTGAGTCTGATGCTTTGGGTTGGTCGGTCAGGCTCAACATGTGAACATGGCTCTCATGATTGTTGTTTGTTTAACCAGTTCTTCTGATCGTGGGTGGATGATGCCTGTTTGCAACATCTACTCCGCAGTAACACACATCACACTTCAAAAAATTATAATTTGCCTGGAAAATGTACTCTCAGTATATAAATCAAATGGAAATTTTATAACATAAGTTCTATACAAAGTGTCTTGCACTTATATATACATAGACTTAATAATCACATAAAATTAAGGGGAACTTCTACATAAACACATAAATGTGTTTTTATGTGTTTATTATTCAATTATTCCACATGATAATAACACAATTCAAATTGGTTAGTCTGCCTCCTAAATCACACATTTATTTACTTTACACACTTCACATTAAATGTGACCCTTTACAGTCAATAGTTGCAATAAAACTACATGGAAATATACCTCAGTGTTGATACTTCAGTCAATGTGGCAAATAAGGCAAATTATTATTTTTGTTAGAGTACATCCGACTTACCTGCTTACAGATTTTTAAACTTTTTCTTTCTGTGATCCAGCTTCACTGATGCTCTTTATAGGAATGTAGCATTCAAATGTTAATCAAACAGAAATACTCTGGTGTGTGTCATTATGTAACTCTCCACACGTCTCTCAAGTTTGTGAAGGAGGATCAACAGACAGTTTACTTCTTATGAGTGTTTTTGAGTTTTACACATTATGATCCTTTAATTGTTTCTAAATCCTGACACACAGTGTAACTCCTCTCAGATCTGATGACTCTGAAGACCTTTGTTCTGTATGGCTCTGACTGCAGCACCAGAAACTATTCTGTATGTCCGGCTGTAAATAGTTCTGTCTTTTTTTTGCCATTTACCTGTACAGAGGAAAGTCACCGAGATGCGTGTATAGTCAAATATTCTGTAAATTGTGTCACATAAGAATATAAAATTTGAGTTGAAGATTACGAATCATTGTCTTTGATGCAGCCTATTATTAAGACTTCTGACATCTGATGTCATTTATTTGATTATTTTAGAAATCTATCATGTCTGTCAATAATTAAATCAATAAATATACGTTTATTTTCCCACCGTGCTCGTGTGTTTTTAGCATTTTTGGAATCAAATTAGCTGCATCCGACACATTAGAAGAACAGGTCATCACATGCTAGACAAAGATGTTTTTATTATTATTATCCGTAATCAGGTTGTCGCCAGGGTCAGCGGAGAGATCCTTCACGTGGGCGAAGACATCGGCTCTCAGCTGAAGGGCAGCAGGATGGATTAGTGGTTCGAGCTTCTTGTCAGCAAAAGGTCACCGATTCAGTCTCAACAGCAGCCTGTTGTGATGTACTGCTGAGCTGTCCACGGGCTGATAATGTAGCAGGGAGATGATGCAGAGCAGCAGATACTGAGTGGCTTGTTTACAGTACGATGGATGGATCTGAAAGCAGGAATAAAAATGTATGAGAATATAATATTATTAAACCTACAGTACAGCAATATTTTCATATTAGCATTCATTTAAAAGACCTTTAATGCAAATAAAGTGTACTCTAATAAACCTAGCTGTTGCTACCTTCCCAGCCAGGCCGTCCTCATCAGGAAAACAACCATATAGGTTGACTGTGAAAGCAGCTTATTACGCTCCATTTTTACATTTCGTTGTTAGGCAGTGACCTCCAGTGGCCAAAGTAATTATTACAGCAACAAATGAGGAAGTCAACCAGCACAGGACTTTCACCCAGGAGACCATTGTTCCTGTCCAGCGTGACAGCAAAACTCAATGGAAATGAGGTTCTGTACTTAACACAGGTACGTTTGTAACCAAAGGTACATAAGCAACAATTATTTTAAGGCATACCACGATGTTTTCCTGAACCTAACCAAACTGTGACCATGTGTTGTTTCGAGAGTGGCTGGCGATTGACCAATTCAGTCGTTCAGGTGTTGGTGATGGTGGTGACCAAACCAGAGATAAACGCAGACTTAAAAAATAATGTAGGAGATTGATTATTGTATATTTTTCCTTCTCTTCAACAGATCCCTTCGAAAATCAACAATGAATTGGTCCAAAGTAAACCTTAGTCAAAGCTTGCTAAAGTTTTTTGCTCCACTATAAAGCTCCAAAACTATTAAAAAGACATCATTGAGCCACACTGTTGCACTGGGGGACATGTTCCTTCATTACAATGAACAAAGTCCCACGTGGACTGTCCTGCTACCCCCAAAACATTCAAAACAAGATATAATAATTCAGGTGATTACAGCCAATACCATCACTTAGTGAAAAACAGACACTTCCAATCCTCCAGCGTTTCTCAGTGGTATCATATTAGCGTCACTGTCAAAAAGTTGACTGGATCGTTTCCTTTTTGCTCAAAAAAGAGTTTATTCATTCTGACTGGATCCCCGTTTCCTCAGAGATTTCGTGCCAGGTGACAAATGAAACTGCAGGGCAACAGTACCGGACCTTCGTCGTACGTTCGCAGTTTGGTTAGGTTCAGGAAAACATTGTGGTTTAGGTTAAAATTATTACATTCCTTGTAATTTCAGTTACAATGTAGCTGCAGCTACATTATGTACTTAACGTAACTTGTTACTACGTTAGTAAGTTAAAATAACTCACTGTTTTCTTGTGGTTTCATACTGTACTCGAACAGCGGTCTCCTTTATGAGTCTTGTGCTTGTTTTGTAACCTGTCCTCCAGCAGTATGTAGTAGTAATAATCTAATATTTAAACACAATATGTTTATAACTCTGTATACATGCAGTATGATAGGACCAGTACTTTGAGGAGGATGGTGAAATTATTTTCCCTTCCTGTCTTTCTTTGCTTTACTGTCTCTCTCTGTCATACTTTCTCTCTGTCAGTGCAGCGTAAACAGCAATACTCAACTCTGTTTCCACTTTATTGTAAAAGGGACCACAGTAGCTCAGGAGATCAGACAGATGCTCCTCTGCATCAAATGTCTGCATTAAGTGATAAAATGTTTCATTCACCAGACAAAGTTTAAATACAATTCCCTTTGGTTGGACTGGAAATCCAGCTGTATGAGTGAAACTGTTGACGTGTCAGGTAACAGCTGGCTTTATTTTCTCCTCACAGTCCTCACTGTAGTATGCTGGTGACTTAATGCATATACAAGTAAAGTGTGTGTGTGTGTGTGTGTGTGTGTGTGTGTGTGTGTGTGTGTGAAGTAGTATCTGTTTGAAAGAATGATGGATGAGCGCCTCCAAGTGGTCATTTTGATACAGAAATGCTCATTTCAATGTGTGTGATTAGACACAACTATCACTAGAGGGCAGTGCTGGTCCATGTAGACTTTCCTCTGTGTGTGTGTGTGTGTGTGTGTGTGTGTGTGTGTGTGTGTGTGTGTGTGTGTGTGTGTGTGTGTGTGTGTGTGTGTCACTACCTCCTAGTTGGATACTTTCCAATATTTTCACTGGAAACACGGACTTGGCAGGTTGAAGCAAAAGTAAAAATAGCCTCACACTTACTTACTCACTCGTTATAGATATTAGAGGAAATCTTACTAAAGCTGATGGTGTTTGTCAAGTTTAGGTACTATAACTCCAACTGTGTTCCAGATGTAGTTATCAGCACTGTAAACCAGCTGTAGATGGCAGTGTGTAGCTGTAGATGGCATGTCTGAATGTATGACTCCCTCCAGGGGAAGTACTCTCTCTACTCCCTCTGCCGCCTTCTGCTTCCTCGCTCTCATGTACAGTACATGCATGTACACTTCACCACGAACACAGACCTTCCATCACTCTCACATCTCCGAGGAACCGCATGTCATCCTAAACATTAACCTCTATTTTTCAAAAAAAGGTCATGCGGCCCCCACGGTATATGGCTTCTGAAGTATGGAGATGTTAGTCATGGTTAAATGATAAGCTGTGGTAACAGCCCCGTGAGGCTCATGAGGACTTGCATTTATATAACACCTTTCTAGTCTACTGCCTACTCAAATTACTTTCCAACACATTCGGACACAGATGAAACAGCCAAGCGTGCTCCCGAACCTCTTGTCAAAAATATCAGTTTTTACCCACTGGTGCCCCGTTTACAAATGTTAAAACGTAGCCTTGAGGCGAAACCGCTGGCTTGACAGTCTCGTCGTCGACCACCTTCCTCTTTACGTCCAGATATGAAAGTCAGGTCATAAAAATGTAATGTGAACATGATACGACAGACGCACGGATGTCAAATGGGACACGTGACGCATACAAATGTGAACGTACAAGCAGTTTGCAGAAACGTTCCCTGCCGGCATTTTATCCTGGTGACTGGGCATCACTGGGAATCAAACCATCGATCTGCCAGTCTTAACGAGAGGCAGGGATTTTTTCTGCAGACTGAAGTGGGTTACAACCTGCCTTCTTTGACTTACTCACTCTCAACAGAGGTTCCCTGTTTCTGCAGTTTGGGTTTTTAACGTGCAAATGTTCAAATAAAGTAATTTTTAATGGGCTGTGTTATTTGCTGCACACTGGCCTTCCCCATGCAAAGGAGGACGACAAGCTATTTAGCAAGCCAGTTACACACTAAACCAACGCGCCTTTGTTTACCCTCAGATATTGAGGCTTTGTTGTTGAGGGTATTTTTTGGAAACACAAGTGAGCTTTACCACTCCAGAGACCTGTAAACCTCTCAGAGGCTGAGAGATGATATATGTGAGCACGAAGCCTCCAGGAAACTGCGAGGCAAAGAAAACTTTCTCTGGGTTCGAAAAGGCAAACTACGGTTTATATCTTTGTACAACCGCATATCACAACACCGAAAGGCTTTCGTTGGATTTTAAAGTGAACATTTATTTTGATGATTTTCCGAGTAATTTGTCTGGAAATGAATTTTGAAACAGCACGTCTGAAATGACTCAAACTAATGAAAATTCAATGAAATAGCTGACAGATAATTTACAAGAGAAATCAAATCTGTCATGTGGCGATATCAGGGAAGATGAGATTTTTCATTCATCAGTTTGGGTAAAAGGCAAGTGCAGATGGTGCCAATGTTTTTATATGGGTTTTGGGGGAAAAAAAATACTTTAATGTGATTAAAATGAAAAACAGCTCATGTCTGCAACTCATTAAAACATTTCAGCTGCAGCCCGCATAGCACTTAACTTGTCTTCAGAAGAAAAACATTGTTGGTCATGTAACAAGGCCAATATGTGACACTTTACAGCGCTGCGTCTGTCCTTCACTACAGCTAGAACATCCTGTAGTGGAGAAAAAGTGCATACATTGCTCAATACAAGGCCAAATAAGGTTGACCTCTATACCACAACACCTTTATTGTGAGTTTGTTCCCCCTCAAGACAGCAGTGACAATTACGTTATGAATCCATGCTTACACACTCAATTTGAAAGGACAGTGAATGTATACAGGAAAATGGCTTCTGGCTTTAAATGTAATCCCTGAAGGGCTTTCGTTCTATACATTCATGGGAACAACAAGGCCGGGATCATGTCTTCTTTCAACACAGTGTCAGTACACTGCAGGCGCTGCCACTGACATAGCTTGTTTCTGTTTTGCAGATGTTTCTGTCGGACTGTTTTTCTGATCTTCTGGACCACTCCGCGGTCAGGATCTGAATATGTTCATGCAGCTAAAGTTACATGGTTGGCTGTTGGAGGAGATGATAAGAAGGTAACTTAATGACATGCACCGACCAGGATGTTCTTCTCACTCCCAACTCGTCAAATAACAGCCAACAAGGCTGCCAAACATCCGACCACAGTACGAGTTACACCTGGATATTTTTTAATGGAGACCGGCAAACCTTCCCATCCGTTTTTGTGGCAGCCAAATCCAACTGTTTTTAATGTGAATCGGGACCATTTCCATCAATTATCATGGCATTTGAAGCCAAACCACAATTTTTTCCTAAATTTTTTTGTGCGTAAACCTAATCAGAGCATAAGCACAGTTGTGTGTGAGAGAGACACTGGCTGGCTGCAACATAAAACAAAAATACTTAGCTTACATGTATTCTAGCGATTGGATTGCGCCATCAGGACGCCCAACACCTTGAGACTTTATGCAGCAGTGCATCACAATACTTATTACCATTACTACTGAGAGAGGACAGATGAGAGGACAATATGATACAGTTGGCAGAGGACCTTCGGTTGAGATTGTTTTTCTCACTGTAAGTTGCTAACGTTTCTCCACGGTCAAGGAGGTGCATCCACACTCAAAGCAATACTGCTGCAGACAGCAGCTCGATGTCTGTAAGCCATATTTTTATTATGGCATTATATTTATGTACACTTTCAGTCGTGCTCCATTTCATTGTTTAGACCATGCAGTCTCGAAAAGGTTAGTAGTGAAAGGGAGAAAAGAGGCAGAAAGAGCACATCAGCATCATTTAGCAGCCGGTGCTGAAGCGTCCTGTTCTTCAGACTTTCCCCGTCATAAACCAGAGGAGAAGCTATCTGCATTCCTCTCCTCATTCTGGTTGTTTGGGAGACTGATAAAAAAACAACAACAAAGTACCAGTCTGAGTGATGCCAGGATCAAACTAATGATATCAGGTAAATGACTTTGACCCAGGACTCTTCATCATCTGGAGCCCAAAATGGCATCCATCTGTCCGTCTGCAGCGCCTGCTTTCCCATGAGTGACTTCAAAAATCTATTTTTACAGAGCACTCTCCTGTTGTTCTCACCATTCCTTCCTGTGCAGTTTTATTGGACTAATTATTATTTACTATCAGCTGAAAGGCTGCACGTTTATCAGAAGTCGACATTCTGCAAACTGATTCAGAACTCGCAACATCACAAGGGCCTTGGAAACACATGGACGCCATCGAAGTTAAAATCGATCGATCTTTACCTGACTTTTAGCAGCGTGCACCAGGAGTGCTTGAAGGTCAGAAGTTGGAAATCGACCTGACTTGAGCGCAGCATTATTCTGGTTGTGAACCAGATTTTACGCCAGCCTGAATCAACCAAACCAGACAGACTTTAAATATTCCTTCACCTCCTCCCTGGAGTTTTTTCTGTCCAATCATTGCCACAATCTCTGATCCAGACACTGATACCGCTGCTGTACTGCCGGGATCATGACTCTGGGCTGTCGACGTCTGTTGCCTGGAGAAACATGGATTAATGAAGCTCACTCTCACGTTTAAAATTGCCTCAGCTTCACCAGCTATCTCAAGATCCCCAAATTAGATATCTCACCGCATTTTTGTTGAGAATTGCGGCGTGATCGATATCGTCTTGTATATCTGGTGTGTGCACCAGAGCATCTCTATCCACCAGGCTCAGTGTGAGGTCAAAGTACAGAAAGTAGAAAGTAGAGAGGCACTTTGACAGTAAAAAAATAAACTCCCACATAATGTCTGCACTTGTAACATCATGACTTTCTTGGCTTTCACTGGGCAAGACGAGGATGTCAAGGAGGTACTGAAAAGGTCACTTTTTGAGAAGAAAAACACTTGTAGTGTGTCACAGCAAAAGATTACTGTAATTATGTGGCAGTGACTGATGGGTGTCTGACCAATGCTTACAAGGAAAAATCTGACAGTTGGAGAATGAACTTTTCAGCCAGCTGCAAAAATCCACATTATTGTGTGAGAATCTTCACTTACTGTTGATCTAAACAGAAATCAGGGTTCAATACATACCTCTTTTTTGGGGTCACGGCTCAGTGCACTGGTTAAATAAAAGGCAAAAAGGAGTATGGGTCTGATGTCTTTGGTGCCGTCTTCTTTAAGCTGTTAAACTTGAGAGTGGATCATCTGGGTGATGCCGTCTTTAACAGTACGCCTCTGTAAACACACCGTCTCTGTCCGATCTCTCCATTGCTGGCTTACTTCACTGGACAACCGAAACTTTCCCCACACAGCTGATTTGAAGGAAGCGGGCAGGTCTTCTAGCTCCTGTGTCTAACTAGAACTCACCACAGCACAAAGTAAGTCAGTGTCTTCTTCCTCATCTTGTTTCATTGTGTCTTCCTCATCTTGTTTTATTGTGTCTTCGTCTTGTTTTTCACATCTTCTTCTTTGTTCTCAACATCTTCTTCGTCTGCTCGTGTTGGTCAATGGCGGTTGCAGTAGGTGCATTACCATCACCTTCTGGACTGGAGAAGGTTAGACGGAAGGTTATACGCTCCATAGTGTGACCGATCGAGCCAGTAGTATTCTGACTGCGTACATCACATGTCTGTACCGTAACAGGTCAAGGTGAATGTGTGTATTGAATAGAATAGCTTTACTGTCATTGTACGCGCCGTACCAAAGCTACGAGATGGAACAAATATAGAATAAAAGCATGAATATAAATGTAAACATGCTTTTGATTGATGACTTTTGTCTCACACACACACTCCCCTCCTCCCCTGAAGACTCTTGCAGACAATTAATTTTCATTCCCCTGCTGTCTCCCTGTCAGAGCTTCAGTCTGCACTTTGAGCAGTGTGAAATGAGATAAACGCTCTATCCCATTGTGTGTCTAAATGAAACCAGGCTCTATTAGCCAACTGCTGTAATCCTCACCACGGAGAGAGTAGCCTCTGCCAAGTAATCTGATTCCCGTAAAAAAAAAGCCAGACTGCTCTCCTGGGAGCTGAATCTCGTGTTAGCCATCCATCATCATCACAATCCTGCTGCTTTTTTACTCACTTCTACATTTGCGTTATCATAATGTGCAGCAGAGACACACACGTGTCAACTTCTCAATAACCGAACACTTGATCACTGTCTTCTGTCTTTACTTCAGTCTGCTGTTCAGCGGAGATGGATGGAGAAGTATTTACGCACCAAAGTCCTGAAATTAATTGCGTGTCATAGCAAAAAAGCATTTGCGTGTCCACACAGGTAACACACTGGATCCTATAAACACCTGTGACTACTGCAGCCATCTGACCTGCAAATGTACCATTTTTATTTACATTAAAGACAAAAGTCGGGTGTTAGTGGGTCTAAAGGACTTTGAGGAAGCTTTTCCTCATCAGCAGTTTATAAAGCCTGAGCCTTTCTTCTCTCTGTCACCAGGTGTACTGAGCTCATCATTAGAACGAGCCTCACCTGTTCGCTGGTCTCCACAGAGGAGCACGACGCAGCACAAACGTCACAAAGCCGATTTTGTTCATTTTGTATGGATCAGTTCATTAAACACAGACTTAACGTTTTTTATTAGAAACACCCGCACAGTCTAATAAATAGCCTCGTAGTAACTGTTACATTTGAAGAAGCTTATGATTTTCTAATTCTAAGTGCTGTATCGTAGGCAACTGGACTTGTTTCACATGAAGGCCAGGTTGAGTCAACGACCCACAAGTGGCCCTAATGACTGAAACTCAGAGCTCACACTGTCCTTAACGACTCTGTAAGGACACTCCCACACAGAGTTTAAAAGCCTGCAACTCCCCTCCAGTTAGTTAGAACTGAGGAAGCCTCTTGGATGAGAGGTGACACGTCTTCAAGAGACTGAAACAAGTCCAGTTGCCCACGACACAGCACCTAGATTTACTATGACTTGGATGACTGAGAACCTTCATCAACCTTCATCATCGAGCTTGTCGTTCTTTACAGAAGATGAGAATTCAGACGGAACAAAACCTTGTTGGACATGTTTACATGTTCAGTATGGCTGCACTGTGACCCGGATGTCTCTGCACGGATCAGTTTTTTCAGTTAATGCCAAGCGAAGTATGATTTCACTGGAAAATTCAGCCATGAGCGAAGCTCCCAACTGTTTGGTATCTGTTGCAGATTCAGGATTTTAGAGAATCGTGATCCTTAAATCAGATTTTTGTTTTGTTTTGATATTTTATTTTATTTGTTTGCAGAAAAACCTGTCATGGATTAAAAGTCTGCGCTCTGCTTTCTAAGTTTCTTTGTCAGCTGTACAGATCTGTCTCATCTGCGGTTTTATTTTTCTTGGGTCCACATTTCTTTCAGCGGTGAGAACCAAAAGTTCAGTGAAAATAACAACCCTGACGCAACAGCGTTGCCTGAGTATTGCAACACCTTAGAGGAACCCTGTTTTCTATTCTAACAACACAGGCTAATGTTGCTCTTTGCTCTCAGCGCAGAATTGAAGCATCAAAGTGCTCATTGTAAAGACTGGACCCTGTTCATGAACCCCTGAAAAATTATTAATAGAAGGTTTTTTCTGCAGCATCAAACAGCCTTCACCTCCATTAGTGATGCTTTCAGATGCTGGTTGTGGGTTTGAAAAACAATTCTGAAATTTACAGACAGAAACCAGGAACTCAGAGGAGACCGTCAGAAACCGTCAGCTGAGGAATTGTGGGAAAGTTGCCTGAAAAATTGTTCTCAAGTATGAGTAAGTCTCCACTTCTGCCACGTTTTACCACATATATGTTAAATGTACCTCCCCTCCGAATGAAACAAATCACTTTGCAGCATTTTTTTTGTTTATTGACTTTTCTCCCACTGTTCAACTGTTTATCCTCCTGAATCAGCTTCAGTCAGGCTGCTGTTGGTGGGCAGGACAGATAAGCTGCCAGAGCTCAGCTCATACAGATGAAGCGATCAGAGCTGCTGTTTGATCAGTGGTGCAGTGGGTAGAGCCGGCCACTGTAACACAGCCAGGATTAGACCTGCATGATAACAAACAGACAACAAAGTTCAGTGTGACAACATGCTGACTTCATGCAAAAGGATCGCCTCTTTTTGTACATTTTGGTCAGAGGTTGCGTATTGCCCCTTTAACAGTGAAGATTTTCAGAATAACAGCTGAAGTGCTGCAGATGAGAGTCACTGGAAACACAACAACAGAAGGTTTGAACTGAGATTTAATAATGCAGTTTTCATTTGCATAGTTTTTTTTTCATCTGAAGTGTTCAAGTGTTTTCAGTTCAGACTTTTTAATCAGAATCCCTTTAAAGACGTTTCTGTTTGTGAAATATAATTTGTATCTTCAATCTCCATATATCAGCGTTTCAAATGTCCCTTTCTTTGCTGTCTGCTGTCTGCGCGTGGAGATATTGTTCAGAGCCGTTTTAGAGTACACTCTCTCGTCTCTGTCTGATTCTGCAGGGTCGTCTTTCTCTCCGGTCATTGAAACGCAACAGAAGAACGCGGGTCGGATGAATACCTGCATGTGCGCAGGCTGAACTGAAAACACGGTGAAAGCGGCGAGGTTTGTTCTGATTGTAGCCCACATAGACGGAGCCTTTCATTGGAGCTGATCAAAAGAAACTCCCACATGTAACCCCTGCCTGATGAAAACCTTTCTGTCCTGTTGTATCACGATCACGTACACCAACGCACTCAAACAGACAAGGTCGACCCAAACCTTTCAATTACGATGCATCAGAAAAAAATGGCTCGAAAAAGAAAAATGGTTTTGAGTTTCAGTCTGAATGTTTGGGTTTTGTTTATGAAGACTAAAGGACTGAAACAAAAGGAAGCACAGGGACAGTGTAGGAAGAACTGCTGAAAGTTTACAAATGTTCAAAGTTACAAATAATAACTAGTTTGTGCGATTACATGTTCCCATTCCATGTTTATGACCTTTCATATCGCTTGGTGGAGGGGATGGCGTGGAGTGGTGGTGTATTTCAAGACAGCGTTTGTGATGTGGAGAGTTTCGATGAGGGACCACGGGCTTACATCAGTTGTAAGCTCGACACCGACTGGGTATTTTTTGAAGGCCACCTTGGGATGATTTACCAGCTGTGTTTGCAGTGAACAAAACATGATCTTCTCCGAAGCATGAGCACAGCATTGACTGAACTTAAATAAATGTAAAGCTGCAACATAAAAAAAAATGAAGTTTCAATCCATGGCTTGCAGAAATGTACATCGCCAACATTTATTCAGGTCGGCTGCCTCGTTGCCATTCTTTATGCTAAGCTAAGTTAGCTGGTGGTGACGTCATATTAAGGACATGTGGTTGGTATCAATCTTGGTCGAGGTCGAGGTAGAGTTGCTTGGTCTTACATAATAAAATTAAGCTTTTTGATGTCTGTATCAGAACACCTGGGTTTGAACTGTCATTTATGGGTTTAGCAGCCAGATTACAGAACCAAACTTTCTACATCCCTCTGCCAACTTTCAGACCATCAGTCTGCAAAGACTGTTAACACAAAATGACAGAAAATATTTTATTGAACTCAAATATAGTCAATGGTGTCATATGAATGATGAAATGTAACACAGAATATCACAAAATGTGAATTTTCTTAATCAACTGAGCTCCATTTTAACCTGCTAATAAACACATTAATGCTCACTGGCTGAGTGAAATCTCAACTTTTATTTCAGTA
This sequence comes from Pagrus pagrus, assembly GCF_965226575.1. NCBI lineage: Eukaryota > Metazoa > Chordata > Actinopteri > Spariformes > Sparidae > Pagrus > Pagrus pagrus. The sequence goes on from NC_140195.1 coordinate 3,076,262, forward strand.
TATCACAAGATTGGATTTCAGTGTTACTGCTGGTCGTCATCTCAACATCTATCTCTGTTCCACTTGGTATAATGTATAGAAATCTCCACTATAACTTGTGTCATAACAGACAAAAGATTCTTCAGTCTGTAAAGAAAGAATGATTTCCAATTATTGACAGTAACGTAGAAGAGCAGGACCAATCATCCACCCCTCCTCCGCTCAGCTCCCCCGCTCCTGCGACAGTCTCCTTTATTGATTTTCTTTCATAAGTATGAAAAAAAAAGAAAAATGGAGAAACAAAAGAACATAGAAACTGAACATTGAGCAGTAAACCTGATCTTTGCTCCTGCTTTCTCCTCGTGTAATGTAAAAGTGAAGGTCTTCTCTTTGTGTGAGTGCTGATTATCTCCAACATGGTAAGAAAGAGTGAAGCGTAAACACCACTTCCTCTTCAACACGTCTCTGCGTTTTAATAATTAATTAAATCAATTAAACTAAATCTCAGATCTGTTTCTATCTAATCCATGGTGTTCATAGCAGATTATTATTTTTATTTGTGAGAACGGCTGCTTAACATATTTATCGACACACTTCCTCCTGCTGCTGTGGTACTTTTCCATCTGTCCTGTAAATATTAGAAAAGGGACGACATTAATTCAGCTAAAAGATGAGCAGATGTAAATATTCAACGGGGACGTTGTGGCTTATTGAGTGTTCACTTCAGGAGAAGAGGAAAAATTCAACAGACTGGTTAAATGATTTGAAAATAACCGCAGACAAAGACTGAATCATATTGACCGTTGTGGGAATGAGCACTTGAGGAAATGAAATTGATTGCGTAAAAGGCTGTGGAGAGATGTTAGGAGTGTGTGTGTGTGTGTGTGTGTGTGTGTGAGTAATCTTCAAGTATTCAGCATTATATTTCCCCTGTCACATATTTCAGAATTGATTGATCGTTCTCTTCAGCACCATGGACAGTGACATTTGGACGCTCCTCCTACTCCAGTGGCTCCACTCAATCATCGAATGTGGACCATGAAACTGGGCCCTGTTCTTGAGGAGACGTGTCCAGATCACCGGGCTCTCTGACCCTCTGACCCCTCCGGCCCGTCAGCATTTCTACTCTGCTGATCCTCAGTGAAGGATCACGGCGGCCGCTGTTCAGAGATCTCCGTCTGCTCATACAAACTCCCCAAAACATATTTACACAGATTTTCTCCTTGGAAATATTTTCATTTGCTTTTCACCCAAATATTACTTTTTTATTTGGACCTAACCTTCGAACCAAGCATCAACAAAACGTGTTCCAGTCCCGCTTCATTCAAATATCTCCAGAATCAAAACCAATGCTGTCACAAAAAAGTCATTCATGCACTCGTTTTTGTCTCGACTCTCTCGCTCCTCTCTGGTGTACACTAAAAGTCACTCTCTCACCGCCCCTAGCATGCAGCAGATTGGCCTGCACTGCAACTGCTGCGCCTTCAGCTTCACGTATACGAGACAAAGACAAAAACCAAATGTCTCTTGTCCATCTCTTAGTTTTCAGAAGCCTTTACTCTGAATGTACTGTAGAGATTAAGTCGTCTTGCCTTCACCTGAAATGTCCCCTTCTCTCTCTCATACTCTCTTTCCACATCGTCCTTTTTTCATTTCCTTCTCCACAGTCATTTCTTTCACCCGGGTCCTTTTGATTATAACGGAGGTCGAACGCGAGAGTAATGACGGGGCACACTGGTCACCGTAGAGCATGACTCAGTGAATGGATGGAAGGAGGGAGCGATGGACAGAGAGTGATGCTCCTACTCACCTGGTCTCTGAATCTCTCCCCCTCTCTCTCTTGGTGCATTGTGCTGGTTCTTAGAAGGAATTAGGAGGATTTATTTCAGACCTTGTTACTTAATCTTCTGAGATTTTAATTATTTGTTGAATAAGGCATTCGATTCGTAAAATATGCAAAGCCTTTTCTGGCACTTCTTGATACTTCAGGTTCATTCACAAGCCGAGTAAAAACAACTCTTGATTCAATCGCGCAGGGTTAAAGATTTCAGCGCAGACAGTCTCACATGCTTAATAAATATGTAAGGGCACGAGTCCGTCCTCGTAACGCTGCTGCTGATGCATTTACCATCCGCAACACCGGTACGTCAACTTCATCTGGACCTGGTGAGCAAGTGCCTGAATTGTAGCACATGCAAAACGCAGGTTTGTCTTGTATGTGTGCAGTCGCCAGAATAGGATGTTAGCAGTTAACGTTCATACATACCATATTGACATTTGTGAAATACATGCCACATCACGTTCACTTTGTGTTCATGAACTGGCTTTAGTATCAGGAGGTCGAGGGACGGGCGGTGGAAACGCTGAATGCATGAGCAGCACGTGTCACTTCATCTAGATTCTCGCCTGTTCTTACCGCGACACGTTGACGGTTCTCGGCATAAGTAGACCTGAAGACAACCTGTAGACATATCGACATCACACCTGCGTTTCACTACAGCTTTCATACATCGTCTTGTTCTATTTTGGTTTTATTGATCTGATCGTCCATGATGTTATTTCCTGTCTCTTCATCCTGAAAGAGGGAACAAAAAGTTTTTGTTCTTATCTGAATCCAGACTCTAAGGACGGAGGGTGTTGTATGCTGTACAGATTGTTAAGCCCCTTGAGGCAAATATTGTGATTCGTGATATTGGGCTATATAAATAAAACTGACGTGGCTCCTCTCTGTTTTTCTCTCTCTATCTACCTTGCTATCACTCTGTATTGATCTATGTTGAGGCCATGGTCTCAGGCCATGTCAGCCATGTCCTCTAAGTGCTTAACGATTTTCTATCTCATGGCCCTGCAGAGTGAAGGGACAACATGGTGTTGTTGGTCTCACAAAGCAGAACAGAACATCCCTGTGGAGCCTCAGGTGGCTCTAAAGCAACCATCCCGATCGCCCTCCTCAACAACAACCTTCATTTCTTTTCACAGCACACCTGGCTGTTTCGCATACTGAAGGATCTTTGTCCGGCCTCTTTTCTCCGGCTCCTGTTTTTACAGTCGGCTCCAGTTTAGACCTTCTGTTCCTCACCTTCACCTTTCATCGCAATTTTACGCCTCCTTCCATCCCTCACTCTTCCCTCTATCCCTTCACTCCCCACAGTTAATTCCTCTCTCCCAGGACCTTTTCAGATGTCACCTCCGGCTGATCTCTGCTGCCGGTGAGGAGACTCCACCACACTGCATGAATACTGATCAACGAGGGGTGGATGGATGGATGGATGGATGGATGGATGGATGGATGGGACAAAGGCATCATCAATAGATAGCATGTTAATTAGACTGGTAGTACTGGATTTTTGTTTTTTTCTGAATGTGACGATGTTTTCTTCATTGCTTGCGTCTTTTGCGGTTGCAGCGTGTTCAGCTTTTCAAGGCTACTGTACGTTTGTAATAACGACGAACAACTGCGTCTTTGGAAACAACATTTAGAAGATGTAAAGCCTCAACACCAGTGAAACAGTAACTAATGGAGTTCATTAAACCTGGAGGGGACATTAAACAGCTCCCTATTAGGACTAATGCAGTGGGACTTTGCTTGACACAGCATTTACAGCAGTTTAAATGAAGAAGGATGGCTGCGTGCATGTGTGTAGATAGACGTCGAAGGGGGATAGGGCCTTTTTTTTGTTTGCCATTTTCGTTTATTGCTCAGGGAATAATGCATAGATCTTGATGAGAAAAAAACAATAATCTGGTATATTTAGGTGGCTGGTTCAAAATAAAGATATGTTTCTAGACATGGTGAATGTTTTATTCGATATAGCACCAGGTTACATTGAATTACAGGGGACTGTTGGGCCTTGGCGGATGTATGCGCTCTGAGTGCCTTTCTAGTTTTATCTGCCTAATTCCTATGCAATGCCTTCTTCTTATCGTCCTTTTCGTCATGAGTCAGTGTCTTGTTCTTGTGTTTCCTGTTTTATTTCGATATTATGCTCTCATGTGTCACTTCTTGCTTTTCAGTTCCTCCTGTGTGTTTTTCCGTTCATTCCCTCACCTGTTCCTCTTCCCTCCCCACTCCACCTGATCCTGATCCCCTCGTTAGTGTGTCTGTGTGTATAGTCTTTGTCCTCACTCATGTGTTTTCAGTTCATTCTGTGTTGTTAGATGTTACTCTGTCTTGGTCCGTCTTCCTCCGGTGTCTCCCCATTGGTATGTTTGGATTTTAACTCCTTTATTTTTCATTTGATTGGTACTTTGCTTTTGTTGGACTTTGTTTAAGTTTTATGTTGCTACTTTGTTTAGTTCTCTTGGTTTTTGTATTCTCAGCTTTAGTTAATTAAAGCTTGCTTTTGATTTCCTGCCTCCTGTGTGTTGTCTGCGTGTGGGTCCTCATCTCGCTTAGAGAAAGTGTAACACTTTTACTCTTTTTGTTTATTGTTTTTTGCTTTCTTAATTGCTTTTATTCCTTTTACTTATTTATTCATATTGACAATTGTGTTTTTTTGCCTTGTTTTAACTTCTCTGTAATCTGGCTTGATAAGCATTTTTTTTCCACTTAAATTGTCTTCCTGAGCTTCGTCTGTCAAAGCACTTTGTAAACTTTGTTTTTTAAAGGTGCTATATCAGTAAAAGTTATTGTTGTGTCGGGATGTGTCTCACCCCCTGATTGGTTGTTTTAATTGTGTATGCCTTCACAGGAAATAAAATGTAATGGCCCAGCGTTGCAACGATGATGCGACTCATTCACTTTCACTGAATGAGCAATCAACTTTTAGAAATTAAAACTTGTGAGACTGAGACTCAATAATGAACAACTGTTGGTTATTTGCGTCTCCCCTGAGGACAAGTTGCTTATCACATTATCCAAAAACTATGATTGACCACTGTGAAACAAAAATCATCATTATTAAAACACATTACGTTGAAACATCCATAGTGAAGGTCAGCGCGTCTCTGGAGATAAAAGGCTGCAAACTCCGGTCAGTCCTGACGACATTTTGTGTTGTTGTTGTTGTTTTCCTCTCGTTCTCCCTCCCTTCCTCCTGCGCCTCTCTGCTGTATGCCGCCTCTAATAAAGCTGCAATCCCATAATACTAATCTCATAAACTAATGAATGCTTGGCGCTCAAAACGTGGGTGGCTTTGTAATCAAATCACACAGCGATAAACCCTTAGTGGTGTTTACAGAAATTGCTAGAAAATGACGTCCGACATCCTGAGAATAAAACAAACAGACAGTACAGCGCCAAAGGATCTATTAAGAATAAAACATTTCAGTCTAAACGAGGTGCCGTTTGAAATGTCTTTCTCTTTAGAAACCCTGCGAGGCACACAACAATGGAGCGTGTTCAGTAAAATGACAGCAGCCCGGCCAGCTGCCAAACTGTGGCGACATTTGACTCAAGTTGAGGTCAGTTTGACTGCAGTGTGTGACTCATTCTGGACAAGAAAATCACTTTCCACATCCGCACTACTGACTTCCATAATGTCTCCGAAAAAGGCTGTCTGTCATCTGTGAACTCGAAGCACTTTGTTGCTTTCCATTTTCTTTCATTTCTCTGCAAAAAGGACAGTTAAACACGTCCTTACTGTTACTCTTGCATTCAATTTGACATTCAAAGCTGCCAGAAATAATGCAGCTTCCTCCTGCTAACCTCTCAGCAGTAGATACTGCAGCACATGAACCCGACATCTCCAACCATTTACACTACAGATAGTCTTTCTCGTAGGGACACACACATCAACATGGAGGAATTAACTATATCTGGCAAACAGATTTGGCATGACAGGTTCTACTACATGAGGCAATTTTTCAGATAATCTGAGCAGCAACACAATTAGCATGCAGACTCCATCTCTATAACAGCTGTCTTCATATCTGGAAGCAGATTTGATTCTATTCGTAGTTCGTTTGTTGTCCGTGTGGACGGCAAAAGGTGGAACGCAGAACTCAGAACCCACCGGTTATTATCTGATGACGATTTTGACTTTTATTAGCTGTAAATGTATCTGCATCCGTGTGCAGGTACCTGTTTATAGATTACTCCAAACAATCTCCACATCTACACTTGGCAAGTTTACATTGAGACCTGCACTCCTGCATTCAACCTCGTCCTTGGTCTGATGCGTCACACTTTAATGTTTAATGTATGTTTCTGAATGTGCCGTTGTCCTGTGGCAGATACAACTGGTCCTTCTGTAAATCAAAACTTTTGTAAGCTTTGGTAAAAATGTATCTTGGAAACATGAAGTCAAAGTTTGCAGTTCTATTAATTTGGAACAATAACTGTTTTCTTCAATCACTTCCACTATCATCATCAACATTTAAACCCAATTTTAGACACAACATCTGTGTACATTTTTAGACATTAAAAATCGTCACTAGATGACAGCTGATTGGGGACCTATTCCCCTAAAATAGTGGAAAAGCTTTGGGTCTGATTTTGAGAGAAGCAACAGAGGAGGGTTCTGCAGCCAGCGACACACAACATAAAAAAAAACACAAATGGAGCTGCTCTTGTTGTTTCGGTTATCGTGTGACGTAAAAATGTCAGAATGCTACATGGGAACACAGTCCGAAAGCCCATCGAGGGAGCCACACAGTGGTTGTTAACACTGAGACCTGATGACTCTCATTTGTCAGAGTTTATTACTTCATCCTGTTGTTATTACTGTCGTCGTCTCAAATATGATTTCTATGGAGTCCTCAGTTAACTTGAAAGGATAAAGCATGATTACATTAGCCTTTATGGGAGGCTGTACAGAAGCAGCTGTTATTGAATTTTGGTTTATATGAGTGAACGCTGCACGCTGGTCAATACTCTTCTACTGTGAGCTGAAATCGATAGGCATTATATTCACAAACAATAAAATCCACTCTCACCATGTTGCTGCTTACAGTCGTTCCTTTTATCACCACCACCTGCACCTTTTTACAACGTTCATCTTCAATAACTCACAAATTCCCAAAAGGGAAACAAAATAAGACAAATTTGAAGAAGCTACCAGCTGCTGCATCTGCATGTGCCACTCTTACCACGGAGAGCAATTTGGCTCCTAAAACTGAAAGTTATGGGACAACTCAGCAATAAACAAGAGCTGGCTCCGACAAAACACTCACTCCACTGCACCTTCTAACCTGTCGGTTGCTTGCTGTTGGTTCAGATTTCCCCTGCGTCTGGTTCTGTAAACAGAAGCATATATGAACAGAGCTCTCCCTCTGTCCTGGCCTCCTTCTGTGTTGGTAAGGAGGCGTGCTTTAATCTGTTTCAAACTGAGCAAACTTGTCTCAGAACAGATGCAGCAGCTGGTACTGGCATCTAAGTCCCATCTCTGCCTCTTCAAAAACACCCACCGATGCAACATTTGCCATTTCAAACACACTTTTTGTACACTTTTTCCTGGACGCACACAATATGCACCTGTAGACTTTATTTCGTCTTTAACTGATTGTTCCTGTTCAGAGTCGTGCAGGATCGGAAGCCTTTTTTCAGCATGTTAATGAAGGTTTGTCAGTCATCCAGGTCATGGTCATTCTAAGTGCTGTATCGTAAGCAACTGGACTAACTAGTCATTAGGGCCACTTGTGGGTTGTTGACCCGAGGGAACTCAGTACAGCATTAGGCCCTAACGATTTGAAACTCAGAGCTCACAGTGTCCTTAACGACTCTGGAAGGACACTCCCACACAGAGTTTAAAAGCTTGCAACTCCCTCCAGTTAGTCAGAACTGAAGAAGACTCTTGGATGAGAGGTGAAATGTCTTGAAGAAGTCCAGTTGACTGCGATACAGCATTTAGAATATTTTCAGCATGGGACACAGCACGGCTGACATGTCTTACAGATTTAACACCGCTGGTCATTGGCAGAAATGTAGCACAACTGGACCAGAACCTGTGACCTGAAGGAACCATGCACTAGGGTGCCGCAGCACAGCTGGTGCAGGACCCTCCCTCACTAGAAACCTTCTACGACACTTGCAGCTAAGCTACATCCCCATAAGACTGCAGTCACATTTTCTGAAGTCTGTTGTTTTTTAATTTACTTCATCTTATGAAGGATTGTTGGGAGAAACTGTTGTCCAATGTCTTGCTGTGACTTTCATCATGTGACACTCGCTCTTAGTAGCCAACCACACACCAGCAGTGGATCTTTGCCATCAGAGCTCCTGGTGGGTCAGATACTTGTGAATCACATTTTTGTCTGGCCCAGTATAAAATGTTGGCACTTAACATTTCTACAAGCCACTGATGCGCTCACATGTACGTGTCATAGGCTACGTACCATGTTGACATTTCAATAAAATGGTCACATTAGATGTTTTGCACTGACTTTCATGTCTGGAGGTGGAAAGGGATGGTGGAGGAGTTAAAGATAAGCCAGTGACCACTGTTCAAGATGTTCAAGTGTTTCAACTTTTGTAAGTTAGAAACCACTGGATATATTTGACAGTCAGGACATCTACAGCTGTGTTTGTGGCAACAAAACAGGTACTTAAGGCAAAAACATGATCTTTTCCGAGGTCTAACCAAGTGGTTTGTGTTGCTTGTGTTTATATTATCAGTCTGGTTGGTGAGTCGGTGTGTGTGTGGTGGTGTGCATCTTTCTGAAAATAGAGCTTGTACAAGATCCTGCACTGGGGCTCATCAATACTAGCTGACGTCAATGCAGAAAGTGCTGGGTGCAGGGTTTCATCACAAAGCTCATAAAAAAAAGACAAAATAGCACTTCTATGCTTTCAATAGCAGCTCTCCTGCAGCGCATATAAAGAGTTTAAGTGGTTCTGGTGGGAGGGGGAAAAAAAACAGCTCCATCTACTGGCCTGAATTCAGGGGAAAACATGAACACCATGGAACAGTGCTTGTGTGTAGCTACATTTCTCCTGTCAGATGAACAGGGCACACCGCCTGAAGCACCAACCATGGTGCTGCCGGGCCTGCAGCAAGGCCGTCATCTGGGAGACAACTCTCATTGGGGAGTTTTCCTTTCACCCTGTGCAGCTGGAGCTCGCATCATTCCCCTCCCTCTGAGCCACAGCCAGAGGCTCGCTCAGTCTCCTTCCTCTGCCGTATCTTTCAAAGCATTTCTCTGTTTGGACTCAGACTTCAGATCCTCCTCAAAAAGATTTCTCCACAAAGCGTCTTCATCCATTCTCCACAGATTAGGTACCAGTCCAACGTTACAGCGTTTTTATCTTGTTACTCTGGCTGCCAATCAAATTCAGAATTAGGACTAAATTTATTTCATGTAAAACAGTTTAGGGCTCGACTCCAGCCAACATTTCTGTCCTCCTTCCAGTCGATGTTATTCAACTATTATTTGATACTAGTTTTATCCAATATATTAGATTCATTGATTCTTTTTACTGATGCTGTCCTTGTTTTTTTGCATTCAGGTGTTCACTGGTGCGATGAGCGCTGTAAGAATGTAAGAGAGAAGCAGACAGAGACAAAGCAGTATGAAACGCAAGAGATAAAAATAGAAGTTTTATATAAAATGATAAAAGAGATATCACTCCTACCTTGATTAAGGCCCTCTCTTCCACTCCACTGAAATCAGGAGATGGATGGAATGATGTGGAGGGCGAGATGGAGCGAGAGGCTGAGGGATGAAGAGGGGTGAAAGGCGGAGAAACAACGAGGAAATCAAAGATTGAAAACAGAGACGGGTGGCCGCAGGATGGGGGTCACACTTCTCATTTTTGAGGAGACTTTTGACATCAGAGGTTTCAGATCTTCCCTGAGCAGAGTTCACAAACATGTTCCCACAAATAAAACCTCTGCAGTTTTCTAGCAAAGGAGATCTGGAAAACACCTGACATGATGTAACAGCATCTTCCTTTTCCTTCCCACCTGTTATTTGTTAGGAGATATTTACACCAGCTGCACATCAACTGAAACATTTATCCTGGCCGAGTAAATATGTTTAAAAAGTGCTTGCTGTTGCTTGTCATTTGAAAAATGTGGCTTTCAATGGAAGTATAACTTGATCGGCAACATATGTGTCTTCACCAATGCTTTTGTGTTTCATGTGAAGACCGTCATCGTCATCATCATCATCATGCCAGGACGAGCACTCATGTCAACTGCTTCGCATTCTGGTTCGCATTCATGTCAGTTACAGTTCACGTGTCTTCTGGAGGGCGTTCAGAAAGCAAAGAAACCTCAAGCAGTCTGTTCTCCAGCTGTAAATTTCATGCGAGCTGCTCCTGCAAAGACAGACGTAACAATACCAAATGGAGAAAATAGCCTTGAGCTACGAGGAACACTTGTGGTACAGTGGCACATCTGCTGGAATGGCAGGGGATCAGGTCTTGCAGCCACAACAGAGCTGGAACACAAAGCGGCCCTCATCACGGAGCATTAGACATGAGAAACTTTTCTGCATGTAGCCACATTTGGCCACCAGGAGACACAAGACTGCCAAAAGAAAATGGCGCACAGCCCTGACCTGTTATTTCCTTATAGTTGTTGATGTGTTAACAAGATTCTACTGTAGGAGCCATGTTGTGTTAACAGTTTATTATCAACACAATCTGAGGAAACAACCCGTTTAGACATTATGTCAAAGACATCTGTGTATTGTTTTGAAAAGATATGTATGATATATACGACAATCAGCTGGCCCCGGCCCATCCTGTGTCGTAACACCTCTTTGTATATCCAAAATAAAACTGAACAAAATAAGTTTTGGTCCGCCTTTCAGCAATCACTACTTGTTTGGACACAATAAATCCTCGAGTCAGAGAGCAAGATTTAAATAATAGTCCAGTTCTTCAAGCCTTACATGTCCTGTCATCAATGAAATCACAGTCCTGGTCAGAGTCGTTGTATATCCCCCGTCTTCAAACTGACCTCTGCCGGTCTTGGAGGCTCTGTTCAGTGTTCACGTCAGGCTGCCAAATCCAGTGAGCTGGGCCGCACCACAGGTGGAAACTCCTCCTGTGATCCAAGGTCCTGGTCCTGGCTAGCGGCAGCTTGCTACAGCCAAGGATAGCTAACCGCAGCAGCTGTCGGTTACTCTGGTGATATGTTGCCACCTGTGATTTTGGAGCTACCTTCAAATTCTTGCCATATTTTCCAAATAACACCTTCAACCTGTTAAGAACTAGCCTCTATTTTGGGTCACTGCTCAAAAAGTTACATGCCCATAATTAACAGAGTGTATTTCTGCAACTATAAGATGCATTTGAATAATCGAGGTATCATAATAAAGGGAACACTTGCAATATTTCTTCAGACGTGTAAGTAAAGGAAGATATATCACTGGGTCTGAGTAAATATCCGCTCGGGCTTAAGGGGTTAAGGTTTTCTTATTCAATTCACATCCATTTATAGAGAGAATCTACCAGCCACATTGTAAATAACTGCTTTACAGTAATTGTATATTATAATTACTATTCAGCCAGCTGGTGGGCAAACAAACTGAAACGAGATTGAAATACAGCCAGGCAACTTTGACTCGGAGAGCATACAGTCCTCGACGTTAACGTGCTGTCTAGACGCTCTTCAGGGTAAAGAGGCTGCAGAAACTGCAGGGCAGCTTCTGCCTGCAGACGTAATGTAAAACATTCTTAGACCTTTTAAAGTGCATCCAGAATTGGATTTTAGATCAATTAAAAAAACAAGCTAAAGAAACAAAGAGCTGGCAGGAAGAGCCGCTGATTGAACACAGCCAATAACCTTTCTGACACTGAAGAAAAACATTAAGTATTAAGAAGATTGGCATCCAGCTGTGTTTATTATCACAAAGGCAATGAAAACAAAATGTGTTTGGCGTATTATGTAAGTCCTGCTCTTTATCAATCTAAACGTAGCGCTAACCACTGCATTCGCTCATTTTTACTGTCAATATGATCGTCTAATTGCACAAAGACCTTTAACACCATATCAAACTTTATAAGGAAACATCTCCATCAGCTGGTTCAAAGCTGAACAGTAGTGATGCTGCAGGATGAAAAACAAAAAGCTTCTGTTCCACTGTTAAAATAAGTCACAGAGGTGTGTTGTCCCTTCGTCTGGTGGTGTTCGAACAGTTACACCACTTTACCCTGATGTCAGATCGCCCTTTCCCAGGGGAAACTGTAGAAATCTCTACTTTTTTTACCTCCACCAGTGAGGTTATGTTTTCATCCGTGTCCGTTTGTTGGTTGGTTTTCAGCAGGATTACACAAAAACTACAGAACGGATTTCCACAAAACTTGGATGCAGGCTGGGTCTCGGCCCATCAAGTTTTGGTTTGGATCCAGATTCAGGATCTTTTTCTCACTTTCTTTAACACTGCTAGATAGGGCGTATTTTTTGTGGGGGGTTTTTTTTGACATTTTTGTTAATTTCTCGGAATAAAGCGTGCATCTTGATGGGGGACAGTGTAGCATGCAGCCAATATTTCAAGCCAGACTCGACCACAGGACAAGTTATAAAATGGTGGAACCCTTTGAACAGAGGTTATGCGAGTTGGTCACGAGGGGAACCTTCACAACAATAAGTAGGTGGTTCTAATGTTGTGGCTTATTGGTGTATGTATGATGTTACTTCGCCTGAGGACAGACACAGTTAACTAAAGAACTTCTGGGAGGAGATTGGTCAATGTGAGTTTGATGGTGGCGAAGGAAAAGTGGAGGTCCTATAACCCCTAAATTCCTCCAGATCCGTGTTCGGTCCGTGTCCGATCCACCACGGCAGCGGAGCTAATAGTTTTCACTCTAGTATATGTGTGAACTTCCACTGGCTCCGCTGCGTTGCATATCTACTCCGTTGCAGCTCCGGCAGTCCACACCCTTTCGTAGATACGCAAGGCTTCTTATTTCTGCCGGATGCCAGAGCACAGCGCATCAATTCAGCTGATGATGGAGCACGGAGCAAAACCGTAGAGGAGCATACGTACATGCAACCAGTCGAATTCCAGGGTAGGACTGATTTATTGTGATCTGTGCCCTTGAATGGTTGTATTGCTAAACATCCATGACAACTTGATGACAAATGGAAGTGGGTGGTTACATCGTTTGAAATGGACTCATCTATTTTCATACGTATAGCATAATATCTACGAGTGAGTCCAAAAGGGGACTGTTGGGCCTCGGATGCCTGGAACTGAAGTTTAGGCTTTTTGCAAACAAACCCAACAGGCATTATTGAAGTCAGAGGGAATATCACACCATTAGTAATGTGTTGCACTACTTTTCATCGGCCGTCTAAGACTTGCCTTATTAGGATGGTGTAAGATCAGAAGATCAAGTGAAACCTAACAAAATATTTTTCATTTGATTTTCTTCCTCATCCATTTCACCCACATTAGGTGAAAATGGAGAAATTACTTTCCATCTTGTCACTGCCTCTCTTTCAGACAAGCACGGACATAGAAGGTAATACTGAATGATCAAAGGAAAGTTGTGCATCTTTTCACCAAATGAAGCATCAGGAAGAAAAGACGAAGGTGGGAGGGAAGACAAAGATGGGATTCGCTTAGCATACACTAGCATGATTTCATTCACAGCTTCAGATATAAACAATGAACTAATGAGGCTCGGAGCTGCCCGAACAAAGACGCAAGAGGCAACAGAGACATCTGAGGCAGAGCCAAGATGAAAGTCTTTTCCTCATGAGGAGGTTACGCAAAGACACATGCATATTCTGACGTGCAGAAAAGGAAGCATGCAGCATGTAGACATGCAGCTCGAGACAGCTTTGTCAGTGCGGGATGAAACCAAAATGATCGTTGAGAATAAAATCATAATGAGTGAAACAGAAGTCACCCAGTGGGTTTTATTGAATTGAGAGTACATTTCAAATGCTGGCAGTAAATAATAAAGTGGCAGCTGTTACAGACTGTCTGGTATAAGTGAGGCCTGTGGGGGGACATTGTAAATGCTCGAGGCTTTTTTGGCTGCCTGGTGTTCAACACACCCTCGATATCTGTTTATCAATCAGGAGCAGAAAGTGTCAGTCAGCGCTCCGGGCGGATGCAAACCGTGACAAGGTGAGTTAACCCTGTCACTTAAGGGGCAACGAGAAAAGATATGGCCAGAATTTTAGTGACTGAGGTTTTGGCGTGGGCAGTGAGTGATTTTATGTTTATGACATTTGGATGAATCTGAAACCATTGAAAGTCATGCTGCGTTAGCTGAAAGCACTTCTGTGTCGATTGATAATGACACTAGAAATACATCAGCACAAAATGTTTTCTCGATGCATCTGTTCTCAATACACAATTATCATAGTGGAGGATAGAAGATAAATCGTGGAAGAGTTTAGTTTGTAGGTAGCACCTACATTACGTCTGGGATATGTGTTTTTGTCACGCAAAATGACAATTTCTACATAATGTTGCTTTAAGTTAATAATGAAATTCACAACTTTATTAATGAACAATATCATCTAAAAATGTCATCTGATGTTGGAAAATGTAAAAAGGTACATTTCCTGTTACGAAGGAAACTTCTAACATAACTTTACTCGTCGAAAACTTCTCCAAGTTTTGAGTAGAGGCTTCTCTGATACCTTAATGAGAAGGTCCTGCATGTCAGTCACGCTCAGTGTCTCCGTTAATTAAATAAATTAGGACGTAATTAATCAGCTGTCGACGGGTGTAAAAATACAAACTTGGAGACGAGTGAGGTATAAATGAATTATTTGTGTCTTACAAGGGACACGTTTCATGTCTTTACATCCATTTTCACTGTTACACTCTCTGTGTGTGTGTGTGTGTGTGTGTGTGTGTGTGTGTGTGTGTGTGTGTGTGTGTGTGTGTGTGTCTGTGTGACTCTTGTGGATTGAGTCCATACTGATTTGTATGTGTTTTTCTGAAGGACAGTGTCCACAGCAGATTTGTGTGTTTACTTGATGTAGAAGAGTGATGACCTTCACCAAACAGGGTTTTACACACACACACACACACACACACACACACACACACACACACAGATCAGTCAGGTAATTGAGGACAGAGAAGAGATTTGATCTGCGTTGCGAAAGTGATTTTTCCGAACAGACAGATCAGACTCTGAACAGGGATTTCTCTCTGAGAAAATAATAATTAAAAGGAGATTTAAACCTTTGACCAAATATTGACAGAGATAAAGACTCGCAGAGAGACACGGAAAGCTAAAACCGGAGAATTCTCAGATTAAGCAGATGAAGTACGGTCTCTGTTCGAGGGCAGCGAGTGTGTGTGTGTGTGTGTGTCTGCATTTGCATATCTCCCCTGCATGTCTGTGGTTCAGCAGATAATAAAGTTAAATGTGAGTTTGTTTTGGCCTGGTCTCACCAAACGATGTAGGAATAACGCACTGATGTCTCCAGTCATTTCATCTCATGCATTGTTTTTTTTGCTTTTTCATGTGTAATTTTAAACATGAATGTCTTGGAGAAAACATGTCAGGTGATGTAGAATAATAGAGAGTGAGGAAGTCAGCATACGGAGGAGGATGGGGTGGACAGGTCAAACAAACAGGACTGGGAGTGTTGCTGTAGCTTTGCACCATTGGGAGGAGGAGATTTTCAGGTCCGGGGCTGTAATGGGCACCAGAACCACGGACATCATGACAAAGGTGAAGAGACCAGGAGGAAGTTGAAGGAAGAAGCTAAGAAGAAGAAAAAAAGATGGACAGTGACAGGGCAAGAGACAAGAGTAGATCTCAGACCAGCTTTTCATTGTTGGCTACAGCTTCGCTAAATAATAGGCTTAAAGAGACGACAGAACTGTTGCTGTTCAATAGAAATATTAGCTGGCTTTTGCTAAGTTATACGTCTTGTGCTGTTGAACTTGCTTGATGTTTGGCTGTGTTGGCAAAGCTGTCAACTCACTAGCTTTAACCACATGTTTATTATCGTTACCAAGACGAGGAAGGTCACCTGCCTTCATCCTTTCCTGCACATCCAAAACTCGTTGGAAACCCAAAAACTTCAAATATGTGACGTGACAGGGAATGCTCTTATAAGTGGAGTGATACCTCCGTATACGACATCCCATGAGATAACATTGGTTTGTCCTTAGTTGGACCCTCAACTCAACAGTAAATTGACTTAATAAAAGCAGCTGCAGGTGGAGTACTTTACTTTCTTTTGAGCAGTTGCCTCAGATGACATTCGACTTCAGTCCTTGTTGTTGAAAGTGAAAGATAATTTGGTGAAATCCACAGAGAGCACACTATAACCAGCACACAGACAGGCCAGCTCAAGACAAATGAATCACCGTCCTCTGCATGCAGACGCTTCTTAATGGACCGTTTGTCCTCTGGTTGAGAGGAGCCAGCTGATTTGTCCATTACTGTGCAGAAAATAGCTGCCGAATGACAGAAAAAAGAAACTAACAGAAACTTGCTCTTCTTCTCCTTTTTCTATACTGTGTCGCCATCTCTGCTGCTCTTCACATGTCTCTTCAGTCTTTAACATCATTTGGTGATGCTGATTGGCACATCTGACGACTTAAACATTTGCCAGTTGATATTTTTGTGAATCTGAAGCTCTGTTGTTTCTGTCCAGATATTTAAATCTTCGTCTTATTCTCATTTTTATCTGGTCGGTATCATCGCCACTCGCTGTGACAGCATCCTGTACCTCCTCCCTACAACACCTTATCAAAACCAAATTAATTTTCATTTCAGCAGTTAATCAGTTCATTACAGTCACCAACAGCAAAACAACCGTTGGCCATTTTAATTAGAAAATAATCCCAGGCTGACACCTTGGAAACTGGTTTTGCTAACAAATCTAAATTAAGGATGCAAAATGGTTGTTCCCTGGTGACCAACGGAGCACCAATGTCTGGAATTATCTCAGTTTAGTTTGTGAGTCAGAATTTAAATTGGATCAGTATTTCCCACAAGACGAGAAATTCAATATGAATTTTAATTTTGCGAATGGAAACAGTTTCTGTTCAAAGTCTGTTGTTTAAACAATCTGTCTGCATCGAAGACACACTGAGTGTTTGACCATCGGTAATTTCTGTATGAATGGGTCTCCATTTTGTTTATCTTGTTTAACATGATACATTTCACCCCAGTGGCTTCACACTGTTCATTTATCTACAGTTGGTGGTCATGTACAAATATATGTAGCAATGCACCAGCAAAGGCAGGCAAGAAGAATTATATTTTAATTTCTATTTTTTTCTATTCTAAATATGAATATTTGTGCTCTTTGTGTGTGAAACATGAAGGGGCTACATCTGTTTGTGCAACCCTGAGATATAAAATGACCTTGGATCTTGATTTCTCGATCGATTCCTCAGTTAAGCTAACATGGATGTTGTCACGCTGGAGCAGAGAAGATGGACCCATGTGCAGGAGAACGCAGGCAGGAACCTCAATGAGTGAAGTTTAATTCACAGCAACACAACGGACAGGCAGACAGCAGGATCAGGAAAAAACACAACAGATTGGGCACAAAAGACTGAACTAAAGACTGGACTTAAGCACAGACCCGACTAACTAGGGGATGAGGTGCAGGTGGAGTAAGTAAGTAATGAGTGGAAAAACACTGGGAACAGTGCTGGGCTAACGAAGGACATGCAGTGCAGGACCGGGGAGGAAAACAGTGAGCAGGGCTGAGCTAATTAGACAAATGCAAGTCAGGTGTGGAGAGGAAATCAGGCTGATGAGGAGCACAAGAACACGGGAGGGAAACAGGAAAAGACTCCACAAAAACCAGGAAAATACACAGAAAACATGAATGAATCAAAACTGAAATGATTGGCCCGTGACAGATGTAAACAATGCTGGCTGCAAAATGGTGAATAAAATCAGATTGCCAAATATTTTATGAGGAAGGAAATGTTTGTTAGATCTCAAGGACACACAGAGTGGGTTTAACCCTGAATGTAAACATAACTCATAAACTCCACAGCTTCAAATCTGAGCTCATCTCCCCCAGAGGCCGAGACCAGATCAAGTCTAGATCAGTTACTCTGGCAACATGTGCTCTGAAGCTAGCCTACTCAGGAGCAGGTTTACTTCAACTGACAGTAGACAAGTTTTCTGATTGCACAGTGTGATGGATATAGAAGAGTTAAACCATCAGACCATCATTAAATCATTACATTGGTTCCCTGTAAACCTCACTATAGCTATAAAGTATTGTCTACCACCAGGCATGCAAATAAGATACAAATAAGAATATTTTATTTCCTCACGTCCTGTCTGTAAATGGAAACACATTTATTTTACGTATCCTGTTATCTGTGCACCTTTTGAACTACCTTCCAAGGGTTGAATAAACTAATTCTTATCAGCTTTTCCTGGAACCAGCGACCCGTGCTGATACCTCAAAGTTTTTTGTCGAACAACCTTTCAGAAATACCAGCATGCTGGCTCAGTGAGGCTAGATAATAAGAGAGTCAGACGTTGACGGTTGAACTTGCTTTGTAACAGAGAGAGGGTTGATCTGAGGGTTGATGAAGTAATGAAGGGCAGATGGGTGGAGGATCATGTGAAATGCCAGAGCACCTGGTGGAATAGCAGCTCTGAGAGGACAAAAGGCTCATTGCAGTTTTTACACAAAAACAGATAGAAACAATAGATGAGGCCAAAAATCAGATGTAATTACAGTGTGCTTTCATTGGATTTCAATAGCAAAAAAAGAGAAAACGTCCTGTGCTGCTCGGTGGCCCCTGTCTCCGTCTTCCTCAACAGATGGGTGTATAGGGGGAACAATAAGAACAGTGTTTAAAAAGCATCTACAAAGAACTAGGGAAAGGAAGAACATGAGAAAAACTAGGGAACTTAAGTTAAGAAGAAAATATATAGTCATCTATAATCTTACATCTATAAAACCTACAATAACAGACTCCTTCAGATCTCGTAACATGTATCCACGTCAACACAGTATGACATTAATGTCACATCTATTATGTGCTATTTTTGCAGACATGGAGATCTTCAAAGAGGAGCATGCTGCGCTCCCAACGCAGCATGTGCACCCCAGAGGCAAAGTCACGGCAGCGTTCACTCCCACTGACGGTTATTTTTATAAGATGAGACCTGCGGTGATACCTTTTCATATTCATAATGCATGCATTGACAGATAATGTTCAATGTGACAGGTGAAGAAAGTGAAGAAGTCGGGGTGGATGGATGGGTCGAACAAACACAGGACTTCCTCTCACATAGGTAAAGTAACTTAAGTTTCGTAAGCACAAGTAACTTTAGTTACATCAGTAACATACTTAGTTTAATCCATACCGTGATCTTTCCCTAAACCTAACCAGTTATTTCTGTTGAACCTCCTGAGTAAGTATGTTTGTATTTGTCGCCTTGAGGAGTCACTTGCAAAATGAAGTCTCTGGTAGGTATCATCCATTGGAAAAAAAGAGATGGGAAGGACCCTCATGATGAAGGGGTTCAAAACCTTTCTTCTCAACCATGTCACCTCTGCCACTGTTTACATACGTAGAAGAGTGTTGGAGTGCGTTAAAAGAAGACGACACCTGAAAGCAAACACAAACCTATTTTGGGGATGACTCATGTTGTCCGGCTCCGAACATGCTCCCAGGTTCCTGGCCTGTACCATAAAACCTGCACGAATGCCATCCTCATCAGCAAAAATGAACCTCATATGTCGACTGTGGCGGCAGCTTATCACGACTGATATTTGCTTTTCTCTTTGGTGTCACATGTTTGCTTCCCATGTGAAACCAAAGTTCAAGAGTGAGTTGTTATTACTTAGTTATGTAGTGAAGTAACGCTAAATACGTTAAGTAATATAATTAATGTAATTATTTTATTCAACCACAATCTCTACTGAAACCAAACCAGATAGTTTTGTTGCCAAACCAAAGTACAACTGTACAACAAAGGCTCGATACGCCTGTTGCTAGTACGCTGCAACAGTCATTACAGTTTGGAAATGTCGATAAAAGTCGTTTTGGGAGTTATTGACCTATTAGTCTTGTGTGTATGTTGATGTGTTGCAAATGCTGAACTACGAACTACGATCGCTACGACTGACTCTCGCCAATGCAAAGCAACTCTGCTCTTTCTCTCCTCACCATCACCTTTATATCTGTCTTCGTGCTAGCCTGTCGATATTATGCCCTTTTTTCTTGGTCACCTTTTGTCCATTTAATCCATTTCTTCAGACCACCTCTCTTATTCTCGCCTTCTCTCTGATAAGTGGCGCCCCTTAAAGCTGTATGTATGACATTCCCTGCACAAGGAGCACAGATATACACTCATCATCTCTATCTCTATCACTCACTAACAGACATGCCAGAACACGTGAGCTAATTTTTCAGTTGGATTGTGAAGCACAAGAGGATGAAATGCAGAGAGAGTAGGACGGGGAGGTGTGAGGATTACACAGCACAGGCTGTTAAAGCATGTTTGAGGTGATGTTTAACAAAATGCAGGCGGGCTTTGCGATTTGAACTTTCATTCAGAGCTGTTAAAGGCTTCTGTCGGCTTTAATGTGCGAAAGTAAGTAATCCTGCAAAAGTAACTACTGTTCCTGTCGCCACTGTAGGGGATTAATGAAAGCCTTCAATGGATTCTTGCACATGTGAGAAAAAAAATGAGTTAATTTTGGGTACGAATGTGGCCTGAAGCAGGAGAAAATGTTATCACCAGACAGCCAGAAGCAGGAGGAAACACAGACCAACACAAACCAAAGGCACCGAATAAGATGGAATAAACAATATAAAAACACTGAGGGCTGGAATTTGGACCATTTGAAGGTAAACCTGGTTTCAGCAAGATACGCCAACTTCAGTTAATAGATCACAGGAAAAGACTAAATCACGCAGAAGACACTTTCCTCTAGAGTCTGGATTGTTGATGCAAATTCAGTCTGTTATTGTAACATGTTAATTTTTATGACTGGAGTCAAAGCCACTGACATAACTACTACATTATTGACATTGATCCTAATAGCAGGCCTACGTCCTGTGTCAGAGTGAAAACTTCTATTATCCATCAGACTTCAGGTTGAGCCACAGCTCGGCTGAAGCTCACTTAACTCCAGTGTTTACCAGTCAAACAGCTCTCTCTTTGAGCTGTCCCTTCACAGATTACAGTGCTTGTTGCTCTTGTTTCTCATCCATTCAGTAAATTCAGCGGAAACTTTAATTGTGAAGAAAGGTCCTCTCAAGCCCAGCTCGTATCCTTTTTTGTCAGCATGATTGAGCATCGGGCAGACTTTAATCATTTTAGTTCCTGAAGATTTTCCAATCTCATAACATCCTATCTGAGGGGATTTTCTTGTTGACACCCACAGTCCACAATGATTTCATGGGTCAATGTTGAAATCCCTCCGGTCCTCTTGAGTTTAGCCTCCTTCTTCCTGCAGAAGTGGCCGAAATCTCTAAAAAAGGTAATATTCCTCCAGAGCAGAGGAGGGTGGATAGTCCCTCTGAATGTGCTTTATGACCAGGATTCATTCGTTATTCGTATTCGTGTTAATAGATATAAAGATGAAATGAAAGGGAAAAAAAGATGAATTCGTTGGTTTTCAGGCTGTGAAAAGAACCGCAAGTAACATTGATTTAATATAAACAAGCGCAGTGGCTTTGAAGAGGTCTGAATCTGAGATATCACTTCAATAAATCAGATCAGGTCAACCTGAAAGAGCTAAATACAGAGACCAGGTGGCTTATATCCAGGCCTGAGAGCTGCCTGTTGTCGTCGACACTCTCATACCTCCATGTGTTAACGCTGGTTCAAGGTGACTTCACATTGTAAACACATTTGAACTTTCTCTGCTTTAAGACGTTGCCACGATTACTCTTCAGGACATATGTTACTACATCCCTCGGCTCTGGAGGTCACTTCTCACAAATGCACTTGTACAAACAAATGTCAGCGTGTGTCTACAGTTTGAAGAGTTTATGCATAATAACTGAGCTAACATTATGGGACAAAGTCATATGAATAGCAATGTTAAGCCGACCTGAGGAAGACAATTTTTGAAGTTCTGAAGTTTGTGGTCCAGAAGCGACTCTTGTGGTGATAATTCTTGGCCAAACACAGCTAAACTCCCCTTTTTGCAAAAACACCTGCAGGGCTAAGTTGAAAGTTAGTGGGCGGAGCCTGTTCAGGCCTGTGAGAGCTGACCAATCAAAGCAGACTGGGCTTTGTGAGAGGGGCGTGTCTTAAAGAGACAGGCAACTAGAGGTCTGAAGTTAAGATTGCAATGGACAGTATGAGAAAAATGTTCTTTAAACATTGAAGCGTGTCAGTATTTTATAGTAGACACCTCGATGTCTGTATGCACCCGAAAATTAGCTTTTTCAAACTTTGTAAGGACCATTTATTTGAGTTTACTCTCATACAGTTGGTTAGAGTGGAATTTTGATTTGAAAGTCTGAAGAGACTTCAGTCAGCCATTAATCGTCCCAATTATCTCCAGCCGCCACTTTATGTCTGGGATACACTAATCTACCGCTACACATCTTGGCGTAGACATCCATGGTTATTAGTATTCGATAACAGGCACTGATACACTCCATTACATCAACTCAGATAAGTTTCTCTCTGCACATGAATGCATGTAAAGATGTGTGAGAAAGTATGAATTGCTAATAATCTGACCGTCTTTCTATTCTGTTTTTATCTCTTTTTTTAGCGACTCTGTATCTCTATTTCTTGCCCTCTCTCTCTCTCTCTCACACACACACACACACAGACATGATGTTGAACACCTCAGGCTCTGTGAAACGGGGCCTTAATCCATCACTAAGGGATTAGTTATAGACTGATGTATCACGCAGGAAAGCAGAAAAGCAGGATGGTGAGGAAGTGAGATGTGGAAAGGAAGACTGAATGAACAGGAAGAGGAACCGAGGAGGAAGAGAGAAGAATATTTGGATCATGTGCAAAGGATGGAGAGATGGATGATGGATCGAGCAATGGAGGAATGGCATGATAAAGGGGGTATAACACCGTCAAATCATTAAGTGGTAGAAAATAAAGGTAGAGGGAGGAGGGGTGAGGAGAGGAGGATGGAAACATTGGAGAGCAAGGAGGAGAGAAGAGAGGAAGAAGGATAGGGGAGGAGCAAATAATGGAGGAAGTGGATGAAGGAGACCAGCTGGCAGAGAGTCCACAACAATGCTGCCTGTCTGTTTTCTGTCTCACTACAAAGACAATTACTGACATAGTGAATCAGAAGAAATTAAAGCTGCAAGCAGCGATGAACGGGCCCTCGCAGTCCACGCGCGTCGGGGCATGCTGCTGTCGCTACATGCTGCTGTCACTACATGCTGCTGTCGGGGCTAGGTCATGCAACAACTTCCGTTGAGGAATCAAAAGTGAAGTCAGTAAAGCTAACATGCTAATATTTACATGTAAAAATTAATAACAAAAAATAAAAATTAATAAAAAATATGAAAAGATGGAAAATGTAAAAACAAGAGGCGTATCTCATGCAGCCAGTGTAGTTACATGATCCCACACTGATTTTGAGTCAATTGATCACATGACCTGGAAGCTATTGAGCTAACATGCTAATATTTGCTAATAAAAAATTATAAAAATTATGAACAGATGTAAAATGTAAAAACAAGAGGTGTATCTCATTCAGTTGGTTGGTGTCCAGCGCCGCAGACAACATGTACGTCCACAGACCAAAATTACACAAAATATACAAAACCATACAAATCAACTACTCTACGAGCTGACCGGTCGACCACACGAGCAGCGACCCGGAAGCGGGTGTCGCCTGGTGAACCAGTAGATCTGTGTGTGTGTGTGTGTGTGATTTCATGCATGTGCAAGTCAGCAAATGTGTGTCCATGCATGTCTGTAGGTCAAAATACGTGCTTTCAAGCACAACATGTGGATGTTTACACACGCACAACTGTCAGCTTGTGGAGGGGAAATACAAATGATGTGAATATAGTCGTGCCTGAAAGCGTGTGGTGTCGTGTGAGTGTGAGCGCCTTATTCTGGCAGGCAGCCGATTGGTGCGAGCTGTCAGTGTGTTGACAGATGTAAACGCCAATCACAGTCCGAGCCGACCGAGAATAGATCCGTCAGCTCTACTCGATGACTCCCCCTCTTTTCTCTCTCTACCGCATCTATCGCTTCTCGTTTCCATCAGCGTCTCTCCACCCTGTTTACAATCCCTCTCTTGTCTTTATGTCACACAAACAGTTTATATCTGAGAGCGAGAGTCCCTGCTGTTACAGAACAATCAGACAATCCATCACAGATAAAACTGTTGTTTAATGCATTGTTGAAGCTGCTGTAATTTATGCTTTTATAATAATTACATATTAAATGGCAGAATATGAAAAGCACTTTCTGCAATAGAAATGAAACAGTGATTATTATATGAAAACAATATGATGATGTGGAGCCGCGAGCAAGAGCGCCAGTCCTTGAAGCCAGACTTATTCCAATGAGCTGACTTTGTGAAAGATGCAGCTGTAAAACATTGGATACATTTTATTTATTCATTTCATTATCATAATTTGATTCATTTAGTCCAGTAACATTTGGAAAGCTGCATAATTAAATCATTTTATCTCCATTTAAGCTACAACTGAAGTTAGTCTGCTCGGGCGAACGAGAACGATCTATGGCCTCACAATGTGGAAGATCCAGGTTATTTAACACCTTTCATAGGAATGAACTGTGCGTATAAAGATGCTGTACAATTGTTGGAGTACACGTAGGTGTGTAAATGTAGCTGCTTCTTTAGTCTAGTGACTGTGCGTCAATGTGCTGTCAGGAATTATCGGCAAAACATTATTCCGACTGGGAAAATTCACATGAATGTCCTCCAAGTCGGAACAACAACTTGGGTAAATTTTGGTACATGAGTTGTTGAGGTGATGCTGAAATCTGGCAGACAAAAGTAAACAGTGGGTCGATGGTTCTCACTCAAATACTGGAAACAGCCGTCAACGTGTCGTTTATGACACACATGAAGATACGAAAGTCTCAAGAACAACTTCCTGACCCGGGAAATGAGACTGTCCGAGAAGCACTTGAATGCAGCATGAGACCTGCTGAAGGTCAATATCAGCACCTTGGACAGCGCCTGCGAGAGCTTCGGATGAATCTGGGATTACCACACATAACCCTTTCTTTAGGCTCAGGTCACCTTTTCACTGTGCTCGACCCATCCATCGACCCATCCATCGACCCATCCATCGACCCAACCATCGACCCATCCATCGACCCAACCATCGACCCAACCTCAACCACCGATCATGACCCTTGACCAAGGCACTGGCTCAGATCTTGTGTTTGGTTCCCGGAAGAAGTTTCACTACAGGATGTGATATAAAATGATTCTTCTTCTTTTACACTGGATCGCACACATACCGAAGCTATCACACCTCGGGAAGCTTAAAAGAGACCAGGGGAAATGCTCTGGAGGTGTTTTTGGAGGTGCTTGGTGCAGCCTGTACCGAGTCAGCACATCTCGTTCACTTTGTTCTGCTGATTCTTACAATATTTATACACGAGGAGAATGTTTGACACAAAACTACTCACACCAGTTACAGTTATCCCAAAAAGTCACACTTCACTGACTTTTGACTTTTCTTAACTTTCTTTCCTTCTTTTTTCATTTTACAGAAGTTGTGATCAGTTTAACTTTTATTGTGAGAGCCAAATCTCACAGGCCGATCTCAAGCATTAATCTGATGTGCCGGCTGACACAGACATCTTCAATAACATCACACGAAATGTAACAAAGTCTGCGACTTATTTCTTTTGCTTCTGAGTTATTTTCAGACACAGATTTACATCTCTCCCCACTGCGGTTTGCCGAATGATTGACGGGAGGAGAAAGTGTAGTAATGAAATTATGCGCTGATATGAAAGAGAACAAAATGAAAAAGAGATGAAACATGAAGTCTGACTAAACTAAATGAAAGCTTTACGCCTGCTGTGATTGATTATGTCACTGTTCTGGAAGAGAAAATTGAGATCTCTGCTATCTCTGAGAGAAATGTATATATTTGCACAAACAGTAAAATACATAAAAAAAACATAACTGTGAGATTATTAAAAGAATTTTGTTTCTGTGGGACAAAGAAAACCACCGGACACACATCCTCCAAACTGCTGGACCATACGCACACACACACGCACACACACTCTCAATCGACACACAAACATATGTAGATGTGTGCGTAGACATTTGTGCACAGATGATTCGAGTTAGCGCACACAGTAACACATTCCCACAAGCACACACACACAGACAGACACACGCAGACGATGCTCTCACGAGAGACTGGTGATAGATTGCTCGACAGTGTCACCGTGAGGTCTTTAGCTTGTTGTCGAGACACACACACACACACACACACACACACACACACAACCACACACACACACACACACACACACACATTTCCCCCAGTAGGACGTGGGCAAACAGCAGAGCAGCAGACAAGATGGAT
The DNA here is from genome assembly GCF_965226575.1 of Pagrus pagrus. Taxonomy (NCBI): domain Eukaryota; kingdom Metazoa; phylum Chordata; class Actinopteri; order Spariformes; family Sparidae; genus Pagrus; species Pagrus pagrus. The sequence goes on from NC_140195.1 coordinate 3,102,581, forward strand.
CTTATCGGCTTCACTGAAGGAAATCCATTTCTGAGGTTAATCTTTTGTGACTTCCAACAATCCAACGGAAAATTCCTCCCTCGGATACTTTTACTGTTAAACTTCCAGTGCAGAACTTTTGTCTCCCCCCTCTGGCAGTGGCAGCAAATATTGTCTACATGCTTATGATGCCATAGGCTCCACCGTGCGCCTATTTAACGTTGGACTAACATAACAATGCACCGCTGCATCGCCACAGGCTTCAGATTTATGAACTCCTTTTTGCTGCAAAACACAGACAGGTCTTGCTGTGACTGCTTAATTAGCATCAGCTTGAATGTGACAGATGTTCATTTATATTTAAAAGTCCCACACTGCAGGTTTAATTATTAGGGTCTGGATTGCATTGGTGATCACAGATATAGGAGCGCTGTAATTGGCTTCTCTCTTTCATCCAAATCACCCTCTGCTTCCCTTACCTCTTGTTTTGCAACAGTATATTTCCCAGAGTGCCTCTTTTTAACAGGCAGGTGCTTGATGCATTGTTTAGCTGCTGGGTGTACATGAAGGTAGACAGTGGAGTGAATAGATAACAGTAACAGACAGACACTTTACTGTTGTGTTCGTCTCCTAAGAACACTGATTTGTGGTTTACCAGGCGGCTGTCAGAGCAGACACTGACATCACTGTCGCTTCATTTTTTGGTCGGCCACTTTCATGACTGGCTGATCATTGCACCCAGCCTGGCATCTGCACATGCATACTAGTCTGGACCACCTCAATTAATGTCCAAGGGGTTTATCAACAGGTGCAGACCAGAATACCTCGGGACCAGTGTTGGGTAACGTTACTTTTAAAGGTAACTCATTATGTTAGAGATTACTGACATTAAAAAGTAACTTGTTAGTGCTTGTTATCTAACACGTCAGAGAACTTAACCGTTACCAAAAGTTACGGTAAAACCTCTTTACGACTCGTTGCGCATGTTGGCTATACTATCCAGATGGCGTGAAGCCAACTGTACATGTGCCTTTGAATGTATTGACTCTACCGCCATTTTGTAGCCTTCTTTACAGCCCACAATCTGTAACTCTGCAGCCTAATAACAGTAATGACAGACGCAATATAACATTTACAGCTCTTTATTTAGCTAACAACCTCACACACAGTATAAGACACAGCTGTTTCAACGAAAACAATACAACACAGCTCTTATAGCCGAGTACATGATGTTTAAACTAATGAACCCGTAAACCATGAGTGCTGACGTTATAACGCAGGAGAAGAAGATTTTCAATACGCGTGTCGACAGTCGGTTCCTCTTGGGGGTAAAGACGAGACTTAAACCAGAGCAGGGAAACATGTTCTCGGTCTGTTTTCGAGCAGGAACAAAAGTCGGATCTGACTTGAATTTATAGCGACTAATATGTACAACCACTGACAATTCAGCATAAAGCAATCGATATACATTTTAAACTGAATTAGTCTGAAATCTTGGATGAGGGTACATTTCACGGACTTTATTTTTTTAATGTAAAATCAATTTGTGTTGTTTGACTTTTGGTTTAATTGGTTAACGTTTCTCTTTTGGAGCCTCTTAACAGAAAGAAGAGGATTGAGGGTTGAAGAGATTATTTACAGGGTTCATCTTGATTAGACCTGGTCATTTGTCACGATCCCAGTTTTTTATGTTCTCTTGTTTCCTGTTTTATTTTGAAATTGTGCCCTCATGTGTTGCGTGTTGCTTTCCAGTTCCTCCTGTGATTTTCCCTCCTTTCAGGGTTTTTCCGTTCCTTTCCCTCACCTGTCCTTCTCCCGCCTCACTCCACCTGCACCTCATCCCCTCGTTAGTGTGTGTGTATAAAATCTTTGTTCTCCCTCATGTCTTTGTCAGTTCGTTCTGTCTCCCTGTTGGTATGTTTCTGATTTTTGTTCTTTGTGTTTTCATTGATTTGTACTTTGCATTTTGTTTAAGCTCTTTAGTTGGTACTTTGTGTTTTTGTTTTTTCTTGATTTCTTGTTTTTTGTTTTTCAGCTTTGAGTTATTAAAGCTCGCCTTTTGTTCCTTAATCCTGCCTCCCGTGTGTTGTCTGCATTTGGCTCCTCACCTTGTTTGCCAAACCTTAACGTCATTATCCAATTAACAATATACCTGCAGCACTTTGACAGGTTTGCGTATGAGAACTTGTCGCTCTGACAACTAATTCAAATGGATTTTAAGGTTGCTGCAGAGAACAGGAGAAAAATCAAGAATCAAACTAACTCAGTCAGCCGTAGAAAGAACAGTCAAGTCCAAAATCACAATTTTGCTCAGAGGTGCAGTATACAACACCCTCCATCCTTACACCTTTATGATTTAGATAAGACATATTGAGGATTCTGGCCTGACTAGATGACCAGTATTGACCATTGAATGAATGTGTTATTCTGCTTTGGGGTCTGAGATAAACAATAGATTGGGAAATACGACTGACATCACACTTGATGAGAACGCACACACACATAACCGCATGGACACTCCAAATCAACACGTAGGGCCAAGTCAACCAGGATATACACACACACACACACACACACACACACACACACACACACACACACACACGCATACATGCACTCTCTCACACAAGACTCAGGAGTTCTTGGAAAGTACATGAAATACTAGGAAAGATATGGAACAATGAGACAAGGGTCATCGTGACATTTTGATAATGGTCTAGGTCATCGCTACGCAAGTGTGATTGTGCGTGCAGATTTCGAGGCACATAAATGTCTGGTCCGTCCAGGAATAAACAGAACCCACTTTCTACAAACCTTGCCTCTGTGTCAAGTTTCTGAGAGTTTCGGCTTCAACAGATACTATTGTTGTATACATTCTCCACAACAGAAAAGACCTTTAATGAATGAAAACGGAAGAAGATGGTTGCAGAATAGTAAAGTTACAGTTTGTATAAATAGGATGACAGAATTATAGATTATAAATGTTTATAAGAGGATATGGATCCTGGAAGTAATATTACAATCTATGTCCATGTTCATCGTGCTGCTGTTGTTTAGAAAGAACATGAATGTGTTGCAGAGAGAGCTGCTGCAGTGTTTAAACTCCAGATCAAAGGCTTATGTTCTGTTCTTTCACTGATGCTTCTCAGAGATAATAACTAAAATACCCGACGGACAGAAAACAACAGACTGAGGAAAAAGCTGTCGGGGAGGAGAGTGAGGTGAGAGCAGAGGTGTAGCTCGGTTTATAAAAGTCAAAGGACTAAAGTGAACTCTTCTTTCTATTGAAATTTCACTGTGAACATATAGAAATATCACCGTGTTGCATTGATAGAACTACGTGTTTATTTACAGCTACAGAGAAAAAAAGCAGAAGCGGCTGCGTGAATGAAAAAACTTACTGCAGTGTTTTTATTCTCACCTTGTAATTTCATCAAACCATTTGATTTTTAAACCTGTGATTTCTGTGTCCATGATCAATTTCAAACATTTATTCTGACTAGATAGCACCGCTCTGGTCGAAAAGCATTTCGATGAATGGAAGGTGACAGTTTGTGAAAATGGATAACCAAACAAATAAGTAAAACCTCTCTAGAGCAGACGACACAAGTAAACAAAGTGAGAAGGAAAAAAGAAAGTATACTTAAACAAGTTCCAACACAATCGCCAGAATAAAAGTTGGCAATGTACATTTCAGCAAACCACAGATATTGAAACGTTACATTTCTTTATGTTGCAACCTTGTGCTTATGGTCTGGTTAGGTTTAGGCAAAACAAAACAAAAGACTTGGTTAAGGTTAGGAAAAGCTCGTGTTTTGGCTTTAAGTACTTGTTTTGTTTATCACAAACGCAGCTGGAGATGTCCAGACTTCTCCTCAAAATAGTCCAGGTCTACTAAAAAATATATAAAAATATAAAAAAAACGTTGAAATGCAGTCCTTGTCTTGGCAGCCGTCTGATAAACACATTAGGTCAACATGGGACTGGGTTGCAAGTTTCCAGGTTTATCCCTGATGACACAGTATGCTTGATTTTCAAAGCTGTGGTAGAATCACAGAGCTCTGCAAGTGATCGACTGGATGTTGAATGAAGTTACAACAAAAAGGCACTGAGGCGTGTTCTGGTCCAACTGTTGGTTCAGTATGCAGAGCTGATTGTCATCACTTTTATCTCAATCTAAAAGACTAGTGGCTGGACAAAAAAATACATTGAAAAGGGAATTTTATCTGCCCAAGGACTCAACGTGCCCACTGTCAGAATGACTTCAACAGGCAGCGCAGCCAGTGGAGTCAGTGTAAAGCCAAGACTCACACTTCAGTAAATACCTTTTTCACATACTGTACAGCAAACTTAACCTCCCTGACGACCCTTTAATAACTAAATGGAAGACAGTTTTGTGATTCTACTTCTCAGCCTGTTACCATTGTTTCCTGTGAACACTCAGGTAGAAACACGCAACAGGAGCTTCTGCATCAGTGACCTGCAGGTGATCTGCTGTACTTGAAACAAAGAGTTACCTTCAGTAATGTAGAACATCTTGTTCTATAGCACCATAATCAAGGTGATTTGCTTTTGTACTGTCATTTTTATTTATATATACAGTACAGACCAAAAGTTTGGACACACCTTCTCATTCAAAGAGTTTTCTTTATTTTCATGACTATGAAAATTGTAGATTCACACTGCCGGCATCAAAACTATGAATTAACACATGTGGAATTATATACTTAACAAAAAAGTGTGAAACAACTGAAAATATGTCTTATATTCTAGGTTATTCAAAGTAGCCACCTTTTGCTTTGATTACTGCTTCGCACACTCTGCATTCTCTTGATGAGCTTCAAGAGGTAGTCACCTGAAATGGTCTTCCAACAGTCTTGAAGGAGTTCCCAGAGATGCTTAGCACTTGTTGGCCCTTTTGCCTTCACTCTGCGGTCCAGCTCACCCCAAACCATCTCGATTGGGTTCAGGTCCGGTGACTGTGGAGGCCAGGTCATCTGGCGCAGCACCCCATCACTCTCCTGGTCAAATAGCCCTTACACAGCCTGGAGGTGTGTTTGGGGTCATTGTCCTGTTGAAAAATAAATGATGGTCCAACTAAACGCAAACCGGATGGAATAGCATGCCGCTGCAAGATGCTGTGGTAGCCATGCTGGTTCAGTATGCCTTCAATTTTGAATAAATCCCCAACAGTGTCACCAGCAAAGCACCCCCACACCATCACCCCTCCTCCTCCATGCTTCACGGTGGGAACCAGGCATGTAGAGTCCATCCGTTCACCTTTTCTGCGTCGCACAAAGACTCGGTGGTTGGAACCAAAGATCTCAAATTTGGACTCATCAGACCAAAGCACAGATTTCCACTGGTCTAATGTCCATTCCTTGTGTTCTTTAGCCCAAACAAGTCTCTTCTGCTTGTTGCCTGTCCTTAGCAGTGGTTTCCTAGCAGCTATTCTACCATGAAGGCCTGATTCACACAGTCTCCTCTTAACAGTTGTTCTAGAGATGTGTCTGCTGCTAGAACTCTGTGTGGCATTGACCTGGTCTCTAATCTGAGCTGCTGTTAACCTGCGATTTCTGAGGCTGGTGACTCGGATGAACTTATCCTCCGCAGCAGAGGTGACTCTTGGTCTTCCTTTCCTGGGGCGCTCCTCATGTGAGCCAGTTTCTTTGTAGCGCTTGATGGTTTTTGCGACTGCACTTGGGGACACTTTCAAAGTTTTCCCAATTTTTCGGACTGACTGACCTTCATTTCTTAAAGTAATGATGGCCACTCGTTTTTCTTTACTTAGCTGCTTTTTTCTTGCCATAATACAAATTCTAACAGTCTATTCAGTAGGACTATCAGCTGTGTATCCACCTGACTTCTGCACAACACAACTGATGGTCCCAACCCCATTTATAAGGCAAGAAATCCCACTTATTAAACCTGACAGGGCACACCTGTGAAGTGAAAACCATTTCAGGTGACTACCTCTTGAAGCTCATCAAGAGAATGCAGAGTGTGTGCAAAGCAGTAATCAGAGCAAAAGGTGGCTACTTTGAAGAAACTAGAATATAAGGCGTATTTTCAGTTGTTTTACACTTTTTTGTTAAGTACATATTTCCACATGTGTTAATTCATAGTTTTGATGCCTTCAGTGTGAATCTACAATGTCAATAGTCATGAAAAGAAAGGAAACTCATTGAATGAGAAGGTGTGTCCAAACTTTTGGTCTGTACTGTATATGCATTGTTTTGTAAGCCTTACTTACTGTTGTCAACCCAACCAACTCTTTCACTGCACTGGTTCAGTTATAGGAAATGTCATCTTGGGTGTGAACACTTGTGAATCATGCTGTAGCTCCAGTGAAGTGCCTGTAGAGGGCAAGGACAAAATATATATTGTGTGAATATAAATGTCTTGCTTTGACTCTTGTGGATTTGACATGTTTAAGTCATCACAATACATTTGAGTTTGATAAAAGTGTTTCTTTTGATTTTGAATACAACGGCAACATCTGCAGTAATCTCCGTCAAGGAGGTCTGAGTGTATTACACTTACAGTGGCAGGTTTATTTTTTTGAAATAGACTTATTCCACAGGAGATGAATTGTAACATTGTATTTAACATGTAGCATTAACATTCAACAAAACAAATTTTACAAGGTCCTATTTGTAAGAAAAGTTGATTTTTGAGTCTCATTCGCAGCTCTTCAAAGATGGAGGCTTTGGGGCGGTGACCGGCCCGACCGACCGTCACAAAGCGTCAGTATTTGACGAGTCGGGAATGAGACTCAAACACCAATGTTTCTTCCAAATAGGACCTTTAACCGTCCATTTCTCACTGTAATACTTCCATCCATCTGCCAGAGTAAATGTTAGCAATGTACATCATGCAATCCACGGATAAGTTGAAACTTTAAATGTCTTCATGTTGCAACTTAACATTTTTTTAGGTCCAATTTTCCATTTTATCAGTGCTCATGATCTGGATAGGTTTAGGCAAAACAAAGCACTCGGTCGAGGTTAGGAAAAAATCATGTTTTTTCTTACAATACCAGCTTTGGTCAGGAGATGTCCTGAGGGCTCCTGAAAATATCTGCTGGTTTCAAACGAACAAATGTGGAAATACAGCCTCTCTTTGCCTGCCTGAGCAGACTAAGGAATACTGAATAACCCCTGCCTTGCAGGATAGAAATGTATTTGATTATCAGAACACTGATTTTAGTCACTGATCGGTTCTTTCTTCATATTTCACACGGCAATGCATCTGCTAGCTGTATACGGATTTTTGCATGCAGCATAATACTCAATATCTGTCTGACTTTAACTGTGTAATAAATGTCAGGAAAACAATATTTATATTCTTGTAAATGTATACTTTGTCATGTTATTATTGAATACAGGAAGCTGATGAATGGCAAAAGTAGATCATTTGAATATAAAGTGACATTTTTGCATCAGTGAAGACATAATTGAGGCGCCAAGACATGAAAGATGAAGGGTTAATATGTTCTTCCGACGGTGATGATGATGACGCAGCAGCACAAACGGTGAGAGAGAAGGAAAGAGAGAAGCTGAGAGAGCTTCGGGAAGACAAGGTGAGCTCGGAGAAACAGAGGTGGAATATGAAATATTCATCAGAATATAAATTACCCTCTGTTTAATTTATTTAAATGAGAAGTAATGAGGTTATGATTCATGGCTTTTGTGCTCCATCCTGTCTGTCTGTCTGTCTCACCTTTGTTTATTTATAGCGTGACAGTATTGGATTTACATGGAGGCAAATACAGTCAAACTCTAGGATAGTGGTGAGTGAGCACAGATAGATAATTGGATAAAAGCAAAGTGCAAGGAAAATGATTACATCATGATGCATATGAAGCATTTGAAGACATGTTTTTTGCATAATTTTCATTTGTTTTTGGTTTGGCTGGCGTCTATTAATGATGTCATCTCTTTGTGCCCTCTTCTGCCGTAGTTCAATGAAATGAAGATATGTTGCCACCGGCTGTTCGTCACGATGAACCAACTCCTAGTCATCATGTTCTCACTCCCAACTCGTGTGACCCATTCAACTGCCCCAGCCACCCCGTGATTCTGGACTTTGTCAGCTCTTTATACTGCTGCACTAGAGGGGTTAGAAGTGACAACAGGCTGTTCTGGTACCGTAACGGATCAAAAATAGCTTTAATTCACATTGAATTTGCGCTACGTTTTGTTGGAAACTTGACCATCATCTGCGTAGAGGATTTCTCAAGAATACGGAGGGTTAGGGTTTGGCTGACATTCGTTACCTGAATGATCAAGTTGAACCAAACCAAAACGCGTATGCTGTCATTTCAAACTGATCACGTGGCTGCACGTCGCAGCAACTACGTCATCGATGGAACAGAAGCGCCCACTGTTTGTCTCTCGCTCCATTTAATCCTCCGATTCACTTTACATGCCTCTCTCTCCCTCTTCAACTCTTTGACTCCGGTTCTCTCTCGACCTCTCTCGTTATCTCGCCGTCTCGTCTGCTCGCCATTTGCTGATAAGAAGCGAGACGGAGAGAGGCATTTCTGTGACTGTGTGTGACTATGCGTGTGTGTGTGTGTGTGTTTGCGCGCACATCTGTTCAGGCCGCCTTGGCTTTTATTGCTAATTTAGGTGAGAGGTGATCCATCACGTAACGAAGCGTGTAGTAAAATGTGTTGGTCTAAGTGAATGTGTGTGTGTGTGTGTGTGTGTGTATGCATACTTGTTTTATTGCCAGCCTTGAGATGACAACAACCTGATGAGCGGAATTACAACTAAAACACACACACACACACACACACACACACACACACACACACACACACACACACAGGCATACAGGTTGAATGATGAGCGGAGCAAATGCATGTTTATCCTTTGGCTTCTGCTGTTCTGTAATTCATGTTGATGGATGACTAATCAGCTAATGATAAGAGCGAGAGAGGCAGGAAGAAGGAGAGAGGGAAGGAGAAAGCAGAGGAAGAAGGAGAGGATGGTGCAAAGAAAGGACAAGAAGGACAAAGAGAGTGAGACAGAATCAGGCTGATTTATTGATCTGATAAGCTAGACAGATATCAGCAACAGACATTGACTTTATTTAACAGACGTTGTGAGCTGTCCACGTGAAATATAGTTTCTTGTAATCACAATATCATAACATCTCAACTCTATAAGGCCTACTTTTTTTTCTTCCTATAAGACATACAAAATAAAAAAGTGGAAGTTTTTATTTTCTTAAAAATGTTTTTGAAAAATATCTCTGTACACTTATTCTGGCTTATCTGTTTTAATAACATGATCCAAAACCTTAAAAAAACACTTAGTTGTAAACTTGTTGCTACAAAAAAGTCCACTGTCGTCGTTCGTCAAATCCGGCAGCTTATTTAGTGGCTCTATGTAACTACGATGCTCTTCATATTTCTTTAGCATCCCTTTGCCTTTTGTTAGCAATAATAAATATGCCCTCACTAGAAAGTTAGTTATGCTGATTCCAGCTTTATATCTGTTTGACATCTGTGTTCAAAATTTGACTTGGCAATGACACTGAGAACAAGGGGTGTGTCCTTGATAAACACAGAAACATGATCCCAATCCCTGATTTGAATTTGGAAATGAGAACGCTGGTTTTGGATCAGTACCGAGAATTGAAAACCAGGAGGGAAAACGTGGAACCAGCACCTCCTCCACAGACCTGGGGCTTCAGGCAGATCCTCTGACCTTGACAGTAGAACTGCCAGGTGAACAGACAGGCAGAGATACTGTAAGACAGACAGCAGGCTGTTTGTTTGGAGCTCAGCTGCTTCTTTGCGCCATCTTTTGTCTTTCTGTCGACCTTCCTTCTCCATCTTCCTCTCCGTCTCTTCCTCTCTCTTTCATCCCATGAATGATGCATAGACCGCTGGATAGACGAAGCACACATTGAAAATCAGCCGTGACCTTTGCTGATAAGCTGAAAGCCGGAGCTCGCCATTATTTCACTCTGCTGTGAGCCCGGGGCTCAGAACCCTTCTCCTTGACAATTATGGAAATTGCTGCTGCCAGGACATGGGAAGCTGACCGTCAGAAAGGCAGAGCTGCTGGAAACCAGCAGGTCCACTTAGTTTAATTCGCTATAAAACTATTGCTTTTGCATGGTAGTTTTGACCTGCAAGAACAAAGGAGTTCTACCTTTGGCAGCTATGAAAAGCCTGCACATTCAGCAATGATGCACTGAACTCGAGAGCTCAGTGATGCAGTCGTTTAGACAAAGTGGAGACGAATAACTTTCACCAATAATAGCAATAAAACCGCTGGAATTTAAATGTCAGATATAAACGATAAAACTTCTCAAACAATAATAACCGAGGGGAGCGTAGACGGGAGCCTACAGGTGGGTGATGGGGTGGAAGTGAGCGAAATGCTTCATGAATCATCAGCAGCAGTTACAGCAAGTGATTGCTGTAGCAGCATTGTGCCAGTGAGAGAAGGGAGCAGTGCTTCGGGAGTTAAATACAGACACTTGTTACAAAGAACGCATCGGTTGTGTTGTAATGTTTAGATTCTGTTATATGAGATTAATAGTGCACTCAAGTCATCTGCCAGAACTGTGTGCATAAGTGCATAACCGCTGTAGAGAGGTGTGCTGGCACTGAAGTTCAAGGCAGGAATCAGAAAACAGAATACGACTCTTTCATATGTTTTCTTTCCTTTCAAACAGGCTACGTCCTCATTATCTTTGATGGTAAAGGTTGGGAGTTTTGCTGAACATCGAGGCTGTTGTCATAATTCTACAGTACAACTCCTGTGGACTAGAAATGATCCGTGATGTAAACTCAAAACTCATTCTTGAGAAAAGGTAAAGATATATAGCAGATATAAATGGGCAGCTGAAGTTGCGAGACCAAGGAGTTCCCGCGGTAACTACATAATCACGTGCGACAGCAGTTAAACGTATGTGTTATAAACACAACAACAAGAAGTGTTCCCAACCCAAGGATAAGAAGAAGTGCTTGGATTTGTCTCTTTTTTTAGATTTTTGTGCTGGCCTCAACACAGAATGTTTTATTATGAAAATTAACTGGATGTTATGTTGTTGATTGGGTGTCTGACTTCCTGTCTGCTCTGTGCAGAAATAGAAAGCCTTGCGTATCTGCTACGGAAGGGTCCGGACTGCCGGAGCTGCAACGGGGCAAATATGTAACGCAACGCTGCCGTGGCCGAACACGGATCTGGAGGATCAAGCTCAAAAGGGTCAGTAAAGATTGTTCTTCTCACAGTCCAGTTCAGGCTCCAGCCACTATGGATGAAACTCTTCCTCGAGACACTTTTCTTACTTTTACTATCACACTTTGATTCGTTCCATCTGCACTCAAGAGAATCCTGATCAAATAACTTTCCTCCCTCAATGAGAATTTCATTTGGGGGTGAAAAATGTTGGCTCTATTGCACAGGCTATTGAATCAGGAACAGAATACTTAATATTTCAAACTGAGTGTATTTTCACTTTCAGATCCGGCCCGGTGCAGCTTTGAATTATAAGCTTCTCTCAGCCTCAAGTAGTAAGAAGTTTCATTTGATGTTCAGTTCATCTGATTATCTGGAATAACTGATTTTTCACAACTGCTTCATTTTCATATGGATATCGTAAATCGTAAAGCTGGAGGCATTTTGTTGTGTTTACAGGGAAACTGGATTTAATAGTGTAGAAAAATGTTGTTTCAACTCAACCTCTCTATCTTTCTTGGTTCCTCTCTGCTGCTGTACCCCACTTTTCTCTTCTTGGGAAACGTTGACTGATTGGTAAATTGCCAAGTTAAATGAAGACCATCAAAATGCATTTTGCAAAATGTGCTGTTGCAGAAGGAAAATGATATCAAACACCTTCAGAAACACTCCTGAAAAGACGCCAGAAGATATCAAGGTCTAGTTTTGAAATAATAGAGAGAAAGGACAGCATCCTGAGCTTCTCCTCCATGGTCACTCCTGACCTCTCCTCTTCTCTTTCTGCCCTCTCGAGCTTCCTCGCTTCCTCAGCAACCTTTCAGAGTCTTTCATCTCTGATCAGACATGCTGTGCTATACATGCGACACTGCAGAAGGGAGGCAAGATCACAATATCACCTTCAGATCTGGAGACCAGGTTGCTGTGTTGAAAAGGAGAATGAAACCGAGACAAATCAGAAGGCGGAAGGAAGGAACAGAAAGAGAGACGGAGGAAGACGATGAAATACTTAAAGAAACCACAGAAAAAGTAGAATAATTGAGTCAGGAAACTGAAGTCTAGCTGATTGAGTGTGACTCATTCTCACAACTGCTCTGATGACACTTCATCAACCTATCTCTTCTTTTCTATTTTAAGATCCTTTCTCCTGAAGGGTAATTATCTCTCCTGCACACTTATGAGACTCTTACAGATAGGAATATGTCCCTTTTACAAGTGCTCTATGTCTGAGTGAGGGCACATACCCTGTTGTATCTACCTGATGCATATGTATTGTGCAGCAAGTACCACTGATGTCTTAATGTCCTTCAGTGCCTCTTAGGGAATCCTGAGGTATTCCCAGTCCAGATGGGATTCACACAGTTTTCTCTCCAGTGCGTTTTCCCAAAGGATTCCTCTCAGCTGGAAGTATTCAGAACACCTCCACAGTCACACCTTCAGTAGGGCTGTAAACCTGCAGACTGAAGGTAAGCATTGTTGTGGTTGAGAGGCTCCTATTCCCTCCTTAGATGGTACAAACATGGGGCCAGCTGTCGGGGGTTGAGCGGCTGTCAGAAGGTTGGTAGTTCATCCCCGACCCCAGCTGCATGTCAAAATGTCCTTGGGCAAGAAACTGACCCCACTGGCTCTTGAATTGGTTTCTGGGTGGATGTGTGAATGGCTGAGCATAGAAATATTGTTGGGCACTCTGGTTAGAAAGCACTGTATCGCACTTTCCATGGCGGCCTAGTTTAATGCTGTATTTCTACCCGCGCATAACTTTAATGAAGCACCCCTCTAATGCAGCGGTGACATGAGCAAGAAAAGTCTGAGCCGGGGACGGTAAGATGACCTAAGTTATGTCACTGTCATGGTTTTGTTTTTCTTCTTGTTGTCACTGTCTACTTCCTGCTCACCAGTGTTCCCAGTCCCACATCAGCTTCATTAGCAGTGCCCTGATCCCAGTGTTGTTCCCTCACTCTTTGTTGGTTTGTCCCCTGTGCTCCTGTGCCTGTTTCCCGGTCTTTGTGTGTCCCCCGTGTTTCTGGTTGTTCCTTGTGGTTTTTCTGGTTTGTCATCAGATTTGTATTTCTCCGTAGTTTTTTCCTTGGACTTTCCTTTGCCTGTCTTTGGTTACTTGCTTTTTGGATGCTAGATTTTTGGATTTAATTTGGACATGAGCTAATGAAAGCTCGCTTTGTGTTTTCAACCTGCCTGCCTCCATGCGTCTGCATTTGGGTGATTATTTGTAACTGTGACTATAATATGTGAACTGTTCGTCAGCCAGCTTTATTTTTAAATCCAACTGAACATTGCATGTTGCATGTATTATTGCTAACTTGACCCCAGAGCCCTTTAAGTAGATTAAGTTTGTTTGTTAGGTTCAAAGCCACTGACCAAGTTGCTGCATTTGACAAGTTGGGAGGGAGAATGTGCTGAAATGTGTGTTTGGGTGGATGTGGCTTTCATTGTGAAGCACTTTGAGTAGACACAGTGATATAAATGCAAGTCCATGAGGTCCATTTCACTTCAGAATTCAATCTGCATTCAAGGACTATGACAAGGACTGAAAAAGGATAACTTTTTTTTCTGCAAAACACTATAACATCACCTTCCCCTCAAGGCAGCAGGACGTCTTTGTCTGCAGCATCTTCTCCAATTGTACTGCTCTGTACGAAGTGAACAGCTGCCTGAGGGGAGATGAGCGACTTTTCAAGGAACAAAGTATGGCCCTTAAATGCAGCCGTAATGGACTCAAAACTGAACAAATCCCCAGTGAGTGCTGCTTTATAATCATTCAACAACCCTCAAACTGTCCTTGAGCAGAGCTTTTAAATCACATCAACATATTGAGCCATGCACCACTACACACAAGTACGTATGAAGTAGCGTCTAAACTAAAAAAGCCCTCTGCGGTATAAATATTGGTTAAGTTAAACATGTAGCACAAAGTTACACATTCATGTCTGCACAGTAAATATGAAGCTACAGGTTAGTTAAGCTTGGCTTAAAGACTGTTGACGGTTGAGTCCAAATGGGGGAAAAGCCCACTATGATGTTTTTCTCATATGTTTCAGCAAATAGAGCTGAATGTGTCTCTGTACTTTCCACAACTGATGTTGTGTTTTTCCCACCATTTTTGATTGAGCTATCAGTTTCATCCGTCACCTTCATCAGTCTTCCCTTCCGTTGGGTATTTAAGTCTGTGGTTTTCCCTCCTCTCTGTCAGTTTGTTTGTTTTGTTCCTGGTGTTCGCTCTGAGTTTGTTCCTTGTGTTTCCAACATGCTTTATTCGGTTTGTACACTACTACAAACTTATTTTTTTGAATATTTTGTATAGGGAGCTGAAGTCACACCCCTCTTTGGTTTCCCTCATAGGACTTTATTTCGGAAAAAAAATATCCATGGCAGTGAATAGACAGAGAATTTCTTTTTTTTTGATCCCGTCATTTCAAAGATCATTTTTCAATGTGAGAAAGTTGCAGTTTCAAATAAAACAAATGACCTATAAGACTGTGAAAATGTAATGTAATTATAAAGACTACACACCCAACAGTCGTGTTAGTGACAGCGTCTCATTAAATGGTCACCAAGACCAGCACCTCTGGACGTCCATTGACAGCTAGAACTAGTCGTTAAATGACGTTGAGAAAAGACGTCCAGTCAGGTCATAATCAGATGATAAAAAACACTGAAAAAAGACCAAAGAAAAAAGATGCCAGTAGGGGTGGAGAAACAGCATGGCTAAGAGACAGTGCATGCATCTTCCCATGGCCATATAAACGTCTATACAACATCCAGAAAAGACGTATAAAAAACTTTCATTCTGGCTCACCAGAGGACGTCTTTTAAATAAATGACGTCTAAAAGACGTGATCTAGACCACTTTTTGCTCACTGGGGAGTACCAAAAGTCATCTCTACAATATTGTCGCAATATCAATATTGAGTTAAAAATATTGGCCATTCATAAAAGGGAAAAAATCCCATCCTATTGGACAATGGTGTCACCAGCAGACATGAAGACATGACACAGCAGGACCCCCGGCAGTGACTGCGCTGATCCAAACATGTTGCATTCTTCATACAGCAGACAACATGTAGCGTTTATGTGATTATGTGAGCAACCATCACTGTGTGTGGGCTCAGAGCTGCGTGTGTGTGTGTGTGTGATATATGTGTGTGCGTGTGTGGAGAGTCAATTTACTGCTAACTGGCACCGTCTCGTGGGACTCGTGTGTCTCTATGGCAACAGCTGGAGACAAAGATCAGGGTGGGAGAGGACGAGGTGAGGGCTGCCCACCTTCTCCTCAACCTTTTCTTTGTCCAGCTTATGTGCAACGAAAAGAACGAGACTGCGGGGTTTAATGTTCTGACATTGTGTTTTATATTTTTATAGATTCTTCTTTATAGAGTCAGGATCAGTGTCTCGAATCAACTGCAAACAAAAATCAGTTTCCACGGAATAAATAGGAAATCCTAACAACTGAGAAATCTGTAAAAACAGACTCACACAAGCTGCCAGTTTAACCCAAATTTCAAATTCCCTAGTCTTAGCGACCACTCAAAGCTTTTTACAACACAAGTCAGCATTCTCACACACGTTCATGATGGCGGAGGCTACCGTACGAGGCGTGGACTGATGGAAGCGCCTCCTGGAGCAGTTTGGGGGGTTCAGTATTTTACCTGAGGACACTTCGACATGTAGGATACCTGGTATCCAACTACCGACTCGCTGACGGGTGGACGAGTGCTTTCCCTCCTGATCCACAGCCGCCCTGTGGTGACAGCAATTTTTTCAAATTGATCCATTTTTGACCGAGAACACTGCAGCCGGCAGCCGCGAAACGAGCTGCAATGAAATCACAATCAAATGACTGTTTCTGCAAAATGGAGTCTGGCGGCTTTGGCCAGCTGCTGTGTCTGGTTAAACAAAACAGTTCTTACTCTTTATTGGACACGTAGAATAACAATCTAATTTAAGTGGACGTACTGTGACAGTGTGAAACATCGCCGTGCAGGGATTAAATGCAGCTTGTTCTGCAGTGGCCTCGGTCAATACTTGACCAATCTGAAACACTGTTTCCCTATTAGTCACTGAACCACAAGTTAAAAAAACAGGAAATAGGGTCTTGGTTGAAAATGACGACTACACCCAGCAGCTGTTTAGCTGTTAAGACTGCAAACAGGTGTGAAACCGTTAGTCTGGTCCTGTTATATCTTGTGTTGCAATTATTTAAATTTATCGTCCTAACATGACTTCCACTTCTTCAAATATGATTTCCAGAGGATGATCATCCTCAAGTCAAACCATCATCAAGTTAGGCAATGCGATAAATCACAAAAACAAACAACAGACTTGCACTCACATTCAAAGTGTTGGTTTGGATTTACATATTCTCATCACGATTGCATTAGGTAAAGAGACGGAGGGATGGAGGAGGGGTGAGAAAATGGAGTTTTGTCAGGTACAAGTCAAACAGAAGTGAAATCCAATCTGATGATCTTGAGTGGAACAAGATCTGCACTCAAATGACATTTTTAACATTCAATGCGTGTCAGCTGAGGGAGGGAGGGAGGGAGGGAGGGGACAGGGGAGGAGGAAGAGGGGGAGAAGGACGAACGTGGAGGCAGGGCGAGGGGAGGAGGGTCAAAGGATGGAAGAAACGTCAGAAGGAGGAAGGAAAGGAAAGAAGGAGGACAGGATGATGGGAGGAAGCAGGCGGGAGGAAGGACAAAAGAGACTGCAGGAGGGAAACTGAAGATAACGGCTCGTTCCATCTGTTACACCTTTCTGACAAGGTGTGTGTGTGTGTGTGTGTGTGTGTGAGGGTGCAGACATGCAGTATGTGTCAGCTCAAGGTCTTACACACCTCCCTGTCTCTCTCTCTCCCATTAAACAGAGTAAACACACTTTGGCTCCACATGTTGACTCAAAGACTTCCAAAATGGACTGATGGCTGGAGGAGAGGGAGGAGGAGGAGGAGGAGGAGAGGGAGGAGGAGGAGGAGAGGGAGGAGGAGGAGGAGGAGGAGGAGAGGGAGGAGGAAGAGGAGGAGGTGCGTCTGTGTGGAGAGGGGACACTGATTTATCTTCTCTGCAGCCCGTCGTCTTTCTCTCGGTAAATGTATCCACACAAAAGCCGTCATTCAGTGTGTGTGTGTATATACTGTATATATGTATAACATATGCAAATGATATGTGTGTGTATTGTTGCCTCAATGAACAGACGAGGGCCTTGAGATCTGACATGGAAAGAAACACAAGTGGTGAGATGAACAGACAGTTTGAGATTACCTAAACATGTAAGGAAATTTGCGACTGCCGTGAATGTAAACAGCAGCAGAAAGACGGCGGTAAGAACGGTTGCTGTCGAAGAACACAGTCGGTCCGTCAAGTGTAAAAGCTTGATCCGAAATGTTGACATTAACACTGTAGTGACATGCTGGTCTGATGTCCGTATGACTGTCTACATCATTTTCAGCTTGATTTTTGCTGAAAACTGCACGTGTTTGTCGCGGTACAAATAGGCAAGACTCCAAATCCCAAGATGACGCAACGCAGCCGCCACGATCCAGTGTGAACGGTCCGACCTGTTAACATGGACGCCGAAATGAGGTAACGCCACGCAGCAGTGCGTCCAGCCTGTTGGTGTCTTTTTGAAAACAGCCATCGATGAAGACAAAACCAGACTCGTGAATCGCTAAAAAAACAAAACAAATCAGAGGCGTGGGCAGCGAATCAAATGTCACACAGTGATAGCACAAATGCATTTGAAGCATGCCTACATCTTATATTCACATACAGCCTGTCAACCATCTGCACTGCCTACATCAACACAGACGGACACACACACACACACACACACACACACACACACACACACACACATGTAGAAACAGTATCATCACATGTCAGCAGCGCTGCCAGGAACCATTAACCTCAAGCAGAGTGAGTTAAAGAGCTTCAGCAGCAGCAGCGATGTGAAAAGGAGACTGATGACAGGATGGATGGTTGACAGAAACCTGAGAGACAACAAAGAGACACAAAGAGACACAAAGACACACACACAGAGTAAACAGTGAGCAGAAAGTGGCCGCGGAGAGATAAGAACACTTTCAGTCAGCACACAGCTCTGAATTTAACAAAGTAAACAAGGATTATTTAGAGTGAGCTGAACGGATCAAACAGTAAAATAACATGGAGTACTCTTCACTTCATCAAATACTGACTGACACACACACACACACACACACACACACACACACACACACACACACACACACACGCACGCAAACAGATTCATTGAATCACTCAAAAAGCAAATTTATAAAATGGCTGAAACACAAAGGCGCTTTTTTTCCTGATAACATTCACTAACACACACACACACACACACACACACACACACACACACACACACACACACACAGCTGTCCGTACTGTATCTTTACTGTCGGTCCATTCTGTTGCAAAGAAGTTTCCAAAATATCCACATTTTAAGTTTTTATATAAATTGTATGAACCTTTCACGTACAGACACACTTCACAAAATGTCAAGAACAGTAAAGGAGAGAGAGAAACTCCCGCACACTGTCCACTTCACTTGAACTTGCGTTCAATGCCGACAGCGTTTCAGTGAAGTGGGCCGTAGTTTTTTTGTCCCTGATGTTTTCAGCCCTCGGTCTTCTCCTACGCTCCTGTCAGTCTTAAGGTGTGCAAAAAGTTGCACTCTGTCAAGAAAAGTAAAGAAAAAACCTTTTTTATAACCCACAAAGTTATGAACCGCCCACACACACCCAGACGTCACAGACAAACATGTACATTACCTCTTTCTTTCTCTGTCTCACCCTTTGAAACCCCGAGAGAGAACAGAGAGATGAGAAGAACCGGTGAATCATTCGTGAGCTGTGTGTCGTCAGTGATGCAGTGAACTGGATAACAAACCGGGATTCGGACTGACGGGTCACATGGAGGTGGAAGAAAAACTTCAAGACACTTCAAGACATGAACTATACACACACACAGGGAACGCTGAGGTTTCACCCCACAATGCCCACCTTTAGTTACATCTCTATAAAGGATGAATACAAGGACAAGGATACAGGTCTTCACATGGTGTTTACCACCATCCTCGCCTATAAATCAATAAAATAAAACATATTGTGTGTTCTGCCCAAACATCTTCCTTCATGTGCCTGCAACCTTGTGGCACTTCTGTTGGTTACAAACATGTAAAACTTTCTCTGCTTGAACTGTTTTCACCACATTTTGATGCCACATGTGCTCGTCATGAATAGATACAAATCTTTTATTTCAGACCCACTTTGATTTAAAAAGCTTGAGCACACTTCAAGTAGCTAGGTGTGTAACGTACAGTGACCATTGACACAACATTTCGTGTTCGTATATGTATTCAGATTTCTATTTCTAGGAATTTGTTACAAATTTGAATTTTTTGCGTTAAGTTGTTTCCTCTTAGCACGCTGATATCGAAAAGCTTAGCCTCTGACAAAACAACAACTTTGAGGAGGAGCTTCACCACTTTGCAACACTGAAAGGATAAAACAATGAAGACTACATGTCTTTGTTTTATTCGACACATCCTCAGATCAAAACGACTGACAGGGTCAATAACCACTAACTCCCAAAATGATGATGACACCAACAGGCTTACAGTTTGGTTAGATTTAGGCAAGAAATCTACTTGGTTAGGTTCAGGAGAACATCGTGGTTTGGCATTATTTCTGTTTCTTCAGTTACAAATGCACATACATTTCACACACAAGTAACTCATGATATATCAGGTATTGCTTTACAGACCCTATGACTAAAGAAAGGAGCAGTAAGACAAGTAAGAAATTCAACTTTAACATCTCAACCTTTCTAAAAGATCGTTATCTTTAGTCTTCTCAGTGGTCTCTGTGAGGCTGCCGCGGTGACGAGAAATTATCAGAGCACTTCAGCTCTGACACTTGACATTTTAACGAGTGCTTGCTTGTAATGTTGAAATCCGGGGGAAAGTGTAGCTCTCTGCTCTCTGCGCCCAGGATAAAAGCATCATCAGACAAATGCACACAGAGATGTCAAAGAGTTTGAACTCACTCGCAGGCCGGTGCTCTCCCGTCGGTGTTTGTATGAAACAAATAATACGCCGCTCGGTGCTGGGCGGCATCTCACAGCAATCACACTGTTAATGTGCACCGTGCACTTTTTATGCTTAATGGTGTTTTGGATGAACATGACATGGTGTACACTCTTTTTATGAGCAGCAAGCCATCTGTTAGGTGAATCATTTCAAATCGCAAGTAATATATTTGTTTTCTTAAACACGTGCTTAAGCAGAAGTACAGCGGCTGTAGCTCAGAAGGTTAAAGCAGGTCGTCTAGTGATCGGAGGGGCGCTGGTTCGAATCCCCGGCTCCCTCAGCTGCATGTTGAAGTATCCCAGAGCGAGATGCTGAATCCAGATTGCTCCTGATGAGCAGTTGGCACCTTGCATGCTGCATCAGTGTGTGAATGTGACAAGTATTGTAACGCATTATAGAAATGCAAGTTCATTTAACAAATAAACAGGTAAAACAGACTGTTAGTTAGAAGTGAAGTGGACCAACCTGCTCGTCAGAACATTTCCAGCCACAGGATAATGGCTCTGGAATGGCAATGTTTGTCTATTGGTCCAGTAATTCAGTCCAGACTGAACTATACCTCAGTAACTCTTAATGCATCACCATCACATTCATAATCCACAGAGGATGAACCCTGTGACTAAGTGATCCCCTGACTGCACCTCTAGCACCTCCACGAGAATTATAAGGTAAATAATCGGGCCAATGTGAATGACCATTGAACAGTCAGGGTCAAACAATGAATGGATGAATAAAAAACTAATCTGACCTTCTCTTTCCTGAGAATTCAAAATTAAACTACCCCAACATCTCCCAGTCATATTTTCATTCATATCAAATCAATATTTTAAGTCGGTCAGGTTGCCACTCAAACCTTTTTTGAGTGAGACAACATGCGTGATGTCAGATATTTATTGAATACTAAAAGTTATTTATAAAAGATCTGATGAAGAGTTTAAAATAATTCAGATTAAATTCAAGACTTGACGAAGCACCAACCTTATTTCTTACACACATTTTGACTTCACTCACAGCTGCCACTGTTTCCACAGTGCAGAGTGGATCTAGAAATAAGTCCTTGTACACACTGGATGTGTTTGATTTCTGCGTGATGTGTTCAATGGCAGACTGACCTCACAGTCCAGTTGCTAAATGGAAGCAGAGGAAGCAAAACAAATTCAAGCCTGTTGACTCCTAAAAGGTTTTCTACATGCTACCTTTTTTTTCAGGAGGTTGGTTGGAGGTGATTTGGGTCATTTTGCCCAACTGCTATGAACAGAACTCTGGTATCTTTGTGTCTATGAGTGGTTATCTTTCTGGACCAGACTCACTCAAGAACATAACACTCCCTTTTGTGTCAGGTCCAGTGGTAATTACGCAGGAGTCGACTCTTCTGTCCACTGTTTCCTGGCAACGCACAATTCATAAATGAGTTGGTGTCTAAAGACAAAGTGACCAGCTGTCTCACCGAGGCAGCACATGTGAGGGTGAGTACCGTATGTGCTTTAAAGTCACGACTACATCAGAAAAAATGTTTCACGACTAAATGTACACACTACCGTGGCAACCACGATTCAATATCACTTGCATTTATTGAATTGTTGAATTTTTAATATCAATATGAAGAAATAGTGTGCAGGGCTATATCATTAATCATAAAGTCATGTAACAAGCAAAATGCCAAAAACACTCCTGGTTACTTTTTTTGTCTTTTAACATATAAACTCAATTAAACCTGATATAGAAACAGATGAAGACCCAAAGCTCACAGCCCAAACACAACGACTGTCTTCATGTGTGTAAAATAGAAGAAAATTGACTAAATATATAGAAAATAGGGCCGCAGTTCAATGTATATAGTACAGCAGACGCTGAGTCCGGACCATCAATGGTAAGTATGTATTGTTCACCAAGACGGAAATGATCAAGTCTCAAAGTCTCAACTGATGGTGACGACAGCGCTGGTGTTTGCTCTTCTTGGTTTTTGTTGGATTCTGGGTTTCTGCATGTCTCCCGTGTGTTTCTGTGTTTGGGTCCTCACCTTTTCCTCAAAATTGTGACATCAATCACTTTTGGACCTTCAGTCAAGATCTATGAGAGACAAACTTATCTTGTCCAGATCCCTGAAACACAAGAGGAAGACAGAGGACATAACATAACATAAAGGGAGTGCACGGCAAGCAGCGTCTATCGGGTTTAATGTCTGGAAAATTATTCTTTGATTAAAATGTTGCAATCAAAAGATTGCCAAAGTCATAACGTTTTGGTTTATATGACTGAGTTTTTCTTTTGGCTGGTTTAGAGAGCAAAAAAAAACATTTTATGACTTTATATTGAAAGTAAAAGAAGTCAAATAATTAACCGATAATGTAAAGTCAACAGGAAAGAGCTCAGCTGTATCTCTGTTTGAGAGCGTAGAGGAAACACAGCAGTCTGAGGGCTCGTCTTAAAGAGCTACAGCTAATGTTGTGTTCAGGGACTCACCTCAGCTCGTCTTTAAGCTGCTGGCATCTGTGGGTGTGAGCTGACAGTGGGAATGTATCCGCCTACGTGTGTGTGTGCAAGAGAGAGTGTTGTTATATGCAGCAGCATTGATCAGGAAATCACCATTCTTCCCTTTTGAGATCTGTAGGTGTGAGCCGAGGAGGTGTGTGTGTGTGTGTGTTTGTGTGTGTGTGTGTGTGTGTGTGCGTGCGTGTGCGCGTGCGTGTGTGTGTGTGTGTGTGTTTGTGTGTGTGTGTGTGTTTGTGTACCTGTGGTGAGCAGGAAATCATTTCAGCTTTATGAGATCTGTGGGTGTGAAATGAGCTGAGGAAGCAAATCTATTAGCCCACGGTTAATACTGCCTGTGTGAGCTTGCATAAATGTGTGTGTTTGGTGTTTGTTACTGTGTGTGTGTGTGTGTGTGTGTCATTACCTGTGCATCTTAAACTCCCCACAATCTTTTCACCCTCCCGACACGTCTAACATCACTGTTTTTGTTATTTATTCCAACATCGACGGTGTTTCTGTGTCAATACGACCCTCCCACCTTTATCCCCCCGCTGTCCTCCGTAATGAAGCCAATTTCAATGCGAGCTGATTCCCTTAAAATGTCAGAGCTAAATTCTGACACAGCAGAGCTCCCCGCTTTTCTTTGTGAGCTGTCAGCTTGACTGACATTTAATGTACAAAAGAGTGTTTTCTGTTTTTTCTTACATTTTCCTGCGAGGGATGCAGTCTGAGGTGTTGTGTTTTTGTTGTCACACCAGAAGCACACTACTTTCATCAAACCTTCTGTCGACAGAAATTTGTCACAAGCTGTGAAATTTGTCTTTCGATGTCCCAGAATCCAGAGCTCCCTTACGGCACGTCGATGATTACAATCGTCACTCAAGTTGAACCTTGTTTTTCTCAGAATCACTGCAGGCTTTTTCTTTAGCTGCATGACTGTACGCAGACCCAGCAGGGTGACATCCCAGCTGGCTAGAAACTTTTTACAGAATCTAAAAATTAACTGGAGAAACTACACGACTAGCTATAATGGAAATGGAGAAGGGTGATGGAAATGGATGGCAGGGTGACGCAAAGCAGCGCGACCTGCTGCTCCGACGCTCTCAGCTCCGGTAGAAAGCACCGCCTCCTCCGCCGCTGCCATCCTAGGTAATTACCACTTCACCTGACTGGAGCCGTGCAGGAGAGACGCGTGCAAGGATTTTAATGCTGTAATATGACCAGAACACATTACACTATATATATATAATATAATAAAGAAAACTGCAGACTCGGACTTGGAATCCAGGTTCGGCTACGGCACAATAATGTAATCATTTCGTAGACAGAAATGACAAACTGCATATCAGGACTTCTCAAAGTCCAAACCCCGCAATATGTTGTGAAATGTCACATTTTCTATCGATCAATCATCTGTGGTTTTAATGTGGCTTACTCCCCTGTCAGTGATATAACTGCCATGGTGAGAAGAGTTAAGACAGAGTTGTGTGCTGTTGTTGTTGTTGTTATTGTGGCTGATGTTAAACATAACATGATGAAATAACAGTTACTACAACTTGTGTAAATGTAGTGAGAATATGTCTGAGTCACAAACAGTCCAAGGGACAATTATTGGCACGTTTTTCTGTTGCCTAGTAAATCTCGTAAGGCTGTCCTCCACCGTGACGTCTTGTATTTAGTCATGTAATAAAATAACTTTGCTGAGACTCTCGGCCGCATTTTCATCAATCATTTTTCTCCAGATTTATGCTTCTGTCCTTTTTGCTGTCTGTCACAGAGTGTGACACACGGCGGGACTACATGGTGCGTTCAGGTGCAAGTCATAAACTCTGACATCTACTTGTGACATCTACAGTAAAGCACTTGGGAACGCCTATTTTCCCCCTATAACTGCAAAGGTGGAGGGTTACTACAGTATTCTGCACTGGTGGTACGACACACACGTAACCTCTCTCTGTGTTTAACCTGATGCTGTCTCCTCTACATTATTGTGATGGCGTTTAATTCGTCCTCGAGCTGTGCTGAAAATGTTGATTGATTGCTTTTCCATATTTTATGAATAGTGACGCATATGATTATTCGGACATGAGACCAACATGTTGAATTGCTGTCACATGTGTGTAAAGTCTGAGTCTGACAGGCCATTATTTTTGCAGGGCTAAATATAGAAGAAGAAGGATTTTAATGCCTCGCTGTTGAAGCTGTTTCTTATGGTGACATTATGATTTGCATGTCAGGAGAATGTAATGGGAGTTGAAGATGTAGGCTGCGGGTATACGTGCGACCAAGCTGTGATCGTACATTATGGATGATGATGAAATTTTAACGCTACTGGCTGCATTGTGTGTCGCGATTTAAGGCAAAGCCGTGGTGTTGGAGGCCCAGAGAGAGGCTGGTGGGAGGTTTTTAGGGCTGAGTGGAAAATGTCAAAATGTATAAGGAAACTTCTCAAAGCGCTCCTGCAGCATAATTCACTTGTATGTCGTCAATCACAATCATCCAAACTCATGACTTCCAGCTGTTTTTCCAGCTACATTGTAATTAATCTGTAATTTTTATCTAAAATATCAAAAGGTGGTAATTATCACGTTGAATATTTAATGGCAGTAATCATATCGTGTTCCCAGAAACCGATCCAAATATCAGTGGACTCGGTTGATGTCAGGCTCGCGCTAGTTTGATGAAGCTTTGTTCAGTTTATAAATAGCGCGTCCCAGAGGGGTGGAGGGTGTGAATGTATTTTCACAGTACATGTAGTTCATATGCATAAATGCATGATAAGGAGGTATCATTATCATACTCAATGTGACCTACAGGGCCAAGCAGACTGTGGCTTCACTGTACAGGAAGAAGCGTTAAAGCAAGCGTGCTCCATTATCCTGCTGTCTGAAGGTCATCAGTATAAATTATATGACTCACACTGTATCATTTGTTGCATAACTGAATCGATGTATAACATTTTAGAACAGCAGTTTCCTCCCTCACCCGAATTACAGTCAATACGTCAAGGGATCAGCATCAAAATACCAGATTAAGGATAAAGTAAGAGCTAAGGAAGTTATTAAGCTCATAACCTTGATATTCCACTGAAATTTCCATTTTCCAGACAGGTTCTGGAGCTGGCTCGGAGCAGCTTATCCGTACTGGGTGTCAAGCAAACTTTGATTAAAACTGCGATCAGAAGACTTTGTCAAAAGAGCAATTTCTCTTATTTTCTTTTGGTGGCTGGAAGTGGGCTTGGCTTTTAAATATATCCAGAGACTCAGGTGCACTTTGTCCTGATGTATAGCAGAATCTGTTTCATAGAATTTGATCAGTTCCAACTTGTTGTATTCCCCGTTTAAAGGAAGCAAGCTCATCCAGGGACATTCGAACAATTTTTAATTTTCTTTATCAAAAAATAGCCTAAAAGCGAACACCTCTCCTGACAACAAGGGCAATTATTTAGCATCCAACTTTGAATATTTGTCTGAAAAAACTGGCAGCCCAGTGTCATGCCTAAACTGTGGAAAATACCTGCCATACCTGTGAAAGCAACATGGTGCATTCAGTGGTCAAGTTAGCAATAACAAAACATGCTTTTTCTCAATGAGAGCCATACATCACACTGAGAAATTAACAAAAATGTTGGAAAAAAAACGCCCTCTCTCACAATGTTAGAGAAAAGTGGAAAAGATTCCTGGATCTGCACCGAAACCTTTTTGCTCTTTCTACTACATATGTCCATTGTTCCCATCATTATCGCCCCCCTGCTGCTTCATACATGCATACAGTACTTTTTGCACTTAGGTGAGGAAACCCGTCACCCTTTACATGCTGACCTGTATTGGTTTGGCAGGTCCACTACACACTTCGGGCTGAAAGCGGAGACTCAGAGCCGACTTGTAATTCTGAATAGATTGTGAAAACATTATGCGTGTAAAGCTTTTTGCTGGATATTCACGCTGTAGGCGTTTGTTATTAAATTGAACTTTCCCCGTTCATTCCCCCGGTGGGACTCTTTGCTGCAAGCTAATGTTGGATTATTGTTTTTAATTTTTTATCCATTTGTGTCTGCTTTTATTATCAGTGTTTATGAAAACAACGCTTTAGGTTGGTTTTTTAACTTCTTTGCTGTTGCCTCAATCCCTCATTATATACAGCACTTTAATGGTTGTCCAAAAGAAAAAAAAAAAGGCTCATCCACATGAAAAACAACACAGCCTCTATTAAAACAACAGCAAATTAGACAGACTGGGCTCTTAATTGAATATGACTGGGCTGTAATGGGAGACTGAATCTGATTAGGCTAATAGGTTCTGTTTGCAACAAAAGGCCTTTGAGCTTGTTAGACAAACCCACTGCAGCCCATTGTTCTCTAAATCACTGTTGTCTTGAAACAGTTTTTAAACCTCATGTATTAATCATAGCTTCTACCCAGGCTCTTTGAGATGTGTGTCACTAATATGCAATAGCAATCAATACAGCCTCCGCCTAAATACATTCCAGATGCCAGTTTAAATAATTGTTTCATTGTTCTTTTTCCTCTCAGTATGACAGTAAGATTAAGCTTGAAGTTTAACCCCGGAGGCGTTGTGAAACTATGGAAGCAATATCGGACAACAAATATAATGACGGAGGATGCAAATCAGAAAATAATGAGACACGAAAAAACTATAGGGTTAGAGCAAAGGTGCTTTGAGAATTAGTTGCCTGATCAGTTACACTTTGCTTCATGTCGGGAAGAAACGATCATCAAGCGAGGATCAATATTAAGGGAGGAAGCACAGCGCGGTCATTAATCTAGGACACACACACACACACACACACACACACACAGTGCACAAGAGCAAAAAGTTATCCCAGCCCGTCTCACAGAGGTCTGCAGAGAGCAACTCGATTGAAGATTGTTTGAAGCTGTAGCTCCCCATTTGGATGCATTGGTCACCTCCATGTTCCACTTTAGATAGAAACAGTGAATAGTTTCATCATTACTTTTGATGTTAATATTGAATCAAATCCTTCTTTATACCTCCAACAACATGTGTTTTTCTTGATTAAACTGTGTTCTTTTAGTGTCACCTCTGAGATGATGACTCTAATACAAGTTTTATTGGATCAGTTTTATTGATCTGTACTGTTTCTTGGTATACACTTGACTCTGGCCAACAAAAAAACAGCCTGGTAGCCTCATCACAGTGGCTAGGGAAGATTTCAGGAGTCCAGCTTACAGTCCAATGCAACAAGCAGGTGTTTAGGAGGGCCACTCTTTTAGCTCCGTCTTTGGTCTCTACCTTCTCCGGAGGGAAATGTTTCTCTCTTTTGGGTTTTTTTTTGCTAAATGCTCGGTTATGTTCACCAACTAGGTGTAAATTGTGTGTTTGCCATTTGGTGGTGAGCAGCTCGTGCACAGCAGGGCTTTGAAGCTTTATCACAGACAACAGCTTGTGGATGCTGCCAACGATGCAAGAGTGCACTAAAACCATGAAGTTGTGACTTGATTAGCTAAACAATGAGCTGAGACTTGCTATAAAAAGGAGCCCAAACCACTGAGTGGAGAGTGAATATTGGATTCCCATTGATCAGGTCAAATATGCAGTTGTTTGCAAACACACAAGCAGATATTAAATCAAGGCTTTGTTGCTGTCAGTTTCTTTTGGAGCCTTTCTGTCCCTCAGTAATAAATACTTCTTTAAGGATACGAATCACTGTGTTGCTCAGCCAGCGTTTCCACAATCAATCAAAACTAGGCTTTGAAGGAACAACCTGTTCCTGGTGTTCATGTTGGGATCTCTTGGTTTAATCCATCATTCATTAGTGTAATCACAAAACTATCTAAGTTCACAGTAATATTTTCTCATACCTCTTCTTGTGCTCCAGCCAATCATAGCCCAGGGATGCCAAAACATGACTGTAATCTCAAGGTGATTAATCAGGGACAATCAGTTACAATCGGTCCAAGTTGTTCGGTTGTTTCTTTTGGTTTATCCTGCTTATTGTAATCTACCGAGACGTGTCAGATACATCCAAATAGAGTAGAGGCATTATTGAAGAGATCGCAGTGTGAAACCGAAATACTGCCAGCCTCCCTGCAGCAGATGGGTTCACTCTCAGTTCTCAGCTTACAACTTCAACAGGCCAACTTTGTGTTTTGACCGAGCGCTGTTAACGATGTTAAACTCCAGAACCGCCCGCTTCCAGATACATCCACAACTTCTGTCATGTGCTGCCAGCAGCTCAGACACACATGCACACAGCGACTCCCACGGTAAATCAATAACGCTGCTGAGAAGTAAACAACACTTTAAATTCTGCATGCGTGTGCTGTGATCTTATTTCCTCTTCTAAATTTAATGTGGTTATTAATGTACATATTCTCTCCGTCATTCTTTTGCCACACACGTACAAATACACACACAGTCTTTCAGAGTTATGAAATGGGAATATATCAGCCATGGGCGATGCAGTATAATGAAATATGCATGCATGGTTGAGTTTGAAACTTGTTTGAATTCCTAACAGAATGTTTGATATTTCAGGGATGGTGCAGATTTATTATTACAAAGAAATTCATCAGGAACAGGGAAAGATTGTATGTGTATTTGAATATATATATATATATATATACAGTATATATATATATATATACATACATATATATGTGTGTGTGTGTGTGTGTGTCTTCATCCTGTGTGGACACTGTATCCTACAGTGAGGATAAGGGTTAGGGCGAGGCATTCAGGTGTCGTGGTTAAGGTTAACGTTGGGCTGGGGACAACATTATGTCGATGAGGGTCCCCACAAAGATAGAAGTACGTTTGTGTGTGTGTGTGTGTGTGTGTGTGTGTGTGTGTGTGTGTGAGAGAGAGAGAGGTCCCATCTGAGAATAACTATTGCAGCCTATTGCAGCATTTGTTCACAGCAGCATGAAACATCGGCAGACAGATGAACACCGAGGGCATACAGTTTCCTAAAAAGATCGACTACATTTGCAGGCACACGCACAAACAAAATGAGTGGGTGAATAACACAGTGACGCTGACACGGGCTGACGTAGCTTAATAAAAGAGCTCGAGGGGATGTGGACAGTCACGCTGCGAAGCTGTCCTAGGGCCGAGGACAGTGTCGCAGTCAAATCTGATATTGCGGGATGTCCGTGATCCAACGATTTCTGGATTTCCATTAAAATATTTTTTAATTTTATGTGATTTTTAGACTCAAGAGGCGACAACATAAAAGTGTTGAATGGATGAATATAATGAAGATTTGGTTAAAAGCAGTTTAAAGCTCAAGGCTAAAGGCTAGCAGGAGAGACAAGGTAATTTGGTCGGATGCTACAGGATGAATGTGCTCATTAAATTCTCGACAACCTTGGATGTTTCACATACTAGTGGATGTTTCGGCCTTAAAGCTGTGCTGAGACAGGTCAGGGAGAGTCAACCTTTTTGAGACCACACATTTTTATCACTTATTCTGTGTGCAAAGTTACAAGTTTGGCCTGGGTGAGTGGAACATATTCCAAATTTGAAACGTGAGTGTTGAATCAGTATTCATCTTTGCAGCGTCATGAATTTTCAAGAAAGTAAATCCAGCCATGAGTAACATTTTTAATTGGCCATGTCTTTCAAGTGGCACGTTTCTCCTGATGAGAGCGGGAAAATGTCTCTGCCATCGTCTTAGTCCGACTACTGTGATGAGTCTTCTTTGAAATGACGCCAGAGACGAGGAGTGGAGCGGCAGCATGGACCCACTGCAGACTCTCACTACATGTCGCTTGTCTGACAGACGTGCTGTAAAGCAAGACGCCGGAGCTGAAATTATACTTGTCAAATTGCTGAATGTGACTGCAAAAGTACAGTGCTGCTAAAAAAAATAATTAACAATCAGATTTAGAAATGTAAGGACAAGGATTCTGGGGGAAAAAAACATGGAGGCAGTCTCTGTCATGCATAGAGGATGAAAATCAATCTGCAGAGGCTTGAAACTTTCTACAGACAGGTGAATCCATCACAATAAACTTTATAGCTGTTTTTATTATTGTTACAGATATGTGGGTGTTCAGAGAGATGGCAGGATGTGACAGCCTGCAGACTGTCGCTCCCAAGTGGTAATTACAATCATTATTTTTTTCCTACACATTTTCCCCGAGAGATGTTCCATTTGCAAACTTCACCAGGTGAGTATGGGACTCCTTTCATACATAACAACTGAGCTACCTGCATAACATCTGTATCCTGATGTGCATGAATATTAAAATATTGCAACTTGTGATGCACCCGTTTCAATTTGAAACGATTTCAGGGTAACTTGCGGTTGGCACAGCCCACCTCCGGTTTACAGATGCAGAGACAGATACAGATAATGGTTTTGTACACCAGAATGTTTTGTTTTTCTCTTACATACAGTATATTTATATTACATAACACATGCAAAATATTCACAGCCAAAGTTTAAAAATCCTTATGGAGAAAAACACAAACCCCAGTGGAGCTAAACATTTCATATGAACTTAATTCATAGGAGATTGTGCTGCGCTCACTTCCTTTGTTTTCATACGTAGAGTACGTCTGGGAAATGGAATATATTTTCATTCAGTCGCTGCATTTCGCAATTTAGTTTCCAATCCCTCTTTCCTTGGGGATGAAGGGAATTGTTAGTCTGATGGAGATAACAGCACTAAACTCTGCCTCAGTCTCTTTTCTGCTCTATTATTCCCTTATCTTTCTCGGCTTTTCCATCTCTACATTTCTGTTTCTCGCCAGTTATTCAATCACTCACATCTTTCTCTCCCCATTTCTTTTGCTCTACTCATCCCTTCTGTCTGCGGTTCTTCCTCTCCTCCTCCAGGGCATCAGGGTAAACACAGTACAGACAATTTTGTTTCGTTACCGAGTTGTCAAGGTGTAGAGGGACTTGTTAGCCTGCCTCGTTAGCCAGGAGGAGCGGATGATTTCTTTGTTTACAGAGTAGTGCAGCCACACTCTGCCAGCTTGTTAGCGACACAGAGTGAGGTTGCTGTATTTTCAACGTTGGCCAGGAAACCTCAGGAGTCAGCGTCTGACCCTCTGGCTGAAGGAATTACTCACATTAACAACATTTCATACATTTACTCAACACTCGGGTCTGAGTGACCTGATGACGGCATCCTGATGTCTGCAGAACAAAATACTGCTTCAAGCTCAGTATTTTTCTAACAGTGTCTGTGACAACGTTGGTAGGTCGATCGTTTGAACTTGAAAAACATCCTATATTATGGATGTTCATTGTCCCCAGAGGGTGATTTTCTGTGTCATGGCAATTCATGACTTTAATTACCTATTCTCACAGTTACCCTCCTTGAAGACAACAGTATTGTGAAGTCTGAACCCTGCATTACTGTGGTGGCTTCTTTAGCAGAAAATAACCACTGTGCTTTAGATGAACAGTTTCAATCTGCGCTACCTTCAGTGACAAATCCTTTCTCTGTCTCTCAACGTCCCAGCTAATGTTGTAAATAAATACCGTTGATCTGCACTCTGGGTCCAACAAAAACCCCACCTTAACATACACAGGCGAAAGCACAACAACAATAAAACCAAACAGCAAAAGCAGACGGAATAAAATGATAAACACATCACATCACATCACATTCTCTCTCTGGGAACAGCCAATAATCCAGAACCAGCCAACCTGAGAGGTCCGCGAGGTTCGTACCGTGTCAGGAGGTCTGAAAAGTATTAAGAACCTCATCATTCATTATTATAAGTGTAATGATGCCGCTCAAATTTGATTTCTATAATCAGCTTCAATTCACCACCTCAACATCTGCATCACCAGTTTCCCCTGTCTACAAAATGATTGAACACATGGGTCAGAGTTTATGTACCAGCACATTTTCACCTTCAAGTTTGTTTTTATGGAGAGTCCTTATACACACATATGGGAAAAACATAGAGGCACATATCACACATCATCCAACTTAGGACAGGGGAAATTAAAAAATGGCAACTTAAAAAGTTCTTACGGGTCCAGATCAAACGCCTCTCCCAGGCCCAACAGTTATAAATAGATCCCAGGTGATTTGCAACAGCAGATAATTATCTAAAAAACACCTTGAACAGTGGGAAATTACAAAAACAGCAGAATATAATACTAAAATTCACTGAGCAGATTCGTGCTCCCAAGAGGATGAAACTTAAATTGCACTTTGGACACTCCATGAACTTTCCTGTCGGATCACCTTCAAGACAAAATGTCAAATTTACATATCTCGTAAAAATAATTAGCAGATTTCCATGTTCCTGTGCAATCATTTTAATGACCCACACTCTTAATGCCAAATTCAAGACAAACTAAGATTTTTATTTATTTTTTCAAGCCAAGCAATTAAACATTTAAATGGACACAAATGAACCGTGTCCATTTGTTGGTTTGTCAGCAGGATTAAACAAAAACTACACAAAAGATTTTCGTGAAAAACCCAGAACAGACTGGATAGTGCAAGTGATGGATCTAGGACTAGTTTAACATTTTTGTTTTAGTCCTGGGTAATAATGCATTGATCATGATTAAAACAATCAGTTGTATTTAGGTGAGGGAGTACAGTTGGTAAGCTTGAATGATGGTTAAGCAGTTATGGGTGGTTTGAAATATAATGTTACAGGGCTATCGAGTTTGATATTGGATTAGGCTCGATTGAATTAAAGGGGACTATTGGGCCTTGGCGGGAGCTTCTATGTAAAATTATTCTGTCAGTGTTTACAGGATGAGAATGACTTGGCTTTCTGACTAATATCCGTCCGGTCACATAACATCATGTATTCCCACGTACAACCTCCGTCCATGCAGAGATAATACACTGTCATGTAATGGCAAAACACTGCCCTACACAATATGAAGAAATGACCTGATACAACATAACACACAGTAAGCATACGACATAATGAAGCAATATTGTGTGAGGTTATAAGGGCACAGTATCCTACAACATAAAAAAACATATTACAATAAAACACAAAATAACATGGCAGGGTATTATTGGGCTGCCACTGATTTAAATCCAGAGTGCGTCTGTGAAAGCCTCGAGGGGAATTTACACAAAATAGATTGAATATGAGATATGGAGTGAGTTTGGATTACTTTGGAGTGCATATTGTGACGGTGAATTACATATTTTAGTTCTCTTGACTGAAAAATGAGAAGTGATAGACTTTTCTGGTCAGGCAGGGAGTGGGCCAGAGATTTTATAAACTTTTTCATGTTACAACTTTCTTTAGGTTCAACTTTAAAGTTGTAATAACACTGTGCTTGTGTTCTGGTTAGGTTGAGGCACAAAAACCACTTGGTTAGGGTTAGGCAGAGATCATGTTTTGGCCTAAAATACCTCTTTAGGTCGCCACAAACATGGCCGGGGATGCCCTGCTTTCTCATTAAAAACACTTTGTTTTTCACCATAAGCATGCCTAATCTTTTGATAACAGTGTGCTTATGTTTTGGGTAAGTTAAGGCACAAAAAACTACTTGGTTGGGGTACGGAGAACATCATCTTTTGGCTTAAAATACCTTAAACACAGCCAGATATGTTTCCAGGTCTCATTAAAAGGCCCGGTTTTGTTGCCACAAACGGAGCTGGAGATGTCCCAACTTCCCATAAAAATACCCTTTCATTTGTTGCCACAGATGCACCGTCAGGCTTACAACTGTTGTAACGCTGTGGTCCCTCCTAGAAGATATACTGTAGTTCACACTTACAAATGTTGAAACGCAGTCTTAAACTGCGGTCACTTACTTGCCAGCCTTGTGGATTTCTGCATTCATATAAATTTGGACACAAAGACAAAGGATGTGTACTCTGTGTCGCAGGCCCAATCAAAGAAAAACATATTTCTTTCAACCATCCAAGGATTTTATCATTTGACAGTGTGCCTTCGTGTTATTTGTTGTACAGAGAGCAGCAAGGACACACAGTAATGGACAATTATAAAAAGGATCGAGGCCAGAGATGTTCATGGGGTCACAAAATGCCAGAGTCATGGCCAGAGTCTCTATTATATCTAATGCTTCACAAATTATAACTAATCAGGCTTTGGTAAATGGGTCTGGGAGCATTTAGTCAAACAGAAAATTAAAACAAAATGCTTGTGCTGCTGGTTACAGCAGGTGTGAATAGAAATGTACCCCTGTAACTACAATCTGCATTCCAGTTGGCACTTTAGTCAGTACAAATTACAGGAGTTGGTTCAGATAACATATTCCCAGAAAATACTGGATGTTCACTTTGAGCTCTGCGTTGCTTCATGGTCAACTCACCAGTAAAAAACCTCTTCACATTGTTCCATTTCACCGCACAGGAGCTGCAAAACGTTAAATTAAAAAAGCAGGAAACGGCCCGTCACACTAAAATATACTCAGATGCACTTGAAAATTGAAGCGGTCTATCTGGATGAGACCTCAATTATTGGAGCAGCAACAAGCACACAGTTCATGCAATTAATGAAATCACTTCACGTCCCTCGGAGGGGAGGATGAAGATCGGTGCTTTGGAAAGTCAATCTATTTTGGAGCTGTGCTGAAGTGATCACAGTGGGTCATTTGTTTAACTATGTGTTTTCATGCCATCAGTATTTTTTGCATTGTGTATCGACAAACTGAGGTGCTTAATAACAAGAAAAAATAATATATTCCAACGTCTATAACTTTTGTAACTCCTGACTATTATCCTTATCTACCCCTTCCTAATCCTCTTGCTTATTTTACCCTCATCTCCTTCTGTTTACATCCCTCTCATTATCTCTTGCGGTCTCACTCCCTCTCTTCCCCTCCGCATCGCGCTTCACTTTGAAAGCGGATCAACCTTTGAAGGCGCAGGAGAGGCTCAGCGATCTTATTTGTCTTCCTGCGTCTGCATATCCAGCTCATTAGTCCCGATGTGAAACAACTCATGTCGCCGCTAAGTAAGTTTGGCACGGTGGTGGGCTTCCTCTCACTGAGCAAGAGGAATGTAAGAAGAGCACTCTGTCTTGGAAACGCAGCAAGTTTAAAAGTTACACTGCGGTGTGCTGAGTGGTGTTAAGAAGTCTGTTAACACAAAGACTTTTGACTGAGTTTAGACAATAAAAGTTGCCTACTGTCCTGACTTTTCTGACACCTTCGTCACAAGATGCAGTAATCTCAGAACAGCATTTAAAAACTGCAAGATACAAATCTATTAGTTTAAGTGGTACCGCCTCAGTGAATGGATGTGTTCGTGGACCTTTTGTGTCAAGGTCTGTAATGACCAATGGCAAACCATCTGACAGTGTTAACGACTGAGGAGGCCGATGTAAATGCAACTATCTTTGTCACACAGTCAACAAAAATGTGTTTTTGCTACCATTTTTCAGGAGTTAAAGTAAAAGATTAGGCTGCATCACACATATGACAAGAAAAACACACGTAATTTATGTTATAATGACATTTTTTTTCTCATTATGTAGTCATGATGGCAGTCTCAACTGTCAAAATAAGTCAGTTTAAAAGAAAACTGGTGACTAATGACTGCTACTCCAATACCGATTTGAGATGAGGCGGATATTAAAAAGACTAAAATACATTAACAGCTTCGGCTGTACAGGACTATAACTTTATGTTTGTACTGAATGTGCTAAGATGCTTGTGTGAGGCAACATGATTGAGCAGCCAAATGCAGACACTGAGGCAGAACAGGTCGACGAAAAAGCACTAAATCGATGTGCAAATTAACAAGCTTTTCCGTCAGGCATGAGAAGGCAGTTCAAATGAGCAAACATACAGAGAGGCAAGGCAGACGGGCCAAACACAGGTAGCAAACATCGGGCAGGAAACCAGGGAGGGAAGAACAGGTGGCTGAAACACAAGCCCCCTTTTTTATTTCTCAGTTTGTACATCCTTGACTCGTCTTAGTCCCTCCCCAATGAGATGAGAGCGTAGGAGGCGAGGAAGAGTCACGGAGAGGTCTTCACATTTACACACCACAAGTTTTGTTTTAAAAGACTGTTGACCCATCGTTCCCCGGTGGCACTTAAAGTTGCTGTAAGCATTGTTTTCTCATTAAAATAGGTGTTAAATAGCTCTATATTCCAACAGTAATCTCTGTTATAGAGTGTTCGGTCAGTAACCCATGTCTCTCCTCCCCCTGCCCATGCAGTAAAAGAGAGAGTACATTTTCTGGTATCCCTGCCCACTTCATCCAATCACAAAAGAGAACTCCATAAGAGATGATCCTATCAGCTCTGGGTACGCACAGAGAGCAGGATCCTCTTCTTCTATACCTACACCAGCGATGGTGCAAGAGGTAAAGCTCCAGGTGACGGCTTATACTACTGAACTGGCCAAGCGATGAAAAACTCTTGAGGCTCAAATAAAAGAAAGGAGTCATTCAAGTGTGAGCTAATGCTAATTAATGTCCTGTGGTACAAATGCTCACGCACACAGTTCAGGTTCAGTAAAATTCTTTGGAGTAAAGCAGTCATCCTCTTGATGAATCCCGAGCTCCATCAGAGCCATCTAAAAAAATATTTATTCCACAAGCTAAATGTTGAATTCTGCTTCCTCCGGAGAATCAGTCAAGATCTGTCAAGTTTAGAACCAAATGTGCCACGATATTGGATACGTTAAAATTACTGAAAGCAGCCTCGGTAATCATAAAATCAGGTTGTGAACACACCTACGGTATATCGGCGCATCGTACTGTCTGAATAAATGGCAGGAAAAATACTGCGTCATTGACTTTAAACCAGCTTTATGGTCTATGTTTTGTCTGGCCCTGTTCTGCAGGGAAGGTGACCTTGCAGTGATTTTTGCCTGTAGTATCTGGATATTTCATAGGATTTGATCTGCTTGAGTGCATGAGTCACCCACAGGAAGTTAATGTCACTAAAGTGAGAGGCTTCCAGGTTGTAATCATGCGGTAAAAAGCTTGTTTCCCCTTGGTGGGATACAAAGCTAACAGCCTGTTAGTGCACTCCTAATTCCTCAGGAAGCACACTCAACCTTTGATAATTACAGTAAGACACACAGCTACTTTTAATTAGGATGCAAACACACACCCACACGAAATGCACTGAAACTGCACAAAGGGTCACCTTTTAATCACAGCTCACATGCTCAGAAAAGCTTGCATGCACACAAAAACAATCCTGCACTGGATTTCCTGAACAAATTAACCCGAGTGACCTCCCGCTGCATGGGAGGGATTCCTGGAAAACCTGTACTTTTCTTGAATTCGTCCACTCCTTCAGTCTTTTTCTCTTTTCTTCTCTTCTTCCTTAGCTTCTTTGTTCTCCTTCAGGCTTCACAACCTTCACCTGTCTATTGCTTCCTATTATGAAAATCTTTCATCTCATCTCATCGACGTTTTTACCTCGATCCTTTTTCTTCTTCTCATATTCCCTCTCACCTCTATTGTATTCCTGAACTCATCGTCTCATTTCTCCTCAGTCTTCCCTTTTCTTCTATCCTTCTTCTCTTTCGACCACCTCTTCCCCCCCTGCTGGCTGTCCTTCCTCTCCGCCCACTCACTCTAAAAAAAACAGTGATTAGCATCGACCTTATAGACAAAAGACGGAGACATGTTTGTGTATGTGGCTGTTTGTATGCAGAGGAAATGTGTGTCGGTGTGTGTTTCTGTGCTTGTTGCATTGACAGTGTTCTTAATTGCAGCCTTCTTTTCTAGGTGTTTTGTTCGAAGGGAGTCACGCTGCTTCTCCTGGAAGACAACAACAACAACAACAGAGGCAGCAGCTCCAGCCTGCGCTCTACAGTTTTAAAACTCATTTAAGCAATATTACGTGACAGGGTGTGCTTTAGAGGAGAGCACCACAGTCCTGACCGCATCAGCTGTGTCACTAATGAAAGTCAAGCTCACAATCAGGTTTAATGTTGCCATTAAACAATTGTTACCAACAAAATTAAAGATACAATCAAAGCGACTTTAAGCTGTGGGGCAAGAAGCTCTCAAAAAAATGCTAGTGTTATCTCCGTTTCCATGGAAATACACGGGATCTGACTAATAACTGGAAAACATTACTATGTAATGAAACTTACTCTACTACTCCAGCAAGTTTGCAGACCCTAATAGAGACCTTAATCAATTCTAGAGAGGGGAAAGAGGGTTTGGGATTTCCCAAATAAGTCACATATAAACATAAAACATGCTTTGCT
Organism: Pagrus pagrus; assembly: GCF_965226575.1. NCBI lineage: Eukaryota > Metazoa > Chordata > Actinopteri > Spariformes > Sparidae > Pagrus > Pagrus pagrus. The sequence goes on from NC_140195.1 coordinate 3,141,496, forward strand.
AGCTCAGTCTAGTTACAGCTACATGTAAGATATCTGCTGAATAAAATACTTTTCCACAGATAGATTTGGCGACTACATCTGCACTCTCTGGATGTATTATTAAGCTAGTAGCGCCATGCACCATTGTCACTGTGACAGCTGATGGAGGACGCAGGAGTTTCTAGTAACATCAAGTCAAACTAAATTAAATTTTCAGCTTCAATCCATGTTTGTTGGCGTTTTTAAGGAGCCGCCTGCAATCGATCTGTTCAGCTGTTTCGGTGTGAGGATGTGTTGAACCAACAGTCCAAAACATAAAGCAAAGGTCTGGTACTTTTACTTTAAAAGTAACCTATTACATTATAAAAATACCTGTGTTGCAGCTCGGCTAGCGGCTCTGCTACAAGAGGCTCACCAGTCAGTGTGGGGGAGTGTCGGTGCAAAGCTGGAGCCATGCTGCTATCAGAGTGAAGGTGACTGTAAGTAAGCCCTGAATATCTTGTTAAGCTCTGAATATAGCACACTTATCAGCGCCTCCATGTGTTCACTGCCACAGAAGAATAAATCTCCTGTTCATGTACATTGACTCGCTTATTATCAGGCTCGCTAATGCTACCAGCGGCTACGTGTGAGAGGCACAGGGCAGGCCTGAGGTGGAGCAGTGTCAGGAGCTGACGTACGACACCGACCTGTGAATCTTGCTTTTTTTCTTCACAGTGAGCGAGGGGCCACAGGATTTGGTTGGAAATTACCGTTTGATTATGATGTAAGACACTTTGACAAAAATGGAACTGACGGAAAGCTTTTTTTTATCACAGGCGAGTCTCTTGAACGTGACGTTCGTGCTGGTGTGGAGAGCTTTGTAGTTGCGCATCAGACACCACAGTGTGGTTGACAGATGGCAAAATGCAGTGGGCATGTTCACACTGCCTCCAATTTTTTATCATCACAGCTTTGGAAATGGTGTTTGAACTGATATCACAAGCATTTTTATATTCTGATCCAGTGACATCTGCTGAAGAGACTCGATGTCATGTCACCTTTCATTACTGGTCTATGTTTGAACGTGGTCTTCACAGCTTTCAGCACTGGTGCGAGCCATCACATCCACATCAAAATATCTGCTCTGACTTAATCTCCAAGTTGTAGATGTGTAAATGGAAGCTACGGTTCCACTTTTATCCTCACACCAATATGCATTAAGCGACACATCCAGACACTCATATAAATTTGATGGTTCACACATTTCTGTCACTTCTTTCAAAACGTGATACGGAGGCCGTCAGACTCCTGCTGTGATTGAATACGATTACAGCTGCGAAAACACATACTTGCACTAAAAAGAGGTGTTAAGGGAAAACGGGAGAAACATTACGAAGAGATAGACTCAAATGAAAAGCAGCGAAATTAGTATTTTATTTCCGTAAAATGTCCCCTGGAGAACCTTGTGGAATGTAATTGTATTTAATTACTCACTGTATTGTTTTTTGGTTTGCTCTGGTGCTGAAAATGTGTTTGATTTGAAATGGGAAAATGTTACTAGTGTTAAACATCTAAAAAGGGAATTTGATGACATGCTGTCTGTGTCACAAGACTAATTTGAATACAGCTGAGCTACATCCGCTCTCACAGTGTCTCATCTTATAAGTTCTCCTTTAGGACACTGAAAGTTCAAGGCTAACAAAGGCTAGCTGTCTTCTTGAGGTCCAAGGTCAGGGATTTAGGGGGAACTAGTGGTGGAAATTGAATATAATGTTCTTTATATTGGAAACATTGTGTTTGTAGAATGAACCTTTTTCAGGGAGGGTGAGACGAGGTGTTGCAATCTTAGGTTGCAGATTACACCCGCCCCTCGCCTCACGCGAGATATCACTAAAATCGAACCACTGGACCTTTTTAAGATCTCTTCAGAAATCATCTGGAAGCAACTTTACTAAGTTTCAAATTAAGAGAAGGGACGGCGATGACCCCATTGCTATGGATGGCATGTTTCATTTATGTTTAGTTACTGTGGATGGATGGATTATCCAGGAAACTTTTTGGAGTTTAAGTCAAAGAAATCCAACAACTAAAGAGACAGAGACGATGAAGAGAAACTTTCCTGATGATGCTGTAAGTGGCTGTGTCTGTAATTACCCGTCTGTAGTCCCCCAAGCTTTGCAATATATTAAACTTGATCTGGGACTTCTCCGCTGAGACCAGGTGTTCATTTGCTGGAGAGATTTCTATATCCGGAAATAGATATAGAAAACAGCCTGGAGCAGCATGGTCGTAAGTGCCTTTTTGACTAACTTTCAAAGCGAGCGAAACAATATCACCACATTTCATTGGTTCATTGTCAGACTTAATAAATCAGATCCTGCTCTGCCTGGAAATTTTTTGTCAATCCGCTGATTCAACTGATCGGATTAGATAGTGATTTCAATTAAGTTCCTCTCTATTGTAAAACCTCTCGTCTGGACTTTTTGTTTCATTTGTCAAACTGTACAGTGCACTGCCCCAAAGGTTGACAATGCAATATCGGAGGGGAGAGGGCAGCTCTGGTGAGACTTCAATGCAATCTTCACACCGTCCTCAGTGTTTCAAAATGGAAGGAGGAATCTAATAGAGAAAGAGAGGAGGATGAAGTCACACGGGTGCACTAGAGGGATTATTGCAATATTTTTCAAAAGGTGGGTTTCCGGGACTCAACGCCGCTTATTGGAAGATTAAAATTGTTTATTTAATTAATAAAAGTATAGCCCCCGCCACCACCCACTGGGCCCAACACGTGCCCAGGCTGGCAACGGGTCAAATCCCGCTTGAATCTCCTTCCTGTATGGCAAATCATATTCAGCTGCTGTCAGTCTCAATAAAAATTGTGGTGATATAAAGGATAAAAGGAGATGCAGTAATACTTTTGACCTTTCTAAAAGACTGTCTGTTTAGTTGAGTGTTTATAGCCCTTTCTGGGTCTTTGTTAGATCAGACAAACCAGATTAAAATGGGATGGTTGCAGTCTGGAGGTTAAAGAAACAAGCTTTCTTGCCTGGGAGGCTGTCGCTTCAAATCAGTGGCTGCAGCTGACAGACACTCTCATGAATGCTGATTCAGTGCTATGGAAAAGTTTTCTTACACACCACAAGGCTCTGCACAACATTATTTCAAAGTGTACGTGCTGCCATGCTTCTTCTTTGAACTCCATACTTGATCTCTTTGACAAAGTTGAACTTGCTTTAATTGCTTGTATTAAAACAGCTTGGATGGGACCGTCAGAGCTCAGGGAAGGCAGCCGTAATTTGACTATTCTTAATGTTAGAGGCGAGGAGGCTCCCAAGCCAGTGACTGCAGCTCGAGACTTAGTTTTAACATTTCAATGAGTAAATTATTGAATATTTGTGACGAAGGACCGTGACGTTTAAACCTTCGTATGCATGACACCACGGGATATTATAAAAGAAGACCTCAGGACAATCTCTAGCTGTGAAGTGACAAAAATCAAGTGTTTTTAAAGGAGACCTGTTGACATCTCCAGCTGTGTCTGTGGCGACCAAAACAATCCGTATTTTTAAGCCAAAAACTTGATTTTTTTCCAAACCCTAACAGTGTTTTCTGTGCTTAAACCTAAGACCACAGACCATAAGCGCACGACAGGGAGTGATGGTGCCGAGTAGTTTTCTAAATGTGAAAGAACCTTTTAAAAGTTTTAGTTGTTCAGTCGTTAACAAGATATATCCATTAATTGAATGGATAAGTGGATGATTATGAATACCAAAGTCTGCTTTTGCAAACATTTGAAGCTCTTTCATGGCCATGTTGCTCTAGGAACTGAAGCACAACCAAGATATCAGGCTGGGTAATACATCCATGAATAATTGCTCGGCCCATAAATAACCTTGAGCTCAGGGATTTACTCTTTCAAAACCTTGTGGCTGTGTTAAGCTACATAACTCTGCTGTGAGCTATAGTGACCCTGACTTGAGTCAAAGTGGTATTTGTTGCACCAAATTACCCTGTAAATGTTTGAGTTTATCTCTACTTTCAATGTGTGAAGCTCATTGAAATGTCAACCACTTCAGAGTGGATGTTAATGAGGGGCTGCTGTACACAGAGAGAGAGCGAGTGAGAGCTCAGCGACAGTTTCCAGTGAAGTGCCAGAGTGAAAAATTAAAAGAGCAAAAGGAACATTGATTAAAATGTGTATCAAATGAGGGAACAGCTGTATTTGAAAGTAAAATGTAATTAATAAGCGTGCCGTTGTTCACGGTGCTAGCTTCTGTGAGGCTGACTATTCATGAGTGTGTACGGAGCAAAAAAATGAAAGATGAGGCTGCTCGGCACAATGAAATCAACACCAGTTTGATTCTTTAAAAAGAGCTTTTTATGTGTCAGACAGTTATTTTAACTTTGGTTCTAATTTCCTGAAGTAAATGCACAAAACATCTGCTGTATGAAGAGGCCTCTGACAGTACGGAGAGCCATTATATCCAGAGACGTCACAGAAAAGACTTCTATTGTAAAAAAAGGCTCATTTTATTTCCTCATCACCAGAGTGGATGGATTCATTAATGGTTCACGTGCCAGCATTACACTAGCATTTGTGTGTATGTTGCATCTGGATACATTTAATTCCTCGCAAGAATTGGCTCAAAATATATGAAGGCTTCCTTGCATCAACAATACGCTTAGGATTACTTAACATGCGGGGGCTGATTACGCAATTACTTGTCACAGCTGAAAGACAAAAGGAAATCAATAGAAAGACTCAGATGTAAAAAAGTAAACTGTTATGAGGATGTTCAAGGATACAGGCAGTCAGACAAAGCAGAAAAAGAGGTCAGGCAGAGGCAGAATCTGACAAAGAGTGAGGGAATGAGGAACAGGTGAGGAGGGAGGATGAGCAGGTGAGGTGACTCTGAAAAAGCGATATACCTGACTTATATCAAGGTCAAACATTATTATTATTATGACGTTATTTTCCAAACTCTTTGACAATTGCTTCATCAAGACATAAGTTAAGGCATCAATCCAACAACATGTACAATAGCAGGACCCGTGAGGTGAACATAGATGGAATGATATCATTAATTATTAACCGATTTTTGCCATTAGTTTGAGAAACTCATCAGAACTTTTTTGTTAACCAGGTGAGATATATGTGATTTCTGAGCCACATCAGCTGTCACACAGAACAGTTAGATCTAAAGTCCAAGTGGGAACATCAGCTGTATCACAACCTTGATAAGGATCACGATAATTAACAAAAAATTTGACTCCTACATCTCACTTTATATTTTCTGTTGAGCAAAAAAAAAGGAGACAAACTACTTACTGTGTTTCTTGACATTTGTATGACACACATCTCACCCCTTTCCTCATATCAGCCAATCAAGTTGTTGCACTAATGTGAGCACACAGTTGAGAGAGTTTAGGGTTTATTCACCTGGCTGGCTGGATGGATAACTTTATTAATCCCCAAAGGGAAATTGGGTAAACAAGCTAAAAACACAATAAAAATATGAAAGTATCCGGAGCTGCTAAGATAGGCTGCCACTAGCACGGCGCCATCTTGATGCCTAGACTTGCCTCAAAGGGACTTTGTGTTTTCACTGATCAGCTTTCATTGGATCAATAGGCAGCAGTGTTTGGATACCTCATCATCTGTTTTAAAGGTGTTATGTCATCAATAATGACTCTGTTACATTTGGATGCTCCACAAAACACGGCTTGGGTTCACATATATCAGATTATCCAAATTCCAATGAAGAAAATGTAAAAAAGCACTGCTATGGCTGAGTTTCTGTCTGACCCTCCAGATTCTCTACCAGTAAGCCACAGAAAAGACTTTTTGCAGTGTATGATGTTTTTTCATCCCTTTCACCAACTCTTCTCTTTCTTCCCCAGCTAGCAACAGTGTTCACTTATTGTTTGAGTGCCCTTGTGTATGTAATTTCTTTACAAGTCCACCTTTTGTGTTCATTCCCATTCAGCATGCTTACTCTCAACCCAATTTGTTACTTTAGGAATAAAAACACATCAACTCTGGCATTGCAGTCGAGGATCTAATTCCCTTCTTGCTATTACTTTCCTCTTTCTGCATCTTTATCTTCTCCATTGTCTCACTTCCCCTCCTATAATGTCGCCTAAATCCTGGCAATTTAGCAGTCGCAGTCGCTATTCTTTAGAGGGTTGTTGTGAAATTGCTATACAACAGGGAGATTGGACAAGAACATTACAGTTTAATTGGAAAATGTACTTTTTTTTGTCGTCTTTTATCCTCTACTCGCTTCTCTCTCCTCTCTGTTCTCTCCTCCTCCGCATCCTCTGCAACGTAACACCACCTCCAGCCCTCACAGATGAACAGTCCATTGTGTCTATTTTCAGGAGTGTTATGGACATTTGGGAATATGACGGTGTTGTGTTTTAATAACCCTGCTTGTCAGAATCCATCCAAATCTCATCAGACCGAATGAAAAGTGACAGGGAGACAGAAGGAACCAGGAGCTTGTTTACAGCTGTCTGCGAGCTGTCCAAAGCGATTCGCTAAACCGTCCCGGGTCAGCTTTCACCTCGTTACGTCTCCTCACTCAGATGTTTCTCTCTCCCTGTGTCCCTGTATGAATGCTTATTGTCATATTTTTGCCAAATTGTGTCTGGCCTCATTTCACCTTTTCTTCTTTGATGTGTCGGAGCCAACGTCTAGCTGAGCTGGACAGGATGTTTTTTATTGTTGTGCTAAAAAGAAAGGAAAGAAAAGAGAACAGCCTAAAATCAGAACATATTTCATTGTGGACTACCGTGTACTGTAAGGAGACTCAATTTAATACCTGACTTGAATGCAACATATCCATCATTCTAATAATTCGTAGCGGCTAGTTAGCTAGCAGCTAAGGCTACTCCATAGCTCTAGAAGCTAGCCCACTAGCACTTCAGCTAAATTCAGAAGATGAAACAGACCGTGAAAGAGGTCATTTTGGTGTTTTTGCCTTTCCTTTATTGTGTTATGAAGCATTTTTGTGCATGTAAAAGGTCTGCAAAGTGAAAAAGCCAAAAGTCCACACCAAAGAGAGTTACTCTCTCCCACATAAGACACTGATCCTGCACTGACTGTAATGCCTGGTTTGGAGTTGAGCCTTTACTTCCGTATCTTATGTGCGTCATTGTGAAACAGTTGCATTTTCTATATTTATTATACAATATATCATTCCAGTCAGTCAGCAGACATACAATTGTACTGCTGTAGCCGCGTTATTTTAGATCACACTACCTTGCTAGGTGTGACCCGCCCTCCTCTGCCTCTGATTGGCGACATCCTGCCCGTTAAGTAATGTGCATGTGCAGCTCATCAAAGATTGAACAGAGGCAAGATGTCTCACTACGTAGCGAAAACGGAGCATTCAAGGCACAGCGTGGGAACGGATGCTGCAGCGATGCACCATATGAGAAAATAAACGTGTTTTTTGAAAATTAAAGTATGTAAAGCTATTCTACTAGGACCCCCAAATAAAAGTATGAACCTGAAAATTAGCATGATATGACCTCTTTAAAGCCACAACCTAACTGGCTTGGCTGCCACATTTCAACACATTCCAAGGAGGTGCAGATACAGATCAATGCCGTCTCAATCACACAGATCATTCAGCTCGGTGTGTCTTCTCATATGTGTTGAAATTGCTGCTTTAAGAAGGAGCGATGGCTAATTTCAGCTAAACATCATTATAAATTCAGCTGCCATAGTTTAATAGCTGCCAGTATCAATCTCTCTCTTTGCTATTTTCCCAGTAAGTGCAGAGCAGCATGAAATCATTCTCTGATACCATTTTTTTTGTCCTTCCATACATTGCATTTGATTTCATTAAAACTTTGGCTCTGGGGACACTTGGAAACAACACTCTCCCTCTCTTTCTCCTTTCAAAATCGATCCCATCTGAGCTGCAATAACAATAAAAACGTTCTCCTATTGTCCTCTTTGTCCCGTCCTCCGTCAGTAAAACACTCCTGCTCTCTTGATTCCCTCATCATTCCCGTCTCCTGAATTGTAGCAGCAATAAAACGGTCTCCTAGTTTACCCTCTCCCTCCGTCTCTGACAAACGGTCTCTCAACCCGTCCTTCACTGTAGAGTTGCTTTCTTCCTGAAGTGCAGGAGCCACAAAAACAGCTTCTCTAGTTTCCTGTTTTGTTAACTCCAACAGAGGAAAGTCCTTTATTTCCCTTTAAAAGTCTATTTTCCTCTCAACAGCACTATTGAAAAGCTACAATCGCTATTTTTTTTCGTCAACACGTTACAGAAAGCACAAAATAAGCACACAGCCCTCCTCCTTTCTTGTTCTCTGCTGACCTTTATTGTTCTCATCAACTGTCTTGTTAGTGGAGTCATATCAGCTATTATGTTGGTCTTTTTCTTCTCCACGTCCTCTGAAATCTGAGTGTAATTGCCAGAAAATACTCTTTTTCTCCTTTCCCACTGAGCTGTGAGAACAATAACATATCCTTCCAATATTTCTCTCCCTCTCTGTCATCCCCCCCTTCATTGCTGCATCACCCTCCCAGCCGGGTAGAGCACAACGAGTTCTCACCCCGCGGATGAAATGTACCCAGGGACTGCATTGTGTATCCGGAACAAAACAAGGCTCTCACTCATAGGGCTAGGCATAAGAAAGTGCCATTGCTAGTTTCGGACTGACGCAGTTGTCATTTTCATACCCAGCGCCCACGTTGTGTAAATAGCAAATGTACTTGTGCCGACCTGTGCGCCCCTGGGCATGTTGGTCTTAAAATGGTGTGTGGTCAGGCGCACTTGATGAAGGATTGCTATCTTGAGGCGGCAGGAAGCGACAGCGTCAAACCGCAGCCTGCTATTTAAAGGACGCATTAGATGAGTCTACACAGGCTAGTTCACACGTTTATACACTCTGATTTTATGATTTGAGAGGCAGTCATGTCACTGTAACAAATATCGTGGCACATTTAATCAGCAAAACTAAAAGCTGTAGTTATAAACTCTCCAGAGGACACGAGTCAGGATTTAAATAATCAATGAAGGTTATCAGCTGTTAATGTAGATACACATGGTTTCTGCTGCAGGTAATGTCGTCAATATTTTCCTCATTAAGGACATATTTCTCACACACACACACAGACAGGGACACACAGCAGCGCTCCTCTTCCTCCTCAGTTAAAAATCTGTTTATTTTTTCATATGCAGTCAAACAGAGCTGTTGATGACAGCTGTGGAGTGGCGGGGCAGAGGGTCCAGCAGCCGAGGATCACATCCCCGTCCCTCAGCGAAGACGCGTGCCACTGGATAATATGTGCCAGGTCCTGGTGCCCCTGGCTCCTAAAGGGAATGGGAGACCACATACATGCCTACATACACATTTCACCAACACATGCACCCACTGGTGTTCCAGTGATACCGAGTAATAACCCAGGATATTGCACATGGATTGGCTGTTGAACGGAGCACAGAGCTGTTATTAGGTAGGTATTGCAGTCTGAATGCTGTCTGCGGGGGGTGATATTTCTCAGTGACAGTTCAGTGTGATGATGGCCTCAGGGTAGAAACTGTTCATTAATCTCGTTGTGCGCGCTTTAATGGACATGTAACACTTTCCTGAGGGCAGAAGGACAAAGAAGTGATGGTTGGGGTGAGAGAGGTCTTCTAAGATGCAGGATGTCTTCCGCAGGTGACGTGAGCTGTAGATGTCTTGCAGGTCAGGCAGCTGTGTGTTGGTGTTCTCACTCCCAGCTCGTCAAATACAGCAGGACGGTCGCTGGCCTTTAAGTGTTATTTTCTTATTTGTTTGTTTGTTTGTTTATGCTGGTTCACCGTGTGTGAAACGTGGGTGCACAGTAACCTGAAACCGGAGACTCGTTTTGCCTCCACAACGGCTTGAACAGTGGAGATTCATTAGGATGTGCTGACATCAGCTTAGTCCCAGTTCAGGATAACGTCTGGATAGAGGATTGGAACTTGAAGGCAACACATTTCAGCAGTGTTGCATTGATAGCATTGTGTAGCGTAGCATTGAGCCATTAAACACACGTGACAGAAGATGTAGTCAGCATGCAGTGGCCAGGATGTACCAATGTCGGGTTGCAAATGTGGTAAGATTGCTTTTGCAGAGTGTTATTGGGAAATAGGACACCGCTCCATCCTGGCATGTTGAGGCATGTGAACCAGGGATGGCTTGACTACATGGATGTTTGCATATAAAGCAACAGGCAGAGTTGTTTGGACACACAGCCAAAGCTGCCAATGTGTCAACCTCGAGTGTCACTGACAAATACGACAGTCCAGTGCATTCAGGTACTCTTTGTGTTAAATAAAGTTTAATTTCAAGATGTTGCACAAAAGCACAGGAAAAGTATGTATGCATATGTAAATATGCCATCGAATGAACCACATGTATCAATGTATATATTAAAAAAAGCAGGTTTCAGCTTTTTGACCGTGTGACTTTCATTTAATGGTCAAACTGATGTGCAATGGATTATCGGATGCAGAGGATTTACTGGTTGTGTCCTCAAAAGTTGTAGAAATTGGAACTGCATTTGGACAAGCTTTAGAAATGGTACAAGTCTCGCTGTGCCATCGGGACCCAGTCAGTCCAGATATGTGGATTTAGAGGATCAACCCCTAAATGGGGACACAGCTACTGATTCCTCCAGGCCCGTCCGCGCTGCACTGCAGCCACAACATCTCCTCATTACGAAAAGCCTAAAACAGAGCGCACCTTTAAGGTTTAATCACTTCACAAAAAGGTATCTACACAGCCAGCTGATGCCATTTCGCAGTTTGCATATGTGTTTGTGTGCCCTAATGTGGTAATCAGTTTGAATGTCGAGGCATCCCAGACAAATTTAGCACCGACGCAGAAGAAACAAGCTGCGTCTCCAGGCTGCAGGCCTTCTGACAATTACTGTCTCCACTCTGCGCTCTCTGTTCTTCTCTCTCGGTGCTTCCTGTCTCCACCTCCCTGCTCTTTCACTCCAATTTAATCTATTTCAGTGCCTTTTCCCGGGGTGTATTTACAACCCACAGACATTATAATCTTTAGTCTCTTTCTCCATCTCTCCGTCTTAATGTCTGGTTTTATGACAGTCACAGTAAGCAAACAAGAACATTGTTCAAAATGACTGCAGGACACTTCGGTCCGTCTGCATTTCACACTATTAAATGTGCTGAATTGCTTTATATCACACACCAATTTTCACAACCAGCAGTTGCTTGACATGACAGATGGTGGAAGAAGTATCAGACAGGGGCTTAAACTCCAACATGTTTAACGTCCTCAAAACAAAGTGATGACGGCTGTGCATAATGTCAGTTTAATTAAAGCAAACATATCTTTATGTGATTCTATTCACATCATTCTCTGTCAACAACAGCAATCCCTCTGCAAACATACTAAATATGTATTTGATCCAATGTACTGTTGTGTCAGTACCTAAAAACCAGCCCCAAACCCCATGAAAATATAAGCTAATGTATATATTTTATTATTATTATTATTATATATGTATAAAGGCCAGCAAAGAAATCACAATAGGACCTAAACGGAGCAGAGTTTCTGACTGACAGAGTTGGATGAGGTCTGCAGTGAGTCAAAGACACTATCAGAATAAGAATCAGTCCGACCTGGGTCTTTTGTGAAGGCTTGAAAGCGAGGCGGGGAATAGCACCCAGGTGTCACTCCCTGATTGGCTCGGAGGGGAATGCCCCGAGCTGCTCTCACTCATTAATTCGGAGCCAGTCTGCACACCTGCAACAGGTGATCTGAATCCACTGCAGTCAATCCAGAGGGATTCTGAAATTAAGCCAAATTGTAAAAGACTGCCGCGTTGTATTAAGAGTTTACTCACGTTTCATCGTTACAGCTGCTAAACATTTTTGTACACTTTTACCAAAAGTGTTAACTATTGCTATATGGAGTCAGAGGAGTGCCATACATAAAGAGTATATCTGTAAAACAATGACAAAATAAATGAGGACATGTAAAGAGAAATAAATAAAAGAATAATGTCATAACTATTTTGTGGCAAACAACCTTTACGCCACCTAAAACAGCCTTAGCCTCCACAGCCTGACTCACCAGTTATAGACTGACAGTTCATTGGGCACCTATTGCAGAGTGGCATTTGCCTTTTCTTCAGTTGTCTGCATGTTACGGTTTCTCGAAATCCCCTTCAGAACTTAAAAACAACAACAACTTCCTAGCTAGCAGCTACATGCCAAAAATGGTAACCCTAACACTATCTTGGTCGCTGGCAACTGACTGGGATTTATCCATTTACATGCGAGTACTCATCCACCATGTGCAAAACAACATGCACATGCAGGCGTGGGCCTTCGCTCCATCCTCGGTTGAGCACCACCCCAGACAATTACGATTTCAAGAAATGCAAACAAGCCAATAAGATGAGCAGGTTTATAACCACCATAAGATTTTTCTGCTTACCAGTCATCAAACCATTCACAGAAGTGTCTCTCCCCCTCTCTCTCCTTGGTCAATTTAGTTTCTCTCTCTCGTGAATAATTTACTCCTTGAATCAAACGTAATTCAAAGCATTGCAATCTATTTAAAATCAAGGCTGTAGAGTCAAGGCTGGATTCTTAGCGGCAGTGGAACAGGCAGCTGAGGGGGTCAATTAATTGTTCCCCTGGTATCGAACCAAACTGTCGTTCTGCTGATCGGTGGATGCGAGTAAAATCAATCCAGTGCATCAAACTGCCTGCAGAACGGCTTCGTTTTTAATGTTTCTATCACTTTTTATATATTACGTCTTTAGTTTTAATATTGTTATTATATAAGCTGACATACAGTCTATCGTGCCGGTTTCAGCATTTTACATTTTCCCAGTGGAACAACCACGAGTACAACACTCTCACTGCGTGACGGTTATGAAATGTGACATTCATGAAGTAAATTCTCTTGACATTTTGCATCTTGTCAACCTGTGGCAGAAAATGTATTCTCTCCTGCCTTCATCCCTTCGGTCTGGTTCCCCTCTCGACACTTGTCACTCATGCTGATGAGCTGTCAGCCAGCCCCACACTGAGGTAGCCACCGCTCGTAATGCCTCTGTGGACTTCAGGAAGCATCCTATCTGCCGTAAAGAACGATGTCGTTGATGTTTGCCATGAATATTTTACCTCGCTCTTCTTCCTTTCCTTCTGTTCTTGTTGACTTTAGCCACTATTCGACTTGTCCCAACATCCCTATGTGCAATGAAAATATGATTTCTGGAAATGGGAGTTTTAGACTGACACAAATTTATTGTATAACAATTCTTAAGTGCTTCTCTTTAAAGACTAATGGTGTAGGTTGTTCATGGTTGCTGTAAGACACTGCACTATAAAACATGTGTCTCAAATGCATGTAAGAAATACATATTTATAAATGCCTTAACCACTGAAGTGATGTAAAATTTACAATAAAAAGCATTAACATGGCCTTGAGGGGTTGGTATGATGTCGCTCCAAAATAGCAACATAATGATTTTTCACTGTTTTTTTTATAGGCTTGCAGCCGTATGACTTGAAATGTTGTGCTTTTCCCTGAAAGGAGTGAGCTAGAGGAAAGCTAACATGAACAGGGTTCATCCTCTGGGGACCAGAAATGTGAAATAATTACAACATCTTTATAATTATAACTCAACAACATCAACTCAACAAATACAGTAGCTTGACCAGTGGTCAACGATGTAGTAAAAAATAGAAATCTGGTGTTCATACTACAAAATAATCCACCAGGAATGAGTGCTTGCATGTGCGTGATCTTTTGTGTCGTAGCAAAAGTCAAGCCTAGTTCAACTTTTTTGCAGATGACCCTGTGTTGTTTTGTTGGAGCCTCTGCGGCATTATCAGACTGGCTGAATTCAGATGAAGGAGGGGTTTGCAGTTTTCCACCCAGGGCTGAGCCTTCAGTCTATTCAATAGTTTGAGCTACATTCACCACACAAAACGCTGAGAAATCTTCAATTAGTGACCAGTAGGAGTAAAAAAAAACTCTCCTTGTTCCTGATGCACAGTCAGTAGAGCCTGTTGAGTCCAGAGCCTGGCAGACTGACTGATGAGTTCTCCCTCCTCTGGGCAGCCTGTGACTGATGCAGCCAAACACTTCCTCATCCAGAGTAATGGAGTGGAAAAAGATCTGACAGACTGTGGTGCTCTGCCATTCATGTGCCATTTTAACAAACAACAGCCTGAAGATGTTATTTTTTTGTTCATAAAATATCTTCTTAGTGGTTGAGACAAAGCTTATTTCATGGCTATTCTTGAAAATATGTCTAAAATGTAAATGGCACATCGGTGTGCAGATTCTCTTCCTCGTGTTTTCCATCGTGACACTATATCACTCTATATTTAATACTTTTATGATCCGTTTGATGGTTTCTTCATCCACTGTGAGGCCGCAATTAGTCTGCTAAATGTTCCCTACATGTTTGTACCCAATTAAGTCTGTAGTCCACTGAGAAAGATGTTACAGTCCAGCCGTTTGTATCAGCCTAAATTATCAAGAGATGCAGCAGCAGAAGTCCGTACACTACCATCCCCCAAAGTACAGGCCAACATTAGAGAGGCACCAATCGACCGGCAGCAGTCTGGCAATAAAGGAAATGTTTACCCAAATTAGGATCTGAAAACTAATTCCTATGTATAACTTTGTAAAGTAAAAGTATACAGCAGCATGAAATCGAATGACAGCTCACGTCTGCTAGTTGTCCCCCTGTACCTGTTACTAGCATGGAGCCTGTCCAGCCCAGTGGAGTGACAACTGAAGTGATGAGGTGTTTCTCCCCTGAGAGGTCCTGTGGCTGACTCAGACAAACAGCTCTTGAACAAGTGTAATGAGGCGGCAGCAGGTGCGACAAATACTCTTTCCTGTTGTTTAACGCTCCAGAGCCGGCTATGTTACACCGATATGTTTTTAATCTCGGAGAGGAATTGATTCGTATCAAGCCGAAAGGGGCTGGCTGTTGGTGTGACATGGGAAGAAATTGCAGGCCAGAAATAGACGCTGCACCTACTGTAATGTAGAGAAGCAGTTAAGATGTAACAGAGGTCTCACTCTCTACCACAATTTGTGCAATTGCTGGAAAAGACAAGAGATAGAGTAGAATAAAGAGATTTTCAGACTATTCACACTGTTTTTTTCCATTTTCTCCTGGTGTTAACTTGACCGGTCCGCCCTGCTCTGCAGTCTTTGCTCACTGTTAACTCTCCTGTTGCTTCACACAGAAACACGTTACCTTAGTAACCTTACATATGCAGTCTCCAGCTGCTTCTTCTCACCTAAAGAGGGAGCTTCATTCTACCGCAGGTCATTAGTGGCTCCCATCAAATGAAGCCAAGTACTGATGTGATCGCTCCCTGTTAGAAATGAATCCTCTCCGTCCACGGTTGCTGTAATGTTCAATTTCTGTTGGAACTGATGTAGAGAGGTGTTGATTCAACTTCATGAATGGAGGATGTCATGTGTGGTCTACCCTCACTGATATAAACAGGGTGCACAAAATAATAGCAACATGTGTCAGCAGAGCCAATGACTTGTATTAGACGCTGTTAGTTTAGCTAGATGCTGTGAATAAACTGGCGACCGAGCGTGGTTTTTGCAAAGGTTTAGAAGTTTCTACAGCTTTTAAATGTAGAGATTTTAACATATGATCATGTCATTGTCAATAGAAATCCTGCACTCTGTACATGTAAACAAGGTTATAATGTACATAATCCTCCTGACACATGTATGTATATTTATTCCACATGTATTCTTTATTTCTTTGCACTACTTGTACTGTTTACAACGTACAGAACGGACTGATTTGTACATAGACTCTTCGGTGTGTCCTGATAATAGTGTTGGCCTCTCTGTGCACATGCTTCTTTACAGTACTGCACTGTACCGCTCACCGTTCTTTATTCTTTACCTCAGCTCATTTGTCCAGTTCTTCTTGTCCTTGTTCCGAGCTGTATGACTACGTCTGTGTCGTACACTGAGAAAAAATATAAACCGCAGTCAAATTCCTTCGCGCGGTGGATTTTTGCAAACCTTATACTGTTTGTTATTATATAAGGATTGTATGTCAACAGTTCAACAGTTGGCGTCAGCCTTTATATTCATATAAATGACATAACAAATATTTTACCATAGAATATGAACTCTTCTCCTGAAAACAAAAACATATGCAGCAGGTCAAGATACAAAGCAATGTGAATCCAAAGCGTGTAAACCTCCCCTGTTGGTTGTTGAAGTCTTATGTTGTTTATGATAAACTGCTTCAGGAGGTTTCATCTGGATAGCGTACTGTATTCCCAATTCCATCAATTATTTGTGAATGCATGTGTGTTTGTGAGTGTAGCGGTGCTTATAGGATTTTGCTCTCAGTGTAGCCTCTGCAGTAAATTAGACTACACCGCTGCACTGCACCAGGGTTACCGAATCCATTCAAAAGTGCTGCACAATCCAAGTGAACAGATGCTAGTTTCTATAAAATGCAATCTTGTATGATTTCTTCCAGAAATGCTTGTTGGGAGTTGGAGTTAAAGCTCTTTGTTTTATGTCTTTGTCATTTTGAAGTCACTATTTATGAAGAAAATGAAACAGACTTTTACCCCAAATAAGTCTCTTTTTTATATTATAACATTCAATTGAAATCTCCCAGACCAATCAATAGTAACTATTCACTGGACAGATGATTGTCTGTCCTACAGCGACTTCAGCCTCGAGAACAGACGCACAGAACGACAACAAAGCTCCACAAAAAGGGACACTAGTGTCTGATGTTTGACGGAGAATCCAAGGCTGCAGTAATCTTTAAGTTTTCACACTTAATAACATCAGCCTGTTTTACAGACGCTGCATAAAAGAGAGCACAATACTGCAGATCCGATATCATGAATGCAGAAATATTCAAAGCAGCAGGTCTGGGTCTGTGAGGCTCTGTCTCTCTTCCTCTCACTTTGTTATTCACTTCAATTTAAATTCCACATCTCCAGTCGGTCCCTGCGGGCGTCACTTCACACTGTCTCAACTCCAGAGAATTAAGAAGCAGGAATTCATTCATCCCCGCTGCAATTAGTTTACTTAATTTGGCCATGAAATGAAGCAGCGTCCGTCGTCTACAAAAGCACTTTGTGTTTAGCACTGAAGGGTGACCTTTAATTGCACCATGAATGTGAATCAGAGCCTAATTATGCTTTTGTATATGGCTAAACATAAACATCGTGCAGACAAAGAGACATGTATTGTGCCTTGCCGTGTTAGGAGAAAAAGGATAATAATTGACAAGCTCAGGATTTAATTATCATCTCCAGGCGACAAACTGTGTTTTGGGGTCAAACACAGCTTGGTTTGGACTTAATTGACAGTGTTGGCATCACCAGCAAACAACTCCTCAACTGTCAAAATATTATGATGATGATTGACAAGTACAGCACTCTTCAATCCAAACACACACATTTTTAAAATAAACAAAACTCTTCTCACTTTGGCAGGAAATAATGTGTTATTAGAAGATGCCATCAGGCAACAGATTGGCTGTGGGGAGCACCGGGAGAACTCCTGGTGGCCCAGCAAGCTGATTGGCCTGGAGTGCCAAGACGGTGTTTTAAAATGCTAAATTACAAAATGGGTTCATCAAAGAAAACAACACAGGGAAGCTCACTGGCCCTCAGAACTGTAAACTGCCAGCCCTCGTCTGCTTTGACCTGACAGTATGATCTCTTGCTGTCATCACACGCGATGAGGCGGATGCACGTTCACATCATCTCAAACTTCCGAAAGAGAAAATCGACTGCATGGCGACAAAAAAGTGCTGAGAAGGAGCGCATCAGAAGAAGAAAGGCCTGGAAGGAAAGTGCTGCTAAAACAAATCTTCACGAGCATCTTGTTGTTTAAAAAGAAAAAAAAAACATATCAAAATTCAAATTTCATATTTGCTGAGTTGATCGTTATACAAACTTAATCATGTGGTGGAAGTGCGAAAAGGTCTTACTCTTGAAACTGAAGACACAAGGCTGTTTTTAGGTATTTTGGACATTGTTCTTAAACTAAAAGTAAAATATGTTACTGGCATAAACAGTAATCTTAAAAATAATGTAACAAAAACAATTCCCGGCCTGAATTATTATCCGAGTCGGCTCCTGGATGCCGTCACTTCTAGTAAGTAGTTCATTAAGAAAGTTATTCTCTATGTGGACGATGACGACTGAAGACGAACTCTTCTTTTTATCTGAACTCCAGTTTTATGTCTTTTGTAATGAGGCTCTGTGGGTAAAATGCTTTTTGCCACAGCTGATTGATTTATTGGCAAACAGCTGATTGGGTTGCCACATCTAGCCCTTCTGATACAGCATGACGGAGAGGCCGTCCCCCTTGTTAACCTGTCACCCCCCTCTGTCCATCCTGTAGTGTCAGTGAGAGTGCAGGGGAAAGGCTCTGTTTCCTGACTCGTTCATCCTTTATTTGACCAACGTTTTTACAAGGTAGAATCAACCTCCTGACCACGGATCTAAAAATTAAAGGGTCACTGCAGTCAGTTTGCTCGTCACATGTAAATGCAGTGAACCTGGTCCACTCCCTCTGTTGAAAATGAACAAATCCCCTCCTGAGGATATCAAACACAGAGAATACATCGCCCGAGGTGAGGTTGGACAGAGGCTAGTTCAAATTTGTCTGTCTGAAATGAAAAATGTTGTGCTTTTATGTTATTTCAGCATTACAATGTGACATTTGTGCTTTAAAGAAAAACAGTGAATAGGCTGCACAGCGACTTATAGCACATGAACTTGCATTTGCCGTCCTTACTTACAGTGTGTGTATTTATCTCCAGAGAGATTCTGTAATTATTCCACATGACTGACAAACACATAAAAACACAAGCAGCAGGTCGCAGCTCCGTCTCGCTGCCTCTCTGACTTTTACAGTCTGTATTTCATGTCATGCTGTTAAACCATCTGTCTGCGCGCTGCCTGCAACAGTCGACTCGGGTTAAACACAAACTACCTCACCCCCGCCCCCTCTCTGTCTCCCCCCTCTCTTCGACCCTTTTTCCTCTACATCTTCCTCCTCTATCCGTCTCTGCACTCCAGGTTACACTTGACAATTCATCAAAGACACTAACAACACATACAAACACATAAACAACCCTACCTCTACCTCTCACTCAGGCTGAACATTAGTGCCCCCTATGGCCGGTACAGGAAAAACACCAGCAGGCTCTGTGCACATCCTTCCTCTTCCTCTTCCTCTTCCTCCCTCCCTGCCCACCTCCTACTCAGAAGACTGCTACAGCCAGTAGAGTGTTGTTGCATGAATCCCACATCATCAAGTGTGCACTTAATCCCTTCCTCCTGTTGCAAAGGTCCTGTCAAGCACTCAGTGTGCCGCTGCTTTGAAAAGTGCTCTACAAATAAAGACTATCATTATATTCTTTTACGGCTCAAAAGTTGAGGATTTTTTCAGTGTTAACACGAGCGTACAAGATACACTCAGCCATTTCCGTGAATAAGTAAATGTCAAATAAAGTGTGTCTCTCTCTCAGATAAACTTGCAGGGAAACAAACTCCTGAAATGGAAATGAAGTAACTAAAGCCTCACAGACATGGCTGGAAATTGTCTCAAGGTCTCATTTAAAACACGTTTTTTTACCACAAATACAGCTGGAGATTTCCCAACTTTCCATCAAAATATCCTTTTTTTGTCGCTTCAAATGCTGTCTTGAGCTGCCGTCACTGACTTGGCTGATGACCGGTCCTTCAAGTCCACATCAGAACTCAATCAGCTTTTTCATCATCTCAGACAAACTCAGCAGGGCTGTGTTTGCCACCAAACAGATTAACATGACCATCATCTACAGCCACTGTTTAATACTTAGAGTCCAGGTCCTGTGAAGCGCTCAGTGTGCACTATCATTATATTCTTGCGGCTCAAACATTTGAAGATTTCGCAGTGTTAACACGAGCGTACAAAATCCACTCAGCCATTTACGCGAATAAGTAAATGTCATCGCTACAAAGCCTGTCTCTCTCTCAGAAAACTTGCCGAAAAACAAACTCCTGAAATGGAAATGTGGACGACTGTAACTGATGCCTCGCAGACTGGAGCTGAAGTTCATCTGGATCCGTCAGAAACCAACAGACTGTCGAGATAGACGCAGAGCAAAGGCTGGAGCTGAACATAACGCCTGCTCGTGGTGTGAGGGACTCCGGTGCTTAAATGTCTAATGTAAGAAATGTTTTATTCTGGCTTTATCAAATGAGAGCTGATACATGAGACTCCTCGAGGGCACAAAAACAAATATCATCGGCAAACACAGGGTTATTGAACCATTTCTTTTATTTGAACTTTTGAGTAATGCATAAATCTTTAAAACGCAATCTAAATACATCAAAATGAACAAAGCAGCATAATATCAGCAGCGTGGTATTATTGTAAATTGCAATTTCAGCTAAACATGTGATTTGTTTTATTCAGAGGATGAAGCAGAAGTCCTGAGGGGGAACACAGGGCGAACAACAGCACAAAGAAGAGTTTGTATAGATATCACTTATTCTGGTATGCCAAATAAAAAAAAGTGTGTTTTCAGGATAAAAAGCAGTGATTCTTACCTTTTACTTGGATCCCCATTAGGCCCTTGTTGGTCTCTCACTTTGCTGTCAAACTGGTGGGGTGTTTTGTCCATTTGCACGTTTCCTGAAGTTACAGCGCACTGTGTTACCGAGAATTACATCCATTCAACGTAAACACTGAGAATCACTTGCTTTTTTTGTGTATTTATAAAATGTACGGAGCAGGCCTGAATGATTCATCGTGTCAAGTCGAACTCACAATCTGAAAGTGTTATTAAAGTTACATAACCTAACTTACATAAAGTGACCGTTTAAGCCGGTCATCGTTGACTTCACCAGCTATAATCACAGCTGTGGACGGCAGGTTTACTCAGCTGTTGTTGAGTCAAAAAAATAAATCTCGGCCGTTGCCCGGTCCGTACGTGTTTTCCCTCCAGGCCTGCACCTGTGCAAAGATGGTTTTTGTGAAGCTTTTATGTTCGGACCACAAACACTGGACTGCACTTTAGTTCACAGAAAAATGTAATTCAAATCACAAAACTATCAGATTCACTGATGATCAATGTTCTGCCTTTGCCACTTAATGGTGGGGCGGTTGACCAGGACCACTTCCACAAATCCTGACGTAACGTATACCCGCTCCAGCCAATCGACTGTAATGAATACATTATTCATATTGACGACGACACGGAGGAGACTCTCCGGGGAGAAGCCGGGATAAGGTTTGAGCTCAGGTCAGCAGAGGTCCATCTGCTGCAGAGCGAGTGTGTTTAATGAGTCCTCTGTGGTCTCCAGGTTCCTTCAGCCGCTGGAGCCTTTAGACAGCATCAATAAATAAACGACACCGTGGAGCGCGAAAACAATTCCCACCGGCGTTACTGCTACTTCTGTATCTTCTTTATCCGGGGATGGTTCACTGAGTCTATACGCTCTTTTTCCTTTTCCAGACTCTTATTTCCTAATCACAGAGAAACGGCTGCTCTTTCCTCCTCTGCAGCAGTTGGGAGTTGAGAGATTTGCTCGATTTGCCGGCTGTTTTTTGCCACATAAGCAGAGTGTTGCTCGTTCAATTCACTGCCTCTCATGTCGGCCACAGATCAGAACAGTTCAGTGATGTATGTAAGTGCAGTACACTGTGATTATGTACAGTAATTTCCGGCAGTTTTCCGACTAAACTGTAACATCCAGGTTTTATTATACTCGACAAAAACATAGTCGAAACGGCTTCTTTGGAGTGTTTTGGTTTGTACCTTCAACGTCGGCTTTAATTTGCTGCTTTGGATTTTGCAACCCCATGCCGACTTTCCCTCAGCATGGGGTTGAGTGGATAATGACTGAATTATCATTTGTGGGTGAACTTATTCTTTAATTCTTACCTGTTAAAGAATCTATTCAACCTCCGTCTTGCTGCCACCATCTCATCCAAATGTGACTGTGTTCTGGTGACAGATTATTTATTTTTTTGGATGTCATTGGGCGGGTACCTGCAGAGGAAAACTTTGTGTCCACTGTTGAGTGGTTAATAATCTGCATCTACGTTTTCATGACTACCTGTGATTAAACATCGCATCCCACCTGTTCTCACGTGACCCGCAGAGCTGCTCCTGCAGAGCTTCGATGTTCATTAGACATTAGAAATGTTTGACTGGCAGATTCTTGGCAGCTTGCAACTAAAAACACCAGAATGAATGTTGGCGATGTGCATTTCTGCAACCACTGATATGTTGGGAAATTGGGTTTCTTTAGGTTCAACTTTCAGTTTTATCTCGTGTTATGCTGAGACCAAAAACCACTTGTTTAGTTTTGGGAGGAGATCATTATCTTGCTTAAAATAAGTGCTTTGGTCACCACAAACATGGCTGGAAACTGTCTGAAGCTATCATTTAAGACACAAACAAAGACAGCTGGAGATTTCCCAACTTCCCATCAAAAATATCCTTTTTGTGTCGCTTCAAATGTTGCTTTGACCTGCAGTCACCGTCCGCATCAGAACTCAATCAGCTTTTTCATCATCTCAGACAAACTCAGCAGGACTGCGTTTTGCCACCAAACA
Organism: Pagrus pagrus; assembly: GCF_965226575.1. Lineage (NCBI taxonomy): Eukaryota > Metazoa > Chordata > Actinopteri > Spariformes > Sparidae > Pagrus > Pagrus pagrus. Next base: position 3,164,080 of record NC_140195.1, read on the forward strand.
GATTAACATGACCATCGTCTACAGCCACCGCTCAATACTCAGAGTTCAGGAACCTACAGCCGTAATTTGTCTCAACACGGTTGTTTTCGTGAGTGGAAGTACTCAAAGAAATGAATCTGATGCCAGCAAGTGAGTGAACCCAGCGGAGACACCTGAGGAGGCCAGACGTTACTGCTTGACCAGGCATCAGACTGACAGTTACAGCCAGAACATCACTAATCACTTAGACTCAGCCGGCACACACGATAGGTCGTTACCAGCAATTTGGCTGATGTCACAAAAACAATGTGTCATGGGTTCACTCTCTTGTTTGGTCATTTTTCTTTTTCCTTTGAATAATTGGTGATTTACAAAAGACAAAGTAACGTGATGTTGACTGACTTCCAGCACCTACAGTGGAGATTTATACCTTTGTCCTTTCCCTTTGGTACAGTCAGTGATAGATTTGTGTTCGTGCCGTGACAACTGAAAAAGATCTCAGGCTTTCTCATGCTGTCAAATTCATGCTGTCAAATTCTGATTCACTTCATGCAGGTCCTGTCCTTGTCCTGTTTGTTATATCAGTATAAACCCTTGAGGTGAATCATCTTGTTTTCAAGAGTGCAGAAGGTCGAGCTCAGTCGTCCTGCTATGCTATTTCCATCATGTCGAGACAGATTCTCTGTATTTTGGGAAATGTAGGACGCAACAATCTGGAATATGAAGAGGTTAGAGAGGCCAACATGCGTAACTGTAAAGTGAACCTGACTCCATTTTGCAGCCGGTAACAGTGCAGTGCAGGAGCCGTGTTTTCTGTGGGAGAGAGGAGCTTTCGTTGGTGTCGACTTTGGGCTTCTTAACTTTCAAGATCTTTTACATGCGTGAGAACCTTTATAAAGAGAAAGAAGCATAGCAGGTCTCCTTTGACTCACACAAAAAAACATTTATTACAGCATCTTGCCTTCATTTGCCACTTAGCGCTTTATTTATGGGCCGTTTAGACGAGGCAAAGCAATTTTGTTTGAAAGATTTTAAAAACTGATTTTAATTAAATGCTGCAAATTTTTTTTTCTGCCCTCCGAGGCATGTCTGTAAAAACACCGGCAGGCACTGAGAATATTTCAACCTGTGTCCAATCGTGCAAATACAGCACCGAGTATTCACACACTTGTAGGCAGACGGCTGTGCATGAGATTAAAGGTGCACTATGTTGTTTTGGGGAAGAAGATGTGATTTCTGCATAAACAAACCAAATAAACAAACTCTTTGTTTCCATGACTGAATAAACAAACTGACCTTAAAGGACGACACAATTTACACTGTTTTACTTTGTTTATATGTGGCGGACCCTGCCACCTCTCTAGCTTCAAACAGTGTTCTGGGACCTTATTCTCCTCTGAGAACAGCTGGTTTATTCACTTTAGAAAATATAAATATTTCTGAGTTTGTATTATTACCTCATTAATACTCTCTCCAAAACTCATAACAAACAACGCAGCGCCCTTTTCAGTGATGAGCCGATGTAACAAAAGTTTAGCTCCTGCACACTTTTGACACGGTTTGTTCAATAGCTTCAGTTTTGTTCCAGTGACGGGGATCACGTAGCAGGACGCAGGTTTGCAGGCGTGTTAATATAAAGTCACTTTTTGTTATTTCCTTCTGCCTGACAAGTTCAAGTATTAGTGTCCTGTTTCTATGTGAACTAGGGGCAGACAAATTATCAGCCCTGGCCGATTATCAGGGCTGATATTTAGCATTTTCTGTCAAAATGTGCTACTTTGGCTCTGATGCAGCATCCTCTCACCCCTAAAATCCACCAGATCCATGTTCGGACCATCTCCGATCCGCCACAGCATTGCATCAGAGTAATAACAAGAAATAAAGAAGTCGTTACTCCACTCACACAAGGTGACATGATCCGACTGCAGCGCCGCTGTTTACAAGCTGCCTTTTTATTTATCACCCGCATCTGAACAGTGACATCACCTTTTCTGTGGCCTAAGTGTTCCACCGGACAGAAATCTAATCTGGACCGAGCCTCACTGAGGGGGGAAAGGTAAGGTGATTACAGTAACGTGAGGCAGGTGCTCCACTTTAGATATTTAGCTGCAGGTTTTGTTGCTCTATCATCCCTCAGGAGCGACCAGGCAACACGCAGATGACACACAGTTCAAACACACACACACACACACACACACACACACACACACACACACACACACACACACACACATATACAGTATATAGATGTGCTGCATACACACACACACACACACACACACACACACACACACACACACACAGAGAGAGAGAGAGAGAGAGAGAGAGCAGGTCGCCTTCCCGATCCAAATGCGCATACAAGATGGGTTACTAGCCCAGAGATGGAGAGGGGGGGAGGGAGGGGAGGAGGGGGGAGTGTTGAGCAAGCCCTCACTGATCTGTCCGAGAGAGAGAGAGAGAGAGAGAGAGAGAGAGAGAGGGAGAGAGAGAGAATCGTAGAAAGCTGAGCGCCTCGCTGCATCTTTATCCCAGCAGACCCCTCCTCTCTCTCTCTCTCTCTCTCCCTCTCTCTCTCTGTCTCCCCCCCCCTCCCTCCCTCGCTCTGTCTGCCTGCCAGCTGATGCTGACTGGAGGTGAAGCGGTTTTTTCCTCTCCCCCTCGCCATCCCGGTGAAACCTGGACGGACGGACGGACGGACGGGACGAGCTTTTGTTTTTGGGGATTTTGACACAGCTCCTTGGCGATGACAGCGGGAGGAAACTGCTGATCAGGAAGAACAAAACACAACAACACCGAGACAGAAAGCGGACAGAGAGGGAGCGAAGGCGCACAGCAGCGCGGCAGAAGAGGCGGGATAGACAACAACTTCCAGCGGCTGTGTGCTCGGGGCGGTCTGCGGGGAGCGGTGGAGCTGTCGCCGCCACAGAGGTAGGATGTTGCCCCCAGCCCGCAGCAACAGTGCGGGACTGTCACCGCGTGTGTTTACATGAACGTACATGTTGGATGTAATGTGGAGACGCGCGCATCTGCGTCCCGGACCACCACCGTGCGCACTGGCCGTGTCCGTGTGCAGTGTGTCGCTGTGTTTGTGTTGAGCTGCTCCAGCTGATCTGTTGCCATAACACACTGTATAGACACTGATGGCGCGTGGCGCTGCGCGTGCGTGACGTAGCTACTTCTTAAAAAAAAAACAAGTGTTGTACCTGCTGATTGATGGTGCATTTGCGTGCGCGTGGTGCGTTTAGGTGCGTTTTCTTTACTCGTTGCTTCATGTTGTGGTGCGTTTGAGTGACAGGCTTCGCGGTGAAGAGATGTGGAAGTTTTGGTGCATTGAGGTGTGTTGACTTCAAAACACACGTGTGTGTGTATGTGTGTGTGTGTGTGTGTGTGTCAGCAGATGCAGGTTTTGTTTATGTGCTTCCATGCAACACTTTCTCATGCTGTCTTTGTTGTAACAGTGTGTGTGTGTGTGTGTGTGTGTGTGTGTGTGACTGGTTGTTACTACTGTGATACTTTCTTGTGTCAGTAACTCACTCACACACAGATCTGCTGCAGACCAGATTCAGCTCACATGAATCAGGAAAGTCTCACTTTTTTTGACAGACTTTCAGAGTCTTAGTCGGCGTTTGGTCACAGATTTAGATTTTCAGATGTTGACGTGCTTTTATCTCAGTCATCAGTTTGTTCAACAGTAGATATGAATGATGTGAACAAATTCCCCCGACTGAGAACACAGAGTCCAACATGATGATGATTCACGTTCAGGATAAACACAGTGGACTTGCTGTCAGGTGAACTGTGAGCATGTGATAAATGAAGAGCAGCAGATTTGGAGGTTGGGAGGAAGAAGCTGCTCACAAATATTTATGAAACAATCCCTCTTCTGTCCTCAAAACATCGGCTGTATTCAGGATCGTGTCCAAATCAGAAATGTTCTTGAGTTGGTTTTGAGCTTTTTCCAGTTTTTTAGTCAACTTTCACTTTCATCACCTTCAAAGATCCTCTAAAATCTTTTATTTTACTCAGAAGTAAATTCTAATGAGTATTACAGTATGATACCAAACTCTTCATGAAAGAAATTGAACATGTCTGCCTCATTATAGCCAACTTAAAGTCAGTTTTTCGTCACTTAGTTTCTTCAACTTATGTCAGTAATGTAGACGAATTTCTGAACTCTACGTCCACTTGCTTGTTTTGAATTTTACCATCATCAGGAGATGAAGTCTGCACGACCCTAGATATTTAAACTTTCCATTATTATGAGCACCTCGACGACTTATTGTCCGTTTTGGTCTAAAAGTCGAGCCTTAGCAGTAACGATGGAACAAAATATCTATAATGCACTATACATGAACTATGATTGATTCGTTTGTGCAAAATATTAAAGATATTTTTATTAAGTTATTAATTTATTAAACTTCTGTAAACGTAATCCACGCAGATTGAAAATAATTTACGGAGCCATAGTTGTTGCCATCTTATGGCTATTTTACTTTGGAATAATGGCACACGATGACAAGTTGCATTGTGGTGTGGGATAAAGAAGCACGAAGCTAAGAGTCTATTCACTTTCTAAACATTGTTTCATCCCAGTTCACTTCAGACTTTGGGAAACTGACACCACAATGCAGTCAATAAATACTCCTGCACTTTGCCTTTCTGCGGGTATTTTGCATCATGAGATGATTGTATCGCAACGTATCGATGATCACATCACCGCTGTATCGTGATACTGTCGTTATCGCGGGCAACGTATCAGGAATCATATTGTATCGTGAGCTACTCTGTGATTCACAGAGAATAAATATTCAACTATTCAAAGTCTCCTGTAATGTCCCACTGCATAAGATTGAAGTAATGCAGAAATAACTCTTAGTGCTCATCACAGACATTTTTCAGTATCACTAATGACTCGTAACTAAAAACCTGGACACTTACAAAAGGTATTTGTTGGCGAGGATCTGAACCTTTTTAGCTCAGAGAAAGCAGCAAAGACATAAAGCAGGACATCCAGTTATACGTGTTTCATAAACTGTTTTTTCCATCGAGGTTCATTTTTAAATCAATGAACATGCAGTGACCTCATCGTAGTCCCGAGGAGGAAAACTTGGCTCAGATTTGGAGGTTTGTTGTCGTGACTCATGGATCAGACCTGCTGACCTGCTGACACGTGCAGCTACAAAAAACTTACTGTAAAAGAGATCTGTGAAATCCGAGAAGCCAGTGAATCCATTATGTCCTCGTTAAACTGTACTCGAACGAGAGTCCATAAAAAGCACTTCTGTGTATCTGCCTCGTACAGTCGGTGTGCGTTTGTCTTCAGTGGGAGCTCGTGTCAGCCTGCAGTCGTACAGCTGCGAAGGGAAGTAACCTGCTGATGTCTTTTACCGTCCACTTCATGTGTCTACTTTACGAGTTGGGCGGCATGTTTCTGTGTTTTTTCCTTTTCTTTCACTACTTTTTTCCAGACTTGGATCAAAGTTAGTGCGTGTCTCAGGCAGGTATATTGTCGTGTTGAGGAAGCTAACCAGTGTGGCAATATGCTAATCTGTATATCGTGCTGAAGTGGCATCAGTGGTACAGAGGCCAGTCCTGTGTGGTGCAACAACAGACGTTGCACAAGCCAGGATCGAACTGTAACCATTTGGACAACTGTGTGCAAAGCTGAAGGGTTGAAAATAAGCAGAGGCTACATCTCCTCCCACAGTTTACCTGAACTGCATGGACTTATTAACAACTGTTTGTGTTATGTGTTTCCTCTGCGGAGGTCATTTTTCGAGCTCGCATGTGTCCAGAACAAAGGAATGTTCTGCAACATCCAGATCTCGCTGTGTGTGTATATTTAGAAATATTTTTTTTTTAATATTTGAAAGAGGCCTGTCGGGTGGAGCAGCAAAGAAAAATGTGACAGCGTCTGACAAGTCGGATAGATAAGTTTTATTCAAACATGGGAAATCATTCAATTTTCCAACTGTTTGAATACAAAGTTTAGAGTCTATAGGAGCAGACTGAGCAGCTGTTGGAAGAAGTTTACCAGCAGCAGGCGCTCTTTAAATTCACCACCAGCTTGAGCCTTTCAGTAAACTAAGCTAATAAATAAAAACGGAGCACTAGCGAGCAAAGCTTTGCTGTGAAGAGGTGTTTTATGATATATGGGTTGTGTTTAAACTCATTCTAACATGTTATGTGTTAGTTTGACTTTGTTCAAAGTGCAGTTTCTGGATCATTGACAATCCTTACAAGCAAGCGAAGGTAATGAAAGATACAATTTCGGCTGCCTCACAATATTATAATCGTCTGTGCTGTTTCTCACATCTGGTCCGACTTCAAAATGATGAACAGGTTTCTCAAACTGGACGTCATGGATCCATTTTTCATCGTGGCGCCCGTGCCTAAAAATAATGTTTCCACCAACTTTCATTGTTTGAACACAGGGACGTTTTCACTCTGAATGCCTTAAGTGTTTGTATTGTATAGTGAAGTTTAACAGCTTAATTTGATTTAAAAGTTGTATCGACGTCTTAAACCTTCTTTTAGCAGCATAAATGACTAAATCTCAATATAGTAAAACACTTCCAAGCACAATACTGAAATAAAATCATTTGAATTCTGTTAAAACTACAGATATACTGGAGGTAAAACTGTCGCTTATTCACATTCGCTACCTCTCCTGAGGACAAAGCTCTCCTGCTGTGTGACGTGACTCAGCAGAAAGACCCCAAAAATGACAGATTATGATACTATTGCAAGTCGCCGACAGGTGACATCACCATAGCAGTTGAGGGAAACACCACATGATGTGTATGAATCAGACAAGACTAATTAATTCACCAAAATAACTCAAATGCCATCTGAGAGTGGGAACAGTAATGAAATACCACAATTAATGAGTTACTGCCGCTCGATTAATTGTCATCTTTCAGCGTGCTCTGATGTGAACTCACATTACTGTGATGATCAAACACTTCAATCTTTTAAAGACTTTTCAGGAAATCAACATTTTACAGCATTTGGATGGAAACAAACTGAAATCACTTCAGGGATCATAACCAACATCACTGGAGAATAAACTGTTGGCATTTTATACGTATATGTTCAAATATAACATATTGATATTTGTACAAAACATGTCATATCATCTTCCCATTATAGGTGTATGGGATGGCGTTTATGTCAGCAGGTGGAGGGGATGGTGGTAGTGTTATACCTATAGGTGCTCAGCCAGCTGCCGCTGTTAGAAGTCTGCATTTCAATTACTGTCTGCATCAAACCACTGGATATTTATAACAAATGTCAGGACATATTCCAGCTGTGGCTGTGCTTACAAATAAACAGGTTTTTGTCGTGACGCCAAGACATTTCCAGCCATGTTTGTGGCAACAAAAGAGGGTATTGTAAGCCAAAATATGGTCTTTTCCCAACCCTAACCAAGTGGTTTTTGTGCCTAAACCTAACCAGACCCAACACAGAGTGTTGTCACAATACATGTGAGGATATATTCTAGTTTTTGGGATGTCACAACCTGGACACACTCAGTAAACAGCATTCAGTGTGTAAAAAGCAGCTGCTGTAGCTTTACTTACTTGCATGCATCCAACTCTGTTGCATGCAGCAATAGCAATAAAAATATCTGTTTCATTAGTGCTTCCTCGTCCTCTCACACATAGTAGAAGTGGCACAGCGGCCCACCCAGAGTGGCACTGCAGCCTTACATGGACACACACTTCAGGCTCTAAGTTTAACTGCTTATTCATCAGAGCTTAGGCAGCCAAAGTACACACAGCAACACACACACACACACACAGACACGCACACACGCACTGCTGCAGCAGCCGAGATCGAACCTGGAAAAAACAAAACAGTGTGTTTAGATGAGGACGGCGGATGTGAGAAGAAAAAAGGAGAAATGGAAAAAGAGATGTCAACAGAGAGGGAGGGAGGGATAGAGGGAAGAAAGAGGCAGATATCAGAGCATGTACAGCCCATGTGTACTGAGCCTGGCAGTAACCCCGGGGAAATTCAGCAGCACAGCGGAGTTACTTTGCTGTTTTGATTTGATGAATATTCATGACCAGGCAGAGAGGGAGGGAGGGAGCTGGTTCATGGCAGCATTTTTGACGTGTTGCTGCCGCAGCTCACATGAGGGAGTGTTGCAGAGAAAACAGAGTATTGTCTGCGTAGCCGACGCCTAATATAGATGTGTATATATATATATGTATATATATATATATATATATATATATATATATATATATCAGTGCCATGGACCACCACTGTTGTTATAAACTGGTAAAGACACATTAATATGCATGTGCTTTAATTATGAAGAACAATGGCGCTGTAGTTTCCAGATGCATATCCATTTCTGGTCCAGTGGAAGCAGACTGAGCGAGGTCTCCCAGGACTTTGCCTACGTCTTCCAGCTCTCTGCTGGGGGATCCTGAGGTGTACCCAGACCAGATATGACATAACCCCTACATCTTTATTGAGGTCTCCTCCCAGTTGGATGGTCCTGAAATACCTCTAAAGGAAGGTGCTTGTAGGATGAGCCCATGATCGCAGATAAGGGATGGGAAGTAGATTGAATCAGTCCATCGAGAGCTTAACTCTCAGGCTAAGCTTAGAAGATCCCAATATGCTTCAGCACCTCCCTTTGAGGCCCATTCCCAACCTTGATTGAGCAACCCTCCATTTTCCTTCAGCTTGACCATTGATCAGTTGCATTGTGAAATCTCCTGGATCTCTGGAGTCTCAGTAAGGACCAGGAATAATTTGATGAAGTGGAAAAACAACACAATACCATGGTCTTGACGTGGTGAGGTGCCAAGTCCAGTGCCTGCCTCTTCACACTTGGATGGAAACTGCCTAAGTGCTTATGATGGATGTTTCCCCAGTCGACCAATCACAGCTCGATAGGGCTGCGCGTGCAATGTTGCAATGTGCTCATGTCATATTGCAGGAAGTGCGATGGCGGCAAAAATGATTTCTAACATGTCTTGCAACAGCTCTTTTTGCTGCTTGATACAAAAGGAAAAATGAGCTGTTCTCATTTCCCGTGACTAATCTACCAGACCTGACTAATATAATAATTGTATATTATTATACTGAATAACAGCATGACACAAAATGTAGAATAAAAAGCCAAGTATATGACCAATATTTTCTCTTGGATTCTCACTGTAACATCCATCAGTATTCATAATAGTAATCTCTCTCTCTCTTCCAGTCTCTCTCACACAAATCTTGCCATTGATATATTTCTCACGTGACCGAGCATCAACAGTAATTTGATTCTGTCTCTTCCTCTCCTCATTTCATTTGCCTCAGTTTCTTCCTTTCAGTGCTCCAGATCCCTAAATTTTTCTTCTTCCCCCCATCGTCTCAGCTTTCTCACCTTTTCTCTCCTATTTCCCTTCTCAAGCTTCTTCCCTCCTTTCCTGCTCTCTGTCTTCCTTTTGATCCTCCTCTTTTTGTACTGTCCTTCATCATCTATTCCTTACCCTCCCCCTGTTTATTCCTTTGTGTCACCCTCCCTCCTTTACCCCACCTTTTTCCCATCTGTCCTTTCTGCTTTATTTATCAACCCTACCACTGCTTAAAGCAACCTTTGTTTACGTTCAGCATAGCAGGAAGCAATATGACAGCAGTGTGTATATTACCACCATGAAAAGGTATTGGTGCACGGTCCTTAAGGTTGGATTGAATGTATAAAGAGTGACTTTTGCACTGAAAATCAGAGAATGCATCATGATAGTATTGGTTTCTGTAACTCGTGCCACTAGGATTCAAATACAGCCGTCACAGCCTGACGTTAAACTGTTTTGCAGAACTGAGATCTTTCTGCTCAATTATTTTGGTGCCTCCTCTCCCCCGCTGGCGTGACAGACTAACAGCTCCTCAGATGTTTTTTGTGGTTACTTCAAAGGCTGCTGCATTTTGGTATGCATAGCTTTACCTGTATCAAAACCTTTGCTGTACAGCTGTGATTCAGGAAGAAGTAGAGGTGTGGTTGGAATCCTTTTTTAAAAACCTATACTTAATGTAAAAGGGAAAAAACAGCAATACATTACAAACAAGTTGGGACATGGGCAACAAGAGACTGGGAAAGTTGTTGAAAGCTGAAACACACCTGTTGGGACATACAACAGGTGAACAGGTTATAATTGGTAACAGCTGATGGTATCATGACTGGGTATGAAGCGGCATCTTCAAAAGGCCCAGTCATTCACACAAGCAAAGATGCAGAATCTACAATGAAAAGTGGCCGCTATAGTTATTTTCGATCATGGTACGCACTAGTTTTATTATGATTATACACTCGACAGTGTTTTGAACTAAAATAGGTTGAATCCTTTGTCTGACAAGACTTCAATCTTCTTTCAGGTGGGCGTAAACCCCCAACCCCCCCACCTCACCCCCGCTCCCGGTCAAAGATGGAGTACTCGGACGACTTCCTGCTGGCCGAGCTCGACCACCTGCAGCTCTACGATAGGAGCAACTTCAGCAGCGACTACAACGAGACCGACGCCTTGCTGCCAACGGGAGTGAAGGTCACCATCGTGGTCGTCTACATGATCGTCTGTGTCATCGGCCTGGTGGGAAACTTCCTGGTCATGTATGTCATCATAAGGTAAGACGAACAAGAGATTCTGCAGGTACATCGTGCACACAAATACATTTCTAGGACAAAGGCAACCTGCCACACTAGAATAAAAAACTAGCTTTTAGAAAACAATGTCACTCAAGGGGTTGAGGCAGGCAGCAGTACAGCTCATGTGAGTGTCTTTCGCTGTCTTTTCTGTCTGTTTGTGTTGGTGTTTGCATACTTCTTATGAGATATACGTCCTTCACGTATTTCATGCAGATTCCCGTATGGTACAACGGACTGAGCACTGTGAAATTTCACCTGTTATTCGTAACTCGCCTCCCTGCTCAGCCTGCTGCCTCAGTAAAGATGGCCGCCCGCGACAACTTGCCCTCATCAGTAGTGTCGGAGGGCAGCAGCCTCCATCCTTGACCTGCGTCGGGCTGGATGAAAGGGCGGCTGATTAGACAGGACGGCCAACCACAATGCCTGCCATCACCAAATGAGGCAGAGCGGAGCACCGGTGTTTGCTCTCATTAGCCTCTAATCCACTGCAAAGATCCAGCGGTGAATTTCTGTGATTGTATCAGAGGCTTTTACTCACACGGCTCCAGCTCCATGGCTACTAGTCCGACACTGATATATTCTACCCAACACTTGATCCTGACTCCACGTACCATGTACATAAAAGCTGTGCTACACTGCATACATGTGTATTTTCTATGGCCAATCGGAGATGTTTTATATATGTAAGTAAACAAAATAAGATTTTTTTTCATTCGTTGTCTTATGAACTCATATGAGCTTCGAAACAGAGACCCCATTAATTGCAGTCTGTGAGCTGTGTGCAGTGTTTGAACCTTCTTAATTACCAGCAAGTTAAAAGAGGTTTTGACCGCGGTGACACGACTCTCTGAATCCACAATTCGATTTGACTTTTGATCACGGTTCAACTTGATTTTCCATTCTTTCTCAACAGTCATAATTGGATTTGTAAAGATCAGCCGATCATTGGTTTAACACCCTGTCATTTACATGTGTGAAGTTGTAGATATAACCTAGAAAACTCCTCATTATCTTCAGTTCTCCTCATGTCCTAGTGGAATAGTGAATTTTCTATCTTAGCTAGTAACCTGTGTTGTTTCATATGTTGAATATTGTTGAATATGGTGCAATGTGGCAAAATCTAGTAAGCGCATAGTACGGGGAACACGACAGATACAAGGACCTTAGCCCTATAATAAACCATGCAGCACGATATTGAAATGAAACATCAAAAACTGCTTTCAAATCACAGATATCTGAGATAGATATGTATAATATCCCTACATCACTCCACGACTAAATTATACCGCTTGTCAGAGGCACCTTAAGAGTTTGAAAGCATGAAAGAATAATCTCAGACTCGATGCAGGTCAGAGTATCTACAGATCGCTTTGAATGTAAAAATGTCCAATTACCTAAAGAATGTGAGTCTGTCAGGCTCGGCACTAAGATGATGGATTGTGGGTATTTACCTGGGATGGACTAGTACCTCATCCAGGAGCGAGTTCAGGAGCGCTAGTCCCATAACAGTGGAGCTGGCTGACCAGCTGATGTATACAAAAAAATATAAAATCAGAAACAATGTAAATGCAGTTTGTTTTCTCTGCGCACACCAGATGTGACATTTTCATGCAGTTATTTAAGAAATACTCACAGCTGATAAAAAGTGAGTCACTCTTTTGAAGCAGATGGGAAGAGGTGACATTTAACCTACACAAACACAAACCCACACACAGAGGCACACACATTTTACTACTGTGTGTTTTCTGAATTGAACAATAATTGTAACCCTCTTTTTTGGGGGGTCTTATAACTCTGTGGCGCTGTGAAAGAGAAACCCAGCCGGTTCTACACATCAAAGCCCGCTGTAGACAGTCTTTTCTTGTTGGGGAGTACTACTACATATAAAGGAAAGAAAATGTCCAAAGCCTTTTGTGACTCAGGAGGGAGCTGCACAAAGTCTGATAAATTGCCCCAGGTCATTACATTTGAGGCGTTCTTGGTTGGGACTTTGGATATTGTATGAAAATATGAAAAATATGGGGCTCTGGGATTAGACAGGGGTGAGCGAACCAGACGTCTGTAGCCAGATACTCATTTCATCGTAAGGCTGGAGAGGGACTAAGTCTTTGTTACTGTGTTTGAGTCCGGACCAGTTGCCAGAATAAAATGTTGGTAGTTAATCTTTCTGCAAACGACGGATACGTTCAAACTCGTCTGTGTCATACATAACATATTGACATTTGTACACTTTTGTACATGTATATACGCTGAATTGATGGTGGTGGAGTTACATCTTGGCAAGAAGGCTGCCAGGTCAGAGACCTCTGTTTCAACAAAGAAAATGAAATTTGACCCTAAAAAAATGTCAAGTAGAAGCATAAAGAAATGTGCTTCAACACATCCATGGTCTGCTGAAATGTGCATTAAAATCAGTCTGATGAACTGTTTGATCCAGCTGATGTTATGTTGTGTGTGAGAGCTGATTCAGCTCTGAAAGCTCAGTAAAGAAGCAGCTTTGGAAATGTGGCCAATCTATGCGCTTTTCTACAGTATCAGAACGTTTAATTGTAATTATATAATTTACAGACTTCACTCTGCCCTTTACACTGTGCTGCTTTTGCATTTCTCTTCACAGTTACAGCCAAGAAGATTTAGTCACTTTCTAAGCCAGATGGAAAGATGTGACATTCAACCAACAAACACATACCTCAATTACTAATTAATCAAACGTGTTCCCCACATGGTGTAGCGACATGTGATGGAGGACTCAGGCTTGTGTTGCTCACGTGTTAGATATGATGGACGGAGGCGGGAACAGTGGGAGGCTGGCAACAGAGAGACAAGATTGAAAGAAGAAAGATTGACAGAGACACAGAGGAATTGTTGGATTATTTCAGTGGGTGGTTGACTCGGCTGTAAAGCCCCAAAATGGAGATGAGATCGAAATGACCGCAACGATTATGTCAAATGGACTCGTCCCTGTTGGAGACAAAGGGAATCAAAAATTCAAAGGGGGAAACAAGAGCAGGAGGGATACATCCATGCAACATACACAAAGTGTTGGTGGCAGCAGACCGCAGATACAGACACAGAACAGTTAGAATCCAGAACTGACAGTGGACCTTCATACGACTGCCAGGACAGAGATATCCACTTGACTTGTCAGAACGGCTGCTAGAGCCTCAGTTCAGCTGAGCTTTTGAATGCATTCTGTGTGTTTTGTCTTGTTTCTCGCACTGCGGTCATGTCAAGATGGCATCACTTCAAGGCCGGCATGGACCGAAGGAGTCAAAGCAGCAGCCCAAAACTCTCAAAGTGTATTTGTCTTGTGCGGACTGTGTTATGACAGACTTGAAAAAACCTCAAACCTATCCATTAAACATTTATTGCTGATGCGTCAAGGGACTCTAGCTCATCAATACAGTACAGCATCGTCAGCATCTGTTTGACATCTCAGTTTCTCTCCCCACCTTCTATCAGTGAAAATGATGTGTTGTCCTCTGCGACTCCAGAAGCTTGTGTTTACTGTAGAGTGAGCTGAACGTCGTCCTCCGGCAGCAGCAGCAGCTTTTTGATGCTAGTGGAGAAGAAAATCTGGTTGAAAGCGTACGAAACAGGTCACCAAGTCAACATTTTGTTACGATGAAAATCAGTAAAGAAAACAAAAACACTCACATTCAAGATTTGATTTCTTCTTACACATGCTGTGGTTAACCCACAAAGAGCAGTACCTTCATGCAGCGATGGAATATAGCTAGGTACATTTACTAAAGTACTGTACTTAAGTACAGTTGTAGCCTACTTTACTCGAGTATTTTCCAATTTCAGCCAGGTATTGTTTTATCAGATACTTACTAATTACTATCCGTATCAGACTTTCACTTTTACCAAAGTAATATATTAACACAATATCATTACTTGTTGATGAAGGTTCTCAGTCGTCCTGGTCAGGGTAAATCTAAGTGCTGTATGGGAGTTGCAGGCTTTCAAACTTTGTGTGGGAGTGTCCTTACGGAGTCGTTAAGGAGTGTGAGCTCTGAGTTTCACCGTCGTTAGGGCCTCATGTGAGTCGTTGACCCAACCGGCATTCATCTAGGTTGCTAGGGCTCGGTGAGCCCAGGTGTGAATGGTTGTTAAGCTGCCTGGGGAGAAAACTCAGTACTGCATTGTAGGTGGGTGATAAGTGATGTCGCAGGCCGCCTCCTCTTTATAACCATCTGTGTTCTCTGGCCAAGATGTTTACATTGTTGTCATTACTTCTACTCAATTATGACTTTACATGACTTTTTACAACACTGCATTCATGCATACTTTAGGCTGACTTGCACATTTTAAATACAGTAATCTATGAATGAGTACAGTAGACACACACTGTGATATGCAGATATTTGTATACACCTAGTTTTTGTCCACAACAAAACTTTTGAGGGAAGCTGAAGTAAGAAAAAGTAAAGTTTTGTTCTTGACGGAGCGCCATAAATCATCTTTTTAAATGCAAAAACGGCAGACAGCAGCTGTCCAACACTTCCTCCTCTTTCTTGCAAACAAAAATTATAAAAAAGTCAGAGGAAAAAAGCCATCAAGCAGCGTAAATTGAGGTTTGCATGTCTGCCGGGAAAATCTTTGTGCTTTTTGTTTTGCCAGACATGCTTCAGCACTTTGTCCTGACGGCGCTGCAAGCTTAGCATGTTTTCACTCTCAGTGCTGTCAGAGAACAGTAGAGAAAAAAAACAGTTTTAGTTGAGGTAGCAGAGCACGGCGGAGCAGACATGTTGCTGGCTCATAGCAACGACAAGAGCCACGAGCAGAGATTCCTACGAGCATCTGTTTAGTGCTACAGGCCTAAAAAAGAAAAAAAAAGAAGAAGAAGGTGGACCACAGGGAGAAACATCATACCGAATTCAGCACAGAACAGCCCGGAGACAGGGAGTCAGAGGATGGCACGCTGAAGCTGTTCACAGGGAGCAGGTTTTATTTTTTGTGAGGGAGAAAGTGCTGCCTGGAGAGATTTTTGTAAAGAAACAGGGATCTGTTTCCATAACAACAGACCAATCCACATTGTACATTTTAGGACTTAATCAGCCCTTAGCATTTGTTCGAAGTCATCAAGATGCCATCGTGCCTTGGAGCGAAAAACATCGGGGCACTGGAAGAAAAGAAAAAAAACCCCACACATTGTCAAATCAAGGTGTCGAATCATACAACAGCAGGAGGCCCAGGAGGGTTCAGGTGAGTCTCACATCACATCATCCCAGTGGAGCTGCAGTGCGTCCAGGTGCAGGAAATAAAAAGTCTCATTAATTTTTCTGCATTTCCGTTTGTTCCTGGGTGAGGATGACACACTCACTCAGCGTTTGTATTTATAAGCATTCGACTACAGCGTGGCGTGAAAGTACTCTGTTTACTGCTCCGAGCTTCAGGCCTGCTTCTCCTCCACAGCAATGGCTCCTTCAAACCTGTTGCCACAACATTAATACATAGTGCTGCTAAATTATGTAGCAGGTTCAGGTGTTCCTATCCTAGTCTAGTGTAATTGGATAAATATTTGGCAATTCTGCATCTAATGATTTTAATCCTACGGCAACGTCCAGTGCCAGTGTGGATGGCATGTCCTTCATGTAGCAAGGCACAAAATAAGGATGTAGATGTTGTATTATTATAAGTGCAGTCTTTCTCTAACGTTATCCCTACTAGTTATGACACTTGTGAAATATATATACTACTGAATCTATGTCTGTATAGATATAGATATAGATATAGATATAGATATACAGCAGATATGTATGTATAACTATATGAATACTTCTTGCTTGGGCCATTGACTTTGTTAATTTCATTATTTAAAACACATTTTCACTTTGACTGATGTTTCGTGCCTGTGGTCTTTTCACACACGTCCCTGTTTAATATTGTTTAATCTGCTTGTGTTTAAATGTGAGCGTGCCTCTTACGTACAGCTCTGGAGGAGTGTTTTGACATGTATCTTGTGCTTTTATGAATAAGACTGACACGTACAGTGTCTTAACTATGACAGCGCACTGACTGGTTTATTTTTGTGTGCGACTGACATTTTTTAATTAGTGGGGTTTGTGAAGACAGAATAAAATTGAGGGACACGCGAGGCAGATATTTAACATCTTGTTCAAGTCTGTCACCATGTGAATGAATAGAAAGCCTGTAAAAAGTAAAGACACACATTATAGTGTAACAAGAACACCGAGCTTTAAGACAAAATAATACAATTCACAGCCGAGGGTTGAGAGTTGATGTAGCTCAGCTGTGCAATAACAGTTTCATGCTGCCTCTCGACCGATCCGACCGAGCGAGGTTTTTTTAGTTTGGTGAAGGAGGATTGGAAAAAAAAAAAAGTCCTCAGAGAGACAGAAGGGCAACAAGCACAAAAGAGGATGTCAAGTAAATCTTCCCCGTCCCTGAAGAGCAGTGTAGAACACACCTGAGCAATTAGGGGCTGTGTACTGTTTGGCTCAGTAGTCAAAACAAGACTGGATGTAGCTGTTTCTCATGTGAATCCCCAGATGAGAAAAATGTAGAACAAAGTGGAGTCTGCTGTGGAGGACGGGTTTGTTGTCTGTTACTCCTGTACTGGGGGAATAGTGGAGGCAAAGGAGAGCGAAAAAAAGAGGAAGTGATCTTCTTTTAGTGTCCTGATGTTCCTTCCATTGTCTTCCTGCTTTCCATCGTTTTCAGAAACTACTCTGATGCCTATTAATCTACGTTGTGTGTGAGTGAGGCGTTTTAGTGTGCGCTCTGCTGTTCCGTGGTGCGTTTGAAGACCCAGCCGTTAAACATTTTATCTCAACATGAGATCCCTGCAACACGAAAATGACCTAAATTTCATTAACAAAGCAGCGGGTCAGTTTGTGTCCATCTGCTGTGGAGCAAATCTGGCATTTGAACTGAGTTTTTTGGTACCAGAGAGTCTAATTAGGTTGCGTCTTGTGCTCTCAGCTGCACTGCGCTCACTTATCTGAAGCTCTGATGGTAAACAAGGCTGCTGGCGAGTGAGCTGGTGAACAGTTTTTCTGGTTCATTTTTAATATGAAGAGAAAAATACACTCTGGAAGCATTGCAACAATCCTGACCTCTGTTCCTTAGATGTGTTATTGATTTGTAAGTAGACGATAGAAGATAGAAACAAACAGTGATGTATAAAATAATCACTTTACCTTGGAGAAAATGGGAGTTGCTGTGGGCTGATGTTGCCTCGATCAGTTGTGTGTGTTATTTTGTGACTTCAGTGAATCTGAGCTGACCCTTTAAAGCACACAATAACCACACAATGTGAACATCTTGGCCAGAGAAGACAGATGGTTTGAAAGAGGAGTAAAATAATCCATCTATGTCAAACTGGAGTGATCGTCTTCGAACAGAGGAGGCTGCCAGTCTCTCCCCAGACAGCTTAACAGCCATTCACACCTGGACTCACCTAGCAGCACACATGAAGGACACTCCCACACAGAGTTTAAAAGCCTGCAGCTCCTCCAGACTGAAGAAGCCTGTTGGATGAGAGGTGAAACGTCTTCAAGAAACTCAAACAAGTCCAGTTGACTATGATACAGCGCTTAGAGTTGTGTTGTCTGCTCTGAAATGTGTTTAATTTCATGAAATGTCATGGTGTTTTCTGAGATGTTGTGTTTTGACGCTCGGGGGCCACCGTACAAGGACACAGTGTTCAACAGTGTGTGATTTATTGGCACACTATGAAAAACCTTTAGAACATTTTTAGAAAATTAGAAAAATCCATTTATCGTCTGTTCATAAGCTGTGAATGGTTAGACTGATTGCACAGCAAAAGTGTTTAAAATTTCAATTTGATTCCAGATTTTCTTGTTGATTGTTTGTTTTGAAATTGAAATTTTCTGCCAATTTATTAACATATTGACAAGAAAAACAGTCCCTGAACATCATCGCTAAGCATGCTGGCTCACAGTTGAAATCATAGCCGTGGACGCAGCGTCTTGCTCAGCGGACATGGCAGCTGCTGTCCATTACTTTGTGCTAATCAAACCTGCCATGTCATGGTTTACATGATAACAGTCTGTCAGTCCGTTCTGCTGTTTCTGTGGTGACGTCACCCGACGTAGCGAGCCAAGACTGTCCTCCTGAATAGACAGAAACATTAAACATTCATGCTTTGGCTCCGTGACATG
Organism: Pagrus pagrus; assembly: GCF_965226575.1. Classification (NCBI taxonomy): domain Eukaryota; kingdom Metazoa; phylum Chordata; class Actinopteri; order Spariformes; family Sparidae; genus Pagrus; species Pagrus pagrus. Next base: position 3,182,863 of record NC_140195.1, read on the forward strand.
AAGCTGGCTCAATAGATAATCATGCACAGATGGTCTGTGAGAGTGGAGTCACAAAAAACCAAAAGCACACACACACACACAGTTTTGATTTCGGCCTCTCATTAGTCAGCTCTTCAGAGGACTTCAAACTAATTACATATATTGTGTGCATGTCCCCGTCATTCACAGTCGTTACAGAGGTCAACACCGACTTTGTTTTGTGTGTTTTCATTCACAACTGTGTCCTCGGGAAAAATGTCCAATAAGGTGGGGGTGTGTGTGTGTGGAGGTGTGTGTTGAGCTCGGAGGTGTTACTGAGTTTTTTGGTGAAAATAGATTGAATCAGATGGGTACAAAGGCAAAAATAGAAAGAGGTCAGCAAACGGGGAGAGAGATACAGCGTGAGACAAATAGAGGGCAAAGTGAAAGAGATATGAATTGAAAGAAAATGAGGGCAAAAGAGAAGGAGCGTCCAGTGTCACGTTATCTGATCCCCTCCCGTTTATTATCTCCATGTTATCGTACCCTGTATTATCGTCTGTTTTACTCAAAATGGGACTGTAATGTACAAAATGAACATCATGCTGTGTTGAAGAAGACTTGAAACCTAAACTCATGAGGAAAGTGTTTACTGAGGTAACAAATCAAGAGATAAGTAGGATCACTTTTTTACATAAGCTTCCCTGCGAACTGACTTCTCTCTGAAACCAGTGGACCTGCCCTCCTGCTGGCCACCAGAAAGATTTATAGGACGCTTTGGCTCCAACCGACTGACTCAATTGACGTGACTTGAGGCGGTTCATCAGATTTCACACAGCTCCCTCTGGAGCCAAAAAAGGCTTTTTACTCTTTACATCTTCAAAAGTTCTTCCCAAGAAAATCCCCTGTAATGGTGAGTGTCTGATACTTTTCTCCGATAGCAGCAGCAGCAAGAGGATCAGTGAAATATTAAAGGCGCTGAGACTCTCCAGATATCGGGGACAGCACGCAGAATATTTGTCACACACCAACATCAGAAGGATCACAGCCAGCCCACCAGTGCAGACACGAGAACGCATACCGCCAAGGCTTTTAGATGCCTATCCAACAAAACAAGTCTCTTATTAACTGAGCCTCGAGCCAAATAGCAGACAGACAACATCTAGCAGCTACGACGCAGGGCTTCACTTCCCCTCACTACTTCCAGTGTAGCTGCTGATGAGTGGCTGAAAGTGTTGGTAGAGGACTGTGTGTTAAAGAGACGTGTGAAAACGAGACCAAGAGACGCTGTCGTGTCATCTGTATGCAGGAGAGAGACAGAGATGGCTGTCATGTCATATCTACCAGTCCTTGACCCTGTGACCTGAATACTCTGCAGAAGGATTGATGGGTGTGTGTGTGTGTGTGTGTGTGTGTGTGTGTGTGTGTTCCCATCTGTTCCTCCTCTTTGCATGTATACTTGGTGGAACTGGACTAAAAGTATTTGTGCTGTAAAAACACCGACCGCATTTTCATTACTCCTGATAAAGATCCTATCAAAACCAAGCCAGTGAAAGGACTCTCTCCTCTGTCTGCAAGTGCTTCGCTCTGTACCTGTTGTTGTGTGTTTGCCAGCCTTAGCGTGTGTGTGTGTGTGTGTGTGTGTGTGTGTGCGCATGTGTGTGTGTGTGTGCCGCAGACTAATGACTGTGCCTTCCTCCTTCCTAATGACCACGGTGAATTATGAGGCCATTGACTCTGTGCTGCAAATGAATCCCACGTACTGAGAGCAGTGTGTGTGTGTGTGTGTGTGTGTGTGTGTGTGTGTGTGCGACAGACACCAAATATAGCTGGCTGTCACATGACTTCTCTCTCTATGACACACACACACACACACTCTGATTTGCATATTTTCAGGATACGAACTCTCCATGTCTTTGCTCTAGCTCCTCTTTTCTGTCTTTCTCCCTTTCTGCTATTCTGCAATCCCTTTTCAAATTTTTACCCCGACCCCTTATTTTCGAGTTGCCCCGTGCCCGTCAGAACAGAGTTACAGGGGGTGGTGGTTGTAAAACTCCCCCTGTGAAATGGGACAAACCTTCAAGACCCTCGTACGTCATCACTGATCGTCAACAGCGTTTATGTCGACAGACGTGACCGGACATTTGCATGATTTGGCAGCCCTTGTATTATCACAGTGCCATTTGCCATTTATCTGATTTATCATCAGTTGTTCACAACTTCACACTATCAATCAAGTCATCAAATAAAAACGAGCACTGCATCATTACCTGGCCACCTGCGCTGCTTTATGGGCTAACATCAGCAACCCGTGCTCCTACCCTGCAGGTCTGCGCCGATATCAGAGGAGCGGTACCAAGTGCAGCAACTCTGCTGCTAAACTTCAGGCTAGTGGTCGACCCATAATGTTATTTCAGGGCCGATAAACAATAATAACAATAACCGATATCCATTTGCAGGAAAAATAAAAATCTTAGTCTCAAAGTCGAGGATGACCAGTGATGGAGTGTGACCAACTGCAATTTGCTCAAGTACTGTGCTTATGTACAATTTGGAGGTACTTTACTTCAAGTCTTTCCATTTTCTGTAACTTAATACTTTCACTCCACTTCATTTATTTGATGACTTTAACGAGCAAATTCAGATTATTCAGTGCTGAAAGGCTATTACTCGAAACAGGATGCTGCATCAGAGCCAAAGTACTGCATTTTGTTTTATTTTTTATTTTATCGGAAATCAGACACAAAAAACACAGATACCAATAATCATAAAAATGCTGAATATCGTCCTGATAATCGATCAGACTGATAATCGCTCCTCCCCTACTTTAGGCGTCATACACCACCAAAGGAGGCAATGCTACACTGAAATACATCAATATGCCAGACAGAGACACATACTAACGCTGACTGACAGCTGTGCACTTACTGAATGTGGCATGAAAACCTTTTTGAATCACACAGTGAAGTTACAGCATTGTGTCTGGTCCAAGTACTCCAGAAACCCTCTCACTGTCAAAAGACATGGTTTTGAGAGGGACAATGTCTCCGTCTGTTTTCTCAAGCCTTGTTCTGACTGCCGGCCCAAATCGTTCTTTTGGCAGTCCAGATTTTGTTCAGAGTGATTTGAGAGAGTTCGGACGTGGTTTTGAAATGCAGTTCCATTCAGATCTCTACAGATGCGTCTCCGCTCCACTCATATCGTATTTCAACATGACACGACACAGCATAAAGATTAGATCCAGAGTGAGGACAGTCCAACATGGCAGTACCAGACGCATCGTCTCCACCTTCAATCAGTCCCATTGTCAAGTCACAGTGCAGAACTCCTCCGCTGCACCAGGCAAACTGCCTCTGACTCGACACTGCTATTGTTTGTAGGGTGACATGATGGATCTCCATTTCGCATGCCTCTGCCACAGAAAGCCGCTTCACCGGCGTACGTAGTTACCGATGCCTACATCGTTACCACAGCAACCCATAAAGGTAGGTTGGTGATGTCTGGAACAAAATGATTTGACCGCAGTCTGAACAAAGCCCTGCTGACTGTTCCCGGATTCACAGGTGCGTTGGATACCGCTGCAGGATGACTAAGCACCCTGGAGAGACGGTTAACTGTGTAGCTGTCCCGTTATGTAGCACAGTACTTGCTATCATTTTTTTTTTATTTTCGCTGAATTTCAAAATCCCTCTGGACTGACTGCAGGGGATTCAGATCACCTGTTGCAGGTGTGGAGACTGGCTCCTAATTAATGAGTGAGAGCAGCTTGGGGCATTCAGCTCCCAGCCAATCAGGGTGTGATGACACCCTTCAGCGAAGGCTTAAGATATTTTATATTTTATCAGCCAGAAACTCTGTTGAGATGTCTTTCCTCTTGCTGTTGCTTTTTTCTAGCAGTGGGCGTTCTGTAACATGGTTGAGTGACCATCAAAACTCACCATTCAAGTGTTGCTTGCCTTTCGATAGCCGGGTCCCTGCAGGTTTCTTTTGTTGTTTGTCTTAACTGAACCCCTTAATATCCAAGCCCCTCTATACACCTTCTGTTTTTTCCTATTCATTTCACTGGGGACTTAAGAGGCGGTAAAAGAAGTATATTTCAGTTTCATTATCCCCTGAAGAGGCATTTTTTTATGAGCAAGGTAGTGACTGTCGGCGTTCGCCTTGAATTTATGTTTTGTTTGTATTAATGTGGTTTGAGGCTGTTTTTAAAGGCATTTTCTTGCCACAACTGCACTCTCAAGTTGTCCAGATATCCTTGCACACAAGTACGAAGATATTAAATCTCTTCCACGTTGACTTTATAATTAAATGCCTTGTTCCTACGTCTCTGGCATTGTTGGTGGGTTTTTAACTTAAATTCATGCTGATGTGGTAGCTTCATTATCACATTGTGCATATTTTATGTTGAAGGTTGTGTTCATTTTGTGTTGCACATGGCTGATGGTCAACATTTGTCGTTTGGACAATGAGGTTTAAAGGAGGGTGGAAGGCGACTTGAAATTCATGAAGGATTTCCATTTCTCGCTCTTTTCAGTCTTTTGCGTCCTCGGTCTAATGACTCAAAATCTTCGTCCTTCAAATACAGATTTGATTTACAGCGCAGCACTTACACATCCAGCCACAATAGTGATTGATAGTTGATACACCCATGCATCTGTGCTGGCTTTTGATATCTTACTAATATTATTTTGCATATTTTAGTAATAGTATGTAAAGAATGGACACATCCAATGGTGTGGATGTGTCATGTTTAGTTTCCTTGATACAGACCTGATACTTAACTTGAGTTACTCTTTGATAGATACTGTTGTTACCCAAAACCCATGCAAAGAAGGGCAAGTTCAACCTCACTTGCGTTTTAGCTTGATAGAAAACCAATAGATGGCCCGTCTCATTTGTACATTCAGGTTTCTCTTCTAAGGAGTCAACCTGAAGCGACTTCCTGAATGTTGCAGTACCCGAGCATGAAATCTGCCGTTCTCCAGGGCCAGTCGAGAGATATTTCCTCAGAACTTTTTCCGTCGGCCGGTGATGTGATTAAACTGGCCACGTAGACACATGACTGAATTTCGAGTCAGCTTCTAGCTCAGCCTTCATCCTCGTCTGTCATTCATGTTTCACTTGCTCCGCCTGATGCATTTACAGAGAACCTCATGCATATTTGCCCAAAGCAAGACAGTTCTGCATCAAAGGATAGAGTTCTGCATCTCAGTCGGGTCCGGTTCTGTGTCCTGTGGCTCATTTTTGTCACACTGTATCTGTGCTCTCCTGAAAGCACCAGGCAGATAACGCTTTCCTGGTTTATCCTCACCTGCCACCTGATGATTAACGACTCCAAAATGAGATTGACTTTGACACCCAATCGCTGGGAAAAAAATACCACCTAATGATGAGCAATGAAAATGACAATCTGTCAACGTCTGCGCTCGCCCCGCATCAAAACCAGCAGAATCCATGACACCTGTGTCATTGAGAAAACTTTCCTCCGGGACACCTGCCAAAAGCACCATTTTTAAAGTGATGCTCCACCAAAATTGGCTCCCGCTGTAATCCAATGACACGAGGAGAGAGCTGCAGTTCAAGCTTTTCCTCGTAACCTTACGATAAGATATAAGATAAGACGCTTTATTTGTCATTGTAGCCATACAACGAAATGACGTTTGGTAGACCCTCAGAGACCAGCAGCAATAGACGACAAGATAAAAACAAGATAAAACAACAAGATAAAAATGATAAGGCAGCGTCTATGTGTGTGATAAATAAAAGGCACTTGGATGAGGCAGGTAAACAGTGACAGTGCAAACACTGCAGTGTATATAAAAAAAAAAAAAAAGGTATTGCACAATAAATTTACTGTCATTCAGACGTGACGGTGAACGAAATGTGGCGTCAGTGACGAGTTTTTTAAAGGTCATTTCACTCACTTTGCTCCTGTATTGAGACGTGATAAATGCCTCCATTAAGTTTTGCTCATGCTCGCAGTGGGTGCAGCTAACGAGAATCAAACTACAACTCTAATACTAATGAGGAGCCATATGTGACGAGAAGCTCAGTCAGGGTCTTTATCTTATTGAGCTTTTCTCTTCAGTTAAAGTTTGAGTTTTATCGCGGACGTGTGGACTGAAATCAAGTCATTTAACTGACTTCAAAGTGAAACCATTTGCTCGGGCCAACACTTTACTTTCTGTCATTTATTCTTTATAATCTCTTCCGTCGCCTGTTGCTTTTACCTCTCTCTCTCTCTCTCTCTCTCTCTCTCTCTCTCTCTCTCTCTCTCCTGCATGTCTTTATCAGGGAGCAGTTAGGAGCAGTAATTTGCCAAAATTGGCTCAATCTCATTCGCCTTTTTTCTTTTGCTTCATTCTTTGATTCTATTCCCGATCGTCTCTCTCTGCTACTCTCTCACCATATGTTTATCTCTGGCAGGTTTTAACTGTGTAGTAAAATGAGACGAGGTTCATTATCTTTAAACTGAGTTGAAGTGGGTTTTGACTGACTGAAGTGGTTTAGTGGTTGTGAGAGGTGTAGTTTTATTCCAGGATTTTCTCCACTACAGACTTTTATTTGTCATTTATTCGAAGTGTGTGCTGAATCTAGGCCTGTTCAAGCTGCACGATGTCATTTTTAACATATTAAAATGACAAATACAAAATAACTTTTAGGTTCCTCCTTGACTGCTTTTAATCACTCCATTGAAGAATTTTCTCAACTTGACCGTTTTATCAATAAGAAATGAAATGGCAGGACGATGGCATGTAGATGTTTTTGTGTCTCTGGAGGTTTTTCCTTCAGAAGCGACTGTCAGTGTCTTTCCACGAAGGTTTGAGAGCGAAAAAGAAGAAATAACAGGTTCACAGTTGCCTTGCTTTGATGACTGAAACATTTCACTGATGAATTCAGCCGTCCAGCTGTGTGAACAGTTAAAACATCATCAGAAATTCTTAATAATATATAATTAAAGAGAGTTTGCACTGGTCCGGTTAAATCTAAAAGCATTTATTAAAGACCAGCTGGCCCAGAGTTCAATTCACGAGTAGAGATCTCCCTTTGTGAAGCCATATTTCAGAGTAAAAGGCGAATTTTTCTATCTTCAAAAAATCGAATCAGACTTGACATGAAGTATTTATTTTTTAGGGAACTTTGCATCTCTAACTTGTTGTTCTATTGAGCTGGATGGTTTTTAAACATTCAGAAGCCTTTTTAATTCAGTCTAAATCAAACAGAATGAGGCTACAGAACAAAATAACAAACAAAAGTTGCCTCGAACAGCACAAACTGTTGCTTTTTACAACAAAAAGTTGAGGTTGTTTCTGTGCTCTTGCATACAGTTCATACTGCAGTACACATTTCCTTCCCTCTTTAACATTTTTCAAGCGTAGACTTGATGTCTGGAGTATGTGCTCTGCATCCTCTTGTGTTTCCTTCTTGCCTTCTCGCTCTGTCAAATCAACGTGCAGCTGATTGCCTGTTTAAACTTGACCGGAGGAGCTGTGACACGTTGGATTGGTGAGGAGAAGAAGAAAGAGGGGGCGAGATGGAGGGAGAAGGAAGATGAGTGGAGGCAGGAGAAGCTAGTTTTGTTCTTCGATCCCTCATTATCCATTTTTACACGTTGATCTTCATAGTCATCTTCATTTTCCATCCCTGAGTCCTCTCGTTGGTTTCTATTCTCCTTCTCTGTTTTTTCCTCCACTGCAGGTGTACGTTAATGAGAACTGTGGACTTTATGAGCCCACAGAGGACAAAACAAGCTCTCTTCTTATTTATGTTCACGTTTGTCCTTCATCACACAGTTTGTGTATATGTGTAACACATAACAGCGTGAATATGAGTCCCGAACAGTCAGTCTGTGTCATTGTGAGGACGCGTCTCTGGCGTAAGTGAGACATTAGTCACTAGACACACATTTTTAAACTTACTATTCCTATAAGACTTCTCCTGTTATTCAGTTGTCTGACATCAGAACTGTTGGACTCCTGGACGACTGAACGTCTTCATGACGTGACGGTGGGATCCAGACTCGACATAAGAAACCAAGTCTTTGGCGAGTGGAGTAATTTATGTTGTTTATACATTAAGCTGTTATGTCTGACATGTATTTTATATGTATGGTCATGATGTCTGAATACAGTTTGAGGCCAGTGTTTTGGTTTCAGATGTCTGGAGATGTCCCAAGATATCTCACATACAGATGTTGAAACACCGAACAGTCACCGGTTTGACAGCCTCCTCACCTAAATCTGTAACTCCACCACTGTCCCCTGATATGAAAGAACATGACACGTTTTGTAGAAATGTCAGTATGGTGTGTATGACACGTACAAATGTGAACATGTATGCGGTTTGCAGGAAACATTAACTGCAAACAGTTTGGCTGGAAGCTTTCTAATATTCAACATGAAACACGAAATTTAGACCTCACAGGGCACAAAGATAATAATGAATAATAATGAAGCTGTTCAGTGGTTGAGTCTCTGGGTAAAATGGCTCGGCTGGCTTTCATGGAGCCACTGCATTTACACTCATGGATCTACGTAAGTCTGTGGCAGGTAGATTAGCTGTCTTGTAATAAAAGCTAAGTGTAAATGTATCCAAACAGTCTTACAGAAGCATTCTGAGCAGGTGTTGAAGATCATCATCATCAATAAACTATCAATGAAGTGGAGCATCTAACATCTTCACAGCCGTTATAACCGGAGTCACCTTGAAATTAATGTTGCTTAACTGTTAAATGTCGGCCTCAAACTGTAATATATAAAATTATAGTTCCTTTCATGATCTGCTCCGATGCTCGACGTTAGAAGACGTCAGCAGTCGGGCCAATAACAAGTGCTTCACCTGCTGAATGTGACGGAGCAACATGTGGTTTGGCAGAGATGCATCATTTCTTCTCACCAGCAACAGATTGGATTTGCCTGGGAGGCAGATTCGTCACACTCTCTCTCACACACACTCACACAAACACGCACACACACACACACACACACACACACACACACACACACACACACACCATCTTGGTGGGGTTAACGGCGTGTGCAATCATCCCTGCCCAGGGCCTCCGCGAGCCATTTCCCTTAATGAGAGCCTCAGATGGTGAAACAGAGCCAGACCATTTACCATCAGCACAGCTAATTTCTACTCCGCACGGCTTGAACATGGCGTCGTTTCTACCCCCTGATCGCGCCTTTTACCAGCAGGCTTCTGGACCTTTTCTTGATTTTTTTATTTTTTATTTTTTTCCACAATGGAAAGCTGGCTGATTTGTGACAAGGGAGTGCTTGATTTGCATTACAGTAAAGGGCCGATGTGGGTTTCATGGTGATTGGATGGAATGTATTGAATGTAGGAATATGGTGGTGATTGATGCAGTTTTTTTATGAGCAGGGCTGATGTCAGTGTATAAATGTGTGATGTCAGCAAAGTCAAATCAGCGTGACATGCTGATGTGTTCGTTAGGGGGCGATATGGCCGAATAACATGAATGAAAAAAATGCATATCAACATTTTTTTCTCATATTCAGGGTGAAAAACAGTTGAGCAAGAATAATTAAAGACTTGTGTATCTAACTCATCCATCTGCCCCCTGCTGTGTAGTGTCTCTTGACAAACCACCAACCAGCCTGACGTCTGCAGACAGCTGGCCGACCTGCATTAGTCACCCAGCAGGTAGAGACAAACTGAACGGAGCAGGATCCACACGCTGCTCTGCCGACTCCCGTGGCTTCACCTCTCAGAACCAGAGATGAAACCATGTCAACAAGCACAAACCGAGCCAACCTCAGTTTACAGATTTGATACAGATACATCGCCCAAACTTTTAAAGGTCAGACAAGTCGGCCACCTCGGCCCAATGGGAGCACCCACCGTCCCCTACACCGCCAACCAACACGCTGAATACGATGTCTGAATACCACAGGCAGCAGCGTGTCGGTTATTCCCTCACTCTGTCTCGGCTACATGGTGCTACTTGTCATTTTATCATGAAGGTGACACTACTCCAGAGTACTGCAGAGTATATAGATAGATAGATTCAAGTATATGATGAAGAGAATATTACAGATTCAACTAAACAACTCATCTGCGATCTCTCTTTGTTACCAGGGGTTGTAGGGGGGGATGGTGGATTAACAAGAGGGATGCATGTTAGTCATTTTGCAGGCATCCCCCAGTTATTTCAAAGGGACTGACGACATGTCTGCCAATAAGAAAATGCTTTTCATGAATACACGTTGCTTTGTTTATCTTTCCGCCTTTTGAAAACACGGTGTCGCAGTTTACATAAAGGATGTTGTTGTGTCACACTAAGCCTCTCTGCGGCTCTCGGTGACGTCGCCTAACACCCACCGAAGAGTCTAATTTTGAAAAATATTGGAATTCATTAAAATCCAATCAGCGGTGTTTGTGTGGCTGCACGTCATTAGCAGGCGGACAAACAAACACATGGATCAAACTGCAAAATGGCCTGCAGTTTCCCCCTGCAGGACACAAAGAGGGGACAGAGAATGAAAGGCGAGCGAGGAACAGAAAGACAATGAAGTTAATAAGAGAAAAGGATCTCGACTTGTAGAAACGGAGCTGAGCTGAGAGGAGGGAGGGGAGCGACGGACGAGTGGATCCGTGGCCATCGGCCTAATTGGGTACTTGTCGGTGTAAGCAGGTGAGCTCGAGAGGGAGGAGAGTCTGCACGGTGGCCTGACATGCAACAGCGCCTCCTTTACTGTTGACTATAAGAAAGAAGAGGACCGAGAGAAAAGAGGTCTCCTGTAGAGACGAGAGGCAGAATTAAACAGAAGATAATTAAAAAGACAGCGAGGGTGTGAGCGTGAGTGGAACGAGGAGGTTAATGAAGAGAGGTGCTTGAACAAGAGAGGAATGTAGGAAAGAAGAAGGTATCGAGAAGAAAAGACATGCAGACAAAGTAAATGGTGGGAGAGGGGAACGTTTAAAGATCGTGACCTGTAAAAATGTATTTGTGCTGGTGAATATATTCCCTATTAGCGACTGTGGCTGGATTCATTTGCATCCTGTGCCTGGAGTTGCCCACTCGGCTGTAAATAGCACTGCTGAAAAGACATGATGTAAAGAGTGAGCGCGTGAAACAGAGAGGCTGTTATCAATGAGAGAAAATGTGTCTTATTACATAAACACGTTGCTTTTCCTGTGAATCCCTCCACGCGTAGGCGAGGTAATGACTCCAGTGTGGGGATGGCGGACTCTGCCGCTGCCCGTACAAAGAACCACAGAGAGGGATAATTACTGTGTATGTACATTGAATTGCTGTTACGGAAACATGTTGAACATACCTATGATTTAAAATGTGAAATCTTAAGAATTATAACTTTAACAAACAGTGGTTTTATAATACTGTGAGACGCTGGATGGATAACAACCTGCTGCCTGAGCACATAATGTGGCAGGTACACGGGGAAAAAAAATAATCTCAGCAGGATTATCTGGACATTCAAGAATCAACACTTATCACTAGATGAATGTAACCGTGCTGCATGTTGGGTAATTGAATTGCTGATATTGTAAGGCTGGAGGAGGAGGAGGGTGGAGATGTTGGAGGAAGGGGAAACAAAAGGGCGAGATGGAGTGAGAGCAGGAGAGAGGGGCTGATGGGTAAAGGGTCGAGGCCTTTAACTGGGTAATTGTTGGTGTGCAGTGGTGGTGGTCATCAGAGAGAGGAGAGGGGAGGAGGAAGTACGGCAGGAGAAAGGAAACATTGAGATAAAAGACAAATGAGGAGAAAGGAGAGAGCATCAGAGGAGCAGAGGTGAAGGAGAAAAACAAAAACATTAAAGGTTAAGTTGATGTTTTCCAATCCTGTAGTCTGTGGATGGACACAGAGACGGAGGGAGGGAAAAAACATTAACCAGCGAGGAAGAGAAGAAGAACCGAAGCAGGAAGTTGAAAGTGGAGATGCAGAGAGATGAAATGTGAGGAGACAGGAGGCAGAGGAGGGGAAACATCCAGGGAAGGACAAAACAAGGAAGGAAGAAGCTGTGAGAGGACGGAGAGGTGATAAATGGAGACGAGCGGAGCTTCTCCACCCGTGTGATCCCTCAGGACGCTGAAGAGATGATTCACAGCCTCACAGGGAAACAGGACTGCAGCAGGACTTAGTGGAGGAGGATGAAAGATGAGGAGGCAACAGGCAGACTTTTGTTAAAGGAGACAAATGTCCACACTGTTTGTCCAGATACCTGCATTAAACGTCTCGAGCTGCGTTGACGTTATCACAACTGTATCATGATCGTGGTGTATTTTCCTGGTGATGCTCTGACACTGATGAACACAGTGTGACAATTACGTTGAACTCTTAACCTGAGTTATTCTGATGTCTGTGGCCACAACGAACGGCCTGAGGCTGCTGTTTATAATGTGATTAAAGAAAGACACCAGTTACGATTATCTAAACTTGTTTTATCACTTTGTGTGCTTACTGCTGCAAGAACAGGAGGTCAAAGATACACCAGACAGTTTGGGTATTAATTTCATTGTCCACCTTTTATCTCCTCTTACAAATAATTCTGGCTGACTTGTTGCTTTGTACTCAACCTGTCTGATCGTCTGTGTGCTTGTATTTTTCCCTTGTTTTCTTACAAATTTTGCTACATGGCCACGTTCCCAAATCTTCCCAGTTATAGATTAGGACAGTATTAATCATAAGACCTACAAAAATAAGATTTAAGTCATAATTAACTGGAGTTTTGCTGGATGGAGAAGCTACGAAAGGCTTGTGTCTATGCATTAAATAATACTAATCATCATTATTATAAGATAAAATACCTGCTTTGGTTGTGAAAAAATAAATCTAAATAAATAGGGGGACGCAGGCGTCGAAGGTTTTATATACAAAGTACGTGACTTTCTTTTAACAATGAAGAACATCTTTAAATCGAACCATGTTGTTATAGTTGACTCAAGTCGACTAAACTTTTTCCAGAAAACCAGATTTAAATTGATTTAGCTGGATAATTACGTGGCATGAAACAGTAAGAGGAGGCTCTTCTTCTGCAGTTTGAGCGTCAACTTCCTCTTGCTTGCGATGAAAAAGAAACTTCAAGCGTGAGTTAAACTGAATGAATCTTTTCTTTGTGCCATTGTCTCCCAGTGGTCTCAGCTGTTCTGTCTCATCAGTTCATCAAAAAAGTATAAAAGGCAGCAGGTTGAACTGACATCATATTGTGTTTATGTTTGCATGCAAAGCCTCGATCATTATAGAAATCACCACAGAGATGACGCTGAGTGTAAAAAGCTCGACAGTTTTGACAATGCTCTCCTCTCAGATGATCCTGATTAGCTGCAGATAAACAGGCCACAGGTCATTGGTCTCCCCTTTCTTCTGCTCCAGTATGTAATTAGACCGGCTTTGAATTTATCCATTGAGACACGGAGCACCATCAAACCATATCCAAACCAATTTCACACATGATTACGCCCGTGCCCTCGGAACAATAGTGGGATGATAGGTATGATGACGTCTTGAGAGGGGATGTGGACTCAGACAGGAGACGGTCATGAACAGTAGAGTCTGGAGTGAACGCACGGCTGACTTCTTTAGTGTATCTGTTGTGAGGAAAACACAAACGATCCCAGAAGAATCAGATGCTTTCATTCACTCCGTGCATCGTGCAGCTCTTCGTCCATGCTTTAATGTCTGCAGCACAGCCATGTTTTCTCTCAAAGCGCAGAGGATTATGAGTTAATAATCAGGGGAAATATGTCAGAAAAGAAGAAGATGCATATGGTGAAGCTCAGTGCGCAGCAGGTTTATTAACCTACTTCAAAAAGACTATCATGGCTAATTATTGCACAGCATCGTTCTAGTACTTACGAAGACTTTTGATGTAAATGGGAACAGCTGCAGCTGAGTTAATTTGAATGCACTGCTGCTAATTGACCTGATGCAGAGATAAAGACATGTCGAGGAAGACTAGAACAGGACGAAAAGAGAGGTTAAAGAAAACAATTCACATATTTTAGGTCTTCAGTCACAAGCTCTTCTGCAAGAGCGAGCATGGGAAGAAAAGTTCAATCTCAAATCAGCCCAGGTTGGTTTGGAAACACCTGTTGCCACTGCTTGTGGTTTCATAGCACAGGTCACAGAAAAGAAATCAGTGCTTTAATGAAGAAGTCAGGAAGTAACTGGCCTTTTTTCCCCCTCCATCTTTCTGTGAGCGACCTGATTTTATGCTGCACATGGCATGAAGTCTGCGAACAGCAGGGCACAGTGAAGAGAGTCGACTGCCACGCTGAGAAGTTGGAGCCTGTCGCCTGCAGCTCCTCATCTAACAGCTAACTGTGGCTGCTCCTTCCTGTTTTCGCTGCTCGCTGCATTCAATTTCAAACTGACCTTCTGTCCAAAAAAACGCTGAAAATGACAGTAGTTTTGTTTTATAAGTGTTGTGAGCAAATGCAAATTTTTGATGCTAAACTTTCTGCTGTTCTCAGGAGGCGATGACTCTCACTTTTGGGTCTCATTTGTATAAATCTACATTCCCTTATTCCATATTTTGCTTTCTTATATATAACAACTCCCTCAAATACATTATAACGCAACGTGTCATTTCAACAGCCGTAAACGTCGGTGAAGTCCAGGAGTAAATAATCACAAATGCTTTCTGGCTTGTTTGACTCCTCTGACCTGGTAAATCAACACCCGCGGTGTCAAATCAGGAGCATCAAGCCAAGCTTGGCAGTTATCACAGCCAATGCACTCAACTGTACCTGCTGCCATGAATAAATGTATAAATAAATAAAATGGCTGCCACCAAAGTCTCCTGAAAGGTCCTGGAGAAAACTTTTAAATCTCTGCTGGCCTTTTTCCAGACTTCACTTCAGACATCACTGAAGACACTTTTCAAAACCTGGAACAACCTTACTTCACCTTCTCAACACACACACACACACACACACACACACACACACACACACACACACACACACACACACACACACACACACAGAAATGAAAGGGGCTCTGATCTTGTTTCCAGATCTACTCATGCATTCCTGACAAAAAACAATCAGCATTTCTGATATTTAAGACCCTTTTACTTTATTATGATGAAAAACTATGAACAATATATTTTTAAAAAACACGACATTATTCTTGACTACAAAAAGGGATGACTTGTGATTTAAGAGGGACTTTGAAGGCTTTGAGGTTGCCTTGTTCCACAGAGATCATCGTATCATCTTTTTGACAACTTTTTCTGTCTTCTGCGGATTTCTCTCAAGTGTCTATAAAGATGTGTTGTGATAAATCATCATGTATCATTGCTTGAAACAGTAGCGTGCCAGTGTAGATGGTCTGTGCTAATGCGAGAAAAATCCAATTTGGAAACCCTGAATTGTGAATATGTTCATTTGTGCTCTTTAAATATTATTCCAGCTGACGGAGCAGCACGTCTGAATCACCAGCTACAAAATTGAAAATGTGGGTGGCAATTCAGAGGTAGTGAAGAACGTTGGGTTTTGTTTTTATTTAAAAGCTGAACAGATGCTTACATCAGGTCCTTTACAGAGAAACTTAATGACAGGTGTTGTCATAGAAGTGGCTGCACATGGAGCTGAACAAATCCAGGGTAGATGATGAAGATTGGTGATTAGCTTAGCAAGCTAACCAGCTACAAGCTATTTAAAAAGTCTGTAATGAAGCAGTTTGAAGACTTTTCCTTGTTTGGTGCAGATTCTAGTTTCCCCATCTCAGTTTTCCAGCCCACTGAATGCACAAAGATGAAACTGATCAACCAAGCAATATCCTGAGATATCCAAAAATATCAAAGTGTCAGGAAGACGAGGAAAGTTCAAATATGTCGGATTTTCTTTTTATTATTTGTGACACTTCTGTGTTGGCACGCCGCAGCGTGACGACTGACAGTGTTTGACATGCCTGAAAGCATCAGGATACACTGTCCCTATTTTCTGGTGTTGATGCACGTCAAACCTCAAAGTTTACAACATCCAGACACAAACAGTGTGTTTGTGTGTTCATGTGCACCAACTGACAAATGATACAATGCTCCATGATATCATAATTTGCACGAGCCAAATGGAAAAAAATATGCAAGTGGCTGCTAGATTTGCACCAAACTGCCCATTAAAAAAAAGAGAGAGAGACAAAACATTTGGCTGATGGACAAAGGTTGTCCTTCAATTCCAGTTAGTTCCAGTTGTTATGGCTGTCTCTTCCAAAATGTAAGATTCATAAAGAATAAAACAGATGGTTAAGACATTCACTCACTTCCACTTGCAGATTAAAAAACAAAAATCTTAGAAAATAAGCCTTTAGCACTCAGTAAGGAACTCATTGACTAAACTGCTTTAACGGGTTTTTAGTGTAATTGAGTTTTTAAAAATGCGTTTAATAGCAGAAAAGGAATGAGCAGACTCACTCTGCAAACTACAGAAAGACCTGAGAGGACACAGACAGGGAGAGGGGAGGGAGGTGGAGAGAAAAATGTGTGAGAGGAGAGGAGAGGTGAGGCGAGAGGGTGCTCTAATAGCTGCAGATACTATCCTGTAATCCAAAGGGTACAGGCTTGTCCCCATGCAGGTCTTCATCAACAACCTTTATGAGGACACCCGGCACTTTACCTGCCCGCGGCTGTCAAAAGCCTCGCCTGTTATGTCCACAGGAGTTGAAAGGTTTCGTGATAATGCACAGTATTTGCCAGGAGACAGCAGTCAGCAATCACGAGGCAGGCACCGTAATGCTTTTGGCAGAGCTTTGAGCAAGGCTGGCCCGGCTAGCAGCAGCAGCAGCAATGAAAAAGGCTGTCAAATGAAGAGATGCCGGCCGGCCAAGCACGCTCAGCGCTTCCACAGCACGCACCTGGATTTATAGAAAAATCATTCATTATTTACAATCTGCTGAGGGCCGCTGCTGTATGCAGACTGCACCGCTGTGTTGGAGCGAGGTGTTGCATGACTCTTAAGCGTGTGTGTGTGTGTGCACATTCACACATGCAGTTGCTGACAGTGGCATAATGTGTGGCAGAATGGCAGGTGAGGCTCTAATGAACATCTCATCCCAGGGTACAGTCTGCTCCTTTCTAATATCCTCAGATCTCAGCTCTTGACTCTCTTTTCAAGATAATGAGGCCGGCATCACACCTTCTGAATGCATGACGGGGTGTGCGCATGTGTCAACCAGTGGGCGAGAAGGTCTTCACGATCCATGTGGAGACTTTTACAGGCCTCTCAGTTTCTAGTAACTAAAGGTCCAAGTTATAATCAGGTTTGCTACAGATCTTTATATGTGTGTTTATATTGGAAACATATTAACATTGTAGTGTGACAGACCTGTTCACACACTCACGTTATGGGGACCCATTTTCATTCTGGGGACACAAGTCCAGTGCCAAAGTTCAACCCTTTATTTGAGTGTTAAGGTTTTTTGTTTTTTTTTCAGGATAGGATCAAACTTAGCTACAGGGATGCGGTTCATGGGCACAAGTGAAAAGATATCAAACTGAAAATCATAAATAAAAGATTAACAGGCTACCTGTAAGGCCTTTGGGCAATAAAACAATGATACCTCTGTGTTTATATATTTTTTCGTGCAGTCTCCCCTCCAGTCTTGTTTCTTTGCTTGTGAGCTATTGGTAACATGGGATGGAAAATATCAGGGGTAGCGGTGTGGTTTGAGCATGTAGTTCCCAGACAGTTTTTTTTTTTAACTCGCTCCATGGGTTTCTAGCCTTCAGTTAGTTTCGGGTTAGTATTGAGATGTCTCCATTTCAAACAGTGGAGGCAAATGGAATTTTATTTTCTCAATGAATTAATAACAGATATTTTTAAAACTCAAAAACAGAATTGACACATCGAAAACACACCCTCAACCTTTCAGTTTGCTTAGGTTGATGCAAGAAAACTACTTGTGTTTAGGAAAACATCATGGTTTGGGTTAATATAACTAAGTTACTCATGTAACTTCATTTTCAAACAGACCCACGTAGATAAATGTGAGAAAGAATTGCTGTGGCAACGAATGTCATCCAGTATTTTAGGCACAATTACAGCAGTGTTTAGTCTAAATCAAGACCTGGAGCCGTCCAATATCACCGATGTTCACCACACTGCTGACAAAATGTTTACTTTTCACAGTTTTTCATCACCGTAATAACACTAAACGTACTATTCATAGTCTCATTATTAAACTACGAAACCTATCAGGTCTCTGTAGCTAATACACAGATGATCATGAATGGCAGCCTGATTATATACAGTTCAGTAATTCAGAAGCTCTGGTGCATTACAGTTGACCCATCAACACACAAGCCGTCTTATGAGTTTTAAACCTGTTAATTAAAACTGACTTATTATACGCAGCTTAAAGGTTTCTTTACTATGAAGAGGACCTTGAGAGGAGTTGCTCACACTTGGAGGCGGCGAACTCCCAACGATCCATTTGTAGAGGACACATTTATTGATTGCCTTTTTCCTATTTTATATTGTGAGCATCTAAATGCATCCTTAATCAAAACAGCGTCATTAAACATAGTTATAGTTGTAAATTAGCCGCAGGCCTCATTAGAAAACAGTGAGATACGGTCTGTGCTTGGAATAAATCAAGCTGCAGGCGTAACGCTGATATCATCGCTGTAAATTCAGCTTTAAATTATGTTTTCCAATTTTCCAGGACGGTTTGTTCCTTTCCACTTTCTCACAAACTGTGGAGAATGAAATGGGAATAGAAGTGGAAGATCTGATTTATATTATCAGTGAAATGCCAGATTAATTAATACACGGCTGACCTTTCTGTTCTGCAGCCTGTTCCACAGCTTCTTCAGATGCTTTCTGATAAACTATTTTCCATCCAGACAAACTTGTGCTCCCGGTCTTTGAGCTAACGGCTCCTCGTTTGCAGAAACTCTACCTCAGTTTGAAGGTGAAATGAAGTTGATTTGACGGCGGAGGCTTTTGTTGTGCATCAGTCATCTAAAAGCAGTCTGTGCTTTTCAAAGAGGCACATTTGAAGCCTCAAGTATCTCTATTTGGCTTTATTTTACTTTCCAGACCACTTGTGCTCTAAAGCAAATATTTCACAAGAAACAAGTAAATGGAGCCGTGTTGTCTCTTTGAAGAGAAACTCTCTTTCTGTATTGATTTTGTTTTCATGTCTCTTGGAGACTTTTCTTTTTTAACATCTTAAAATACTGAAAAACACTTTGATCTTTTATGCTGAAAGTGAACTTCAGTGTTACTTTTTCATTTTCCGATAGGTCTGTCTCGTCCTCTCGTCCTGCAGTTTTACCACATAGACAAAGATTTACTGGCAAGCAAAGACAGGAACAGACGAGACAGTGTTTGTGTGATTTTGTGACAGAAAGGACGGTCAAAGAAAGTCAGAGATACAAATGCGTCAAACAAACATACTGAGATGGAAAAGATGAAAACAGCGACAAAGTCACAGCTGTGATCGTTTTGAAGGTTAACAAGCGTGAGACTGAATCTAATTGTCACCTCCATGTTTTAACAGATGGTCAGATAATTTCACACCGGTGAAGATATCTCCCTGAAGGACTCATTTAAAACTACGGCTGAACGATTCAACCGTTTTTATATCAAATTGCAATTTTTAAAAGTGCAACTAAAATTTTTCACAATGTGTCTCAACACAGTGATGCTTCAAAATGAAGGACCGTATACTTGCGACTTATTGTTGCATGTTGTGGTGTGAGTGAGGACATGAGTTGTAAGAGTGAATTAGGGTTAGTGCAAATTAAATTGGTACATTTTGTATTACAAATATTGCAATTAAAATGACGATGCTCTCTCTACCCACCAGGTGTCAGTTCTGAAATTGAAGGGCTCCACGGTCTAGTTACTTTTATTAACACTGTCAAACAGTCGTGCCTTCGTTAGCTTTAGGCACAAAAATAATACTTGGTTAAGTTTAAGAACCAAAACAACTCGCTTATGATCAGGAACAGAGCAGACTTTGAATTGAGTCTCACAACTTATGTAAGTTACGCAACTCACATCATGTAAAGTGACGTAAGTTATGCTATTTATGTGTATTTAATTACTTGCATGCCATTACTTAAAAACAAATCACTCTTGACTCTTGTTCACAAACCCCAGTCTCTGTGGGGAAAGTCCAGGGAATGAGCCATCCAACCACCCTGACTCGGACTTTTCTAGCTCTTTATACTGCTGCGCTACAGGGATGCTTCGAGATGTGGTACCTACACTGTCAAAATTAAAAGTGTATCTGATGCATTGGCAGCGCGAACAGGCTGGCAATGATGCCAAAAGGTAACGAGGGAAAACTTTGCGACTCTTCAAAATCTAGGACAACTATAAAGTAATGTCGGTGTGTTTTAGCCTGGTCAGTCTGTGATGTTTTACGCCGCAGAGACAAGAGAGGAAAAAGATATTAGACCGGTGAGTCCAGCCCTGTTATCTTTCCATTTCTCACCTCCTGCTTGGAGGGAAAATGTCCCATCTGTGTCCTTTGTCCACATCAGAATTTCAGTGCAGCCAGCAGGACCACTCTTTCACGTCTCAGTTAGTGAGGATGAGAGCAAGCTCCTCTCTTCACAGATGTCCTCGGTGAATTAAACTGATATGATCATAAAACCTTGCTTTGTGCAGCTGCGGCTCCCTCTTGAGCAATGTTCATTTCTAAACATGAGGCTAAAAGTGATCATCTCGAAATGAAAGACATGGTGAAACCACTTTGATTATGCACATAGTCGTGGATTTAAGCAGCTGGAGTTTGTGCTCTGAAAGCCAGTGATGGACTCCAAATGCCGGTGGAAGGGAATTACAGAAGCTCAGCCGCTGAGGATTTTTCAGAGACGATCAGAGTATCTGAGCATAAACTGCTTCTTATGACTGTTTGCTGAGCTCAGAGCCTCTGTGGAGCTGCAGCCGAATACATCTGTTTGAGAATTTCACCAAAAAGAATTAGTTTGTGTTGTTTTTCTGAGGCTGAAAACAAGGATTTAAAGATTTACAGTAATTCGAAACGTTAACAGCCAACATTTTATCCTGGCGACTGGACTGGACGTTAGTGGAAGCGCTATTTAGTCATATTAAGGTGAATTTAATGAATTTCCCTTCTTTAATAAACGGCATATTTATTACTTATTTGCCATATTTAAGTGTATGTCCAGTGTGCATGTGCATGACTGAGTGTTCAATACCCAGTGAACTTGTTTTCCACATAGCCTGACTCACACTGATGTGAGTTTTCGATCAAAGACTGAGTGTTAACAGTTCCTAGGAATGAAAAGGAAGCGTTTACTCTACAGTCTTTGTATAAACGCCTGGGTTATTTCGCCCGAGTAGAAAGGACAACTAAAGAGTCTCTTCTCTCCCTCTTCTCCCATTTTCTTTCGCAGCGTTAGCTAACAGCATCTGGGGAAATTACCTTCAGCCATTGTTTTTCAAGAATGCACTCGTAGGAAGAGTCTCTCCTGCTGACAATTTATTATCTTTACCAGTTGGGATGTTGATATTTGATGTGCTCGTGTTAAAGACAGGAAATCAGTAGGTAGGAGGCGGATGTTCGAGCTGAAATTGCACCACAGACAATTACCTGAAGATTGATATCGGATTTTCTTGTACACAAAAGGCCTCTTTTCTTTTTCTTTGTGATGAAATGGGCCACTTTCATCAGGCAGGAAAAGCACATACAGTACAAAGAATGAAAACAACCAATAAACCCAAGTTTGAGGAATAATGTTGCTGGTGGTTTGGGTTCATTTTCTGGTACCGGTACTCCAGCCCAGCAAACAAATACAAACGTGGCACATACAGCTAACAACGTGTAACTATATGTAACTACTTCACATCAAAGGTATTGATTAAAAAAAAAAATGTTCTCATTGTTTTGTATTTAATGTGACTTTTTAGGTGCAGAAGTTGTGGAAGCCATTCAGTCAGTCAGCCAGTTAATCAGTGTAACGGCGAACTGCAGGAAAAAGCGGCATGAGGTCAAACTAGGTAGAAGCTCTGTGAGTACTGCTGAGAGTTTAACTCAATGCCAACATGAGTCTATAAAGTCTGTTCTTGCAGAGAAATGATGTGGCCGTGAAGCAAAAGAAGGACGAAGAATGAAATTGTTATCGAATCAAATAAAACACCTTTGTGGAGCCGGAGGTTGGGCTGAAAAGGTGCATGGGTCAACAGCAGGACACATCTGTTTGCATTCATTCTCCCACAAACAACCTGAACAATTGAAGAGGAAGATAGAAAATATGAATCTTTTAGGGTTAAGGTAATTTTTCATGGTTGAGTTACAAGATATGTTGCTCTGTTGATTTGGCGTTAAAGCTTCTCTCTCTGTGTCCAGATTGAATTTAGTTGGAGACAAACCGGGTTTGATTTTAAATCATCTGAACTTCGAGGACACCAGTTGGCGTTGAAGACGTATGTGCAATAATAAAAAGAAAACTCCCAACGACTCTAAATGTCACGTGTAGACTTACTGCAGAGCAAATTTACAGCAGGAAACTCTTAGTGATGAATTTTAGTGGCAAAGTGTAATTTGCTTCTCAGTGATAGTAGAACTGAATGTGTCATGGTACAGGTCTTTGGTTTGTCATTTCCTGTTTTATTTTGTAGAATATATCCTCATGTGTCTTCTTGTGACTCTCCACTTCGTGTCTTTGTCTTTTTTCTGTGTACACCTGTGTTTCATTTTTTTGTTTTTTGTCATCGTTAAGCCTGTTTTCTGTGCTTCCACGTTGCTTCCCTGATCCTGGTTTGGACTTTGTTTATTTTTCTCTTGCTTTTTGTTCCCAGCCCTTTGTGTTGCCTGGCTTTTGTTATTTGGACTTCACCTGTGGTTCGTTAAAGCTCACATTTTGTTAGGTTTTCCTGCCTGCCTCCGTGTCTGCATTTGGGTCCTCGCCCTTTCGCAAAAACCTAAAACGAATGTTGTTTTTTTAACGAAACTAGGGTGAGAAATGCATGACTGTGACACTGAAAACAGACCTGTTCGATATGACTGAAGGAGGGGTAAATAAGTAGTCTTCTGAGATATTATGTAGAGTAGCTGATTCCAGACATCACAGCCACAGCCTGCGCTTTCTGTTCGAAACAAGAGGACAAACAACAGTGAGGTGAAGAGTTGGTCCTGGTGGACAAATGACTGGAGCTTTTCTCTGAAGGAAGATTCTTGTTGTTACAGCTGCAACAGTCATTTTACATAGAGTAGGAGAACACAAGGGAGGAACACTGCAGAGAAGATGATAGGTGGAGAGAACAGGGTGTGTGATTTGATTTTCTGTTCATACGCTGGGATGATGAGCAAAAAACAGAGAAATCCTGTAACATGCGACGGTGCTGAGAGAAGGAACCCAACCGTCAATAAGTCCTGAGAGTGAACCCTCCTGGTATTAGTCGTTAACGGCGTCTGATGTTTGTGTCCGTGTGTGTCCATCAGATGGGTTGTGTCGAAGTTAATTTAATTGCGCTCTCTCTAAGGTGTGTGTGTGTGTGTGTGTGTGTGTGTGTGTGTGTGTGTGTGTGTGTGTGTGTGTGTTTGCAGTGTCCACTCAATGTGCTCAACTGCGCTGCTCAAGTCTTTTACTGTGGATTGAATTCTGATTGGCTTAATAAAGTGGGCTTTTGATTCTGGGTGTGAGTAAAAAGCATGTGTTTGAAGTGTGTGTGTGTGTGTGTGTGTGTGTGTGTGTGTGTGTGTGTGTGTGTACACCAGTCTTACTCTCCATCATCAGTGTGACCTGTGGGACTGCAGTGAATGGGTTGGATGGGAGGGAACTGATGGAGCTCTGCACTGATTGGACATCTTTTACCTGATTGGCCATTAAAAGGGTGTCTCAATGGTTTATAGCCAGTTAGACCATTAAGAAATGAGGCTCACTGGGATTAAACTAGACGTTAAATGGACACCTGAATCTTTAGCTGCATTTTCAAGTGTAATTGGGCAAATGGTGCATTATCATGGGATTTGATGAAATCTTATTATCCTGATTGTTTGGTCCTAAAGTTTAAGCCAAGCGTGATGGATTTATGAAATTTTAAAAAATGCAGATGAATTATCATAGAGCCATGATTTAACTAAAGGTCTTCCACTAATCAATTAATTTCATAAAAGCCAAAAATGATACATTTTCAAAGGGGGAATTGACAATCTGGCCATAATTCAATGCCATGACTCAGGAAGAGAAGAGGAGATTATGGCCATAAATATGTATTTCCAGCGTTACTGGATTGGTGACAATAATCTTGGGTGGCCATCTTGAAACTGTGGCGATTATGGAGATCTTCTGTGTAGAGTTTGTAGCTTCTTTGCAGCAACATCCATATTTGAAGCATTGTAGTCCACCACAGGTAGCACGCAGGTGGCATCGAGTAATGTAATACATGTTAAAATAATTTAATAAAGTAATAAAGACACCCAAAAATGTGAAACTCTGCCCTCTGTGGAAGACGGACAAAAAAATGACATGTTATCGGGGATGAAAAATATGTAAGCAACAGTAAAATGTATCTAAATTGTTTCATGTTGACATAAAATGGAAAAAAAATGCAAGAAGATCCTTTTGAATCCACTTGTTGACTGTATGTCCAAGTTTCAAGTTCATATATGTTCATAATGTTCCTTTAAATAAAGACGGTCAACATGCATGAAGAACACAGAAGAAGATAGTGTTGAATTCAGTTCAGATGTTTAATGCTTTAGGTGCTTAAACACTGAAAACTCTGTCACTAGATTGTGATTGCAGTCAGGGTATTTGGAGGAAATGGCCGCCCTGTGACCTGAGATCTGGAAGGATGGCAGATATATAAGCTGGAGCCAGACCTGTCTATGCTTTGTAGTGCAGGAGCTCATGGAGCCCTCAGTGCCCCACCCAGGTAAACAATCCACAGCCGCCACTGGTACCAAGTGATAACAGTGCCATATTAAGTATGTAAGACGGCCTGAAGGCCTGTTTGGAAACAGAAAATGTTCAGGAATCCTAATCTTTTTGGATAGAGCAGTAACATTTTTATCAAACCTTACCTTACACTCGGGTGGCTGGAAAGACCTGATTGGTGCTTTAAAGGCTTTGCTTCATGTGATCAAGCATTGGAGTTGGATGGGGATACGCATGGACCCACACTGGGTCACAGCTTGGAGAGCTGTAGTAAACACAAGTTAATTAATGCTTATAATCTGCTTTTTATTAAACAGAAGAAGAAAAAAGGCCAACTGTTTGAGCTATTTTGACACACCAGAACTTCTCAGTCTTTGTTTGGATTCCCAGAGTGCCTCCACGACCCGTCTGGATCAGCACTTGTGAGTGTTGTGTCAGGAGTGAATAGCTCAGATAGTCTGAAGCCTCGTCTCTCTCCTCCACTTGCTCTTTTGCACTCAAGTCTCAAGATGAAAAAGCATTTTTCTCATTCCTTTCTCTTATTTCACTGTAGCTTCTTCGGGCATTTTCTCAGTCATGAAACTACAGAGGCATTTATTTTCAGTGTCTCCACAAGTACATGCTTGTGACACAGATACAAAGGGAATAGAAGGTGAGAAACTGTTGCACAGCTGTTGTTATGGATTTTGAGCAGAAGTGTGTAAAGGAGGTGGAGGTTCTGGCAGCTGTTGACAAGGGTGCAAAATGAATGGCGAAGATCAAGGTTACAGCAGTGGTGGGACCTCCCCAGTGAATGGTGGATACATACAGCAAATCTCACACCAACCCAGTCGTCAAAACAAGGAACAGCTGATGAACTTCACTGATTGTTTAAAACTCCTGACTCGTCTCCTCTGGAGAGTTTATAACTACAGCTTTCAGTTTTGCTGATTAAATGTGCCACGATATTTGTAAAAGTGACATGAGTGCATTCATGGAAATGTTTAAAATAACTGAAAACATAAAATCAGAGTAAATGAACATGTGAACCTGCCCTCTAATGTGTCCTTTAAATAGCAGGAAACGGACTGCGCTTTTGACTTTAGACCAGCTTTTTGTTGGTCTATGGCGCCGTCGCTTTCTGCTGCCTCAAGATAGCAATCCGCCATCAGTGCACCTGAACACACCTCGTTTTAAGATCAATGGGCGCACAGGTGAGTGCAGGTACATGTGCGTTGGGCTTTGTGCTGAGCGTAAGAGAGAGCCCTCAATGTTTATTCACCAGAAAGAGGCGACCTGAAAGCACAGAAGTTAGCTGTGAATAAATGTACTGGCACACAATATAAAGATATTCATTTTATGTTGTGATTTTGGCTGCTGAGAGGCAAAGGGCACTGAATTCCTGAAGTGTTGGTATTAAAAGGAACATTGTAATCCTCACAATGCAAGCCAACACTCTCAATCTGCTGTCTGACATCAGCATGTGTTTTCACTATCTCTCTCTTTTTGCTAAAGCAGAAGTAATTCAAATGCTGGACTGCTTTCAGAGACGCTTTAAGACCTTGAAGAATAGGGCTGATGATGTCACCAGAGGAGAGCTGTGATAATGACAGGGAGCCGGCACCTCCTCGGCAGCTGGTGGCCGTGAATTGGATTGCGTGATTGTCATCGAGAAAAGGCTTTCCTTCAAGAGCGCTTACCTCTGAAGACACACGGGGATATAAAGGGCTTATGCTGTAGCAGTATACAGATAAATAGGTCTGTATGAATCTGTGTCATTAAAGCACAGAGGGAGGGAGAGGATGAGATACAAAGAGACCCAGAAGAAAGGAAAGGGATTTTTTTAACGAGGGTTTATAGGATTTTTATCCGGCAGATTTAGAAGAACCGAAGTGTCTCTGTAATGATGCTGTGCTGTTTCGGGAGACTGTTGGTAGCCACCGACATCTCAAGTGGTTGAAGCTTGTGGTTTATTTCAAGGCAAACCAACATAATGTGTCTGTATTGCTGTGGTTGCTCCAGTAGACTCAATCCACAAGAAAGACAACATTTGTTAATTCATATGGCATTGAGAGGTTTGGGGGTAACCCCTTTAACTGTTCCAGCATGTAAACACAACCCAATCGGCAAAATAAATGTAAGCTACGTATGTTTCTGCAGAACTACAGATTGAAACCTCTGCAACTTTACGTCTGTTCAGGTTGAATTTCTCTATTTCGCTCTTGTAACAACGCTGTGCTTCTGCTCTGCTTAGGTTTAGGCACAAAAACCACATGTGGTTAGAAAAACATGATGGTTTGTTCTGAGAATACCTGCTCTCGGTCGAGCGATCGTGACAAATGGACAGTTTTGAAGCTTTGCTTTGAGAAAAGGCTGCAGGCAGCAGAACACTCCTACTGTATATCAGAGCACAGATACTGTAGTACTGGTATGTCTTTTAAAGTATTTTAAGTCCACCTTTTAATAGCAAATCAGTGTGCTTAGTACCTCAACAGAGGAGCAGCTGACGAACAGGACAGCAAAGAATCGCTCTTGAAAATTCCTCATTTCTATGACTTTGTCTGATTTTGCTTTAACATGAGTCTTGACAGTTCATTCTCAACCTTGGAACCAATAGTTTACAGCTGGTGAAAGCTGAAAGATGAGTGTGGGCAAACTCCCTTTTCACTCTGATCACTCTGATCTTTGTATTAATCAGAGTGTAGGGTCAGATTTGCATGCTCTGCTTTTATACTACAAGTTCCAGCGGTATTCAAGAGGGTTGAATCATTTCACAGCAGAAGCAGAGGTGTTATCTGATGAATGCTTACTTCACAGGATGAGTCAGTGACGGGATGAAGCTCTGAAGGGCACGCTCCATGTTCTTGTGTGTCTTTATGTGACAGATTTTCATTCAGAGTGACGCACAGTGAACTTTTTGTTTTTTGGATCAACAAGCTTACCATCAACAAAGGGTCACAGACCTGCAGATCTCTGAGAGCAGACGACTTAAAACATTTCTTTGACCCTGGAAACATTTTGTGAAGAGAGAGAAGGAAGAGAAGCCCCGAGGAGAGATTTTGTCTCAGTCAAAGACACACAGTCTGATGGATGAAACAATACTGTCCTTCCTCTGAGGCATGAAGATGTCATGCGGGGAACGGCGGTGTGTTTTAGTGTGTGTGT
Organism: Pagrus pagrus; assembly: GCF_965226575.1. Taxonomy (NCBI): domain Eukaryota; kingdom Metazoa; phylum Chordata; class Actinopteri; order Spariformes; family Sparidae; genus Pagrus; species Pagrus pagrus. The sequence continues at coordinate 3,210,816 of NC_140195.1, forward strand.
TTGTTTGTTTTTGTGCTGATGTGCCTTGATGGGAAACATTCACCTCCATTTTGAAGCAATTTGAAATGATCAGACTTCATCTCAAATTTAGCTGGTTGTCCCTGGGAGACTTTCAGATTCAAGATTATATGTTTATGCACACAGGAATTAACTTGTGATTTTCCTTTTTTCAGTTTTCTGTCACAGTTTGGTTTCAGTTTAAATCTACCCTGTCACAATGTTGACCACATGCTAGCGAGGATAACTGAGTTACAGAGCGACTACACAACAAAAACATGAGGTGTCGGTTGCAACAGTGGTCCAACACAGTGATACCGGATCGTGCTACTTTTAGATCAAGAAAAAGAAGATCAAGAAAAAATGTCTGAGGAGGATGTGAGGTCGAGTAGTACACTTAAGCCCCGTGGCACTCACCCCCATCCTGATGAAGTGCTTCAAGGAACTGGTTCTGCAGCACATCAAAGACAACATCGCTTCCAGCCTGGACCCTCACCATGCTTTCAGAACCAACAGAGGATGCCATATCCACTGCCCTCCACTTAGTCTTCACACACCTAGAGAATGAGAACAGCTTCATCAGAATGCCGTTTGTTGGGCTGCGAGACTCCTCAGTTCATCCCCCACACTACATTGCAAAAAAAAGGTTTATTTGTCTATTTTAACAGGACAATACATGAACCTTTACCTTTAATACAGGCCTGTTCTTAGAATAAAATGACGGACAGTGTCTTTTTTTCCCCCTCTTAGTTATTATGCCGTCACTCTGACCATGAAGCAAACGTAATAAGCACAGTTCACTTCTCCAAGTAGAGCTGTGGCTTCTGGGTATAACACAGGTAGAGATATCGGATTAATGTGTTTGAGTCAAACAGAAAATATAAAGTAGGTCTCAGGAAGCAAGAGAATAATTCATAATCAGTGTTTTGACTGGAAAAAAGGAAGAATTTATTTCCATCCAAATGGCAATTTCATTTCTATTACTAGTTTTACAGTCTCACCCAGGTGTGCTGTCCTATCAGCTGATCGCTCTTCAGTTTGGCCTGGTAGACACATAGTACACACACAGGCGCCTGGTCCACAGCATGAGCTCCTGAAGTCAATAATACGTGCACGCGCACACATACATTTGTGCCAGCGTGTGACAGCTCATTCAAGGCGACGCAGTGCAGACCGGCGGTTTGTGAATAATTCAAAGTGATTATTAATATTTGAAACTGAACAGCACGGCGGATGAAAGAGTCATCAGATAGACTCCTTTCATCCCTCTTCCTCCTTCCTCCTCCCTCCATTAATGGAAAGAAGAAGCAGAGTGCAAAATGAAGAGAAAGAAAAGTCTGTCAGAAACACACATGGGAAGAGATGATGAAAGGAAGGGGGAGAGTGTTGTCGAGGAAAGTGAGGACAGAAAATGAGCCTGTGATGGCGGCGGTTTCATGAAGTGAAGAAGGACGACATCATCTGCAAAGATTTTGTCGTACACGGCTCAGTGTTGCGTCACATTCTGAGCGTGAAACATTAAAGTCAACTCTACTTGTGTGCAACTACACTGCACTACAAGTCATAAAAGTATTGTAGCGCTAATGTCGACCATAATTTGCTTTAGACACTCAGCCTGTGATCCTTCTCCTTGTCGATGTGCAATTTTAATCTCCCTCCTGTGATGGAAAATGGAACCGTTGCTATTAATTGCAAAATCTTGACCTCACAGCCCTCAATTATTCACCATCCACTATTGAATTCAGCTCATTTCATTACTGAATACAAATGCGTTTCCTGAAAGGTTCATGGGGGTAATCTCTTAATTGCATTTATTAATTACAAGATCAAAGTTACATGCAAATAGAGGCGAACAGGTGAAAGAATAGAAAATAAAGATGGATGAGAGAGAGAGAGCGATGCAGTCAGGGCTGAAAAGAGAGAAAATAAACAAAGATTAAATGATGTGAGGCAAAAGGAGCAGTTATAACAATACAAACAGAAGGAATTTAATTATTTGCTATTACGGTACTCACTGAACATGACAATTTTAACACAGCAGTCTGAGCCAGCTGCTCAGTGCGGTTGTTTGAAAGACAGAAAGAAAAAGGAAGAACCTGATTTGAAAGAAGTGATCAGTCGTGTTGAAAAGAGAATTGGCTAACTGAGTGTTTCCATGTGTCCGCTGGTTTGTTCACCTGATTGATGTTGTCTGTCTCAGGTGGCACCAGAGAAGAACACAATTTGCCTGACAATGACTTTCCTGGTCTCCTTTGTTAAAGGCTAAAGAATGAAATTTCATAAAAACGCAGGAAATGAGGCAAAACAGAATGGATACGAGTGTGAAGAGCGACCGGAAGCAACTGAAGCATCGGCCAACAATAGTCAGCTCAATCAGATACGAGGACGGCAGCAAACTGGGGCATACTGATTGATTTGCAGCATTTCTGTTTGCACTAAAGGCTGCAAATTAATCAGTGAGCTCCAGTCTTTTCTTTCCACATGCAGTAGTTTTTCCTTTGAAGGACGGCAAAAAGGATTCTGGAGTGATGCTCATATCGAGGTTTTTCCTTGTGTTCTTGAAGGAGAAACATCTAAAAGGAGGAATCATGGCCAAGAGAAATTTATATTGACTAGCTGCACTACCACGTAATGATGTAGCATAAGCTTGAATCAAATGCAATTCAATAGAAGACCATTACCAGGTGTTAACACTCTTTGAAGCAAACAAATCCCCAGAATAGATGTTGGAATTGTACATATACATGATTTTGTTGTGACAACGTTGTGCTTATAATTGGGTTCGGTTCGGCCCAAAAGCCACTTGGTTAGGGTCAGGACAATGTTCATGTTTTGGCTTAAAATACCTCCTTTGGTCACCACAAACATGGCTAGAAATTGTCTCGAGATCTGCTTAAAAATATCTTGCAGTGTCACATTTACAAATGTTGAAACACTGTGGACCACGTCAAAAATATCCAGTGGTTTCACACTTAGCAGCCAAAACCATTGTAATGTTAATCACACTTTAGTGAGGAAAGCGAAGGAAATGTGTTGACTGTGAAGAGTTTGCAGATAACATTCAATAAGAAAATGTTTCCTCATTACATCGACAAAAGAAGTGCTGGATGGGGCAGGTATCGGAGTCTGGATGGGAGACTGAGGCTTATGGCTCTTTGAAATCCAACAGTTAAAGTTTGCTTTGAGAATTATTTTTGTTGTCTAACCTTTAAAGTTTATTTCTTTATAAGTATCTTACAACTGGAACTTTGTGCCTGTCGATGGGGTTGGGAGCTGCTGTGTGTCGGTATCGGCTTGCAAATTGGATTTTGTTCAGAGGACAATCCCAGCTTTAGTGTTTATATGAGGACGCCGAAGAAGCCAAAAGTAGTCAAAAGAGAATTAGAGAGAGAGCTGAGGAATGAGCCGGCAGCCGCGAGAGAGCAGAGTGAGAGAGGCATGAAGCAGTTAAGCGTCTTTAATGGATGGTTAAATAGTTCATGCTTATTTTGGAGATTGTGGAATTCCTTAAGTGCAGACAGAGAGTGACTGCAAACAGAACCGAGACTAAGAGATCAGTGCGTCTCAGCTGCATTTCAGGAATGTAATATGCACCGAGGGAGAAACATTAGACTGATGCTCAGCTCACACAGCTGTGATCAAACTGTGAGCAGTTTGATTCCTGAGAGGAGCTTTGATCCAGTGTCAGATGCACTGGCTAATCCCTGATGTGGGTGAATGGTAGAGTGTCAATTAGTTGATTGATTGACCAGCGAAAGTTTTGATTGTGTTAACTAATTCAAAGATAGATTGACATTTTTCAGTAGTTCCATCAGTTATTTATCAGTTATTTTAGTATCCCCTCTTTCAATGTTTACATAGGCATGTGAGGTTTACTCAGTTAGTTTAACTATTTTGTGACACCTTATAATATAAAATAAAACATTAATTTCCTATTATTCCCACATACCAATCGGAAAAATCAGAACTAGCTTATTTTAAGTGCAGTCTATAAAAAAGTATCAGTATCAGTTTGCTTAAAGGTGCACTACGTGACAATTGGCCCACCAGTTCAATGTATTCTCCCAACAAATAGGGGCATATCAGAGTAACTGCTAACTGCTGCTTACAGTATTCTCTTCACACATCCATGACTGTAGCTACTGTTAGCGCAGTTAGCAATGCAGCTATAGCTGGACTACCAAGGGAGTGTTGGTGTTTACACCAGTAGCACTGGAGCATTGGACGGCAGGGTGCTTCTCAGGCCTGGGCCAGCTGGTTAGCATGCTAACTTCATTAGATCTTTTCAACAGAATACACAGACATCGTCGACATAACGTCAAAACTGTTTTTTCTTCAACATTCTGTTAATAATAATAATGAATTGGGCAGGGGTACACACTCAAAGAACCGATTGTGATGGGTTTTTTGGGTTTCAGTGGGTACTAATGGGTCAGAACATCAACATGTTGACGGGCATCGTGGCTGCTGTGATCCCATCGCAAGATGGTTTCTAGTTCTGTTTTTTTCTGCCTTCTGCGAGAACATCTGATTTTTGAACAAAAAAAAGCAAGATGATTTAAGAGACGATGTTTGTCCTCATCAGACACTTCCTTAATACAGAACTTATTGAGCCACATCATCAAAAAAGTAATTTTCTGTTTCATGGTTCAAAGATATTGACGGATGATATTGATTTTTTTCTCTTTTGTGTTACTGTTGAGTTTGTCAAGGTGACTTGCCTTTTGAAGCACATTAATCATCTTGTGCAACAGTGCGTAATTTGTTTTCCTTCATATGAGGACTTCTTTGTCTGGGCCTTATCAGTGTGCATGTGAAGAAAACAACATGTTCCTGTATTGTCAAAGCAACATTGTTGATGCTATGTCGCGCATCGGGGCACAACTGTAGAGCTGCCTGAAAGTTGTCCTCTTTAAAACTTAATTGAAAAGACATACAGTCACACAGAACACACTTCCTATACGTCTCTGTAACATACAGTGTCAAGATGAATCCTGACAGATATTCTCGTTACAGACTGTAACTTCTCTTTGCTCAGGGCTCGTCTCTCTGTCCTTTCTTCTCTCGCCCTCTTTATTTTGCTTTCTTTTCTCTGTCGCTGCCACCGCTGCGAGGAGCCTTGAACTCATAATTATAATGCAATTATAGTTTCACTGAATGACACAGAGGGAGGACGGGAGGAAGGGAGGAAAAGAAAATGTGGTAGTGTAGGGAACGGGCTGGATATCGGGAGACTGCTGCTATTGAGATAGAGAGCAAAAAGAGATTGTTTTTGAGCCAGAAACACAGAAGGCCAGAAGACGAGAGAGACCAAAAGAGACCCGTGGAGAGAGAAGACAAGATGTTCTGGAGAAGAGAAAGAGGCAGAGATACAGAGTTTGGCTGGGAAGAATCGGTCCCTGATGTAAAGAGGGGAGGAAAGCTGAACAGATATAAAATATTCCCTCTGAAGACTCTCCTGCCTACAAGTCTTCAATATGCAGAGAGAAGGAGGGGGGTGTAAAAGAGAGTAAGAGGTGGAAGAGGACAAGAAGGCAGAAAGAGGAGGAGGATCAGAGGAGCAAGATATAGAAGAGATAAGGGAGGGGAAGGAGAGGAAAGAAGCAAAGAAGGGTTCGAAAGGATGAGGAGGTTGGAGACAGGATGGGGAGATGCAGAGAAGGAGGAAGGTAGAAGAGAAATAGTCTTTACAGTGTCACTCTCCATCACATACAGTAGCTATTATCCTGAGGTGCATTGAGTTAGAGGAGGAAACAAGCTGAATTCAGAAAAGAGGTGAGAAACAAACATTTGGCGACCCTTAAAACGTCTCAAAAAGCCTTCGAAAAGGTTGTAAAGCGCTCCAGATACAGACGCTAGGACTTAAAGTCTATCCTTATTCTTCCCATATACAGTTACAGTCGAACAACATATGTACATTAAAAGAGAAATGATCACTGTAATCATTCCTCCTGTCCACACTGACATGAAGTTATCCCTTAGTAGAAGTGCATCATGAACACTACAGTCCTCGTTCTGTGCACAAGCGTCTTACAAAGTTCATCTGAGATTAATGAGGCCAATTGAAATTAAGATGCATGTTTTCTTTTTGGCGTTTGTTTTTTTAATGCTACAGCATCTGCTCTCTAAATGAAATGCCATGTGTTCTCCTTCGAGATGAAGTCAGAAACCCAGAGGGAGGATGGTGCCTTCTATCTCAGCTTTGATCGGTTACTCTTGGTTCTGCTAAAACATTTGTGCATACCAGTGTTTTAGGCAGATGGTTAGAATCAGGGGTTAAATTGATATTTATAATGCGGCGGGGCTCATCGGCATCTACTCCTTGAACATACTGTAGTGAGAGTACGACGGATTAGGCTGCGCTCCGAGAAGAAAAAATACAGACAACGGAAAACACAATAAAATATAGTTATTGACGTGCACTTGAAAGCACCATGAAGTGGCTGTTGACACACAAGTGCTTTGCTGTATAAAGGGATGGAAATTATAAGGTGCATCTGGATGAACAATGGGGTCCCTGTGTTTATGTGGCCCAATTTAACTCCCGATCCGCTGACAACTAGCTGTCAGATAGCAACCTGCTACAAAAGAGCTACAGACTTTAAACAGCTTTCCTGCAAAAGTTTCCAACATAAACACGTTTTGTTATGCACCTAACCAAATGAGCTGGTCAGCTGCAGCAAATTAAACAGCATGTAAACCTACCGACACATGTCGTTTCGGTCATTTTAGATGCTGGTATGGTTCTTACTCTTCAGTACCACTTGCAACACATTTATTTTCTTTGTCTCTCGCTCCCCTGCCGGAGCTCAGCCTGCCAGCGGCTGTCAGACACAGACACGCCCGTATGGTGGCCTACACATTCAGTGTTGTTAATGTTTCCCAAACACCTTTTCCTCCCTCCTTTTAATAGCTAAAAACTATTATCAATTAATTTAAGACAAAACAAGTCAGTATCTTCCAGATTTACAGTCTTTTTAGTATATAAGAAAGTTAGTACAGAATACTTTGCCACAACAACAAAACACCAACCTGCACGCCGCTACCAGGATGTAGCAATCTGATTTGGCCACTTGATTTGGGTTACTCTGTCTGCTGCAACCTCAGATGTGCTTTTAGCTGGGTTAGGGGTTTACTTTTTGTCATGGAATGAGTATCCTCTGTCTCTTACAGTGTTGTCTATACGATAACTGCATCCAGATAAAGATTAGACATTGTACAATATCTACCCTCGTGTTTCAGGTCAAAACTGGTGCATTCACACACGCCAACATCTAAAACACTGATTGGTATAAAGCTTATTTACTGCTTTCAGGCCTCAATTAGGAAAGTTTCCACAAATGGGGACACTTCTCTGCTCATAGTGGCATAATGTAAGCTGAACAGCTCATTTTTTAAAAATAACCTACATAGTAAAGGCCCTCGTCTCTGCATGTTGATTTTCAGAGTGAAAGTACACAAACTTTAACTTCAAAACAGAATGATTAACCTACATGTACGTCTGCTCGAAACAAATGAAGAGTTAGATTTATTTGGATTATTATGAAAATCATTATTTGGTTTGACAGCAACTCTTCTCCTTTTTTCTTCTTTTTCAGAACTTTTCATTTCTTGTGTTCAGTTTGCAGCTGTTGAGTCTTAAATTTAAATTTAGGCACAAAATGTTATAAAAGTATTGAGAACATCTTCAATTCAGCTTCCTGAGACCTGCAGATGTGATGCAGATGGATGGAAATAAATGAGAAAGAGCTGAGGGCATGGAGACAGATAACAAAGTGAAGAGGAAAGGAAAGATACAAAGAACTAAAAAAAAAAGTCAGAGGAAGGTAATGAGGAGGATGAAAGGATAAAAGACTGAAAGACACAGATGTTGAGATGCAAGGGAATAGATGAGTGAGAGACCTCAGAAAGAGAGAGAGAGAGAGGGGTGTTGAGTACGATGAACGTCATCTGAAATTGGAGAAAAAAGAGGACATGAGGAGCAAAAAAAAAGAGGCAGAGAAAGGAAGGAGGAAAGAAAGAAGAGGATGTGTTGAGGAAAAAAAAAAAGGGAGAGTGCTAAAGAGCCCGAGGCCAAACTGAATGAAGGGGGGAGGCGAGGGGGAGAGGGGGGGAGGCGGAAATATCTGACTGCAATGCGTTTTTTTTGTAAAGTTTTATCCAGGGCAGCTGAAGCAGAGAAGCCCTCAGAGTGCTTTCGAGTCAAAATATCTGCAGTTGCGTAATGGACGCGCCCGACGCACAATCAATAAATTAGTCACTAATTCATGACTGTTAACATGTTTTAAAGAGTCCCATAACGTCTCCTGTGGATATTCATTGGCTGCAGAGACTGAGTCCTGGTGTTTCACTGTTTTTACCTCAGATCGTCTTCTGTTTACAAAGAGGTCCGTCTGTTTTAATGTCTTGTCATAAATCATTTTTTCTTCAATTGTGCACTCAATGGAACATAAATTAAACTGCCGTTGGTTTGGTCCTTAAGAATAATGTTTATCTGTTCTTGCAAATGAACTCTTCACATGTCAAAAAAAATCAGCGAATGAAGTGTCAACAACATAAAAAAAAAAGAGGCAGCCCAGTGAGATGAAATAAAAAATATATAAGCAGGACAAACCCGACACCAAACGATCAGGAAAGCCAATACGCTCTTCAGTCTATCCAGCGATAACTGAGGTCTAAACCTGATGGGAACAGAACCACAGAAACAGGAATACCAAGCAAAGAAGCCACAGAAACCACAGGGCCACCACAGGCTGCTGCTCAGTCCAAGTCCGCCTCAGGGGAAACGACAGATCAAGACATAAGCAACAAAGACCCGGCAGAAGAGGCAACTAACATAACTGACCTCTCCCACAGTATCAGAAATTATTCCAAACCATCAGCCTAGCACACACTTCTCATAATCTGTTTGGTTATGACATTTGCTCACAGCACTTCCTCCTAGCCACAAAAAACTGGTATTAGCATGGGTTTAAAACATCAAAGGTTCCACTTAGGTCAAAAAAAGCTGTTTAACTGCCAGGTTTAAGGGTTGTAATTGCCCCTGTTGACTCCGATGTTGAGGATGTCCTCACTGCTGCTAACTCAAGGTGCTTTGAACAAAAGCTCCACACAGTGCGTCTCTGCTTGTTGTGCAGACTAGATTAAACCCTGAGTAGGCTGCAGACCCTTGATTAAGGTGTTTAAAGTGTGTGTGACCGACAATAAAATGAGCCGTCTGTCTCAGGTTTTGCCATCTCACTGAACTCTCTGTGTTTCCTGTGTGTTTCGTCTCTCCTCAGATACACGAAGATGAAAACGGCCACCAACATCTACATCTTTAACCTGGCTCTGGCTGACTCTTTGTTCCTGGCTACTTTACCTTTCCAGGTATGACGTTTTCGACCACCTACCTATGTGCAACAGATTTCTAAAGTATTTGAAAGTATCTCCCTGACCCTCTTACACTGTTTCCTGAACTAGACTTTTTGCTCAATAATTTACATTAAAGTAAAAGAAAAATGACATGAATGTTTATGTTTGTTGTTACAGTTTCAGCCTCTTACTTCATTTTTGTCAGGATACATTTTGTGAGAACGTAACAACTTTCCCACTGGACTGAATTAACAAAGCGAACATCGTAACCTGGTCTGTAGTGGCTGACTTGTTTTGAGAAACGGGAGACATCACGATTTTGTTGTTGAAGTTAATGTTACCTTTTGCAAAGTTGGAAAAACAGCCTTACCTTTATGGTTTTCAGACGCATACTCCATTTTGCAAGGCTTTCTAGTTCACCCCTTTTTAACATGAAAGGATAAGTTGAGCCAAAAAAGAATAATCAGTCGATATCTCCTGAACCCTGGATGGAAAGTCGGCTGGAGGTTTGTTCCACCCTTGAGGCCACTTTAATGATAAAAGGTATTTTTGTGTTGTGAATGATGAAAGTAAGACGAGGACACTGATAAAACACGCCACCACCTGAGGTCTTTGAATGAATCAAATCACTGTATAACTTAACACTCCATTTTTTATTTCACATAAATATTTGCCTCTCTATTTTTAATTCACGTCTTTTCATCTGCTCAGTTTTTTAAATCAATTTTTGTTACTTACACCAACCACAGTGCTGTGAACTGTGTGGTTCAAGTGATCTCTGCTAGCATCTGGATGTTGTAAGGACTTTCATCAGTCACTGGCTGGTTGTCAGGTGTTATGGTTTCATGCTTCGCTGCACTGATTTGTTTCCACCTCATTGAATAACTAACTGTCCACAGTCATATTTCAGAGGAGATGGCGTTCTCTGCTCTGCCCCCGGCTGTGTTTCCATGTTCATTCTTTGATTTCTGGATGTTTCTCAGGGCACAGACGTGTTTCTCGGCTTCTGGCCATTCGGAAACGCTCTGTGCAAGGCAGTGGTGTCTATCGACTACTACAACATGTTCACCAGCACCTTCACCCTGACGGTGATGAGTATGGACAGATACGTGGCCGTCTGCCACCCTGTCAAAGCGCTGGACATGAGGACTCCTCACAAGGCCAAGGTAAAAAAAAAAAAAAACCCTTTCATTTCAAAGTGAGATATTCACCTTTTCAAAACCTTCACACCTCCTTTATTCTCCCTGAAATGACCGCTGGCATCAGATAAGATGTCAACGATCTCTTCAGCTCACTTCAGGCATGAATGTGGCTGTTGTCAAGCTGGGAAACATTAAACATAAAAATAAGCTGATATCTGCATTGTCATATTCTAACAGTGACATAAACATACAAAGGTTGATGTGGGCACAGGCATCAGGTCTGAAAAGTCTATGTACTGTAGGCTACTTTGTGTCGACACCTCTGATTATGATGGTATGTGAAAGCAAAGCTATTTGAGCGATATCTTGAACAGACTTTGACGAGTTAACATTCTGTCCTGTGATGACATCTTAAGAAAACACCTTGTAAGGTGCTGATGAAACGCTGAAACCCAACAGCTGATCTGAATGGTTCGGACAGGTTTTTCTGTCCAGTCCTCCTTTATCACAATGATCCTTTCAGATTGCTGTTGTGTAAAAATTTGAAGGAATTTTACTTCAAAAGGAGAACTCATGAAGGTCCTTGAAGTGTCTTGGTGAGTAACAAATAGTCTCAAGTGACTGTCACTTGAATCAGAGTCAGAAGGGACTCAAGACTTGCAATGAAAATAAATCTGCAGGTGTGCTGCGTTCCAGACACAGTTTGAAAGTCAGGATTTGCATGGCGCCAAAAGTGACAAAAAACATGGCTGGTGTATACAACATTGGATATGTAAACAAAACAGGGGTGAAAAAACTGTAATATTAATACAAATGTGGTCTATAATACATCCTACCCCGCCCCCGATGGGTGCTGCCATTGTTGTTTGACATCAGACGACTGCTGGATTGGCCTTGAGTCTACAAGAAGGAACTGAGTGGTGTTTTTTATTATTTTATTTAGTAGTTTAATAGTTTTTTTTTATTATTTTTTATGTGTAGATCAGTGGTCATGAGGTTACTATGTAACCAGTCTATCTGTCCAAGTTGTTCACCTTCATGTAATCATGTCCTCAGGTGGTGAATATCTGTGTATGGGTGTTGGCTTCAGCATTTGGCGTCCCGGCCATGGTCCTGGGAAATGTAGAGGAGGAACAAGAACATAACAGTGAGTATATGTACACACACACATGCACAAATAGCCTTACAGCATACATACTGTACCTTAACATGCATTTCACTTGTGACTGTGGTTTTGTGAATTTGTATGCTAATAAGTGAAATCCAGCAGCCTGGCCGGTGGCCCAAAGCCCTGAAGTTTGATGCTGTAGATGCCTCTCTAGTGCTTCAAATCAAACCTAACCAAACCGCAACCATCTGACAACTTTAAAGGCCCAATTTTTAAGAAAATTGATTCAGGATTGTAGGTCGGGTCGACTGCCAGTCCAAAGCGTCAGTGGTTGATTTAACCGCAGAGCCCTTCACCTCCATATCTGATGCTTCAGTGGTAGGTAAAGCGTCACAGTTTGGAGCTTAAGGCCACTGACTGAGCTGCCGAATTCAACGAGTCGGAAGTGAGACACAGTCTTTACAGAGATATTTCACTGTCTGCTGGGGAAAAAATAGCTTCAAAATGTGTTTGAAGAGAGTGCTGAGGGAGGTGTGACGTGAATGAACCTATTTACAAATGTTGTCCCAGTTTTTATAGCCTTTATTGCACAGCATCAGACTAATAGGCTCTGCACATGTTGTCGTTCGATGCACCTTTTCCCTCTTTGTTTCTATTGCCAGTCATACTCCGTATAATGCTGGATGAACTCTCACGCAGCAGGTGCACATTTATACCTCCCAAAATAGAAACAATCCAAGCTCTTGATCTCTTATGGTTTAATGTGAACCAGTTAACAAAGGCTGCGTTGATGGAACGAAGAGATAACAGCGTGCGTCATGTTTGACTCAATCAGGCTGTTATTTTTAATTATTAACAGCTCAATGACGTTGAGCGAGGTCCTATTCAAGATTCAATGCAACACAGTCCTTGTAGTCTTATTGAATAATGGCAGCTCAGATAACTGAATGTTTTAAAATGAAACCACTAGAAAAACAACATCATTTACATCGTATAAATATGCATGACTGAGATTAACTAAATGAGGAGAAAACAAGTGAATCCAGTGACGCTGGATTCAATCAGCAGAGAGACGTAATGACTCAGTTTTGCAGGAATTACAAATAAAGCAGAACTGTAATCCATTAAACAAGACTTTATAACATTTACTGAGCATGAAAAATCAGGAACAAAAAGAAATAAACATTTCCGTGCACACATCAGACTCACCAAACACAACCTCATCGTACCAGTGTTGATCATTGAGGATGCACAGCAACAGCTACTGCAGCACAGTTTTGCTGCCGTCCACTCATTTTTACAGTCCTCCTCACATGCAAAGAGAAACGGTCACATTTCTCCATCAGGTGCTTCCAAACTCAAACCAATCCACTTCCCGACCCAGCCGCGAGCAGCAATCTGGCTATTTCTATGCACGCCTTTCCCCAGTATTATACATGAGCTGGGTCATTTTCTCAGCAGACTCTCCCGCACTGATGAAACCATGAAAGTTTAAATTTCTTTCACTTTGAGCTCAGCTGCAGGATCCAGGAATCCGAGATGAGACATAATAGCCTGTGGTTCTGGTCCTTAATTGATTCTTCTTGTCACGAGAGCTTTACGATTAGTCGATTCATTGATTGGTCAATCAAAAATAAAATTAATCAGCTTCTTAAATGGAAGACTTGGCTGCTTTTCGTCTTTGGGTTTTGGACTGTTGGTTGGACAAAAGGTGCAGCCTGAAGATATAATATTTTTTCTGACATTTTTTACATTATAGACTAAATGATTCATCAATAAATAGTGAAAATATATATAATAGTTATTAAAATGACCGTCAGTTGCAGCTATCAGTTTTTAATTATCCTACACCTTAATTTTCTTGCTTTCGCTGCCCTCCAGCTTTACAAGTTTGAATCATGCATGTCTTTGTTTCCACCCCCTGTGAGAAGAAGGAAGTGTGTGATAAGTTTATTAATAACTCCCAAAGACGTCACAGACAGTTGTCACTTTACTGCTCCGGTCTGAATGCAGCCCTTTACTTTTAAATCCAAAGTTTGAGTCGGTTTTATGTGATGTTTGAACAGAATAATAAAAACCAGCCTTTCCTGCCACCTTAAAATCAAACCTTCACGATGAGGCTATAACTTTTCATGCCTGACAACTTTATATACTTTGCCATTACTGCTTCTGCTCAGCTGGCAGCAGGAGAGAGATCCCACCGTACCACGAGCGCAAAGCGTCGTCTCAAGTCAATATTAAATAGAGCATCACCTGGAGTTCGATAATTACATGTAGTCTGGCTTCAGGAGCCACAGCTTTAACCCCATTTCCTTTAATGAGATGTCAATCAGCCGCTCATGAAGGTTTAACCTCTTCTGTGCTGCTCTCAGTGCAACACGAGCGATCTGATTGGACGGGTCCATCCGTCCCATCCTTGGAAACGCAATAGACCATTTTCACGGCAGACATGTTGACTTGTCAAAGAAGGAAAAGCACAGGTTGGAATTTATAACATTAATGATGGCTGCATTCCATTTAGGTGGTCGCTCACTGGCATGGCTTACAGCGACACGCTCGCTGGTCACACCTGTGCTTTTCCTGCTTCGACAAAAGGGTCCATATCTCCAGAGTGCCTTGTGGGAAATTCGTCAAATTTGGTACAAATGTTCACCTGGACCCAAGGATGAACCTATTGTATTTTGTTAGCCAAAGGTCAAAGGTCAAGGTCAGTGTTATGTCATGGCGCCCCATTCTCATGAATGCGATATATCAGAAACACATCGAGAACACTTGGTTCAACTTTAGTACGAATAGCCACAATATGATGATTACAATAAGATTATTATTTAACGCCACAGCTCAGGAACAGCGACTTGACTGGTGCATGGAGGCGTACAACCACAAGGCAGTGACTTCAGTTTAACCTAATTATTCCTTCCTGACCCTAGTCAAGTCGTTTTGTTACCTAAATCTAACCAAACTATCAAGCTATCATTTCACAAGGTTTACCTGTCGACTATGACGACGAAGGTCCTCTGACGTCATCCTTTCCTGCATGTCCATAACGCATAAAATGTGGAGGGCATCAAATGACCCATCGAAAGCTTTAAATGCATAGACATGATAAAGGAAATGTCCTTAAGAGAAGCGTACCATTTATATGCCATCACACCAGATCACGTTGGTCAACGACGAAGAGCCATGACTATAAGTGAGAGAATAAGAGTAAATATGAAAAAGGCTAAATATATGTTTGAACTGCTGGATTCTTACACGGCGCAGAGGATTATAAAGTAACTGTTGGAAGGTTTGACTCCTCACCACAGTCTCTCAGTGTCTCTCTCTGTGATCGCTGATAACACCTGATGAATGACAGCTGCTTCACTCTCAGTGTGAAATACACTTGTTTAATTTCTCTTCTTATAGCTGCTTATCAGTGTCTGCCGAGTGGATCCAGCTGGGTCCTTCTTCTTCTTCTTCTTCCTCTTCCTCTTCACGCACACGTATATTTATAGTCTAAAATGAATGGAAAGTTGTGCAGTGGAAAGATTATTCTCTCCTTGTTTCTAAGATTTGTATTCGGTCTCAAAGCAGTGCATTTGCCATGTAGGGTTGCGTGAGATGCTGATGAGCTGTCGGTGATATGATCGTGCTGGCAGCCTCGGATATCATGACGAACTTGCTGTTGGAGTTTAGAGCTCACAGATGGCAGCTCTGCTCCTAAAAAGGCAAAAAGTGTCGAAAAATCCTGCCCAGTTTTTACTGTAACAAGTGCACAAAGACCTTTAAGGGGCAGTACGTGAAGTTTATACAAACCCAAAGCAGAAAATCACCAAAATATGTCATCAGTAGGTAAACAGGGTCGGTCGTTAACACTGGTGGCTCGACATTCCTGAAGCAGCTGCTGGGATTTCTGGCTCATAAAACACAATTTCTGGCCTTTTATTGTTTTAGAGAGAAAAAAAACACCACAGCGCTCACACACTGTCTGTTTAGCTAGCTTTCTCATTTGTGTCATGACAGTTTCTTTACTGTTTATGACATGTTCAGCTGCAGTGAGGAAGAAGAGGACGAGTTTAATGTTGTAATTTATATTACTGTTGTAAGCAGTTGTAATGTAATCATCTTATACGAAGATCACAAGAAGTGTGGTTTTAATCATCTCAGGTTTAAAACATTTAAGAAATATATATTTTCGGTTTTATATAAATGCAAACGCCATCAAACAAAATAAATATGTTTTTTATCTCTAACCAGAAATATAAGGGTCATATGTGCTGAAAGGAATCAGCTTTCACTGTCAAATTACATTCATATTATAACTGATCTGCTGTAGAACCTATTTAATTAACTGTAATCATACAGGATTAAAACATGTTGGTGCATGAGGGTGAGTTTATTAGAGTGAGTGAAGCTTTCAGTCTGCAGTGTAGATCCACTTTATCTTCACAGCTTCCTGATAATAGAAATCACAGATGTTAAATCATCTGCATGAGAACAGATAGTTACAAATGTGCTTTGATCTCATACGCTGGGCTTTTATATTTAAAGTGGCAATCTCGAAGATTTCCAGCAGCGGTAATTGCAGGTGTATTTTTGGACCTCAATGCTTCCTGGAGATTCAGTGTCGCCTGTGTGACGTCAAAAACTTGCCTTCAGTCTGAATCTCAGACAGTCAAACATTGGTAAAGCTGGAAACAGCGTCTGTGTTGACGTCCTCAGGTGCAGCTCTGCAGACCTGCGTTAAGCTGCTGTGAGTCAGTTCACCTGAACCTCTCCAGGTGTGCCAGCTGGCATGCTGGGTGACATCAGGTCGTCTGTCAGCCTGCAGCTACGCTCGCTGCTCCCCCGAATGCACTCGTCTTGTCCGTCGTTTCTCACCGCTGATTTACTTTCACGACAATTCTGAGCGCTCATAAAGGGATTGGTTAGATTTATAGGGAGAGGGACATCTATTTAATGTGTGTGAGCAGAAATAAACCTGCTGACTGTGACATTTTACTTTCATTCTGAATATATAACACATACAGGATTTTGTGGCTATGATTGTATTTCATCTGACATTTTTCCGCCCCCAATCATCGTGAAACTAGCAGAACAAGTGTGGTTAACAAGTTCACAACAGGCAAAAGGATGGAGGAAAAGGTCGTGATCACATCATGTAAAGTGGGTTCAGACATCTGCAGAGGAAGAAGAAAAGGAGTGAAAGTGTTGACCGGCCCGTGACTGCGTGATCATCTATAATGTCGCTTCAATAGAAACAACACCTGGCCCGGTGTTACCAGTTGTTACCCAGCCTCCATTACGTTACGAACGCTAGATTTATTTTCATGTTCACGTCAAATATAGTTGTTGTCACAGTATAAACCCTCATCTTCTGTTCAGGGTCAGGGTTCGATGAAAGATGAACTGATAATTGTATTTCTGTCAAGAACATTTTGAAGGAGCTGCTGTACCTGCATGTGTTCATCTAAAATCTGAAGTTAGAGACCTGCATGTTTTTAACTCACATCCATCATTTGATTTGTAATTTGTCAGATAGTGCACACACCTGGTCACCAGTGCGTTTTATTTCCCTCAGACTTCATTACTGCGCGTGGTTTCCCGTCTCATCCTGGCAGGCTAAAAGCCTTCTTCCTGCGGCCTGCCAACACGCTCCAGGAGAGGACATCTTGTTATTCCAATCCTTTCTGCCCTGCACTTGCCGCCTGTCAATTTCAGAATTGATTTTTCTACTGGGTTTTTTTTTTTTAAAGGTTTTGCATGGTCAGGGTCTTGCTTGCCTGTGAATTGATTTTCCTCTCTGAGCCTGATTGAGCCCAGAGAACCTCTGGCAGCTCTTTTCTGCTGCTCACAAATCTGCCAGTGACCTCTTCAAATCCATCCTTAGAAACCCATTTGATAATTTCCCCCCAAAATCCTTATTTAAACTCCCTGTTGTTGTGTTTCCGTCATCAGTTTGTAACCTTGTTAGGGGGAATTACTGCACATAAATAAGTCAGCACTAAAAGAACTGGAAGAGGAACCAGTGGGGCATAAAAGAGGGAAAACAACAATTATGCTTTCCATATTGATGCTGATGCTAAACAGAGAGAAAATCACTGAGTGAAACATGGTCCAGACGCCCACACGTACAGTAGCACACTGTTCTGCAGTTAAAGCGAGTGATGTGTGGGAGCTAGCAGGGGAACGGGAGGTCTTGTGGTACGGTATCGATCCAGTCTCAGCCTGTAGCTACGGACTAATCCTCTAATTATTTTTATTAGTCTACTCTACAGCCGAGCTACATCTGCAGTCGGACTCCTCTCTGCTCTCCATTTATCTCCTGTTGCACGACCTCTTTCTTTCTGTTTTTCTGTCTTTTGTTTTTACTCCTTCTGCCCGTGTTGCTTCCTCCCTCCTCTCTCATTCATCTCTCATTTTTCTTTTCAATCCACCCCCCTCCCTCTGTTACTTTCCATCTTACAGTAATCTCATCCATTTCCTTTTTCTCATTTCATCGCCACCTCATGTCATTCTCATCTAATTAGTCTTCTGCTGATTTCATCCTCACCACATTCATTTACTCTCGTCTGTATCATTTCATTCTCATCCCCTTAATTTCACTTTTATGTCCTTTACATCATTTCATTCACAATTTCTTCATTTAACTCTCATTTCATCTCCATCTTTGTCTCATTCTCATCCTCTTATTTTCATTCGTTCTCATTCATTTTTCATTTCATTCCCATCCTCATGATTGCTTTTCCGTCTTAATTTCACTATCTCCGCCACTTTCTTCTCATTCCCTCATTTCTCATTTCATTCATTCTCTTCTGATTGTCGCCCTCTTACTTTCTCATTTGCGTCAATTCCGATCAAATATTCTCACATTCTCGTCTCTCTTCTAATCTTTCACCTCTACTTTTCTCTTCGTTCATGTTTTACTCCCGCACTCCTGTATATTACATACATATCTATATATAATGTGTCGGCCCTGTCCTGTATCTGGTTGTTTATCATCTGTGTTTTTTATGTGCGAGCTGTTCAACAAATCAAACAAAGCTTTTCCTCGACTCCACTTCTGTTCCTCTCCTCTCGTTTTCCCATCCCCTCCAAACAAACAGAGAGGAGGACAGAGTGGCTTCATAACCCTGACAGCTGCAGGGAAAGTCACGGCACGCCGCTCTCAGTAATTGGGGTCAAAAGCCTTGCCCAAGGGCACAGTGGCAGGAAGGGAGGCTATAATCAGCAGCCGCCCTGCTGTCACTGATAGGTGCAGTGACTAATCCATCCAAGAAGACTCGTGGCAAATGTGTCGAGGTGTGTTTTCTGGCTGCTGCGAAGACGTCCATCAGTGTTTCGGTTTGCAGACATGTTACAGAAACTTCGACACACATCGGCTCTGTCTTTATTAACAGCTTTTTGAAGCCCTCTACTTTTCCTGCTCATGCTTCGTTTTCTCCAGCCGATAGTCAGCTTCTATTTTACAATAGCTGCGGTCTTTAAGCAGGAAGTCTTTGACCCTTAACTCAGGAAAACCTTAACCAAAGAAAACGTATCAAACAGTCAGAAGTGTTTGACGAGCACACTCTTATCCTTTTGACTGAAACGTAGCTTGGATGTTAGATGAGGAAAGCTCAAATATGGTGTGTCGTAGGGGTTCTGTCACAATATTATTAAATCAGAGGATCAGGAGGATCCACTGTGATTAAAAAGAGGAGCATCAGACTTAAAGGCTGGAAATTGGTTGATATTTCTGGGATACTGTGAAGCTTGATATCAAAGGAAAACGTGGATTAAAAGTCAAACAAACCAAAATAATAATATAAAAACTTGTGATTACTAGAAAAGCAGATAAATACTCACTACAATAAGGTGTACTCGAGTTTAACTAATCAAAACCCAATCGCCAGAAAAAAATGTTGGCAATGTACATTTCTGCAAACCACAGATATGTTGAAACTTTACATTTACAAACATTTCTACAGGTTCAATTTTCAAATTTGTGTTGTGAGAATGCTGTGCTATGGTTAGGTTTATGGTTACGCACAGAAACCCCTCGGTTAGGGTTAGGAAAAGATCAAGCTTTGGCCCAAAACACCTTGTTTTGTCACAGCAGAGCAGGCTGGACATGTCACAACGTTTCCTTTGTAACTCCACCACCTCCCTCCTTCTCCAGACATGGAAGTAACATGAACATGAAATCTCAGTATAATATATCCATGGTTTTGCAGTACAAACATTGTATCCTGCTGACTGATAAATCAGTGCTTCTGGATGGATTTAGAGCAAAACCTCCGTATTGCAAATGCACAAACAAAGGTGGTGGTTGACTGGGCGAGCTGGTGTCGGGGGCTGGAATGAGATCGAGCCAAGAGTTATTGGACGAGAGGAAATGAGCAGAGGGAATAAACAAAGAAAGAGGCAGCGTGGTGAACAATCTCAACCAAAACAGGAGGAGGATCACTGCTCGGTCGTGTAAACACTCGTATTTATCCATGCAAAGTCTGGATTAGGATGAAACTTTGCTCTCTCGACGATAAAATGGAATAACGTTGTTCGAGATTACATGTCAAAGTTAATTCCCCTGTGTGCAGTCGTTGCTGTTATTTTTACACCCTCGATGTGTACTTTAATGAACTAGTAATTACAAACGCAAATAGATATGCTAATATAATGCTATTACAGTAACAATGCATAATTAATGCTGCCATGCCTCGTCGTCTGTGATGGGCTGGTTATTCTAAGAACGCGTTATACATCCAATATAATGAGGTTGTGTGTCACACGTTATTACTTCGGCTTAATGAGACGTGATTGTTGGCACACTGGTTTCAGATTTAATCAGACAAAGATCACGCTAAGAAAGCGCGATCCTATTTTTAGTCGTCATCATGATTCATATACACTCACACACAACAACATCTACTGCTGGACTCTCGGGGAGGCTGTAGATGTTTATCTAAAAAAAAAAAAGCCAAGGTCAGTCCTTTTCAGTATTTGGATTGTCTCAATAGAGCACGTACAGTACTTTCACCCGTGCTATGTGATAAATCACCCACGTTTCTATATTTAACTCCTATTTTTATTCTCCCCAGCACAATATTATCATTCTGTGGAGGCAATATTATGACTTTATATCAGGTCTGCCACTGCTGTTTTTATTACACTGCCTCCTGGGTCACATACTTGTTCAGAATTTAGTGTTTCTGTATTTCATCTTCGGTACAAATGTGAATTTCTTTGCTATTATGTGAAGAAATTGTCTGTGTTGATTTGAGTTTATGCCGAACCACCACATAATGTAGATAAAGTCGGGGGGAAATAATGATGTACATCGTTTAGTCTTTCTGCTTGTATCGTCCATTTTCTCACGCATTTCAATTAAACTAAGCTTTCCTGTTACCTGAACCACTAAACCCACAGGTTCATGGAGCTGAAAGAAAACTTTGGTGGAAAGTTTAACACTCTCCAGACAGAAAATGTATAAACCGGCAACAAAACAACCTTTTAAAGTGGATTGTGGCTGTAAATCTGTCTGCGTTGATCTACATTCACAGAACACATATGTTGATGCGTCTGATTAAACATGTGCCACACCAGTGCATTTACGTCCCGGCCTCCCGCTGCGTTCACGTCGATTTAATCACGTGCAAATGACACTCGGCTGCTACAGAATGACCACACACCTCTGCACGGATCAGGCGGGTCGGGTTATATCTCAGCCTCCGTTCCCACTTTAAATTAAAGTCAATAGTTCATGTTTTATTCTTGAAATGCATCGATGCTGCTGTGTCAAATTTAAGATCTGATGTAGGCCTCTGCAACATGAAATACAGTGTAGCAGTGACTGGATGAAATAGAGGCAGATTGATGACATCATATAAGCATCAAGGTAACAAAAGAGCCGTTCATACTGAGAAATAAAGAGTTTCCTGCCCTCTCCCCTTCTGATAAAACTTTTATGACGAGTGCTGTATCGCCTGAGGATAGACACACAAACACACACTCAGAATACACACATAGAAAAGGCAGACCTGCGCACGTTAACAGGTTATATAAATCCAGAGCCTGAGCTGGTGACTTTCACCCTTTTGAACCCTCCAAAGTCAAACAGTTCCCACCGCGAGCTCTGTGACAGGAGGATGAACTGTGGCTGCTGATGGAGACTTTTATTTTCCTTTGCGGGACGTTTTTTACTCAATTAGTGGAAAACAGCCCGAAGGCACAACATATTCCTAAATCCACAAGAGACGGGCATCGACCGCAAAGAACGAAATCATCACGACTTTGTGACCTGCACAAAACGATCGCAAGTCGAAAAGGCCAGATTACATCACATCAGCTTTTATTTTGAAATTCATTCTTGTTGTCTGCTCGTTGCACTCTGGGATCTGATCACTGATTGTCAATCCCAGAGCGGTCAGGACATGAAATCACTCGTGAATCTTGTAATTTTAGTCTTAATCTGTCGTCTAGAGAATCAGTTAATACAGTAAACGGAGCAAAGAGCTATTATTGGTCATAGTAAGTTTGTTTAATGGGGCAGATTTAGGCACAGGATGCATGAAAAAGCGTTAAATGTGTCTCTGTGAAACCTCTAGTCGACTATAAAGAAGTGGTTTTTACTGATGATCTCCGAGTCGGACCAACGTGCAGGGCGGTGCCTGTAAAGATCCACCGACAGCTGCAGGTTTTTCATGCTAGAGCAGGTGAACAAGGACAAACGCGGCTCATGTATAAGCCCAGCTCAGCTACTGTCAGAGCCATTTATCAGCCGGGGGCTAAAGAAGCTAACGCAGCTAGAAGCCTCAAAGACACACTTTATATGTTGGTAAGTTCACGTATAACAACTGGCTTCAAGGTTATTGTGGACGTGTCTAACGTCCATGAACAGCAACAAAAAAGTCTCTCTGTAGTTGCTATTTATATCTGTGTTCTTTATTTGGCACAGAAAACTTTAATTCTGCCTGAATAACAACTTTAGCCAACCAGACATGACACCATAATATGCCCCTTTTCTCTCTCAGGAAATAAGGGAGAGATAAGAGGAAAAAATGAAAAAAAAGACAGAGAGCAGACAGTTTGAATACCTGTTTGAGAGAAGAGCTATCGTGCCATAACCCAGAATGTGCTGCACCAAAGGCAGTTTAGTGGCGGAGTAGCTGACGGCGGTTGTACTGAGCAGCTCCCAGTTAATCTGGAGTTGATCTTCCCACTTTGGTCTTTTTGACGATTGACACAGACTCCTTCAGGATGTGTTATAAAAGAGACCTAGAGAGAAGACGAGCCACTTCTTTAGTGAAGGATTCAAATGTTTCAAAGCTGCCCTGTACTTTACAGATCGATACGTGTTGTCACCACCAAAGCAATGCAACGAAAACTGTATTTTATCAGTAGCCCATTCAATTAAAGATATCAGCAACATGCTGATACTGATGCACCATGATACGTGACGGAAAATCACTGAAGCTGTTTAGCAGTGAGAGCATATCTTTTATTTTCTTTATCATTTCTCATAGAAAGTCTGTTTACTGGTGGAGAGCTCAGGTATTTAATCCCCGAAGTGTCCTGCTGGTAAAATATCGAAAGTGGCACGGGGATATTGGGACTCAGCAGCGACTGAGGCAGCTGTTTGACTGAGGTAACAAGCTTTTCATGTGCTCAGGTGGGAGGGCAGCAGGATCCAATCACTGCAAGACCACAGCTTTTGTCCTCATAGAAAATGGAAGATATGGGGGGGGGAAGAAAAGGAAGAAATGATGGCAGAGAAAATGAGAAAAAGGGAGGCAAGGTGAAAGGGAGGATAGACATAAGAGAGGAGAGTGCTGTTTTGGTCTGATTGAAAAAGAAAGAGGGAAAGGGCAGAGGAGATTAGCACCAGAAGAGAGACAAAAACAAGACATAAACAGTCCAGACAGGCCAGTTGCAGAAAATCATTTTCCAAGGAGGATAATGGTAATGGAAGAAAGAGAAGATCATAAAGAGGAGGAGTGGCCACGAGAGAAAGTGAGTAAAAAGTAGTCGAAAGACGAGAATGAACGAGGCATTTCTAGAGGTAAGGAAAGGGAGGCAGAGCAAAGTCGAGCAAATGAAAATAAATAGATGAGGAGAGCAGCAAGAGTGTGGCATAAATACAGATGATGCAAGCGGGAGGAAAAGAAAAAATAACGGGGTAGGCAAAACGCAATAGAGGGGAAAGAAGTGATAAATGAGAAGCACGAAGGAAGAGGTGGAGAATCATCAAGTGTGAAATAGAAAGCAGGGTGAGACAGATTCATGGTTACATGAGAAAGAAAGAAAGAAAGAAAGAAAGAAAGAAAGAAAGAAAGAAAGAAAGAAAGAGAAAAAAGGAAGGGAGGTCAGAAAGAAAGAGAGGGAAAAGAAGTAGTTTTGGGGCCTAAACCGAACCAAACATTTCATAACGTTGATTATGTGTTTACTGCAGACTGATACTGTGTCACCATCTTAAAAAAGTAGTTACTGGATGTAACTCCAGTTCTATGAGTGTATGCACCTGTTGCTGGTACTATCAAACCTTCATAACACTATCACTACCGAGTGTTAACTCTGTTTGAAGACGTCTTTAAATGGAGTTTAGCCATCGGGGATGTAACAGCAGTTGGTCAAAACAGCAACCAGACAGTAGTTTCGGAGGATGTCGCCACAAACCAAATTCAATCTAAATGTTCCACTTACACTATATTGCAGCGAGACTAGAGAGATAGGTGTGCTTGGTGGGGATGTATGTGGACTTCCATGCAGGAGACAACAGTTTGTATCTTGTCAAAGACCTGCAGTTGGCATTTGCTTTGGTTAAACTTAGCATTCAGTCGTTCCCAAACCTAACGCGAGTGTTTTAGTTGCCTAAACTTCACCAAACCCAAATTACCATTTGTGTTTCCCTTACCTTAACCACACTGCGCCATGAACAACAGCTGTGCCTGATCACACTACACAATCTACGGTACGATTCATCTTCACGTTATTTTTTTTTCTTTCTGTCACTACTCCGTCACATATCTGACAGCGTAGTCATTGGTAGCACTTTTTATAATCTGACTGTTTTACGAACAGCGCTTGTCTGTGGTGTTTTGACTCTGAGTGGGAAGCCAGTGAGGGATGATGTCGCTTAATTGTGTGTGTGCTTCCTACTGGTTGGCTGGTGCACAGTTGACAAATTGATAAAAATATATATAAATAAAAGATAAATCGACTGGAGAACGTGGTGGAGAACCCTTCGAGTCCCTAATGTTAGGGGAGCTATAAGTTAAATAATTATTTTCAAAGCAATGAAGCATTATCACTATTTGCTTCTTCTAACATGATGATTTGAACTTTTTTTGACATTTAACGTTGAATTAATGAAGGTTAATCCGGGAAGATTACGGATACTGTTTCATTGCACGGTTTTAAAAAATACGACAACACCGGTTTATGGAGAAACAGAGGGAAGTAAAAGTCATCCATTGACATTTCAGAAATGTGAGATAGCCATTGAGTGATTGCTGCTAACAGCTATCTCGTGATGGCGGCTTGACCTTTCTGCATGTGGCGTCCGTCGCTTGCAGAGGAGCTTTAATGGAGCAGCAATAACTCTCGTCTCTGAGATTTCCATCAGCTCCTCGGAGAGATGAGAGCGGAGGGTTTTAATGCCCTTTATCAAAATACTGAGAAGTGCATGGAATCAGTGTGCACACGTCAACATATCTCAATGAATGTTTGTGTGTCTTTATATGGGAATGTGTGTGCATTAAGGAAGCAAGCGATGTCGGTAAACCATGAAAAAATTGCCATTTATGAGAAGACAGCATCCAGAGAATTGGATCAAGTGCTTAATTTTTCCATTTCCTGTGAAAATGATCCTCTCGGGGAACATGTGCAGGTATGTGCATCCGTGGAAATGCGTTGGCAAATATTTAACAAGTGGAAGATGATTAAATTTAAATGTGTTTGTAAATGTTAATGTGTCTGCAGAGGTACATCCAGATAACATAACGAAGCAACAGTGAGGACTAAATATTGATTGCTTCTGTGTCGTCACGTTGTTTATCATCATATTCAACATTTTATAGAAATGTGTCGTTCTGCGACACAGTCTTACAAAAGTTAGCAGGTGAATTACGTATGTGAGGGTGAAATGGTTTGCCTGACAACAGTGTATCGATGTCATGCAGCCTCCGGCGTTTCTTCCATTTCCATTTTTTTCTCACACCTTCTGATTGCCGTTGCCAGTTGTACCGTGTGCTTTATTACGTTTTTGTGGTTTCCATTGTTCTTGTGCTCCTCACCAGCCTGATTTTCCCTCCTCGCCTTCATTAGCTCTCCCCTCTTCAGTGTCTTCCCAGCCTATCAGCACCTTTTCCCTGTTCCTAGTGTTTTTTCCAATCATTACCCTCACCTGTGTTTCTCCGCCTCTCTCCACCTGCACCTCTTCCCCTCGTTAATTCAGTTTGTATTTAGGTTCAGTCTTTTGTTCAGTCATCGTTGGGTTTTTCAGCCTTTCTTTGTGTTTCCCCTGATGTTTCTGTGTTTGCATGTTCCTTGTGTTGCCCTGACCAAGAATAAAACTTCCATTGCACTTGGTTCCACCTTTTCTGCTTCGAAAGGACAGCTATGTAAAATAAGAATAAAAAGTTCCTGTCCTAATTGGTTCACACATTTTTTATTATCTAAAAAGTTAAACGCCCCTTCTAGTAGACAACGTGTTGTCCTGAGAGACATAAGCCAGGATTGTTGGAGGTAAATCTTCACCTCGACCTGAGCGCCCAACCTCCACAGACATGTAAATGATCCTTGT
The DNA here is from genome assembly GCF_965226575.1 of Pagrus pagrus. NCBI lineage: Eukaryota > Metazoa > Chordata > Actinopteri > Spariformes > Sparidae > Pagrus > Pagrus pagrus. Next base: position 3,237,181 of record NC_140195.1, read on the forward strand.
AAAGTCCTGCTGGAGCTCTCACTTCTTCAGACACTTTGACCAGAAAGCCCCTTCTCTGCAACTGACCCCCACGCTCATGAATGACATGTACTCTTCCTTTTTGTCATGTTATTAATTTTCAAAAGGGAGACTGGAGCCAGAGAAGTTATGAAATGATTTTTGCAGAGGCAGAAGATGTCAAAGTGGACAGCAGAGTGTATATTACAAACACTAAACTTCAATGAAATGTGACATTTTCTTACTGTTCTATGTTGTACGATGGCACAAAGACACACTAACCTACACGTATATGTTGACATGTGTCCACAGACGCTCCCGTATGGAGCTGTTTAGAAGCTGCAGTCTTTGAGGTCTTAATGTTGCGCCGTATATCAGCGAACAGACGAGCTGTCGGCCTGTCTCCGAGCAGAATAAAATGAAATTCTAGATAATAAATCAAAGCGTCTCGCTGCGAGAAATGTCAGGACTGTCTGAAAAACAGAGGGGAAGAAATGAAGAGGGAGCGGTTTCCTCCATATGAAGACAGGTTAGAAGAGCAATCTTATGAGGCTTTTTCATACACGTGCTAACTCAGTTTGGCTCGGCACATCAGCCCAGTGCGGCAAGGACTTACATTACAACAGGGCTACCTACTTGAAGGTCTTAAACTAAGGACACGCTTGTCTTGAGTCGTGGCTGTAAATAGTCTTTTTGTTGAATTTTGTTATGTACTTATTGAAAAGCTTTTATTATGAAGCAGCACGATCAGGGAATGTTGTCAACAGCAGTAACTTGTGTCCCGAAACAGCTGACAGCCGAGGCGCCTGGATAAAATGTTTCTACAAACCACAGATACATCCGAGGTTGACATTTGTACCCAATGTGGCATATCACGTTCACATTATATGCTTATTAGCCAACTTTCACTTCAGGAGGAGGAGTGGATGCTGGTGGCGTCATTACAACCAACAAGGCTGCAATTTGACTCACACCACTGGACATTTTTAAGGACACCCGCGGACATTTGCAGTCGTTTTTGTGGTGATAACATAAAGAAACGATTGGGTTGCGAACATGTCGAGTCTGGTGACCGTCCATTTTGGGCGGGGGTGTAGCACAACTTGCCGCACTCACAGTGGTGATGGGAATGTGAATCAGCGCAGCATGGTTTGAGTGCCATTGGAAAAGCCCCATTAGGCGCTGCTGGTCCCGTTGCCCTCTGACCCTCCATGAGGAGGGTTCGACACCATTGTTAGATCTGATGCTGTTGTTTTCCATTAGGCTCTGTATCTGCCTGGTGCTTCATTTCTACCACTATCTCCCTCCAGAAACGGAGAGCCATTTACAGGTTTTTTTTATAAAGCATGTAAACTTCACAGCCCCATCAGGCAGGTTATTACTATTCCTGTCCTTTCACAAAGACTTTTACTGTGTTTTTGATCAATGGTTGGAGCACGGCAGTAATGGAGCCGCTGCTACAGCTCCCATTTTTACAGGGGAAGCCCACGCACTATAAATCATGTGCACTCCTGGCCCCTGCGAGATTCAGCAGATAAAAGCACCCACCAAATGGAATAATAGATCAACTTTTTCTTTCAACAGTTCCTATTCCTATTTGTTTGATCTGGCTTTATCGCCACTATTTATGCAGTGTACTCTGCAGTGTGTGTGTGTGTGTGTGTGTCGGGGCGCCCTATCTCATCTCCCCGGTGCAAAGACAGTTTAAGGATTTAATTCAAAACAAAAACACAGCATTTACGTTTCTTTTATAGCGAGAACTGCAACATCATAAGCATGCAAAGTTACTTGTAACTTTGGTTGAAATTATATAATGTAGAAGATAGAGGTTCATAGTAAAAAGCAACATCTGTAAAGCTTTTAACCTCAAGTGGTGTCCTATTTCTTAAAACTGGCAAAATCAGGCAATTATTAATTTGAAGTGGTGCTCTCAAGGGAGTAAATTTCCCTAATTCATTAAAAATACACTTGTTCGCGCAGGATAATTACTATAATCAGAGTGCAGACCTCCTCCACCATCCTGCTTCACTTTAAAGCCTCACTGCTATCACTTAAAATTTAAGTCAGACTGATTTCTTGGCCTTACAAACAGCCTCGGGATTTAAAATAAAATGTAGTCTTTAATCTCCACTCACTTTAGAGTCATGATTAAAACATATACTCATCTAATGGCAGAAAGCCCAGAGCCAGCTCACCTCAAAACTATAATCAATCGTTGTTTGGAGCATTTGTAGCATCTCTGACAAATGGATCGTCAAAAAATAAGTATGCAATGGAGAGTTTCCTTCTTCTCTTTCCTAGTTGTGCTGTGCCAGGCTCACAGCGTGCTGTCGCTTCACCAGGCTGACTAAGCAAGAAAGTATTAAACTGCTGCTGTAGGCAGTACAACACCTCTTAAGTTTAAAATGGCAGGTTTTCGAGGAAGTGCCAAAATAGCTGTGTGTTTGATTCAGTGTTTTTACCACGGTTTCAAAGCCTTAAATTAGGCAAATCACTCTATTGCAAATGGGAATGGAACTTTTGATCTTGTTGTTGTTGTTGTTGTTTGTAGCCGTGTTAATGTACGCCGTTAAAAATGGAAATGTCTGTTTGTTGGTCGGTCGATCCATCTGTCCACTACTTTGGTCCAGATGAGACTATCTCAACTATTAGAGAATGAAACCTACAGACTGTGATTTCTGATTTAACCACTAGTGTAACCAACAGGTGTACATTTTTGGCCTGTAGTCAGTGAGTTGAAAACAGTGCACAGACAATATATTTAATATTTAATGTTAATCCCTAAGTGTCCATAGTGGCCAGAGGATGAAGCCTCATGACTTTAGTGATCGCCTGACGTTTCCTTTAGCGCAACCAGCAAGACAAATCTTTCATTTTTCCAGTCAAATATGTCAACATGTACTGAATGTATTGGCACAAAATTTGGTACAACCATTCATGGTTCCAGGAGGATGAATCTTAATGACTTTGATGGTCCTCTGACTTTTCCTCTAGCCACACCACGAGGTTTACATATGTGGTTTTCAGTGTAATGTCTGGACAAAATTTGGATGGATTGCCATCCAATGAGCCCCCCTCCAGCATTCACTTGGTGATTCCTTAACCTTTCCTCTTGCCCCATGGTTTGTATAATACTGCAGTGTACAGGGTACATGTATTTTTAGGGCTAATCATTTCCCAGAAATCTCCTGAGCTAATCAGTAAGTGCACCCCTTGGATCTGCAGCAAATCTCCTTTTATTGGCTGGGGAAGAAAGGCGGCTCACTGCTGTTTAGGAGTCAGTTTTCATATTCTATCTTCAATTTGTGATTAATTGCTTTCTGCCTGTGAAGAGGATTTTTTTTTCCTCCAGTGTCCAAACCCCAGTGCCTGAGTTTAATTTCAACAAACAATGGGAATTTATTCAGTCTGATCAGGAGGACTGGGATTCTGTTGTCTGTTGTGATTGGGGCTGAAAACGCAGGTGTGTTTTTGTATAAATATTATAAAATCTATTCTGCTGTCATCATTCATTGCAACTGTTCCTCCTGTTCATAACTCAGTGTGACATTCAGTAGGTAGAGACTCATTTTAGTTTTTCAGCTCATTTCTCTCTCTTCTCTCTTCGATCATTTTGAAGGTTTTAATCTGAATGTATCTCCCATGCACATCTTTTGCTGTTACATGTTCTCATTCATTATTAAAGAACATTATTTTACCTTTTTTAATGCAAAATCTGACAAGCCCGCCTGCTTCTTCTGAAAATCTGCAGTCATCCTTCATTTTTTCTTCCTGCCTCTTCTTATCTCCCTATAGGTTCAGACACATTTATCTTCCTGTCTTCTTCCTCCCACCCCGTCCTCATCCTCCTTTAGCTGCAGACTGTATTATGATTAAACTGATTAAACCAACCCTCCTGTGAAAACTGACTCCTCTGTCTTTTTCATTTATCCTTTAAGACTACGTCTCCTTTGTACCTTTAGCACCATGTCCTACGATAAATGCAGATTTCTGTCTTCTATTATAATTATTATTAACACTGCCTAATCTATGTTAGTAATTAGCATTTTTAATAAACATTTCATATTCAGATCATTCACTTTGTCCCCTGTAATATACAAAGAAGGTTTTATCCCGACAATTCCACAATATGTAAATAAAGGTTTATTTTTGGATATAATCTTCAGTTACATCGGGAAACTGACATCAGTTTCCTCTTTCCTCTTTATGCATCCAGACTTGTTAACTAACTAAGCACAAAGACTGTGGATGAAGGAGAAACTGAGAAACGGACCGACCGGCAGTTTCTTCCTGCTTCCAGTCTCCATGCTAAACACACCCTGACCCAACTTATTCAGTCTGTTTTTTTTATGTTCAGTACTAAACTTTTTCTTTCCTCTATCTTCCTCTCTTCCTCATCTTCAATGCATCTAGGCTTTGAGTGCATCGTGGTCTTACCTGAACCAAGGAGCCACTGGGACCCAGTCTTTGGCACCTGCATCTTCCTCTTCTCCTTCCTCATCCCTGTGGCTATCATCAGCATCTGCTACAGCTTGATGGTCAAGCGCCTGCGCAGCGTTCGCATCCTGTCCGGTTCCAAGGAAAAGGACCGCAATCTGCGGCGCATCACCAGGATGGTCCTGGTGGTAGTGGCAGCGTTTGTCGTGTGTTGGACCCCCATCCAGATCATGGTCCTGGCTCAGTCGCTGGGCTTCAACCTGAGCAGCTTGTTCACGCTGGTCCTGATGCACTTCTGCATCGCGCTGGGCTACGTGAACAGCAGCTTGAATCCTGTGCTCTACGCCTTCCTGGATGAGAACTTCAAGCGTTGCTTCCGCGAGTTCTGCCACCCATCGCCATTCCGCCTTGACACACAGCAGTCTGGTAGGATGAGGAGCATCGCCAGGGAGGTGGCTGCGGCCTACAGCTGCAAAGGCGGTGATGGTGGGGGTCCAGGGGGAGGGACTCCTAATCCAGCATGACTAGGCGTGGAACTACCTTTGGTGGGGGTAGACCCCCAACAGAGGAGAGAGCAACAGGGAACAGGGAACTCCAATACAGAATTGACTCAGATTACAGCTCTCTAGCGGCACGAGCCCCCCCGCCCCCCAACGAGAAGACTGGCCTGGGGTGGGGGGGAGGGAGATGAGGAGGATGGGGTCGAAAGGAAAAGAATTTAGGAAGAAGGATGGCGATGACAAACATAGGACCCAAGATGGATGGAGGGAAATGGGATGCACTGAAAGCCAGGGTGGGAAGGGTGGTGGACACCTGGGTAGGAGATGGTGCCAGACATGGGAAAAGCTCAAACCATTGTAATTCCTGGGTTTTGTAATGATTATGGCCCCAACTCCACTGAGGCAGTTAGACGTAGAGCTACAGATGTTGGGAAACCTCAGTAAGACTTGCTGACAGATCCATCAATCTTGAGGTGGATGTACAACAGACGCCAGAGTCTTTACTTGAGTGCGAGGGACAGGGGTTGGGGCCAGACATTTGGAGAGGGCATATAAACAGCACAGGATTGATAGACGGAGCTGTAGATACCAAAATCTCCTAAACCACCATTTGGTGATTGTAGGAAGAACAACAATGGAAGCATGGATTGTCTGAACCTCAGACTGAAGACTTGCCAAGGAGTAAAGCTTTCTGGAAGTGTGTAATGGAGAACACTTCCACTACAAAATATTGTATCTTTATCTGTTGATGTTTCAGACTGAGAAACTAATTGGGACGTGGTGGACCAAACACCCTGTGTCCCGCACTGATCTCAGTAGGAGGTCTTCATTGTGATGGTTTCTCTGAAAATGGGCCTACAGAATGATGATATGCTGCTGAGCCCTTATCAGGACTTAAATGGGCACACACAAAGTGTAATGTGATATTTGGGACAATAGATGTTGGATGTACAGTAATATCTACAAACCATAGCTGGTATAAGGAAAAGAACAACAATCTACTCTCGATCAATATTTCTTAAACTTTGTCTATGGACCCAGAATGGGCCACATGAATGTTATTTCTCAACATGTCCAGAAACAACATAAGTCTGAGAAATCCTGTCCTAAAACAAGTTTCTTAGAGTTTTTGTGATTTTTGAAGACTTTCTATGATCACCTGTGGGGTGTTGGACAATTAGAGTTTGGGGTGGGGGAGGAGGGGTGGGTGCATTAGCCTGAATCAAAGGGTGGGTGGATCCAAAAAAAAAGTTGCAGCAAAGACTTTAAAATATTGCCATAAATATAATCTTTTAACAGACCTGGGCAAAAACAATGCTTTCATAAAAGCTGTTTCACATATTTGTTTCATGCACTGAGGAAATTACGACGCCTGACAAGACATGTGAAGAAAGTGATGAGCGGTGTTGAATTTCATCTTCTTAATTGGAAGAAATTATGAAAAACAATTTTCATATTTTGAGAAAAAATGCCAGATGGTATTTACAACATCTGTGATTGTAACATTGGACTAGATATCTCTTGAGGCACTTTATAAAAATGATATAAGAAAACACTCATTAGCCAAAATATGATAGCAGATTCACCCAGCCTGCCTTGTCGCTTGCCAACAGCTATTCGAAAACAGAAAATATAAAAAGACGAATGCTTGCTAGTAATGATATGAATGAGGCTGCCAATCATTTGGATGTCATGAATACCTATTCTGCTCACTGATTTGAGCTCCAATGAATCTGAGTTTTGATTCTTTGCATATTGTTTGAGTACAAACAGAAACTAAAGTGTATTTAAATAGGAGACTTAAGACTACTTTTTCCTATTTTGTGATCAAGTTCAACATCAGCTGATTCTGGGGCATTACAATCAAGATTGGGGCCATCAGAAACAGCTAGAGAAACATACTTTCATCCTCTTGTGAAATTACTTCCCTGCAGTGATTCTATTTTTTATCACCACTGCAAACTGCAGAGCTTCGTCACACTTTTTAAGCACCACCTCTACACTTCATAAACAATATACACGAGCAGTGGTGCATTCATAAGTGTGATCTAGATTGAAGTGTGCCAACATGAATACGTTTCAGGGAAGTAAAACAGTAGGGCTCATTTTTGGTTGTGCTGAGTTGAATTTATGATTAGTGTGTGGACTTGCAGGCAAAGAAGAAGCTCAATATTCATATCACTACATCCACATATTTTGACTGACTGTGTAAAAAACAGTTTTATTATAATGATAGGAATACATTAGGAGGAAGGATAACATCATCGGCATACATACAGCTCTTAGTTGAATGTCCTGAAACACTTGCCAGATTATTTAGGCCTTTTGGATACAAGCAAAGTCAACATAACAAGACGTAATATCACAGATGTTTCTGGATGCGTTGTTTTTTTCCCAGGTCTGTGCTGCTGTCAGGTTTGGGGAATCAGAGGTTAAACTGACCAGGTTCGGGGTCAGTGATGGTTTTGAGACTGTTGGTGGTGACCTCTGGGTTTGAGATATTTACACTGGGTGGGGTCGGGTTAGGGTGTTACCAGTGAGTCATTTGGACTCCCAGCACCACAGTGGCAAAGCAGGAGGACGGGGTCACAGTGTTCTGACCCCACTCCAAGGGACAAAGGGGCTCTCTCTCTTCTTAGTGTCTTTAAAGTGGAAATTAACCCTGAAACAGAAACCACATCAGGTGTTCTTATTTTAAAAGATGGTTTTGGAAATGAATGCCCACTGCATGAGACAAGATACAGCATTTAACTTTTTTGACATCTTTGCGGCACTTTTTTGGCACTTTAACTGACAAAAGAGACAAATATCAAAAATTTGAACCAAAATGGTGAAATGATTTATTTCTATTTTTAATTCCAAATTTGTTGAAAGTTACACCAGGTCTTTCATAAGTGTTCTGGGGAAAAAGCGTCATGTCAGGAAAAACAATAGACAGAATATTTTCTAAAAACCTACTTACACATTTTTGTCTGGCACTTTTGTATAGAAATAAAAGATATTGAACAACAGGTAGTTTTACAAGCAGACAAGTATCATTTTCTTTGTGGTTACAACGAAGCCCTTGAAGCAGGATTAGTCATTAAATATCGTAAGGAATTTTTTGATTCATAGCTTCACATTTACAATTCAGTTTTTGTCATCAGTGCAAAAAGAAAATCAGCTTTCTAACTTTAAGTAAATGGCTGACTGTAATGTTTTATGTGTTTGCTGTGAGAAATGTGAAAACATTTGTGAAGCTACTAACTTTGACATTGTAGATTTTCCCCACAAGCCAGTTAACAGTTAAACTGCCGAGGCTTTAGGAATCAACATGTGGATTCTGTTTTAGGGTTGGTGTCCCCTTTAATTTTATATTTGTGTCTCTTCATAGAATTTGTATTCTTTTGATTGGGTAAGATGTCTTGAATTGAAATTAAACCATATGTAATTTTCTTTTTTTCACATTTTTTTTATTAATGAGTTTCAGAATAGAAAGTTGACAGCATCTGCTGTCACAAAGGGTTGTGGTTGATGTATGTGTTTTCGTTTTCCGGTGAAGTTACGTCTTTACAAACCAGTTTGTTTGCTGCAGCGACTCTTGGCAGCGCGTATAAATGTGTCCATATTCTTTTGTTTGAGAGGAACAATTCTATGAACTTACATTGCCTTAAATATCAAGTGAAGTCTGTTACTGAAGCTCGCTCTCTGGCTGGATTAAAATGTGTTCTAGTTTTACTGGTGCTTCGCTGTTAGTTTATACTCGTCCAGATCTGTATTCATAAAGCCTCTGAGGACAGGAGTCATCAGCACACCAGAGAAACGATTCAAGTTTTAGTTTGCATCCCTTAAAAAAAGCCGTCTTGAGCCTTACATTAGGGGTTTATCTATGGCAAGCACTAAATCCATTTTATGTGTGGCATTTTATGAAAGTGGAAATGTCATTTCCTCCCTTAAACATTGGACGATATAAATATGACATTAATCACCATGATTCTTACTTTTGTGGTGTAAACCTGCTTGGTGTGGATTATACCATGGCCACAGAAAACCCTCCTTTCTGATTGGTTGGCAGGTGTCAGCTGAAACTACACATGTGGACACATAGAGGAATATTGTGGTGACCACTTGTAACACAAGGACCATCTTCTGACTGCTGACAACAAATACCTTTAGGACGCTAATATAGGTCAGGTGTCTGGGGAAACACTGGCTCCAGCTTTGAATGTCACAGATGCTACAGATGTTGTGTCCTACCATCGATTACCTGTGACTGGTTCTTAAGTACATCATGTATCAAGTATTCACTTTACCTGTCATGGTCCTGGAGATCACAACACACAACAGTTTGCTTGAATATCAGAGCAGGTAGCTGCACAGTAGTCGATTGACAATATTCTTACTCATATCACCAAACACGTTGTGAGATTTAATCTAAAATGTCCATCTGAATCAGTTTTTGCAAAAATAAAAAAAGGCCATAGAGTGGGATACAACCATTCAAACCATTCAAAATTAGGTTTTCTCATACTGTCCAGTGCTACTGCACCCCTCTGTCTGAAATGCTCTGTTTGAGCTACTGTCTCTTTAAGGTCCCGCCTAACCAGTCTGCTCTGATTGGTCAGCTCACACATGCCTGACCCAGCACTGCTGATAACACCAGAGCTGGTGTGCTGAATCTTATGTGCCAAACTAGCCGCAAGGCAGTAATTAAACAAGTGTGTGACATGGTTACGTAGTGTGATGTCACAAAGTCGCGGAATTAAAGGCGGACTACTCGCGATGCATTTCAGAAGCAGTGTTTTCTGTGGGAGAAAGGAGCTTCAGTTGGTGTGGACTTCACATGCACAAGAAACTACAGATACAGGAAACGGAAAAAACGAATAGCTCTCCTTTATACACAGCTCCTGTTTACCATTACTTACGTATATTGATATACAGCAGAGCATCATCAGTAAAGTGTAGTAGTTTCAGCAAATCCACAAATTTTACTTCAGGTCACCGTTGACTGCAACTGCAAAGCAGGAGTGAATTCAGTTGCTGAGAATGTAACAGTTGGTTTTGGAGGGTGAGTGCGTATAAAGTATCAAGAAGTAAAACTTTATGTTATCAAGGTTTTTCAATAGTAAGTCTGGCTTTGTGAGGCTTGTCTAGCAGGTATAATGCCATCAGTTCTTGAGAAGTTTAAATATTTGAGTTCAAAATGACCTCTACATTTTTTGCCATAACTCTGGTATCCTTGATGATCAATTCTGCTTTTCTGTTCTGGGGTCGCTTTATGAATACCGGTCGTCTTTTGTACAACCTAGCAGACTTTGTGTAGGAAAAATGGCCAGAGCGTCAAGGACACTGGCTTCGTCATGACTCGCCTTTTATGAAGATGTGCTAAAAACGCAGCTGTGAGGCTCTTTGTGCTTAACTGTCACTGTTAAATTGAAGAGGCAACGACATTTTGTATTACTGTTTGGTGTTTTTGTAGCACAGAACTACATAAAAAGGACTCCCAAGAGGGCGAACAACGCAGATCGAGCATAATTATACTGTCTGTTAGCTCTGTATAAGCATTCTGTTTGAATATTACACTTATGTAAAAGTATAAAAACATGGTTCTGATCATCACTTCACGTCTGACCTCTTCCTCTCGTCATTCTCGGTGTACAAACAAAAACTATTTCTCGCCAACCGTAACGGTACGTATTGTTGCCTCCGTGCATCCGAACGCAGGGAGATTCCTTTCATTCGTTTACATTTTACAGACCACATGAATGTCAAATAAGAAAAAAACCTGTTGAAAATCCAAATCGAGGAAGAAAAAAACAAAACAATGTTGATGTTGTTGTTATTACTATTATTGCTATCAAAAGAGAAAAACAGTGTCGCATTAGTGTTTTATTTGCCGTGCGGGAGACTGTCTGGTATGTATCTATGTATTACTCGTGGACTGCATTTTGCTCACTGCCTGAGTCATCGACAAACAGTTCTCATAAACTGGCTCATAAATTAAAGAAATCTCTCTCAACAAGAGTTTTTGCTGTCACGTCCCCATTTTATTATCCCTCATATCACCTTTTCTCATCCACAAACCGACCCACACAGTACGGCTGTGATCACAAAATATCCTTTAAACCATTTTTTAAAAAAGTTCTCACTTCCCATTTCATTTTCACAAACTGAATTGATTTGATTATGGGCTGTGATTGGCTGCTGTCGGCTGACGGAGCTGTTTGTGTCACATGACTCTGGCTGTAGCTACATAAACGTACTTGTTGCTGTTCTGCAGACGGCAGACTGAACCATGCTAGCTGGCTTGTTGTCAATGCATAGAGACTTTTTTGCTGAAGCTTGAATTTTAAAATTGTATATTTTTCTCTGCATATGAAATGAATAAATAAACGATGGCCATGTACGACTCGTTGTTGTGTTGTTTCGGCTGTTTATCAGGTGGATCCTACGTGGGTTGAATTAGATCAGTCAGGGTTCACAATGAACACATTAAATTTACAGATTATGACATTAAATAAATCCTGAAATATTCCTCCTTTGTCTTTAACAAAAACATTGACCGTTATTAGTTACATATAGTTTTTCTCATAGAACTGAAGGAATGAAAACACCTTTTCAGGCTACGACACTTGAGGTGAGAGATGTTAAAACTAAGTCCAATAGTGAGTGGCAGAATGTAAGGAAGTCACTTTACTCAAGATCTGTTCTTAAGTACAAATTTGAAGTACTTCTTTCCATTTTGTACATCTTTATACCCCCTATTTTACATCTCAGAAGCGGATATTGTACTTTTTTACCTCACTACATTATCGAACAGCTTTAGTTCCTCTCCAGTTATATTCATGTATCTCCAAATGATGAGTGATTGTGTGTTTGTGGTAAACTGAAGGATGAAGCTAAATAAAGTCTTTAAAAACCCTCTTGGGTTAGCTGGAAAATGCCTCATCGCGAAGCTGAAAACAGCCGTTTTTTTCTGACTCCATGAAAAGTTGACTTTTTAGAGGTACGTGGTGGAGTGCAGGACTTCACATTGTGGTCTTAACTCAATGATTCATTACACCACGAGTCTCGAGATTAAACAAATCAAAGTCTGCACTCGGTCTTTGTAAGAAACTTTCACCATTTTATTGTTGAGTTATTCTATCTATTATACTGTAAGTTTCTTCACTCAACATAACCTTGTAGAAAAGTGTGTCAGAGTGTTCTCCTTGTGTTCTTCGTCTATTGTGTTTTATTAATTGTTGAGACAGTCAGCTTTCAACATGTATCAAAGCGGACTGACAACTACAAAGGCTGGCAGCTAACAGGAGGAGGAGGAGGAGGCGGATCCAGATCAATCAAACCTGCTCACAGTTACAGACAGTTACAGACTGCCATCACGGAAACTCATCAGATGTCAATCTCAGTCACAAAAAGATGTCCCTTTATTTTAAAATGAGTCATCGTCTTTCTACAATACTGTCAGGATGTTTTTGAATAGTTTGCAGCTGGAAACTTTTCTTTACCGGCGCACACACACACACACACAGATCCATGGCAGCATTGTGTTTAACAACTATTGTGTCCTCTGAAATAATGTTGATGCATTATTAAAACATGGATTTACAGTCAACAACTAAACTTTATCTCTATTCAGAATATGTGTCAGTACAAACAAGAGAGTTTATGTCAACATTTAAATTATCTGACGATATCATGTTGCAAACGTGCAGCGGAGTATTTAAACTTGCTCATAGCGACAGATGTTTTCACTACAATGGTTGTTTCATCCTGAAATATTCTTAAAAGTGCACTCGAGGCAGAAACCTGCTGATAAAGCATAGTATAAAAAACTATTGTAAATCAAAGCTGTAACGGTGCTTGTACCACGTATTCCCAACTCTGGGCAGGCAGATTTACTGCACACACACCTAAATATAGCTGCGTATCAGTGCACATCTTGCAGAGCAATACTGCAGGCAATCATCTTCCAGTCGTCCATGTCATCTGTGGAGTTTTACTACGCAGTGGAGTCCTTTCATCCCTGACTTTAGTCTTTAAGGAGCTGCCTCCTTCCAGGCAACAAAAGTAACCCCATTAAATGGCACCAAGCCTGAAGAAAATTGCTTTGTAAAGGACAAACTCATGAAGTGTCCCTGCACTTACTGTCATCCAATGATCCACGAGCTTCATCGGGGAGGTGATGGAGGGAGAAGCATCGTGATGAGACGGACACAATGTAAGATAATGTTTCAGTGGAACAGGGAATGTGTTTTGATTGTTCACTTAAGTTAAACTAAATCCTCCGTAACAAGTTGGAGGCCACAGTACCCACCTCCAGACGGCTCTACAGCACTGCTGTGAGTTATTCTGCGTAGAACAATGAACATGTTTCCCTGGTGGACAATGTGGAGAAAAATAATCAACTGAGAGTTTTTTCATAAGGAACGGTTTGACCTTTTCAAATAGTTTTTCAGTTCCTGCTAATGGGTTTCGAAGTAATTGTGAAAGGAAAAAAAGGTTAAAGCAATTTCCCCCAATGTTGCCCTTTCAGCCCTGAAGGTCAGCTGTTTCCAACCTTTAGTAGTTGAGCAATGTGCTACTGTAAACAGCTGCTTCCTCTGTGATTAGTGTCTCCTGTAGACCGGCTGTTTTAAAAATGGCATCGACAGTCAATCTCTTTGTCGATCAATGAAACAAGACATTTCAACAACCACTCACCAGATACAATGTTTTATTGTGGGTATTCATAATGATGATCCTTGTCCTTTAAAATATCCTGATGACACTCGGTCAGATTTCCATGATGTTTGTGGATGCTTGTTTCCACAAATTTCCCAACTGTACCTTAAAAACATCAAACCGAGTGCTCCCGTGCTCTCAGACGATGAAACCCTTTTGATTTGAATATTTAATGAGCTTTCCTCTGACACCAGCACGACTATAAAATATTATCTCTACACACAAATCATCTCATAAACTAGTAAGCGTGCAGGCTTGAAATTGAATTGGTACGTTAATGCCTCCCGGCGGTTACCTTGTGAGCCATCTGAATCTGCAAAATGACCCTGAAGACTTTTTTTGTTATTCTCTCAGCTGGTTTCTGCAAGAATTTGTTTCACCAGCTGGCTCTGCTACTGTTGATCTGACTGGCTGAAGTGATAGACAGGTGGGTCGTCCAATCACCTCCCATTGTTTTGTTTTTGTGCCTGCCCTTTTCCAAACAGTTCGTACTGGCTCCTTTCCAGACGGATTTCTGAAACAAGCTGTCGTAACAAAAAGTATCATTACCTTTATACGTCATTAATTACCTTAATATATCATTACTTTGTATGATCTTGAAGTAAGCTGGTGTCCTTCATGTTTCATTTGTGTAAGACAGGTGTTAATCATCTATGATATTCATCCCTGGCTCTCTTTTTCTATGTTTTATCCCTGTGACTGTATCTGTACTTCTTTGTCAGCTGAAATCTATTGACTCTGTTATACTCATGTTGTATCTATACCTTCTGCTGATCCACCTTTTATTGACCTGACTCCTCCTCGATACATTTATCAAGAGCAACCTTTTACTTGCAAGGCTTCGAAATGCACCACGCATACAGTGTACTAGTTCAATATCCCGCTGCTTTAAAGGGCAGTCAGTGTAGTTGTAAGTTTTTATAGCAAACTTTACTCAAACACCAAGTCGTGCTGCTGTCAGGCCCTTTTTTCAGCAGTGGATTTGATGCTCCAGTGAGTATTTACAGTGGAGCAGCAGGGCAGTGTATTTGGGATTTACTTATAATAAACTACAGTGGCCTAAATAAATGTCACCCAGCGAAGCGATGCAGCCCATCGGCGTGTTTTTTAATAGTTTGGGACCACAATGGAGCTCTAAGGCAGAGTGAACACACTTCAGCTGCCTTTGGATACACAGATGATATTAAAAATGAGCCCGAGGTCGCCAAAGTCGCACATAACCTCGGACACCACTGAACCACTGTCCCTACATCACATGGTTGTTCAGGACATCCATCCCTGTTCACTTTACCCACAGCGGATGAAGTCCGTGTGACAGATGTCCCTCGTCCCCAACTCGCCAGAAAAAGCCCACTGTATTTAGAGAAGGGTTGGGGGAGGACAGGCCGAGTCTCTGGCTAGCAAAGCTCGTGTGTTAACCACAAATGCTGGAAAACAGACTCTGAGAACTTTCTGTGAACTCATGTGAAACATAAGTAAGAAGTATGTTCCTGGCGGACGTGCAGACAAGTGATATTTCAAAGCGAGACGAGGAAGGGGGTTTTGGGGAACGTGCTTGCAGAAAAGAAGTGTCCAAATTTGGTAATGTGTAGGTCTGTGAGGGGCTCTTTGCTTTTGTCTTTGCTCTACTTGAAGCTTAGATAGATTATAGATTCTTAGTATCTCACCCGAAGACATTTCACCAGGCGGCCGGGGGATCCTGGGATCAAACCACCCGACCCGATCTCCCTCCTGAGAGCAGCGGATCCACGAACGGCCATCGCTTGCTTGCTGTGTTTGATGGTTTGGACAGTGTGCTTTTATCTATTGTGCTATTGTGACTGTTTCTTTATATTGTACATTTATTTGGAATGCATTTACTCCTTTTGTTGTATTTTAAGCAGTTTTAGTGTCTTTACGAATGATTTTTGCTTCTGATACTGTAAGCTTGCTTTTCATCTCTCTCTCGTCATAGGTTTGTTTCTTGTGTCTTTTTCATGGGATTTGTCTTGGTCTGGATTTTGTTTTACTTTCCACTTCCTGTCTTTGTCTGTTTTCCCAAACTGTCTCTGTGTTTCATTCGTTCACTCGTGTATTTAAGTCTGTTTGTCCTTTATCCTACACTCTTGTGTTCCTGTGTCCTCCACGTCACCCGCTTTGTTCTCTGGAGCTTCGGGTTCGTTCCTAAGTTTTGTATTTCTCTTTCCTTGTACTTTCTTTTATCTGCCTTTTCATTTCTTGCAGGTTGGATTTTGAGCTTTGGACATCGGCTTATCGTCGAAGCTCACTTTTAGTTATTCGACCTGCCTGTCTGCGTTTGTGACAAGATTTATTGCCAGTAAGAAAAATATGTCACCAAACCTCGTCTTTATTATTCCTTTGCTGACCTGAACTGCAGAAAGAACCAAGTCTTTGCTTGAATTTGGCAAAGAGACAAAGACACTGTCCTCACG
This sequence comes from Pagrus pagrus, assembly GCF_965226575.1. Classification (NCBI taxonomy): domain Eukaryota; kingdom Metazoa; phylum Chordata; class Actinopteri; order Spariformes; family Sparidae; genus Pagrus; species Pagrus pagrus. Next base: position 3,253,250 of record NC_140195.1, read on the forward strand.
AGACAAAGACAGCATCATTTGTTTCAGAAAATGGCCCCAAAACAACAAATGTTTTATGTTTAAGCGACGAAGCCCTAAAGCAGCGACAGTGATCTATAACAGGCACAGACGAATGATGTTCCCCTGCTCAAGCATCAGATCAACAAATTGGCTTTTAAATGTCGTTCTGGAGGTTAAAAACGTCCCTTGTATTTGAAATGTCATCGGTAGTAACACCTTTAAAAGCATTTATAGCAGCTATTTATACAAACACGTCTCTTTTGTCCTTCTGCCCTCTGTCTCCGTCCTTTTCAAGTGAACTTGGATGACAAATGAACACAAAGTGTGGACGAGGGCTCGTTCTCATCCACACTTTATGAGGAAAAAGTCCTTGCATCTGTTCATCTGCCTCCCTCCTTTCAGCATCCTCTACCATCTATCTCCTCTACCGTCTCCTCCCCTCTCGTTACATAACGGCTCAGCTCTGTCCTTTTATAACTTCTCTCCAACTTTCTCTCCATAACTTTTCACACAAATCTACCTCCACGCCGCTGACAGACTGTCTTCTTCTTTCATTCCCTTTGATTGTTTTTACCCGCGTCTTCTTCCTCCTCCTGTAAGAGCCTTTGTCTCCTTCCATTTATCACACTGATATCCCCTCTCTCTGCACTCTTGGCTCACTCTAGGCCTCTTTTACCTCCCACTCTCCCTTTTCATTCACCTGCACCTGTCCATTTAGTTGACGCTTTTATCCAAAGTGCCTGCTTTGAGCTTACACTTTATGAATATTGTAACTCTTCTGAAAATAGACCGTATATGTACTATTTCTTTTTTCTGTTGCAGATTTTTTTTCACCCAGACATCACCAATCTGCTCAGCACATTCGGTGGATGGATTTATTTCTTCTTCTCAATACACTCGTCACTATTTTAAATAGTGCCGATCCGTCAATGCACAGTCGAAAAGCTGCATTATTGAATTTTAATGGCCTCTGTTAGCAGAAAAACACAAAACCCAGATATATTCACACAAACTTAAACCGCTCAAACGTTAACAAACAATTGAATGAATGAATGAAAGAAAGCACATTTGTTTTGGACATGTGAAAACAAAACACAACAAAAAGTTAAATTAGTTCGACAATTAAGCATAATAAAATAAAAAGCATATACATACCTACATGCACCACATCTATCTAAATACTGTATACAATAAAATGCTTCAGTAGCTTTAAAATAAAATAAGAAAAACAAGCTAAAAACACAATAAAAAGTCAATAAAACTAAAAAGTAGGAGGAGCTGCTACGATAGGCTGCCACTCGCACGGCGCCATCTTGAAAAGGACCTATTTACATATCAGCGACACAGAGCGTTACTGTATATCATCATCCCACTGAAGTGTTGCTAACCCTGATAATCAGTCCAATAATCACCTTTTTAGCGTTTCCACCTAAAGAGGATAATATCCGACTCTCCAGCTGCTGAATGCTCGGCTGTGTTCACCAGGTAGCTGCTAATTGTCCGTCTATTACCGTTACAGTACTGGGCAGGTAGCACAGGAGGTTTATCAGAGCTTATCTGCAGAGTCTCAACAGTCTGTCTGCCAGCAGCAGCAGCAGCAGCAGCAGCTGAGACCGAACCGTCCAGTAAATGTGCCATAAAACCAAAACAATAAGCTCAGAGACAGAAGCAGTTTGATCCAATATAAATCTAAAAGTAATTGATATGTAGCACTTAAATTCTCAGCTCTTGTCTGACATTAAACAAGGTGAGGCACACTCACGGCATATGTAATAGTATGTAGCTCCCATTATAATTCCTCTCACATACACACACGTCTCTCCAGAGGGTCGATGTGACGGCTAAAGTCATAAATATCTCGTATCAATCTGCTGATTTGATGGAACGAAAGACATTTCCATATAGTAACATCTTGCCCTTTGACCTCCGGGGGGGGGGGGGGGGGGGGGGGTCGCCAAACTCCCAAATGATTTTCTTTTCAACACCCTGGTTGATGAGTGTGGAGGAACGCTGCCGAAGTGATCCGTGGTGATTTGTATTCAAGCTGTGTGAGTCACTGCTGCGGTGCTTCGACTGACTTTTCACCTGTTGGGTTGCAAATGAACTGCTGCTGAAAACAATATCACATGTGGAGGCGGTGTTACGTGTGCAGGACATGAATGAAGAACTGGCCAGAAAAGTGAAAACGTACTGCATATCACAGAAACTGATCACAGCTAATTCAGTTGCCTTTAAATCTTAAAGTCGTGTGGAAACTGTGAAGCTGAAATACTTTAAACACACAGTATGTAATTTGAATTGAACAGCCCAACTAGTTTGTATAGGCACAGAAAGGAACTGGGTACTGGTGCATTGTGGGAATTGTCGGTGTGTGTACCAGCCCACTTCAAGCACTGGTTTCACACTGACAGTACAAATGTTGAAGCAGCCTCGAACTGCAGGGACTTGACTTGACAGCCTCCATCACCATCCCCTCCGCCTCCCGAAAGCAAAATCAGCTCGTGTAACGACCAAATGCCAAACAATGTAGAAATGTCAATAAAGTAAATATGACTGAGGCGGATCATCACCATGGTAACACTTACGACACGGGCTGTAAAGTCAGCTTCGACAAACAGACGTCCTTCGAAACTTAAAGCCTTTTTTCTGCCGCACTGTGAGAATGCAGCGACATTTCATCCATGTGAGTCACACGAGTTCACTCCCTCCTCCATCAAAGCATTTAGTATCAGCAGAGAGCGAGCAGGGCGGCGGCAGCACCTCTCTGCTGCGAGTTATTATATCAGAGGCCTCTTCACGATACTCTCATTCTATCAATGCAGCAGGAGGACGACTCTGTGGGCAGGAGAGCTCTTCACAGCCACAGTGTGACAGCGCTACACAGCATCAAGGAAAAAAGTCATCCCACTGAGTCTTTATGACGGGTCAGAGATAAAAACCTTTCTTACCCCCACCGTGTTCTCGCTACAGTCACCGTTGTTCTGCCGCAGCGGGAGAGGTTATTATATTTGCTTTCTAGCCGTCCTCGGACACGTCGGCTCCCACAGAGCAAACACAAAAAAGGGTTGTGCATGTAATTCAGCCGGCGACGTCACACGACCTCTGCTCTGTTTGAGGACGATAATGGGAAAGCCAAGTTGACGCCATGAGCCAATTATGGCAATAGAATTAGACTGAAATCATTTCCAGGCAGAGGAGGAGGAGGAGGTGGAGGAGGTGGAGGGGGGGTGGTCACTCATTCATCCAACCCTGCACACACACACACACACACACACACACAGAACCATCACCATTGTCATCACACACACATTTACATGAATTACAAATTTTAAATAGGAATTCATTGCATAGCTGCAACTGATCCGAACCTGCGTCTGTGTCCACGCAAACCACTTAGTTCGACTGCCCTTCGGTCACACGCGTGAACGTCTCCTCATATGTATCAGTAACTAATCAGTGACCACCCAATTAGCAGGTCTAGAAATAGAAGCAGCTATGACTAATTAATAATAATTAGTGTCAGAGGGGAGGAGAGATGATTAATGAAGAAAGACAAAACGGAGGAGGCAGAGAGACGGAGAGACGGAGAGGAAGACAGTTTGGACAGAAGTATTCAGTTGAGGGTTTGATCGCCTCGCCGCAGCGGTGTCACATTAACTGATCTTCTGTTGAAGATGTCACTCAAGGTGTGAAATGGAGGGTAGCTGCAGACCTGTATGGGGCAGCGTGACTCATACAACTGCTCACTCTTAGACGCTGTAGATATCTGTGGCTGTGGCGACTAGCAGCCGTTGGCTTGTGGCTCAGTTAGCCGTGGAGCTAAGTGGCCCTATTAGCCGCCGGGGAGTCTGCCTGGACCTTGGATGACTGATCGCTGTAGTCAACCGGGCTCAGCCGCCTCCCACGGAAGACGACTGGACATCACGCTGGGACTGTCGCAGCCTCTGACAGATGCCAGTTTGAAGACGGGGGACACAGTATGGAGGTGACTGACAGCAACAGTGATCAGGACTGTGACTCCAGGGCAATGCAGGGCAGCGACAGAGAGTCAGGCTTCAGCAGAGGGTGAGAGCGACATGTAATACGTCTGCATTGACTCAAAATCAATGCAGAAGTGTCTTCATGTACTGGCTGAATGAGACACACCTCTTCCTATTGGATTTTAGTGCTTTAGTGCTGATTTTTCATGAAATTTCGTCGTATTTTTTACTAATATTTATAATGAAAATCCCTGTTTTTTCAATAGCAAACACCTTTTTTTATTCACTGATGATAATGAATGATTATCACCTCCCTCCCCTTAAACATGATAAAGACACAGGAGGGACTGGACCCACTCAAGCTGGCTTATAGTAAAGGAGTTGAAGATACCGTTGTCTAAATTTGCTTACGTGGTTTACTTGTATTCCTGTATTCCAGAGTTTTGCTCAGATAGTGAGCTAACTCCCGACATGCTCGTTCTAGCAACAAAGACACGACTGTGGCTGCACTTGACTTTAGTCTCTGAGCATCACCAAGTCCAGAGGAGGTCGGGTTCGGAGCCGTGTGGGTTAAGATTTCTCAACAAAGAAAGAGAGACACTGAGTGACAGTTAGACAGGTGAAGCAGAGAGAGAGCCGGAGGTCAGCTGCACAGGTCCGACTAAAAGCCTTAGGAGACAGTTGTTGATGCCCTGAAGCGGTGACACTCGACCAACAATGACCTTGTCATTTTTCCTCTCACGGTGAGAGCTGCAGAGGGGAAAGATGTCTGCTGACCTTTTTCAATGACATTTTATGCTACCTGGTGATTATATATCTGTGGTGTGTGTGTGTCTGTGGGTAAGATAAAGACAGTGAATCAATCCCCCAAAATAAACACTGAATGTAGATAAACTGTCCCTTTGCAGTTAACACACGAGTTCAACATTACGAATGCGTTCGAGGAGTGACTGCCATTATTCACCTATTGAAATGATCATTGTGCACTGGCCCTCTTCATGACTGCTGGCTTCATAGCAACAAGCACAAACCAGTCATTTTCTCACATAATTCAGCCCTTTAAGACACCTTGAGAAGTGAGAAGAGAGGAGGCTCCTCAGTGAGCTTATAAGTCAGAGCCAGAGGTGCGTCCTCCTGCGCAAACCACAGTGAGAGTCCTTGAAACAAACGCCCAGGTGAGCCCTCTTTAGCTACATTTCAGGACAGGTCCCTGCTCTTCGTGCTCCTTCATTAGGTCGGTTTGCTCACTGACCTTTGCCGCAGTCTTGGTTCTGCTTATTTTGGTTTGAGAAGAATCCAGTTGGACAAATTCACACAGCTTCATGCCTCAAGTGAGATGCAGGTCGGATGTCTGAACGTCTCCTGATCCACTGTTTGGATGAAATAAGGTAAAAGTGTCTCTGATTCTGTTGCATGTGAACTCTTCGGTTGAAACTTTTAAGACAAAAAAAAAACACTTCATAAGTATGATTAATATTCAAGCTGCTTGAATGAACAGAGTAATTTGCAAACATTAACAAAACCATGAATAACAGCTCCGTCTTTCCAGAGGAAGAACGTCTAATAATCATTTGGCTTTTGGGAGCACTTCATTAACCACAAACAAGAAATAAATGTTTGTTTCCCATGAAATTTTAATCAAGTCTTAGTATTTGTTTTCATTGTTTTCTCAGGATCAGGTGGTGGGTGAATCTTTTATCTTATCGTGCAACAAATCGAGGCCGTGGTCATTCATGATACTTCATCAGGTTTGTGAAAGAAATGCTTCAGTTAAGACCGACGTCCACTGAAGACTGAACACAGCTTCTAGAGTTGAGTTGAGATAACAGCTAACCCTGATACATGACCTTATTTCTAGTCGGTTATTTCAATTCTACTCAAATCTCCACCTTTTTTTTAAGAGGTCATATTATGCTAATTATCAATTTCATATTTTAATTTGAGGATCCTTGTAGAACAGGTTTACATACTCTAATTTTCAAAAAACACATTTTTCTGATATGGTGCATTGCTTCAGAACCCGTTTACACACTGTGTCTCAAACGCTCCGTTTTTAGCTACGGAGGGAGACATCTCGCCTCTGTTCAATCTTTGATGAGAGTTGCACTTGCAACATGGTTACTAGCTGCAGCTGCGTTATTTTTGATCACACTACCATGAGCCGAGCAAGGTAGCGTGATCAAAAATAATGCAGCTACAGCTAGTAACCATGGCTGCGGTACTGCTGCATATATTTTATAATGTACTGTATGTATATAAGTATTTATATAATGCCAGACTACAGCTTCTACGTCAGGCTGTGAGACTCCTCAGTTCATCCTCCGCTCTATAACACAGTTCAACCACCACCTGCTACACGTGCAGTGCTCTCCGTGATGAGTTAAGTAAACTTAGCGTGTGAAATAATTGGATTCCTCTTCTTACTTTTCCAGTATGCGTCACATAAATCATAAAACTGCCTTTTTCATTTTCTTTCATCTTCAGTCATTTCTTGCATTTTTTTGCTCTCAGCTCTTATGCGCTGAAATGTTTCATTAACAGCTGATCAATATCTTATCGAGTGGGATTTGACAAATACATGTTATGAGCCGGCGAGAAGGGGAAAAAAAGGCATTATTAAATTTTTCCAAGGCTGTGTGTGTTTATGAAACATTATAATAAATCCAAAGTTAATGAAAGCTCGTCTGTGTGTTGGAGAACGTGTGCTCGTCTTCGCTCCACCGACACATCACTGATTTCTATTAAGCCGTAACACTCAGCCCTAATGGCCGCAGAGTCTTTGTAATGACCACATATCGAGGCTTCATCCTCGGCAAAGCTTCACAGCCAGCTGATAATATTCCCCCACAATGCACCTGTCCTGCATTAGCGGCGCAGCACCGCAGTGGTACTGAACAGGACTTTTCTGATTAAACCATAAAGCTCTGTGTGCTCTGCAGCCTGAATACAAACACAGACAGGGATGATTTGCTGGGAACTGTTCTTGCTCCCTGCTGCCCTCTCGGTCAGGAGCTTCGCAGCAGAACCACAGTGTTGTTCTGTCGCTGTCGCTGGTGCACAGGTCCGTTAGTGCTCTGGCATGAATGATTTCCCAGGCGTGCAACGCAGTTTATACTGTTTTACTTTGCTTATATGTGGCGGACCCTGCCACCTCTCTAGCTTCAAACAGTGTTCTGGGACCTTATTCTCCCAGCTGTTTTTTTTCACTTATGCAAAATATAAATATTTCTGAGTTTGTATTATTACCTCATTAAAATTGTAAATATTCAAATTATGAGTTTGAATTTCTTCTCCAAAACTACATAGTGCCCCTTTAATATGTTCTCAGTCTAGTCACCATGTTAATATGTTCATATGACGAGGTGTTACAGGCTGTGTACCACATTGAAATTTCAACAAAACTGTTGAGAGATGGTGGTGGGATTACAGGCAACAAAGGCTGTTGCCTACAGCACGAGCCGTGAATGTTACCGACCAGATGGATTATTCCCCCGTCCTCCGAATGGCCTCTTGTGATCTGTCTGTTTTATCACCTGGCTCCCAAAATGTCCCATGTGTTCGGCTGGAAGGCCACAGCGAAGGATTCACATCGTTTTCAATCTCATCAAACCTGCGACCTCCAGCGCCCTGCAGGGAAAATCTGCTTTAGTTCAATTTTTCCATTTGTTTATTAAGCTATAGCTATTTTTCTTCTTTAATTTCTCACCAATCTGGACATCACCTGTAGTGTACAGTCCCAAATCAAGTCTAACATTAAGAAAACACAGGTGGTCATTCATAACAATCTAAATGTTTGTCGTCAGCGGTGCATGGATGTAATCATCAAATCAAATGTTATGGTAATCTGCCCATCAAATGAAAGCTTATCCAACATGAAAAGAAATTTACCATCTGGCAATTATGAAGTCCTCAAAGTTCTCAATTTCATGACAATCTGCTCATTCAGTGTTGGGCCTGATGGTGGTTTCATCACTGGGAACCATAAATATCCACATTTCACAGCAGTCCATGCCAAAGAGTCACGATCAGGCTCTGAGTCAGCGTCTCGCCCAGACAGATGAACTGAACTACAAACCTCACTGTCCTCTGGCCCGACTGCAGTGAAACTAAATCCCCATGAGGAGCAGGGCTTCACGGGACCAGCTGGGAAATGTTGGAGTGTGGAGAATGAATGTGTAACACCTCCTCCTCCCCTCAACAGCTCCTCTTCACTGGCCTTTGATCGAAGCAGCTCAACTGCCAACTGCTCGAGTGGAGCGGCTCACTGGCCAACAGCGGAGGGCTGTTTGGACCTGAACTAGTGTGAATGTGAAGGAGGATGTTGCTGAAAGGAGTGTGTGTCATCTGTGGGCATTCAGTCGACTGAGGGGGGCTGAAAACTGCTAAAATATATATATGTTTACATGCAGACAGGAGATTGTAAGTGGAGGTGCAAAACTAAGGGATCATGCATCACCTACTATAAGGCTGATGGACTGATGTCGTATCTAACGTTATAAATAAAGTGCTAACTGATCCATTGATCCACCATAGGTCAGTGTGCAGATTCAGTACCAGCAGGGGGCGATAGTGATGGGAACAACGGACGAACGCAATTCAAAGACCCAGAAAGTCCACATTTGAAGGCGGTTGAGGATGATGAGAGTTGATTAATAGTCGCACTCTATTTATATAAATATATATTATTCTTTCGGTATTGTTTGTTGTTCTGCACCTACAGACCACAGCAAATTCCTCATATGTCTAAACTTATTTGGCAATAACAGCGATTCTGATTCTTTGTGAAGTCCTGTGTGAGGCCATGATGTTCTCCTAAACCTAACCTTAGTGATTTCATTGCAACCAGACATTGAGACGTGCCCCCACCCTGAGTCTCAACCACCCAGGTTTCTAGACGGTCCAGCAGCTGCTGCACAACCCTGTTCGACCACTAGTTCATCCCCTCGACATTCAACCCCCATTTTTCATCCGCTGGCCTCGACCCGATCACCCAGCTAACACGAGCCCCTTTCTATCCTTCTCAAACCAACTCAAATAAAACTACTACTACTACTACTGCTTTACCATGGTGTGGTCTTTGTTAGTGACCACGGGAGTAATTGTATTTTTACTTGAGTATAGATTACCACCGCTGCTAATCTGTGTTGCCAAAGATATTTCTGAGAACATGTAACTGCTTTCTAGTTAATGTTCAGTTGCAAAGGGTTTCCTGTCGAGTTCTTCTGCAGCTGGTTTGGTTTAAACTGTCTGACAGGTCAACCTGGTTGTACAGAAGCAAATGTTCAGAGACGTGGTACAATTTCATGGCCTAGAAGTCAGGAGCTGCAGATGTCTTGTGAGGGTTCAAATCCCAAAGGCACGACTGTTGTTAACATCAGCCCAGAGATACCTGGACTGATGATGCTAGAAGACAGTTCGTAATGACCTTTTAAAATTCATGCTATCTGTTTTTGCATGCAGATCAGACGTCACGCATCCAAACCTAACACCGGCATTTACATTCAGCCAACAGTGTTCAGCATCAGTGAGGCTGAGAGCAGCAAAGTTAATGTCTGAGAATAGCTGATTGCATTTAGCGCGTCCTGTTGGAGCACTCTGAGTTTGCCTCCAGACTCCGCTCACTGAATCTTAAAGAACAGCTGGAGGTAATAAATAAAAGGCAGAGGGAGGAACGATCGATGTATAAAGTCTGGTGGTCCGATCCGAAATCTTATCATGCCCTGCTCTAAGTGCACACACACACACACACACACACACACACACACACACACACACACACACACACACGTGAGTGTGTCTGAGCAAAACATTCATGAATAAAACATGCAGACAGATGAAAGTTTGAGGTGCGGAGAAACTGAGGAGAGCTTTGAAAGTTTTTTAATCGACAGGGAGGGAAAATGACGGATGGTTTGTTTCGTGATTTTTTAGAAAGAAAGTTTTCTTTTTCCTCCCGAGAAAACAGTGAAATAACTTTACTGATGCTGATATTCTTTAATAATAATCTTCTGCCTTCAGTGCAGCAGTGAGAGAGATGCTTTAGTTGTTATCACGTGACTGTAGATTAAACTTAAACACGTGTGCAGGATGTCGAAGGATTTGGCAATCAGGCTGAAATGTTGCTGTACGTCCGATGGGGGGAGGAGAAGAAGACGTTTAGAGGAAGATAAATATAGGAAGCAGAAGAGGAAGACGAAGGGTTGAAGGAGTGAAATGCATTTGATGCTTCAATGAATGCTGTGATTTCATGGATGAGGTGACGGGAGGAATAAGTGAAGAGGGGGAGGAGGGAGTGGAGGCACAGTTTGTTGTTTCAGAAATCCAAAAATGTTTCGATACCCGAGATGACCGTGAGATGTTCGGGTGACGCCGAGCATTTAATGGAAGCTTTTATGAGAGGAGGAGGAGGAGTGATAATAACAGGGGGTAAACTGTGTGGTGGTCAACATCCAGCCTCAGAGTGGATGCTATTAGATAAGTCAATAAGTGGAGGTGGAGGAGGAGGAGGAGGAGGAGGAGCTGGAGGCAGGGACAGATGATGAAAGCGATGAAGAAAAGGTTGTGTGTTTAAAATACCTGGAGCTTAATCGACGTGCTGTTTGGATAGAAAAGATGATTTATTTAATGTGATGTTGAGGAGGAAAAGGCAGCGATGAGATGTAAAGGTTGTCGTATGCGGCGCCTCAGTGTCGAAGGTACATGATGTTTGCATTGAGGCTACAGCTAATGGACAGGAAGGATGAAGACGTGTGACAGAAGAGGAAGAGGAGCAGCACTGGAAGTGACATTTCTTGAAAGTGAGAACATTTTGTCCCCATTTCTTCAAAGACCTGTTCCTGTTCATTTATGTAAATCTATACAATGTCCTCAGTGGAGACACGAGAGAAGTCTTAATAGCAGCTGAAAGACGTGCGCCCTGTTTCCTTCACAGCAGGTGAGTGCAGCAGTAATCATGCTGCACATTCATGCACAAAATACATCGACGAGAACGAGCCTTTTGTACGCCACAGCAGACAGGAAATATAAAGAAATCATCAAACTGTTTTAATAAAGGGGATAAAACAAATGTCAACTCTGAAATCTACAAAGATTTTTCTTCTCCAGAAAAACACTCGATGTAAGAATACTGTTAAATGTGTTTACGTTATGACATTATGATGATTTCAGAGTGGTTAAGGACAAAGCAGCTTTTGAAAATACCACGCCAATTTAGGTTTCTGCAAACCGTGGAGAAGATTACTATTTTTTGCTTAAAATACCTGTTTTGGTCGCCACAAACATGTCTGGAAATTGTCCCGAGGTCTTTTTAAAAAATATCCAGCGGTGTCAGGTTTACAGATGTTGAATCACAGTCTCACACTGAGGTCACCGGCATGGTCGCCTTCTCAGCTGTAAGTCCTCCGACATCCCCTCCACCTCCTGATATGAACGTCAGGTCATAAACATGTAATGTGAACATGATATGACTTGGTTTTGTAGAAATGTCCATGTGGTACGCAGCCTGTGACACATAAACAGGTGAATGTGTCGGTGGTTTTCAGAAACATTAACTACCAGCATTGCAACGTTGCGAACACTTTATGTGTTTTGATATTGTGACGCAAACACACGATTACGTGCATTGCCACAACTTACAGGCAGCGTCGGTTATTACAAGCCAACAAGGCTGGCAACTGGTCCACTGCAGTCCAAGTCACACCGCTGCACCTGGGGATATTATATTATGTCACTAAAACCGCCGATTTTTCACGGGAGGTCGGACCATCTCCATCTGTGATCATGTCGACAAAACCAAACCATGATGTTTTCCTCACCCTTACAGAGTGTTTGTTGTTGCTGTTGTTGTTTCCTAAGTCTAAGCAGAGTCTAAGCAAATTCAACCTAAACAAACACAAAGTCTCAACATAAAGAAATGTATGTCTTAACTCATCTGTGTTTTGTTTTTTGTAATTGTGCGACTATTGTGTTTAATAATAATACATTTATTTTATATGGCGCTTTTCAAGGTCGTCATACATAAACATTGTTTCAAGAGGAGATATCTGCCAATTAAAAGTAAATAAGACGAAAAAAAATAATGGTTTAAGAAGCATTTGCTCGTCAGAAACAGACAGGTCCAACTCAGTTCCCATGATGCAGCTGGCCATGCAGTTTGTGTTTTCTAAAATGAATATGTGGTGTTTTGAAAATGAGCTAAACTCCTCGTTGGTAATGGAAAACAGGGATGTGTCATCTGAAGTGTTTACCCCTCTGAACACACAGTTAGTCATCCTGTTGTCCTGACACCTTCTGTATTGTCCCGAAAATCAACCCTGAAACTACTCTACCCACACACACACACACACACACACACACAGTGAAGTCGTCTTCAGTGCGTGCCTTCAGCCAGGGCTGCCAGCTTACATCATCCCAGTCTTGTCTTTATGTCTCCGGGCGGTGAAGATGGTCAGCGTTGTGTTTGCGCTCAGTCATCCTGCCGGAGGCCTGATGACACACGGACCTGCAGCTCAGCAGGGAGTCGCATCATCGCACTCATTTATTTCTAATTTACAATATTACAGCAACAAGCGCCCGCAGCAGCATTGTGACGAAGTGCAGGATGAATTAAGTGTATGAAGCGTTTGCTCACCTCACACCAACAAACTCTGAGGCGTGGATAATGAAGCTGTGTGCAGCTCCTCATCGCTGCAATGGCGTTTTTTTTCCCTGAGGCAGATATTTTTCTCTAGCGATGCAGCGGGTGAAGTGTGCTGCAGTGGAAGGAGGTGCAAACGAGGGGTGTTGTTATGTCTTGTGCACATTCGGACAGTTTATCGAGTAATCAGACAAGAGCCATGCTGGCTGCTCTTGGCGCTGTCGTTAAGCATGCTTCAGACTCAACACTTGCGTCAGCATGCCTATATGACAGTGATGTATAGCAGGTGTGATTTTCATCTTCTCTGGGATGCTGGCACGCTAACACGCTGTCATTGGTCATGACACTTTCCCTCTAATTAGTGCCCATCTACAGGAAGACGCTGAGATAATAATAAGTGAAAAAATAGATTTTCACACTAAGGGATTTCTGTACTTATCCATACTGTGGAGATATTTCAATCCAAGATATAATTGGTGGAGCAACCTCAGTTAGAAACGTGAACTTCTGTCGAACAGGTCTGAAAAAAACTGCACCTTTTCTAGTAAAGTCTGATCCATGGCTGCAATAACTCGCATGATATGACTGTAAGAGTTACATTTGTACTTTAAAGTATGTCCAGTGGAACGTCTGTCAGTCAATGTCTTCTTTTTATTGCAAAGGTGCATGTTGTTACCATAGCAACCCCAGTTTGTGTATATTTTATAAAAGAAACAGCACAACATGATAAAAAATGCTGGAGGACGTGTTCGAGGAGGTAGAAGGTGTTAAACTTTACCGAGAGGAAGACAGGAGGACATTTCCGGGTTCGGACTTGAAAATGTTTGTGTTGACAACAGAGGACGGGTCCTCAGATGCCATCAGACCTGTTGTGTTTTGAAAGTAAGTTTCATTCTTCAGATGCGAACTCTCCTCTGGTTCCTCTGACATGCACAAATATTTAACTGAAGTTGTGACTTTTTACAGAAGATGTCTAATGCCTCTTCCATCCCCTTCATCCTCCTCCTCCTCGCCCTCGTCCTGTGTCCTGAGGTGTGGAGTTACGAGCCTCCTAAGGAAAAGCAGGATGTGTTTGCTACGACAGCCTGTCCTGCCTTCCTGACCTTCACTAACGCTGCCTACCTGGCTGGAGTCACCTTGGAGCTGCCCTGCCGCTGCAAACCACAACAGGTAACAGGACCCAACATGAAGTTTACAATTTTGAAATATAAGTAAAAACCGGATCACCAGAATAAACGTTGGCACCGGACTTGACTTGAAGTTTTCTGCAAACCACGGATACGTTTCATCTTCATGTTGCTGTAAGTTCATGTTTTGACAGCGCTGTGCTTATTGTCTGGTTAGGTTTAGGCACCTGAACCACTCGGTTAGGATCAGGAGAAGATTACGATTTTTGCTTTAAATACGTGTTTTGGTCGCCACAAACATGTCTGGAAAGCAAAAGGTCTTTTTAAAAAATATCCAGAGGTGTCAGGTTTACAGATGTTGGAACACAGTCTCAAACTGAGCTCACCGGCTTGGTCGCCTGCTCACCTGTAAGTCCTCCACCATCTCCTCCACCTCCAGATAACAAAGTCAGGTCATAAACATGTAATGTGAACATGATATAACTTGGTACGTGACCTATGATATGTAAAACATATTAGTGGTTTGCAGAAACATTAATTGCTCACATTTCCCTGCCTCTTGAGATCTCCACAAGTTAATACATTGTTGAGCTAATAACACCTGTCAGAAACAAATATTTGTGCAGTTATCAGTGCAAGAAAACACCCTCTCCTCCTCTCTTTGTACAATAGCAGCTGTGTAAATGACTGACGGTTATTATCGAGCTGCCGCTGCAATCTGCAGCCTCTAGTATGGAAAAGTAGGAACTGTGGCAGACAGAGGAAGAAATCAAGCAGAGTTAAATGCTGCTGCTCAACAGAGTCAGAGGGAGAATCTCTGGTGTATTTGGCTTCCGAGACAGAATGAGAGACTTTAATCTTCAGCATCTGCTGAAGTAATTTGAGTCTGTGGTATTTATCAGCCGAACAGCATTATCGACTCGCAGCAGATATATTTCGGTCATTACGTTCCCCTGTGCGTCTCAGGTCCAATCAGTCGTGTGGTTCTTTCGGAAACATCTGGCCAGCTCCGGGGAGACCAGAGCCCTGACCGATCACCATGGCAACAAGCTTCTGGACCCCAGGCGTGTCCCTCACAGCGCCGGCCTGCAGAGTCGATTCTCCATCCGCCTCTTCAGCCTGCTGATCTTCAGGGCCGGCACCGACGACTCCGGCGTCTACATCTGCGGCTCCGCCCGCAAAGACTTCTTCTACGGTTACGACGTGGACATCCAGGAGGCGCGCACGCTCAGCTTCACTCCGAGGTGACGAGAAAAAGACGAGTCGGACATCGCAGCTGTCGGGTTTTCGTGCTGATAATGATAAATGGGTTCAGTACAGTTGACTCGCCACTGTGTGCTGAACATGCATCGACACCCGCAGTCAGCTCTGTGTTAACGTGTTTCTGCAGGTATGATGGAGACGTCCCATCATCACCTGAGGCATTTTCAATATTTGACTTTTGTTCACTGTTAAATGAGTCACGTCTCACCTCCCACATGTTCACACTGGTGGGTGAAAGCCAGAGATAATAGAGGCTTAACTTTCTTATGAACCTTTGACTTAAATGGATATAATATGAGAGGATGATTAAAGTGTCTCGATCTTTGTTAGATATTTGGTTAAATCGTGTTACATGATCCCAAATGTCCCCAAAAATAGGTTTACAGTGTGTTTTATGAGGTCACCTGTTGCTATAACTTCCAGGAGGCATGTGACACTAAACATGATGTGAAACTAGATCGTTACCCTGTCGCTGAATGTTTGTTCCTGAGTCACGTCAGCTAGATAATCATCAGCAGTGGTGGTTGTTTGACATCCTGTCCTCCACCGGCAAAGCAGGTTTGACCGGTTTGATCATTTGTTTATCTGTGTTACCTGCAGCAGTTACTTCACTGTGTATTTGCATAAAGCAAACGGGCGATGGCGCGCAGGGAGGCTGTCTGTGTGTTAGATTTTAGGTCAACCTCACACTCAAGTCAACACTCACCAGAGACTCGAGTTGCCTTTAAGTGACTCATACTCTGTTTTCGTGCCTCTAGGCCCACTCCAGAAACTGCGAGCAGCAAAAGGAAACAAAGCAGACTTGGCTCTGCTCAGCCGCGGTATCGGGTCTTCACCAGCTTCCGGCCCTGGTCAGTCTGCGATCGCTGTGGAGTACCGGGAGAGCAGGTTCGCGTCGGTCTCTGCTACGTCCACTCCCGCTTCCTGCATGTACGCTACAGACGGGCCAATCAGACTGTCGCTTCATGCGGCTCAGGGGCGGTGCCACGGGCTTTTGGGAAACTGAAGCAGAGCAGAGTCGGAGCCAAGCTGGAGGTCCGAAGCTGTCAAGTGATCTGTCCGACTCCGGCCCCCCGACCCTCCAACATCGCCTCTCTGATGGCATTTCTTGGGTACAAGTAAGTGTAGGTAGTTTGTTGTATGGTAGCTCACTGCCATTAGTGAGACTGTTATGAATCTCTGATATGATTATTTGTTTCTGTGTTGTAGTTCTGCCTCCCTGCCAGTAGAGGTACAAGTGTTTTACCTGAACCACCCTGCGGGCCGCGTCCTGACCCTGGGCTGTCCTGGGGCCCGAGCTAACATGGCCGTGGCCTGGGACCGTGGATCTGAACCCATCTACCGATACGAACATGCGACAGGTCGCACCCTTGGCGCCTCGGCCCCCCGGCTGCAGATAGACACCGGACACCACCTGCTGTTCAACCCTGCAAAAGTTCAGGACTCAGGTACCAACTCCTGTTCACTGTAATGCAATCAGCCGGGACGAGCTTCCTGAAACATTCATATTTCATGATGCTGCTGGTCTTCAAGTGGTGTTTGTAGCCTCCTCCCGGTGTCCTCATGCACTCTTAGATCATCTGTGATATGTTGGTGGTAGAGTTTGTACCTCCTGTTCTGTATCTAGGTATCTACTACTGCTGGCTGCAGGGACGACAGGCCGCTGAGATACGTCTGCTGGTTTACCCCCATTTGGGCCGGAGACAGTCAGTGACGTCACATCCCGACTTCCCGATAGCCGTCAAGACCGTGTTAACATGGTACGCCGTCATGACAGCTGTGTTTTGCATCCTGGTGTTCGGCAGAGCCGGAGTCAGACACCTCAGAGACACACATGTGGAATAAAAACTAGTGTTTCATGGGAGATGGGAGATTTATGTGCGGACAATAGTCCATTTCAGAGTGTGAAAGTGCGTTAGTCTCTGTGTTTGATGGAGTTCCTGCAGTGTTTTTCAATGAGCCGTCTTTCATTGGATATTTGTAAGCACTGTTGATGATGTCGTCTCCTGTGTTTGAGTGCGGGGACCTGATTCAGCCTCTTCACCAGAGTGTGAAGTGCTCTCAGGTGCGTCGCTCCTCCTGATAAGAGCCGCGGGAGCGAGAGAGAGATACAAGGCGAAAACAAAGAAAAACCCCCCTGAGAGAGAACGTAGATGGATAATGACACTTAGATAAAAGGAAAAACAGTCGGAGAAGAGAAAAAACAAAAAATAAAAGTCAAGCTTGAGTGGTTGTTAAAAACAAATGAGAGTTGATGAATGGGATGAGAGACAGATGAGCATTTTCATCCAATTATTTCTGTGCAGATCAGATCGGCAGCAAATGCAGACGGAAAATGCAAATATGGAGGCATCAGGGTGATTTATTTGTCTTTAATCAACACGGGGTTGCAAAACCAAATGAAAGTTTGTAGTTCCCTCCTGCTTCACAGCATACGTAGATATAGTTATTTATTTTATACGTGCTTCCTCCTCGCAGTATGACTGAAGAATCCCGCTAGCAAAGCTGTGCTGAATCCACCATGAACACGAATTGTTTGCTACGAATGCTTCCCATTATTTTGACATTTAAAGGCTTTTATTACGAAGCAGGAAGCAGCAAAATCACCAGCAGTAACTTAACATGACTCATGAAACAGCTGGAAGTGTTGAAACTTTAAAGTAAAGCAGATTTCTAAAAAGTACAAACAGGAACACAGGAGAGAAAAAAGTACATTTCAAACCGCTGAGACGCAGTTACAGAGAGCTGACGACTGAGACGTCTCCTGCACAGACAGTTTAGTATCACAGGGGGAAAACAAAGATTACAAGCCGCTTGTGAGAAGTGACGCTGGACAAGAAAAAAGTCAAGAGTGCGGTATCGTGTGCAGATGTGTCCCAGCTCACCTCAAGCACCGGTCGGTCACGTTAAAAGTCGGATATCTGGAAGCATTTTCAACCCACTTTGAACAAGTTTGAGCACCAACAATGATGGATGTGAACACAGAGTCTGCCGGAGTACGGTGTTACGGGTCGGGCTCGTCGAGTGCTCGTTATCTGCCGTCCAGTTTCATCCATTTCAGTTTCCTGCACCCGGGCATCAGCCAGCTGGATTAGCATGGCTCTTATCCCCGGCTCTCTTCCTCTCCTTCCTGGGGTTGGACGGTGGAAAGATGCTGTGGGCAGTGATCGTCTTAAAGTACGCCACTCTCACATCCAAAACCCACGCTTTCTTTTCTGAAAGCTGATGAATGTCTTTCTGTCAGGTAAATATCGATAAAGTTAAAAAAAATAACAGAAAAAGTTTGGAGGAGCTGACGGACGCTGACGCTGCATGGGCCACAAAAAAAATGAATATATAAATCAAATCAAATCCCTTTTCCTCTCATGTTATTAACTGAATGCAGCTGCCTCCACGTGTTCATAAGAACGTGTCACACCTGGACCTCCGCAGCACCTGCAGGTGTTGAAGTGTCTCTTGAGAAGCTGAAGAGCAGCAGAGAAGATATCAGGTTTCCTTCTGTCAGGCGGAGGAGGACGTCACGAGCGTCCTCATTAAGACGTCTCTCCACCAGAAGGAGGAACTACACAGACACTTGTTCCTCCACAGCTGTGTCCTCCTCTTCAGTCTTTCCTCATTCCTCTTTTCCTTCTTCACACATCTTCACAATCGACTTCAGCGAACACACTGTTCAATTCGAGGAGATCCATCGAGAACAGGCAAACCAAACACCGCCTGCCATCTTTGTGTGTTCATGTCACTTCACCTCTCGATGCCAGAAAATCCTGCAGACTGAACCTTTAATCCACAGCTCTGTCGGGGCAACAAAATAAATGTTTAAACTGGCAGAAAACAAATTCAAGTCCTCTTATTTGATTTATTCAGAGTTTTCCGCTGCATCGCTCGTTTGTTTAAACGCCGTGTTAACTTGTGATCGCCGTGTTTATGAATTATTAATTCGGAAACACAACAAAAGTCATTTTCGAGCACCAATTAGTGACTTTCTGTGCAGACTGACTGCTTCGTGGGCAGTGATTCATTCAGCACTTCAGATGACACCCTCCATTGATGCTGATGCCACTTACTATACTTTGCATAATTATATGAATTAAATCACTTTTAAGAGATATAATCACATTTAACACGATCCTCTGACTGAAGATCAGTGTTGTAATTAACATTACTACTCCACCGGGAACCCAGACACTGAATTCACCCACAAAGATCTAATTTGATTTGATTTCTATCTTCTATTAAAGCTGAACGGAAACTGGATTGATACCTTTTACAGATGATAGTAGTTGAGCATCAGGCGCTGGAGGAAACGTCTCTCTGCTGTGAGCTCTTATCTTTAAATTGCTCAGCGGTTCTCTTCTCACCCTGGATTCTGGCCCCGCTCCTCCGTCTCTCTGCCCATTAATCCTCCTCACCTCTCTGTCTTCAGGACCCAGAGCCCTGCTGGTTTCCACTGTAGCTTCAGAATCAATCAGGAGCTGATTTACAGCTGGGATGAAAGGGAAACATGGTTATCAGGCGCTGAGGAGAGAAAGACAGCCGGGGCTCTGAGTCTCGGAGAGCCGGTCTGAGATCTTCTTCCACTCAACGTGTAGAGGTGGACTCACAAAGCACAAAGGAAGTGTAAAGTGACAGTTCATTATCATTATTATCTACTCACCACAAACCACAGGGAGTCGTCCAGGAGATAATGTTTCTTCTTGTGATGACGCTGTGCTTATACTGTGGTTTGGTTCAGGCACAAAAAGACACCTGGTTACGGTTAAAATACTTTTTTTGGTCGCCACAAACACAGCTGGAGATGTCCGGACTTCATATCAAAAATATCCCGTTTTGTTTGTGCAACAAACGCAGTCAGACTTGCGTTGACCCGCTGTGGTCCCTCGTCAAACACATCCAATGGTTGATTTAACATTGATAAATGTTGTACTGCAGGCTCGGACAGTGGTCACTGGCTCATCAGCCTTCTCGCCTGTAATACCGCCATCATCCCCCTCCACCTCTGGACATGAAACTGCAGCTCATAAACATGTAGTGTGAATGTGATATGTGGCCCGACACACGAACAAATGCGAACACATCGGCGGTTTGTTGAAATGTTAAGTGCCAACATTTTATCCTGAGGACTGCCGTGACGCTCGAGTCACTGCAGATGCTGCAGTGATCTGCTGTTGGTCTCACCTCCCATTTCACCCTGACTGGGGAACAGGACTGAGAGGTTTCACCGTCGTGTGCTGTGCCTTCAGACTCGGAGGTGCTGACTCTCATTCCATTTTTCATTTGGATGCGATCCACGTCGTTGCACACTGAAAGTTGCAGGTTGTTGAAGCCAGCAATGCTTCTTTCATCGGCAGAGGGCGTTCGTAAGGTCACCAAAACTGGAGGCTCTCTGCTCCTCAGCTGTGATTCTGTCCATGAGAAAACACAACTGGCAACAAGATACAGAAACAGCCTCGGTCAGTCCAACACCCACTGAGAATGCAGCCGAGTTACATCCAGTTATAGCCGTAAAAATGTGGCTGATAGTTACAAATGAACAAATTAAGAAAAAATATTTAAGGACCAATCAGGAGCATTCTCATAATTGCATTTTTTTGTAAACAAACTAACAATAACCTACAGCAGTGCTTCTCAAATGTTTTATACCGTATACCACCTGAGTTATTTGTAGTTATGGATTTTCTCCTCTATGCCAAAAAAAAAAATAAAAAATTCTCCAAAATGCACTTTGAGAGCTGGACAGAAAGTACTCTGCATAGCTGCTGCTGCTGCTGCTGCTGCACAGCAGCTCCATAAAAATGAGAAAATATCCTTGGGCAAGGTAGCAGTGCATATAAACCAGCTCTGCAGAGTGAGCTGCCCAACAGACGGGAAAGTACAGCATGTGAGGAGAGGCTGCCGTACAGCAGGACGGCTGTACTTCAGAATAAGAGCGGAGAGGAAGGTCGTCGAGTACGTGAACTGAAAATGTTAATGAGCAGCTCATTAGCTCGTCTTACCGGGTACATGAATTGTAATTGTTCAGAGCTCATTTGTTATTCAAGGTCCAGGGAGATTCTTGACGTGTTTTTCTACTTTTCTATAAGAAACTCTTTCAGATGTCGACGGTTGAGGAGAACACAGAACAAGAGAGGGAATTCAAAAGACTCTGACTTTGTTGATTTTTCTAATAGTTATATGATCATATGAAGGACTCTTAATAGTTATTGTCTATAATGAATATGTCTGCATTTGTATCTTTGGTCTTTTCATCTTAAAGACTTTTCTTCTAATAACATTAATAAAAGCAGTAGTGTTAGGTCGACTCCTCAGTTATATGTAAGACTTCAGTAGTTGGATCTGGTTGCTTTTGAATTGTCAGTCGATACAGTCAATGATACTTTAATAAGGATTATAAAACAAGGACACCACTCAGTGATCATCATCTCCTCAACCACCAACAATGTGAGAAGAAAAGTAACATTACTTGTTTGTGTCACACTGAAGAGAAGCAGGTTGATTCATAACGTAGCTCACAAAGTGTCCGTTGCCACAGGTCTGAGCAGAAAAGTACATTGCGACCATCCTCTGTGCGACCCTGTGAAGAACTGCTGGTGCCCTTTCGTGTTGGCACTGAATGCAGCAGCACGCCGCCTTATTCGCCACCGTCAGATAACTTTCCTCCATAGTGAGCCGATCGTCGCCGGCAGATGGAGGATGGAGAAGAAGGCCGGGGAGAAAAAAATTTGGACCGCACAGCACAGCCATTAATCAACTTGTTAGTGCATCCAGGCCAGCGACGTAGCATGCCGGCTGTCTGCTGGAAGATAAATGAACAGAGACTCGTTCCTTAACCTTGTTTTGCCTCGGGAATAAAGACAGAATATTTAAAACCTTTCTGCAGCGACGGTACCTGCCCCGCTGCTCAGCACAGATCAGATGGAAATAATTCCAGTTATTTCTCATTTGCTGCCACAGTGTTGATTGAAGTGATTGGCAAAGAAACGCAGCACTCTGTGTGCCTCTCAGTTAGCAAGGCAGCGCTTCCAATTTGGCCTCGGGAAACACAGAACGCTCCATGTGGGGAGTCTGGATGAAATTGGGGAAGCTGTTTGCATAATTTATTTATTTCCTGCAACATTTAGTTTATTCATCTCGTACCAGGTGGATATTTTGATATTATATATGTCATACCTGCCCAAGATATGATCTGAAGCCCCTATGTAATATGCCATGTTTGGTAGAAAGTTGTAGGTACATTTGTAACTGAAGTTACATGAATAACGCACTTATTTTATACCAAACCGAGATGTTTTACTGAACCTAACCAAACTGGGAGCAACAACAAAGGTCCGCCACACCCATCGGTGATGCACCGCATCCATCATGTTGCTTTAGGAGTCGCCGGCAACCGACCTATTCAGTCGTTTAGGTGTGAGGATGTGTTCAGTGAGATTACCGTTCACATCCCATCTCTCGCTCTAACCTCATCGTTCTGGTGTTAGCAGCATTAAAGTAATGTCTTGTCACTGACAGAGAACAGTTTGCACCACTGAGAGGTGGAAAACATAAACAGAGTTCACTTTAAATGTCAGAAAAGACTAATGCTGTTGGTAAGGTTACGTTTGTCAAGTCGTTTTAATTTATAAAGCCCAAAATCACAAATCATCTTGCCTCAGCGGGGTTTGCGGTGCGTGCAGAGTACGACACCTTCTGTCCTCAGACTCTTGATTCAAGTTCAAAATAAAACCTCTTGTTGGTCGTCATGTGCATCGACCAACAGAATCACTGAAGACACAGATAGTAACAACAACGTGTCTGATACAGGTGTGTGTGTCTGACGCAGTGCTTCTACAACAGGAACTTTTCCAAGGTACTGAGAATCTTTTGAGGATTTCTCCCTTACACCTAAAATATTCAATATCATATAAAATATTCATATTCCTGACAACAACAGCTGCACTTTGACTGAGTCTCTGTTGAGGTTGAAAGTCAAAGTCAAAGCCGGCGAAGTATCACTGAGGGCAACTTTCTCTATTTCAGGAATATGAGGTTTGCGCACATTCACAACTTGGAAACTGCCCCAGACGAGCACGGCCTGATTTGACATGCTTGCACAGCTCCACCGGAACAGTTTGAGGGTTGAAGACCTTGCTCAAGGGGCACCTCAGCGGTGGTGATGATGTTCTTTCACACTTGCCACCCAGATTTGTCCTGCCTCGTCCGGGTGCGATCAGCATTCAGGTCACAGGCCGTCTTCTCTTGCCACCGCTCCTTATCCAGACCACTCATAAATGGATCACATATTTTATCTTTCTCAAGTAAAGAGGCGATAAAAGTCCTTTTAACTTTTCACGCGGGCTAGTTCAGTAAAAAGTACTTTTTTTCGTATGTACAGTGAGGAGGAAAACGGGCCGATATACTGAACTTTAAGACAATAACAAAAGCTTAACAACTAAGAGGACACACTCAATATATACAATTTCAGGAGCTCAATAACGGATCTGACTCTAACACATGAGGAGACACTACAGTCAATCTTACTCACATGCCTCCACATCGACCATCCAGCCCGACTCTCCTTATAATTGTTTGACGGAGGTTGAAGGAGCTGCTTAATTGCTGCACAACCATCGTCTATTCTATCGCATCGATCCAAGGTGTTGTGTTTTCATGGGAAGGCTGTTCACATTTAAATGGAAAGTACATAAAGACGAGGTTTCAGTAGAAAGAAGTTGAGCGTAAGAGGAATAAAGTCAGAGGTAACAGCTGGTGCGTTTTAAAGTGAGCTGCGAGAAATTCAAGGATCTCCTGTTGAGAAGATTTCCTCAGGTCTGTGGGATGAAAAAGAGAACAGGTGAGCAGCGCTGGTTGGTTGGTTTTTTCCTGGTGCTATTCACTGAATAAAACATTTCCACTTCTGCTGTTATTATAGATGGAAGTGGAGATGAAGTGTGAGATACCTGCACCTGTTTCATGCAAATGCAAACAGCATCGAGAACCTTGAGGACATTAAATATACAGTATTTTTACCTTTCCATTTAAGATGGTTTTATTTGAGCTTTTGAGACGTCGGCCTCAGACTTTTCTGCCTCTGCTCCAAAACCATGGAGGCGAATGTAATTTAGTTTGTAGACCCACAGCATTAAAAAAAAAAAAAAGTTCAGCAGCAATGTGTCTCTCCAGATAACCCGTGGAGCGCTCTGTTAACAACTTTCCATGGGGACAAACATGTGTCTTCTGTAGGAAGTAGTTCCAATTAAAAAACTGTTGGAAGTGACGTCTATTGAATATAAAAAATAACTGAGAGAATAACTTTGAGATCCTGCTGTTGGATTTCTAAATCACATTTTTAGTAGTTTGGCTCAGAGGCCGACAACATCGGTCGGTCGGCCCACCACTTCGGTCCAGACTCAGATATCTCGACACATTTGCAAAATACTTTCGTTAAATTTTATGCAGAAATATTTGATTCTCAGAGGGTTGAGAGTTATAAAGATCCTGGTGATGTCACCATCAGGTTGAAATGTTGAGTCCACAGTGAAACGTCTATTTTGGTTCAGACACTCATATTCCTCTTAGAATTAACTTGATCTTGACTTTCCATCTACCACCATCATCCGTGCAACATATTGGATTGTCTAATACTTTAATAATAACTACTTTATTATCAAAAACCCATTGTTTGCATACCAACATACTAACTGTGAGGGCAAACATGAGCTGCAGATCATCAGCATGTTGACTTCACCAAGAGGTTTAAGAGAGGAAATGTTGAGCAGATGCATAAGAGCCAATGTGTAATGTGTGTATGTTTTGTAACTATTAATAATTACCATTTTCAACATAATGTACAGAAACAAGAGGATTGTCTATGTACTGTATTGCAGAGTTAGCATGCTAACCAGCTAGCCCCTCCCATCCTATCTTGAAGTTTAAGGCGACAGTCTGATGGCCCTCGTAGTTTCAACTGGCAGATAAACCAGCTTTCAGTGTGATACATGAACTAACAATACTCTAAACATCAGCTGCACTTACCAAAAAAAACACAACTATACACCTTTTAAAATTTACTGAACAACCAACTGCCTCATTAACTCGTCGTAAAACCTCGACAGAAACAAAATAAAACTCAACAAAAAAGCGTTCATGGTCCTGGTCAAAGCTAATGGTAAAAAAATGTAGCTAACGGTAGCTAGCGGCAGCTCTCGGTTACTCTGGTGGCACGCTGCCCCCTATTTTCAGGGGCGCTACCTTCGAACTCTGGCCATATTTACAAATTCTACCTTTTGAAGGAAAAAAAGGCTGCTTATCGATGATCATACCTCCAGTTGCAGGTAAAAATGGGAACAAGTGGTTTTAAAAGTTTCAGACATTTCAAAACACGACACACATAGCTGTACATGAGTGCTTTCTGCACACAGAGAAGATGGAAAAGGAAAGAAAAACACCATCCTTCCACAGAGCGCTACATACAGTCCCACGGCTCGTTTGTGATGATTGTTCATAATCTGCTGTGTACGTACATTAGATGCATGTGACCGCAGCTCCCGGCTGCATATCGATCAGCAGCCTGCAGTTGCTCTCCGGAGAACACAGTAATGGATTTGCTGGCTGACCTGTTACAAGCTTATTTGTCATATAAATTAAATATTATAAAGCTCGTCGGTGTGCCAAGAGATACAGCTGTACATACGCACGACAGTAAACACCTGATTGGCAAACTGCATGCTGCAATATGGAAATACAACAAATGATGCTCAGTTCAAGGTGTCGTCTTTGGATGGTTTATGTTGAGGTTATATTGCGGTGGTGTTTTCTCCAGAGGCTCCAGATGCCTGTGGCCTCTGCTCTGTTTCTGTATCAATACATATGCACATGTTCCTGTACGTCCGTCACTAAACATAATGTTAATAAAACTTGAAAACATTAGTCGTCAGTGATCTTGAACATGTTGTTAATTTTCACATATTGTTTCTTGACCACAGGATCATTTGTGTTTACTTGCGTTACTTATGCAAGTGTTTACAGCCGGATTACTTTACATTGCTGTAAGCTAGTGAGCAACATGCACTGAGCTTGTCTCCGTATGTTTGTTTGAATTCAGGTCAAATTCAGGTGTTTATTCCTCCAGAAGAGATGGTTCTGTCCCGACTCTGTCCCACACAACACTCAGCAAACCACTTTTGTTTCATTTTGATAGAGGGTCCCCTTCATCCTCCATCAATCCAACATGACTCACACACAAGACACTTGTGCACACACACATCCAGACCACTGATTTTACTGATAAAACACACCTCATCTTATTCCCAGTTGCCTTTGTTGTTGTCATCTTACAAATTGTCTTATTTTGTCAAATAAATTACTCAGCTCACCTGCGTCTCCCTTGTGTTTGTCAGGGCTTTGGAGCGTTGGGTCGTTTGGGGGGGCTGGTACTGTCCTTTGGAGTTTGTAGTATGTATCAGACTTGGCACTGCTCATGTTTGTGAGTATTTGAACCTGCTTTGTTTCACCTTGTGTGGTGTTAATTGGCTCTTGTTAGCACGTTTTGATACGGGTCGTAAATTTGCGAATGAAGGTGTCGTCACAGGTGACAGCGCTGGATTTGTGAGGTGTTTCTCTGGGGATTCCCTCCTCCCACAAGAAATTACATAGTGCGTTTAAATGGACCAGAATAGATGAGACCAAACAACATGAACTTAGATGTCTTGGTGGGATTTGCCTGCAAGTTCAAAATCATTGTCCTCATACGTTGTCGAAGGACTTAAGCACAATTCAAAAAGGTAGAAAAACGTGTCACTGTCAAAATACCAGCGTGCACTGTATAACCAGCAGACTATGAGTCGGTCAAACAGATAGATTGAAAAACCATGGAGCTGTTGGAAAAGCTGTGCAACTTGACAGAAAATCTAAATTAGAAGTGTTCAGTTCAGTCCAGCTGATTTAATTGGCTGCATATTTGACTCATGCGGCACACAGCAGCGGTCAATTAGCCAAAGTCACTGGTCGACATGTGGTTAGTTAGTCTTCTCCTTCTGAAGCGTTTGGCAACAAAGCCGGCCTCATGTGGAAGCTCGCTGCTCTTTAATGAGGAAGTGAACTGCTGGAAAACACTCGGATTTTGTATCGATTCAGCTGCAGAGGCCTGTTGGATGAGGAAGGTTGTTTCCTGCCTGTGATGGACTCAGTAATTATGATTATGAAACATGTTGTTGATGGAGGTTGTCAACCGGAGAACATGTCTCTGTTCTTTGAAGAGGACAGCAGGTTCTGAGGACAGTGATCACCAAACGTAAGGCTTTTTATTTTTGTTTTTCTCATGTGCAGATTAGAATATGTGTTTTGCACCTGCTACTTCTAAGCTTGCTCTTAGCTGCAGGTGCAGTTATAAATGGACTCGGTCCATCATTTCATGGTCGGGTGCAATTTTTCTTGAGCTGTCAAGACGTCGAGGAAAAATACTGTGCAGTCGATGTACGGATGTGTGTACCTTTACCAGGGTAACAGGAAAAAACATATACAAACCAATCCTGAGTGTGAGTGTGTGTGTGTGTGTGTGTGTGTGTGTGTGTAGCACTGACTTTGTTGAGCTTGTTGGCTGCTGACAGACCGGCGTAGATCAACGCCCTCAGTGTTTGTTCCGGAGGTGACAAGGAAGCGATGTAGAGGCCGACGCCTACCTGAACATTCAGACCACACACACACACACACACACACACACACACACACACGTATATATACAACATAGATCAAATGCCATGCAGTGATTTGCTGATGCAGTACATGGCAGTAAATTGTATGTCTCTCTTTGGTATGTGTGTGTGTGTGTGTGTGTGTGTGTGTGTGTGTGTGTGTGTCTATGTTTCCAAACCTACAACACAAGTCTTGGTTTTTATTTTGTTTTTGAAAGCAGGAATGTAACTGAGTATATTTACTCCAGTACTGTACTTGAGTAAAACTGGGAGGTACTCGCTCAGACTTCCTTGACGTCAGATTGCTGTTATTCGTTTGTTTGTCGGCCGTCACCGAAAGCCCGACATCATTTCTGGTCGCCCAACAGAGAGACGAGCAGATTTTAATTGGCACAATCATACTTCTATGATAGACGTTCGCTGCTGTGAAACACGATAATCAATTTCTGCTGAGAAAATGACTCATTTGTTTTGCGTCAACAGAGAAGGGCAGGACTGGAAGGTGAAAAGCCTCGCGGCCCAGACGGTGGTAATTGGATCCCCGCCCGACCGCGTAGCCAGAGCTGCAGATCTGAAATCTTAGCAATGATCTGGATATTAGTTACACCTCAAGACGGAGCACATTCTGATTAATCTCCTAAAATAGAGAAACAAATGCGAGCGGGTTAATAGGAAGCATCTTACTGCACAGAGCATTTAATGATCGGTCGGAGTTGGAGGGTTGATTGAGTCAGTGAAGTTGCGGTGGAGTTTTTGTTTTTGTTTTCTCAGACATCTTAAAGTTCTGGATCATCGGATTTCTGCTCAGTGACATAAAAAAGATGGCCGCCAGCCCGTCCCTAGTATTAATATGATAAAGTCAACTCATAACTCAGGACAAATGAAATGGTATTCATGTAATGGAGCCCCAAACCTGACAAATTGTAAAGGTTAGAAAAGTCAAAGATATAACAGAAGACATGAAGTCGTTTGTTTTCAGTTCTTTCACAAACTCATTCTATCTCTATTTTTGTGTTAAGTCTCGGCATATTTACCCACGCAACATTTCCTTTTCTTCACCAATTTCCATTTTTTCTGATACATATATAATTGCACGGGCCAGAAAAATGCATTTTTAAAAATGTGAAATTCTTGTCATCACTCAGAGCTCATTTGTTTGGTGTTTTTCTCCCCACTTTCTATCTCAGGAAGCATTTTTCAAGCTGCCGATGTCACAAGAGGACAACAGCTGTCTGTGTCAGGTCATTAAATCCTATTATTTATCTTTACAAAAAATCGCATTACTTCTGGATGAAAACTGGGTCAGAATGAGCCTTTAGTCTCATGTATGACACATGATATGATGTGTAATACATGCATGTGATACGAAGCCAAACAAACGAGCCTCTGCGGAGGCGCTGAAGCTCCTGGTCCTTCTTATCAGACTGGAATAAGAATGAGTCCTCCATCCTGAAATGACCTTCAGGCTTATCTGAAGGAACTTTTCATTAAAATCTCACCAAAGGCTTCACCCCTCCTGTTTCATTAATCCTAATATGATTGTCAACACCTTTAATTTCCTGTCTGTCATTCACTCTCTCTCCTTTCGTTTAACCCGTTCACCGTATTTCATCGTTTGCACATCCTGTCTTCCTCTCTGTAGTTTATAGGACCTCCATCCTCCTAATATTTTCTCTTCTTTCCATCCAAGTCATTTTTTATTTAGTGTGATTGCATCTCTCTTATGCGATTGTCTTCTGTCTTCTCACCACTGCAGCAGCCCTCTCTTTCTCTCTATCCACACCTCTGTATCCACATTCATTTACCTTTTTCCTTTTTCCTACCTGCTCTCTTCCCTTTGGGATTTATTCTCTTTCATTGGATTCAGGCGTGCGAACTGATCCTTTTTATTTTTCTTCGATCTTTCTCTCATCCGTGCTTACTTCATGTCAGTACCTCCCTCTGCACTTCCTTTGGGAAATTTGTTCTAATCTAGGATTTAAGTCCTTTTTAAAAAAAAATTACTATGATGTCATCAGGTGTCGGTGTCCATTTCACAGGACAAACATGGAGGTAATTCTGTGAGGTAGTCTACCAGTCGATCTGCAGCACTGTTAGCCAATCATGTGGTTTCACAACCATGCTGTATATTCTGCTGGTTGAATAATGAACAAGTTGTTTGGTGATTGGTTGTGTGAAATGCTACAACACCAAAGACTTGCATGTCACGTGACTCGTTTTTTTACGTTACAAACTGCGCAGTATATCAGAATCAAACTCACGCACGATCGCAATTATACATGTATGTGTTATAAACGCAACAACAAACAAACAAAAGGTTAGTTTTCCCAACAGAGTGATTAGAAGAACGGTCGACTGAAGAAGTACACACATAGGCTAGAGTGAAACCTATTGGCTCTGCTGCCGTGGGGGATCGGACACGGACCGAACACGGACCTGGAGGAATTTTGGGGTAACTGAAGTCAGTCAGGAGGCAAAAACATCTGTCCATCAGGAAAAGCTTTCCATGCAGCTCTTTACTCTCCTTTCAATGAAATATACTCTCCGGTTCAGATGTGACTGATGCTATGATAGCTACGCTAACCACTTGAGGAGCCGCCATTGTTGTTTTAAATCCAGCAGTTGCTTCTCTTGCTGGTTGTCACAACTAAACCATGCCAGAACTTTCTCATTGGATGCTAAATGGTTGAATCACTGTGTGTTCGGCAACAAGCGATGATCTCTTTAATCCAGCTGCCTCGCAAGGTAAGACTTAGATGGTCCACCACCAACTTCTGAGTCTAGTTTATTCAAACCAGGAGATGGAAACAAGCCTAACTGGCTTTTTTATTTCCTAAGTTTGCTCAAACTTCTCCTGACAGTTCAATGGGAACACGGCTATTGATTTTAATGTTGAAGAATCACCAGATTTTCTCAGAATTTCAAATTCAGAAGTAAAAATCAATAAAATTTGAAGTTATTCTAATTTGAAATTCTCTGTGAAATTAGAAAATTTATGTGCAACAAAGAACAAAGTCGTTGAATCAATTATCGCTGTGGATTTCCTCACTTAACAAATCAGTCGGGTTTTTTCTCTGGCTCTCTTTCGAGATAATTAATTTAGGGTCGACAGAGTCTCTCATACTTTTCTATGATTCATTTCTATTTGCATATTATTCTCTGTAATGTGCTGTCTTTTCTCAGGCGCTCGTCTCCCTGCTGAACACCGCTGTGCTGCAGCACCGAAGTCACACAATGAAAACAAAAGGGGAAGCACAGCCGAGCGGCGGCATGTAAGGGAGATAAACGACTGCAAGAGGAAAGTGCTTTGTTTTCTCTCGCTCGGTCACACCTGTTGTTCCAGCTTAGTCTGATTAAAATACAACAAATATTCATGCTTTTTGTTCTCCATCATGTGCTTGTGTTACCACTACCTTCCATTTAAACAGGACATACCGTCTGCTCGTCTCATCTTGTTCAATTTATTTTGATTTTCTGTTGTCGTATTTCTCTCGACATACTCAATCATTTTTTTAAAATCAATTTTTCTCTTATTCCTCCGCCGTGTCACTTTATTTCCATCTCTGTCTGCGCTCGTCTCAGTCCTCTCCCTTTTCTTTCCATCTCCTCGTCAGTTTTCTGTCTTCTTTTGTTTTTTATTCCCTCCGTCTGCCTGCAGACACGCGGCTCTTTCCTTTCTTCTTTACTTGACTCGAGGTCCAGTTTATGAGAAACGATCCATCAAACGTCTCTCCTCTTTGGGCTCTCCATCTTTTTTTTTTATTGTTGTTGCAGTCACCTGTGGGTGTCGTCTCTGTCATACTAAAGTGATCCCTGTGGCATTTATTTCCCTCTCCTTCCCTCATGATTTGCATCTAAATTAACATCCTGATGAGTGATAGAACACAGGGCGGTCATTGATTTTGCTGTTATTTGATTTAAATATTGAACAAGCGACAGCTCTGAGCTGATAATCACATCTTCAAACTGACTGTTTATAGTACGGAAATGTGTTTTACTGCTGCTTTTTAACTAATAATGTTTCATTTGGTTGATACCACGCAAGTGTCATTTGTCTGTATTTCTGACTGTCTTACCAACACCTGAGTAATAAATTGAAGCATCTACCGGCCAGATTTCTATCAAATTTTATGATGGATTTCTACAGTATAAACTTTAATCTGTCTGACCCCATTAACCTTTTCCCCAGTCATGACCTTTCCAGTTCATCTCCTCCTTGTTTTGACTTAATTAGTTTGATAATCTTCTCGCTTTATTAGCCCGGAGTTGTGTTGTTTAATTCCGGTCTATATAAACAGTCTGCGATTTGAGTTGAAGTGAAGAGGGGGACGCCAAAATGCATCGGCCTTTCTAACCTGCCATCCCCCCTTTCCCATCTCCTAGTAGCAGAGAGGGTGCAGAGGGGTTATGAAGTTAATCTGCCTGACTCATTGATCCTATCTGAGTGATTGTGCAATATGGCGCTCCGCCAATCACAAATTCTGATTAAATCCAGACAAAGCAGTTGACCAAGAGTGAGGGGGATGTATTTGGTCATGTAAACAGTTGGACAGAACATGTCTCTTATTTTGTTTCTTACCCTGCTTTCTTTTGTAACCGTTTGTAACGAGGTTTGTTTTACCAGCCAGCACCGACGCATAGTCCAACGAGCTCCAGGCGTTCTGCTGCAGGACCGCTGGAGCAGCATCCTCTCTATGCTCCAGGACACAGATCTTACAGAACCCATGACCCAGTCTGTACTGTTAGTACTCTGTACTAACTAAGCTCTCATTATACAGCTCAATTAAATGTGACAAGCAATGACACATTGATTTATGTCCACAACACAATGCACAGGAAGTGTATGTTGTTAGAAGTGTACTAAATGTGTATAGTGCACAGAGCAACATGCATAATAGAAAGTAGCTGGTCCAGAGAATGAAAGTGTGAGTGTGTGTGTGTGTGTGTGTGTGTGTGTGTGCGTTGAGTTCAAATGTCTCCTTCTATTAAATGTGGGGAAGTAAATGAGCCAATCTAACTGTGTATTGATTCGAGGAAATACACCGAAACATTGTGAAACATCGGCGACTCTGTTAAACACGCCGACACACTTTACACCCCTCATTCCCCCGAAGCCAATTATCCCAAATAGATCCTGTTCTCTCACATACACAAAGTAAAACCATGCTTATTTGTTATTTATTGGTTTTTAAAGGTGCCAGCCTATTGGTCCGCAGGTCCTCCATAGATTTATTGGGATTGTTGACAAACAGCTCAATCTCAACAGAACTCGAGAATAATTGATCCACAGGGGATTTTCTTTATTACATAGCTTCACAGTTACACATGGATGGATGGGCTGGCAGATTGCCTGAGCATACTTACTGCATGTATTTTTAATCTCCCACTCTCAAATCATTGGGTCATTCATCTCAGTCACTGTGGAAAGAAACTCTAATCATTGCATAACAAGACATTTTATGCATTAATGGGTCATTTAAGTTTGTAATGTAAAGGCTTAAATGCTTTAATGTTCAAAAAACATGTTCAAGAAACATTAAAGCTCATGAAGTCTCATACCGTCCATTGCTGCAGCACCTCTATTCACCCTCTGAATGCTCCATTTAAGTGCCTGTCTCTTTAAGGTCCTCCTCCCGGAAAAAAAGCCCAGTCTGCTCTGATTGGTCAGCACTCTCAGGCCCGAGCAGGCATCAGCCAACGTGTTTTTTTCCACATTAGCTCTGCCAGTGTTTTTGCAACCACAGCTGAGCTGGGGGGGCGTGGCTGTGGGCGGTGACTGAACGGTCCTAACAGGAGTTTTCACTTGGATTTTGGAGTCATTGCAGAAAATAGTTTATGATACGTACACGTTTTGTTCAGCAAGATGACCTTCACAAATAAACACCATGCACTTTATGATTGATGAAGGGTTGATGTGTTCATGAGCCAGAAGCAGAAAGCTAACGTTAAGCTGTAAACAAACTACATCGTGCTCGAGTTTTAATAGCTTGCAACTAAAATCCGGGTAGTAAAGACGGACTAGCGAGTAGATGAGCCTCTGTGTTCAGTGTCATGACATTTAATGTCCCCGACAACCTCTCAAGTCTCAGTTAGTCACTTTTCAGCAGCCGCCTTGTTAAAAACACGTTAACGCTTAAAATTCACAAGTATTTACTGACATGTTTCATGTCACAGAACAAAAATGTTAACCACAGACCTTAAATCAGGCATCTAACCAAAAACCCGTTGACTTTGAGACGAAGAGCACATTCCTGCAGCACTCTATGAAGTGAATCATATAATGGTGCATTGATTGTTGTTGACCGTGTTGGCATGATTCTCTGATACATGCAGGTCAGTAAGAAGAATGAACCAAAAGTTAATACATTCTGGTTCCAGTGAACATCTGTTCTGTTCTGTCTGACCTGTTCTGGATCTGTTCTGTTCAGTTCTGGGGATGTTTGCACCTTTTCTGTCTCCAGTCACACTGCTGTCTGCTGGTCTGGACGAAATAACCAACATAACAACATAATGATGGACTATATGAACAAGCTGACCTGCAACGACCAATAACTTCACGCTATAACTTAATGATTACAAGCTGACAGGATGTCCTCTCTCCCCGTCGACACACCTCTCTCTACCCTCTCATTCAGCTCTCTCGTCACGCCTCCCGTCGTCCTGTTCATCCCTCCATCCGTCTCCCTCTCTCTGTCTGTCTTTCCTCTTTGCCCTTATCTTCCTCTGTCAGTCACGGCGCTCTGTGGCACCTGTTTAGTATTCCCCTCAGTCACATCTGTCGGCTCGCGCTCAATCACACACACACTCGGACACACAGGCTGTGAGCACGAGTGGTAATGACTTATCTTTTCTAACATACTAGGCTACAAATTAGACAAACAAATAGATACAGGCATGCAGTCGCTAACACACACAGACACGGCTGACAGTCTCATGTCCTTGGTGCCATGGTTTAATGTGCAGGAGGACACATGTTATTGCCGTGCCGGTGCAATGTCACGGTCACTTTGTATTAGGGGGGAAGTGTTTAGCCGTCACAACGCTGGAGCGTCTGGGTCGTTTGTACCAAGGACAGCCAGATGCTGCATTTCCATTTTAGACTCTGTCTTTTCCAAAAGGACCTCAGAAAGTGAGCTCAGGAAGTCGGACATGAAACAGCTGCACAGTCTAACATCATTAATCAGCATGGTGATGGTAAATATTCATGTTCCTGTCGCCCTCTGTCTCTTCCCGCTTGTTGTGTTCCTGCCTGATGTTGTTGACTTGCTCATTTATCGTTTATTTCATCATTATTCCTTGTTTTTTTTTGCTTCCGCTGTGGTTGAGAAGGCTACACAGTTAGATTGTTTCATTATTTGTCTGTTTTAAGTGTTTTTATTGTTAATATCTCCAATCTTTGTTGTGTTGTAGATCCCAAGCCCGCACAGGGTGTTTTATTTTGAAAACCGACCTTGTGCGCTATGGCGTTTCCCGCTGCCTGACTTCCTGTCTTGCTCATCTGCTCTGTGCAGTTTCACATGTCTGAGGTCCGCTTCTGTTCGTGTCTCGGAGCTCAGCTAAGACGTCCGTTTGCCACCGTAACACGGCGGAGACGGGCACGATGGATGGTTAGCTCATTTCAAGATTGTTTAGGCAAACATTTCTCACCTAACTGATGATAACGCTCCACCGGCACGACACTCCAAACTCCAAATTGCTACCGATGGTGAGACTAGCATCTTACGTTGTAGCCTGGTATTATAAAAGTGCTCTGTGAATGTAGCCATTTACCATTTAAAATGTGCTAATCACCTAAATCTTAAGATGTGTTCTGACAGTAAGTGATGCAATCTTCAGAAGAAGTGTGATTGCAACTAAAGTCATTTGAAAGATGTAAGAATTTTAAATTGCAAATTAGCGTCAGTACCTGCAGGAGGCGGAAATTATTCAGCTTGAGCAAAAGAGCTGCACTCATCCCGTAGCTTCATGACTCTATATCTCATATATTTAGATCAAATGAAAAGAAATTAAGTTCCCGTCGAGTTCTGAGTCAGAGTCTGAGTCTGATCTGTCACACACACACACACACACACACACACACACACGGTCAGTGCACACATTGCTGGCTAGCATGCAGCTATCGTCTGTGCGGTGGGTATTTCGGGCAACAGACTAACACAGACTGCAAAACAGTCTCATCCAATTAATTGTCACCTGCAGATTTCTGTGTGAACACAGATGGACCAGAGCAGGATCACCACACGTTCAAACATTAGAGAAGCCTGACGTTAACCATACAGCCTGACGTGGCGCCCGTAGGCACCAGTGAAGCCTGGGAACAATGAAAGTGCACCAAAAAAAAACCCTCAGGCATATAAATCTCACCTTGGTGTGCAATTTGTCTGACTTTAAGGGATCACCTTGCCCAAAAATGAATCATCCACTCGCCCGATGGAGAGTCAGATGAGGTTTTGTCGTCCACTGAACATTTCTGGAGCTTCACAGCAAAACAGCATTGCAGCGTTCTGCTAAACAACTGAAGTAGATGAACGTTTAAAGCTTCCCGAGATCCCAGAGTGACTGGAAAAGATGTTATTTTCAGACGTGGTGCGCGCTGATGCTTTCAGCTTAGCAGCTACAGTGAAGATTCTTTAATGGGCTTCACAAATTCATTTGTGTCATTGTGTCAGCCAGAAAATAAATAAAGCTTGATG
Source organism: Pagrus pagrus (assembly GCF_965226575.1). NCBI lineage: Eukaryota > Metazoa > Chordata > Actinopteri > Spariformes > Sparidae > Pagrus > Pagrus pagrus. Next base: position 3,289,616 of record NC_140195.1, read on the forward strand.
ACATTACAACAATCACAACTAACTGTAAAATCTGAATTGACTGAACAATCTAAAAACTAAACTTCTACTTCTAACAATGAAATAAATGGTATTTTAATCGCAACCTTTACTTTTCCACAACAGAAGCAGTTTCCAGCTGAGAAATGGGTCGTTGCTGTGAAGCATTCATCAGAAGATAAAAATAAAAAATAAAGCCCGTCTGCAGTTAATGACCCAGAAGTGAAAAATTCTTGCCGTTTTGTGCCTGTTGGTTTGCTGCTCCAGATAGACCCATCAATCAGCACAATTAACAGGCAGGGTCTCTGTTACATAAAGATACAGCATTAATGTTTTATGTAGCGTAGTACTGCAAAAGGATCAGGCAGGAAGAGGAGGGAGATAAAGACAGAAGGAGAGGAGACGAGAGGAGAGGAGAGGAGACGGCTGGACCGTCTAGGAGCCGGGGATTGAGTTGACACTCAGAGTGGGGGTACCGGTCGGCGTGGCTTCATCTTCCCCCCCATAGTTCCTGTGCTGGAATGGCCCGGGTCCCTGTTCTGGAGGATCTTCTTGCTATGGGATGGCGTTGTCGAAGGCTGGACCACCAGGTGATCCTGTTAGAGAGGATAGGGGAGAGGGAGAGGGTCTGGGGGGGAGGGTTATAAGAACTTGAGAAGATCTGGAGAGAAGTGGTCAGGCTTGCCTATATAGGTTGTACAGGTGATTGAATTGGGGCGACGTAGGTGGTTGAGTTGATGGGACGCAGGTTTAATTGGATGGGCCTGGGTGGCAGATCAGTGAGGTGGAGTGGCACGGTCCAGTTCCTGAACCTTGGTTATAATAACTCCATTTTTAGAACAACAATGTACTTAATGACTATGTGAAGACAATGTAATGATGTGAAATAGCAAATACAAGTGTTGTGTGTAAGTGTTCCCAAACCCATGTGACGTCCTTTATAACATGAAACATACTGTCTGTGTTGTTTTCACTTCAGTATATGTAGTAATCACTCCCTTTTTTGTGATTGTTTCAGCCTGAAACTTTTCTAAAGAATTGCACTGGAAGTTGTCATGTTTGCAGGTGATTTTTGCAATAAAGTTGCGGGAGCAATTGAAAACAACAAATAAATGTTTTTGTATTGCTGTAATTCATTAAAGGGATAGTTCAGGTCTTTTTATATGGGCTACTTAGGCCTTATCGGTGCGTTATCTTTCACAAACGTTTCATCTAAACATGCACATTAAATGTTAACTCACTCACCTCTATTCTTTCAGTACGTGCAACAGCTTTTGGATGAAACATCCTCTGTCGTGGTGATTTCGTCTCTCCTGTTGTCAACGCGTTGTCAAGTGTTTGTCAAGCGAAGACTTTCTTTCGTGTTCCTCTGTGATGAAAACAGTTCACCTTTCGCTTTCATGCAGAGCATCAGTGAGTTGTTTTACACAGTATTCAGCGGTGAGTTTTGTAGATAAATGTGAGACGTTTAGGACAAAAGTACAAAGTCGCAAATAATTCACAGTGATTGGTTGAATTTGTGTGAATTGGTGCGATCGCATCATTGCGAGATCCTGGAGGGGGCTGGTAAATGTTTGCTACGCTCTCTTATATTTATGTTTTACACAGCGTCCCAACTTTTGAAATCAGGGTTGCATTTGAATCTAATGGGAGAAAAAGACAAGTAGGCTGGAGATGTAAGAGGGCGATGATGGAGGACAGGTGGCAGATAGATTGATACAGTAGGTGAGTGAAGGCAGCATTATCCATCCAGTCATCACCGTGTCAGAGGAGACGCTCTCACTCGCTCCTACTTGTACTTGTTACAGCCTTTATCTCTTTGTTTCACCTTCCTGACTCAGTCTCAGCCTTCAACCTCCGCCCCGGATCGATCGTAACATCTGAACCAATCGAGAAGAAGAAGAAGACAGCACAATTCACACACACACACACACACACACACAGACACACGGGGGTGGTCATGTCGTATCATTATCATTGTCATAAGACCGAGTGTGAATAAGAGAGAGACTCCGGCTGAGTGTGAGATTGAGACGGACTGACAGTGTTACAGGACGATGACGAACATGTTCTGACAGATCAGCCGGGCTTGTGACCTCACTGATAAGGTATCAGAGGCTGAGGTGTTTGGGGAGTCTTTAAAAGAGTCTCTGTTAAATGTTAAAAGTCGTGTAAGGACGACCACACCGAGACACGTCAAGACAAAGAAGTGTCGCCAGATGATACGGCGCCCCCGGTGTGCGCTCCTCTCTAGCAGGTTTTAGAAGTAGAAAATGTTTTTATTTGCATTTTATATGAGTTAAAGAGCCAATTAAGCTTCTCTTAGTTCGGTAAAAAAAAGAGATATTTGAATTCTGAAGGTGTATGATTGTATTTTTTATTGTGTGGTGAGGAAAATAAGAGTAAGAGCAGTTCCTTCTTGAAATGTTGTGGGTTTATTTGGTTCATTTATTGAGAGAGTTGGTGCAACGTGGCGAACTTCTCCCAGATGAAACTAGAGGAGCTGTCAGATTACTGCGTCTTGAGGTTCCCACAAAGTAAAAACCTCAAGACTTTGTAACCTCATCCTGTCTCGGATGCACTGGGTTCGGGTTAGCTAGCTGTTTAAGGACAGAGGATGTTGTTCACTGTACAGATTGTAAAGCCCACTGAGGCAATGTGATTGTGATTTTGGGCTATATTAGATTTGATTTGATTTTATAATGTTGCTTCATGTTTTAAACTAAAATTATGGCCATATTTTACATATTGCGACAAATTATTTTAAACCACTAGTTAGTGTCAGCTGATCTGACTGAAACATTGTTGCAGACTTTGTCTAAATGTCCTCAATGAACTGCTTCCTCTCTCGGCAGCCAGCTGCAGCGTGTCTGTCAATCTGAGTCCAGTTTGCTTCAGTAATTAACTTTCTCTGTCTGTCTCTATTTTCTCTTGAACTCTTTCATTTGTTTCTCTCTCTCTCTCTCTCTCTCTCTCCTGAGACAGAAACTGGAGGAGATAATGGAGGACGGAGGATCGCAAATGACTAACATCGATTTAGAGCCGAGGCCTGATGACGAACATGCTCACACACACACACACACACACACACACAGATTTTGGTCCGAGTGAGTCACCCTGATAGCACTTTGATTAGTGTGGCTGTCCGAGTAATACATGTTTAGATATGACAGACAGGAGGAGGAAGGCGGTCAGACTCAGATACAGATGCTCTCCTTTATGCGTCTATCCTGCAAAATGCTGAGCTTCCATGCTGGACAGCAGGCAGTAACAGCTCTGACAGATGGATAAACACCAGTCCTTAACATTTCTGTCAGATAAAACCTGACGTTAAAACCCCGAGATAAACACTTAAAAAGAGATTTTCAGTGATTTCAACAGTTTACAATCTCCTCGTCTTTTAAAAGAGGAAATCTTGTAACCCCCTCGGTTATTAAAATCCTTCCAAGATCAAGTGATCACATTATTAATTCATGGTCATCGAGCTAAAAGCACAGGGCTGTTTGGAGGCTGACATTTCAAAGATGGTTTTCACTTCACAGTGAGAGCATATCTGCACTAAAAACCCTCCCTTTCCTTTCAATATTAATACTCAGGGGTGTACTTGCATTTAAAGCCATGTTTTCCTAAAATGCCATTTTATTTTATTATTTTATATATTTTTTGATCCTCTAATGAGGTGACGTAGAGGCCAGAACCATCCGACACACAACTGAAGTCGCTCGCCAAAGAAAATAAATAACATTAGTTTTTGTTATTACAAGCAGTAACTAGTAGCTGGGACAATCATTACAATCGTATGGTTCTTATGCAACGGAGACATTGTTCTCTCCTCGAACAAACCTTACAGTATAATATGCAGTTAATAACCAACACAGCGTGGGAAAATAAAAATAAAGAAATAATAAATTGAAATCATAGAATAAGTGTCCAGCAGAGAGGCAGTGCAGAGGCAGAGCGGTGTGAGCGGACCTGGGCTGATGACTGCATGTACTAATGAAGTGCTGCTGTTTACACCTCAGTGAGACGATCAAGTGGCTCATTGAGCCGCCCATCTGCTGAGGCTCATCATGTGGAGGGTGAGAAGGGTCATCCAGGATGGCTCTGATCTCGTCCTCCATCCTCGCCTCAAGTAGTGAAACCAGACAGTCCAGTTCCAGCCCGACCACAGAGCTGGCCTTCCTGACCAGCCTGCTGTCATGGTTAGCTGTTTTCTGTTTTATTTTGTAGTTATATCCTCATGTGCCTTGTTGAGGCTTTTACACTTCCTGTCTTTGTCTCTTTCTCTGTGTACACCTGTGTTTCTTATGTTAGTCATCACTGTGTGTTTAAGCCTGTGTTTCCCCCACACTCTTTGTCTTTTGAATAAAGTACTTTACTTACTAGTACTGCTTTTTCCTTTCTATTTAAACATAAAATAACTTCTGCATAACAGTAACAGAATCCTAATTTCATTTAGCTCATTTGGAGCTGCCATTCAAATGCTTTCAGGCCTCAGTGGAGGAAACTGTACAGAACCTTGAGCTTGCTTGGATCATGCTAAGGATTCTGGGTTGTTCACGTCCAGCACAACACTAACAAAGTGTCAGTGGATCCTTTTGAAGAAGCTGCAGTGATGTCAGTGATCTGCCACATCAGAAGCTCCGTTCAGACAGGATTGGTGTCTTCAGGGGAGGTCAGGTAATTTAATTCAACGTCAGCAGTGATGTTAATCCCACATCGGCCATGTGTGTTTTTCCACCTCAAACCCTCGAGTCTCTTCAGCTCCTAACACCTGCTGAGTGCAGACAAACACCGAAGCTGCTCGGATTATAGTTGTTGAATCATGTTTTGATGGAAGGACGTGCAGCCGACAGGACAGACACACTGTTTTCTCAACGCTGTCTGCTATACATTACCTTTTTAAATACGACTTATCTGCTTTGCTGTTTATGTTACTACTTTTTCAAATTAAAACCTTTTGAAACAGGCTTTAAAACAAAAGTCATCCATCCGTCACTACATTGACTTCAGGCCTATGTCTTCTCAAGTGCTAACAGTTACAGTACAGGTAGGTGCAAAAGATGATTATGGAAAGCAGTGGCGGATTTAAGAAATTTGGGGCCCAAGGCAAAGGCAGGCATGGGGCCCTCTGAAATGAGAAGACAACACACAAAACAACAGGTCAATTATACAGATAGATACATTTTAACAGAATACACATGTATTATTTGTTTTACCTGTTGTCCCTCTCTTCCTGTCCCTTTTTCATGTTGTCTCTCTCCCTCATTCTGAAAACAAACACACACAAAACACAGTATAAGGCTCTTACCCAGTGGTGAAGTGTAAGTATATTTACTCAAGTGCTGACGTAAATAACAAAAACTATTTAGAGACGTAAAATGTAAAAACAAGAGGTGTATCTCATGCAGCCAGTGTAATTACATGATCCCAACATGATTTTGAGTCAATTGATCACATGACCTGGAAGCTATTGAGCTAACATGCTAATATTTAGGCTACATATAAAAATTAATAAAAAATAATAAAAATTAATAAAAAACATTTAGAGATGTAAAACGTAAAAACAAGAGGCGTATCTCATGCAGCCAGTGTAGTTATATGATCCCAACATGATTTTGAGTCAATTGATCTCATGACCTGGAAGCTATTGAGCTAACATGCTAATATTTACATATAGACATTAATAACAAATAATAAAAATTAATTTAAAAAATATGAAAAGATGTCAAATGTAAAAACAAGAGGTGTATCTCATGCAGGCAGTGTAGTTACATGATCCCACACTGATTTTGAGTCAATTGATCACATGACCTGGAAGCTATTGAGCTGACATGCTAATATTTACATGCTACTGCTGCTGCTTCAAGCCACTGCCAGCCGCTGCCGCTGCTACTGCTGCTAGCGACTGCTGCTAGCGGCTGCCGCTGCTATTGCCACTGCTACTGCTGCTGCGGCAGTGAGCTGCTGCAGGGGGCCGACACACACATAATACGATTAGCATTCTGCTGGCAGAGGATTTTAATCAAAAACATAATTAATGTGCGCAAATAAGTAATAACTGTATTAACCATAAGTGTATGAGGATTTTTATGGGGCCCTCAGGAACTTGGGGCCCTAGGCAACCGCCTAGTTTTGCCTGATGGTAAGTCCGCCCCTGATGGAAAGAGGTAGTTGATTGTTGAGTCTCATTCTTGGGTATTTAATTACTGACATGTGTTTTTTTTCTGGGGTGTCAAACACTTTGGGTTGTTTTCATCAAATCAACCATTTCTGATTATTTGGGGGTATTTTTGATAGGATAGCTCGTCAGACAGTAAAGAGAGAGAGAGAGAGAGAGAGAGAGAGAGAGAGATAAAGACACACAGCAAAGGTCGACTGGCTGAAAATGAACTGAGGCTGCTGACGACTCAGACTCTGTTGCTATCAGGGCACCTTGTATCAGCTTTTTAATTCTATTCCTGGCTTGCATCTACGTATTAGCATTCTGTGCTTGCCTCTCTGCAGTTGTTTCTGACACTTGAACTCAGTCTTTATCTGTGCAGTTTAAAAAAGCGACCTGGCCTAACCCCAACTGCCACTGCCAAACTTGAGACCCGTGACCTGAGAGTATATTTCTGATCCATTCTACTTGTTACTGGCACCTTTTCAGCACAAAAGCATTGGCTTCACTTTGTAGTAGCTTAGTCTGCTCCCTGCGAGCGACGCATGGCCGCACCTGCACCATAAACTTCATTCGGCAACACTTCCCAAATCAAAGCCTAAGACTCAATACTGTGTCGGGATCTGTCAGGTAGCAGAACAGTAACAGGAAACATGCATCACACTGGACAAGAGAAGCAGAAGTTTACATAATATGGAAGACATATAAAATGGTTGTGAGTCAGCACGTCTTCCTTAGTATTATCTATTAAAATGTGTTGACACGATGAATCCAGTCCACGTGGATGACGAAGACGGAACGATGACAAGTTAAAAATAGATTTTTGTGACAAAAACTGGACTAAAGTCTAAAGTATATAGCCCAAAGTCACTGTTTATTTAGGGACCTGCACAAAATGTTTCCAAAATAAGGTCCCATCAGGTAAACCGGAAGGGGCGTGGCTTTGGCCATCATAAACAATAGAAAGCGAAAGTCTTTACGACAAACAGCGACTTTATGGCTTGAAAAATTATCTTTTTAATTCACAAACATCATATGTGTAATTCATGACACACCTGGAACAAAAACAATATATATTTTTTATTTCTCTTCATTGATTACTGTCCAAACTGTTTCCCAAATAAGGTCCCATGAGGGGAAACCGGAAAGGGGCGTGGCTTCGGCAATTGACTGACGTGTGCAGGTTGGCAGAATCTCAGGTGATGCTGCAAACATGGAGAGAGGAATAACGTTACATCTGTGGACACACTTTGTTTCTAAATCGGCAAAAAGCAAACACACTTCAGTGGAGGAGGCCTGAGAGACGACGTGGGGAGAAAACAAACCACCTGAAGAGGCAGCTGGAGTCTACCACCCTGCTGTTAATGCCCCCCGGTGAGTGAGCTAACTTAACTGTAGCTAGCTAGGTGCTAATGTAAACAAAACACATCAATTTATTAATGTTGAGTCAGTGTTAGCGGGCAGTTAGCTGTGTCAACTGTTAGCAAACCACGCTGTCTCAGCCTGGATGGAAACGTGAACCAAGTTTCAGTTTGTTGTCACAAAGTACTGAATGAGTGAGTCCGGCTTCAGGCTAACGTTAGCTGGGTTAATGTGTTAGCTAACGTCAGTTAGCTTCAAAGGCTGTGAGTGAAACATGAAGCTGTGTCATTAATAATGTAACTTGTCGTGTTGGGACCTGTAGGTTAAACACCTGCTGCAGTGAAACATGAGGACATGTGTCTAAATAACGTTTTTAGCCTGCGAGTTTATTCATTCATATATTTAGACGAGCAGCTTTTAATTATTCTCAATACGTTTCCACTTGTCATCACCAGAAAAGCGTAATGGCAGCTCTGATCATGGCATTACAGTGTTACTATCTAGTCAAACTGTTGTTTTACTAAGTTGAACAGCAATTTGTGAAAAATATTTGTGTATGAGTTCAATTTCAATGGTAGACTGCTGCTACACAACAACCTGATATACCTGAAATACATCTGTAAACATGAAGCTGATGAGTTTAAAGAGAAAATTAACTAGTTAACTATTTTGAATTCATTGACTAAAACTATAACGGATGACTAAAATGTATCTAAAGCATTTTTGTTCAGTCTAAATCTAAAATAGCTGCCAGTATCAACACTGCCCACGTTACCCTGAGATAAACCGAACCTGTCCTAATGGGACCCGACAGAATTTCTGTACATTTTTTGGCTTCACATTAATTCAGACTGAGAATCAAAGAGTTTTAGTTCCTATCAGAGTCTTTCATCTGCGTGATCAAAAGACATCTTACATAAACTTGCATTTATAATTCATATATGGGAGTGTATGTGCATCTGTCTACTGTAGTTGGCTCTGTATTTAAATACAGTAGGTCTGTACAGTATATGTTATGTCACCCAGCATGTGCATGAGCGTGACCACGTACTGTAAGTGCGGGTTAATGTTTAGAATAAACAGCTGACGGATGGTGTGGGCTGCATTTCAGCAGAACATGATGCATCTGATTATAAATATTTATTTATATTCAGATACTGTAGATGTTCATTCTGTCCTCAGAATCAGCAGCTGTCAGTGCTTTCTTTGCGCAGGCTGTTATTATCTCTTCACCTCCACAAGTCCATAGTGGGGTTGCTGCCGCTCTGTGCATCCGAGAGGGCAGAGTTTAAGTTTCAACAAAATAAGAAAACACTGGATTCACAGGCATCAAGTCACCAGGCAGAGAAAGGAAGCAGTGCTAATTCTGTACGAATGTGCCTGAGGGATGTACAGATAACATGCAGCCTCACTCTCACCACTGGAAGCTGTCTCCCTTTCCCCCATAGAGCCTATTTTTAGGTGGCTTCGGACTTTTTAAAGGAGCAATCTGCAAGATATGGCCAGAATTTTAGTTTGAAAACATTCAGAACAATGAACTAACCTTATCAGCAGAATGTGGAGAAACTACAGTGTTGACGTGTTGTCTTACAGAGATGTCCACTGAAGTTTGGTACAGCTAGAGGCGAGTGTGTTCAGTCCCAGTCTGGTGTCCAGGCTTGTTAACGCTCAGGCTGCTAAACCCGGTAGAGCCTGACGTTGGTGCATTTTAAAGCTTTACATGTTTTAAAAAAGGTTGTCAGGGACATTAAACATCATTACACCGAACACAGAGACCCGTCTTTACAGGCGAGCTTTGGTTGCAAGCTATTCTAAATTAAATTTTACAGCGTAGATTGGAAAGAACTGAATACGTCTTCCACTGTTGGTTATTACAGTGTCTGTCTGTCTGTCTGTCTGTCTGTCTGTCTGTCTGTCTGTCTGCCTGTCTGTCTGCAGGAGTGTGTACGTGGCTGCAGTCTCTGCTCTAAACTCGACGGGCGACTCGCTGATTGCAGCAAAAAGTCGTGCCACAGAAAAATGTTTTTAACACAACGGGGACAACAGAGAAACACAATTATCAAGGTAAAATGTCATTACGAACACTCCAGGAAAACAAATGTGCAGAAACGTTCTCTTAGTGAGTGAAGTATAAATGCACGTGGGGATAAAATTAAAAGCAGTGTGTGTGTGTGTGTGTGTGGGTGTGTGTGTTTGTGTTTCCTGTTTTGCAGACATGGGTGGAGGTTTCACTTCCTCCTGATCCAACCGAACTCGAAGCCGACAAAATCTGCAGGCGTGCAGGTAAAGAATAGAGAAGACAATCTCTCTGTACGCTGTGATTTCAGTGTGTCTGTATTCAGCAGAGATTGGATGATTCTGATCAAACATGTGGTGTAAATTTAGAAACGAGTCACATCCTGTCTCCATAATTAAAACCAACAAAAAAGGTTTTAAGCTGGAAAAAAATATATATTTATTTAACTGCTCAGCTTCACCTGACTCATTACAGGACAGTCTATTGAAACAAATCCATTTACACATCTAGTGATTTCACACAGACTAATTCAATTTTGTTTACATGGTAACTAATGTGGAAACTGGAGGTGAATCATGCAATTTCACGCCCACCGTTGTTTGCCAAAAAGCTCCATCTTTTTGGCTCGTCATGTTCGTGTCATTTAATGTTTTCGATGTATTTTTTAACACCTACTCGATACTCTGCTCTCCTGCTGGAAATCTTTCTGCTAATTGCTGCGCTTACGGCTTTATTTTTAACATTGCATAATAGATTTTCTCCGGCAGTTCGTGGCTCCCTTCCATTTGTACACTCCTCTGCATCATGTTGTTTTGTTGACTTGCTAGATGTCTGCAGGCGCTCTCTCTCTGTGATGCCCTTCGAGACACACCAGTGATGAAGAGGGAATTTAACTTGACATGACACTCGATGAGGAATGCTCAGCCTTCCCCTCAAAAATACCTAGTCCTATCCTCAGGCAAAGTAATTAGGCCCTAAGTCCTTCTGAGGAACTAATCATTATAGGATTATAGTTGTGTAGGCAGGCACTCAGGTGGTAATGCTTAGTAATGTGAAAGTGAGTCACGGTGGTGTTGAGATAAAATATCACAGACTCGGTCGATCTTACCTGGATCAAAGAGTTATAAAGTAAATCACAAAGTGCACTCAGCCCAGGTTCTTTGAGGACAAATCAAATGTTTGCAGCAGAGGGAGCAAAATGCATCCCGAATGCAACTGTTGGTCGATATCATCTAGAGCATCTGCATCTGCATAACCTCAAAACGCCAGTGTGTCTCAACGACTTGATATGCAGCTTCAGTGCCCCCCTGTGGTGACAGAAATCACTGCACAGAACAATCAACAAGTGGCAGTTTCAGTATATTTCATGGGAAGGGCAAGGACATGTTTTCCACACTTTACAGCCTTTCTTGGCATCATTTGAATATATTGTAGACACACTGACATGCAAGACATGATTGTAATTTAGTCAGAAGTGCCACAATGCAGCGTGCTGTAGCCCTGTGGTGTCCTATAAGAGAGCTTTACAATACAACAAGGCCCATAAAAATGTTTTTATGTCACCTACACACAAAGCAGCAGATATGCATTAGGCGGTGGAAATGCATTTGATAAGACTTCACACCCGGTTCACATATCAGAGCAGATTTGTGCCACCAGATACGATTCAGAATCGTATCAGCGATCAAAGGTTAACCTCTGATAACACACAGTGTTGGAGACTAAAGCCAGCTCCAGTGTGTGTCAGTGACGAGGTCCCAACAGGGGGCGCTTGACTGAGGATACAATGATTTTTAAAGACAACAGCTGGGTTCATTCTTCAGACTTCAGTACCGTGATCATCAATGCTACAGGCAGCTGACTCACAGGAGGTGAATAGTCAAAGGTCACAGCATCTTAACAGTGTTCCTGTAGCCCCGGGTTGTGATCTTGTGAATGAAAATGTCAAAGTTCAAGGAAATGGCACATGATTCAGTGAACTCACCAGTTACATTTTGGATTTCAAAGCCAAGTTTGGCATATTCAGGACTCACATGTGGCTGGAAATGAGACAGGAAACACTTTAATATCCAAATAATACAAATAAAAAAAGAACATCTGGCTTTTTTGAACAAATTGGACATTTTCACTGGCAGTCGGACATGAAATCACTTGTTAATGCGTGGCAAGCTTTTACTGATGACTGCTTTTGTGTGCTTTAATCTAAGTATCAGGTACTTCTGCCCAGGAAGTGTCATTATACAACAGCAGAATTACAGTAGGACATCTTATTTACTGGAATTTAAAGGATCAACTACAAATGTCTTTTGTGAAAGTCTATTCATAAGCATTTTATTGTTTAGATGATTTTATATTTAGCTTGATTGTGACCCCCTCACCCTCACCCCCCGTCTCTCGCTCCCTCTCTCTCCCTCTCCTTGGTGTATGGCGCCCCCTCCTGTTGCTCTCGGTATGTTCACATAATGTGAAGCAGTCACAAAAACATCAACTGTCTCCTGTTAAAACTCAGCATTTTAATTCAGTTTTTAACCAAACAAGAAAAAAACGTGCAGCTGAGTTATTATACCCAGAAATACAATAAAGTGTATGTGAACCAGAACTTCTTATGGTTCTTGTAATATGCTTGCATGCAACATTATTTCCTATATGCCAGGAACTATGCTTGTATGAACAGAGAGAGTGGAACTACAGAGGAAACTGTTGGAGAATAATTGAACTGGTAGCTGCTTTGTACTAGTTCTCAACATGTGTTTGACACCTTAACATTTCTGAGAGGAAGGAACCAAAGTTCAGGGAGGAAACCTGGTGTTGTTTTTTCTGTCTTTCTATGTGTGTTATATTTCAGTCGCGGTCTTCACCCCCTCGATTACAAGCAAGTTTTGCCAAGTCCTGTAAAGATTGTAATGTTGTAATGGTGTAAACTCAGCTGTGATGCCAGCTGGACTTTTACAAATGGCTTCAACTTGAAATCTTCTATAAATGTCATCAGCAGAAGAGAAGTCGCAGGCCGAGAGATTTTGATCTTCGGCCACAAGTGGCCTATCTAATGCAATCTGTGGTGCGTATGCAAAGCAGGATATTGCAAAAAAAACTTTTACTTGTGGTCACTTCACTTCTGTGCTTGTCACTTCCTCTGAATGCTCTGCATCTGCACAAACTAAAAACTCGATTTGAAAATATCGAAGAAATAATCTGCTGTCTGATTTGATTTCACTTTACAAGAATCTGTAATAATCAAAATTATTATTTCATCAGAACAGTCCCTGGTGTAGTGTTAAATAAATAAATAAAAATATACATGAAAAACAAGTTTATATACGTTATATACACTACTCAAAATGAGTTAGGGATATTTTAGTGCGTCACTTGATTGTTTATTCTGGGACCTATCTGAATTTGTGTTTTGTGAACATTATTGGAGTTTTATTGCAAATCCATGCACATGCATATCTGCACCCATATCCCAATATCTCTAACTCATTTTGAGTACTTGCATTAAATTAGGTTTTCTCATTTAAAACGGCTGGAATGGCACCTTTTATCATATTGTCTTTGCCTATAATCCATATATATATTTATATATATGAATAACTGCATACTATTAAAATTGCTAAAGCATTAAGCTGGAGGTTTGGTGCTTAAACTATAAATATATCTATAATGCACATGTAAAGTTGCGTTATGATGTACATTTTTTTATTCTACATGCATGTGGGAATAAAAATGATAATTAGTGTATGTGCAGGCTTTAAAAGAAGTGTATAGAAGTAATATAAAGATTTATTATTATTAAAACTCATAAATTAGTACTCGAAACCTTATTTTATGAGGTGTAATGACATTTACAGCAAATAAAACTTAATATATGCGCTGTGTAAAGTTTTATTATAGAGAACTCGGGTCCCCCTCTTGCCTGGATGGTACGTGTGAATCCGCGCATGCGCTCTGCCGCCTCTGTCCACCAGGGCGGTGATCTCTCTCTCTCTCTCTCTCTCTCACACACACACGCGCTCATTGTGTGTGTCTCTCTATCACTCCCTCTCTCTGGGAAAAACCCGAGCAGGAGGAGAGCGAGCAGAAGGGGGGAGGAGGCGGACTCCTTCTTCTTCTTCTTCTTCTTCTTCTTCTTCCGATACAGCGGCGGCGGCAGGATATTTAGAAAAATAAATCAAAAAAAAAAAAAAAAAAAATCCACGCACCCTCCCGCCCCCACCCCCACCTTCCCCCCCCACCCCCGGTGCGGTGCGGAGCGGAGCGGCAGAGGAAGAAAAAAAAAAAGCACACGGATGTGCCTCAGAAAGCGCAGCGGATACCGCCCTCCGGACCTTATTAATGCCAAGATTGTGAGTATCTGATCGGCTGCAGAAACGAGCTTGAACACGGGGAAGGGGAGGGGAGCGCAGCGGAGGGGAGGGCTGCTGGTTTCAGTTTAATTTCCCCTTCCCTGGTCTCCAGTCAGCGGCGGAGCTTTTCCTCGCTCCGCGGTGTTGAGGAAAAGGTCGGTCTCCGTGACTCCTTCCCTCCCCTCCCCTCCCTCCTTCCCTTCTCTCCTTTCTCACCTCCTTGGTTCCTTCTCAAGAAGCGGGCAGCAGGCAGTCTGTGGAGGGGGGAGAGGAGTCCGGTGAACCCGTGTCATGGCTCCGTTAAACGGTTCTGTTAAAGACACCAGCGGGTGTTTCAGTCTTTACCTGCTTCTTCCTGAAACAGAACAGTGCGAGCTAAAGCACACAAACAGCTTCTTGGTTGTAAAACTGAGAAAGTAGGGGAAAAAAATAAGTGTTGTTTTACTGTATTGTGTATGTCTTGCTTCCTTTGTGGTTTTCTTTCTGTTTCCATGTCAAGTTAAGTGAGTTTTGAACACTGACTGTTAGCTTCACCATGATACCTTGATAGGCTAATAGGGGCAACCGGGTTCAGCTGTAACACAAGTCTGTCAAATTAGCTTCAATTTCAAGTTCTTGTTTCTTTCCCCGCTTTGCTACCTCGGTGTCACGTGACTTTTTCTTCTGTCAACCAATTGCGATTTGTCGCTATCCTAGCTAGCTATTCAAGCTAGGCTAATTGTGGTTGCCACAGTCATAATGCTAACAGCAATGCTAGCCACCTGTGGCGTAGTTTTATGTCAGGTGTGGTAAATTAAATCGATAATGTACATTTGTGTTTTTGTTTTTTTCAGTTTGCTAGCTTTGCGAGATAGCAGCGTGCTAGCTTGAGAGGTAGCGTCTGGTGCTAGTCGCCAACCGCAATGAAATGCGAAAGAATCTTGCACGCGGGAATGGCTTGGCTATCGCCTCAGTTTTCTCCGATCGTAAAGCAAGTTTTCGCTATGTACGCTAAAACGTTTCATCATTGTTTTTTATTATGTCTGCTTTATTAAGAGCAGCAGATGTTCCCTCAGGGCTGCAGCGAGTTTTGGCATTCACATCACAGAATGTTACTTTAACTGAATGAACAATTATAGTTTGATTGTGGCCTTCACGTCGCTGATCTAGCGCGGTGTTACCTCTGCAACCACAGAGTCAGTCTGCACTTTTGGATTTCCTGGTTTTGTTTTTAGATGCACTCTATTATGGCTGCAATCGAAACGATCCAAGATCTGAATTGCGATCTTTTTTTTCCTCAATTTTAAGTTGCTCTGTACTGTAGCCATACTAGAAATAGCCAATGAATTTCACCCCTGTTAAAGCACATTACTGCATTAAAAAAAAAGTTACTTTTCGTTAGCCATAGGCTAGCGAGCAATGGCATGCACTAAGGATGTGTATGACCGCGTGTTGGGTGAGATACATCCACTTTCTAATCCCAAAAGTTAGGGTTAGGTGTAATCTTGGTGTTTTCTCCTCCAGAAGGTCTGGTTCTGTGTCCGACTATCTCGGAGAATAAACTAAACCCAAACTCTTGCTCTGTCTGTATTTATGGGGCATTCAGCTCCGACTCCAGTGTGGTCGAGACAGATTTACTGACACATTAAAAAGCTTCAGCTCATATTTGGGACAGTTGAGACCGGAAACCCTTTACTTACAGTGTCTCACAGTACTTACAGTTTATCATGACCTTGCTGTACTTCATGGTATGTTTATGTATAAACTGACACTAAGAAGTTTCTATCTGCAGTCCAGCAGTAGTCTTATTGTATACAATGTCTTGTATAGCACACCCTCAGTATAAACTATAACTTAAATACTCCCATTGGGACTTGGAAGATTCTTAAATAATTACTTTTTATGACCATTTTAGGTGTAACCACTGGTTAGGCACTTTTATGAGGAAGAGACACAAAAAGCAGAAATGAATGTGTTGCTGCGTTAATGTATAATGTGTGTAATCTGAAAAGAGATGGTACTTTACAACTCATCCCTCCCTCCTTATTCATCCATTGTGTGGGGAACGTATTTCCATGAATCATACGGGACAGCTTTAGTTGAGGGTAGTTCACAGGAAGGTGCTTTTGAAATCGGAAATAAAGGTGGAAGGAGGGTGTCAGAAATGTGTGTTTTTTGAAAGCATGGCTCTTTGCATCGCCTTCTACTTTCTGTTTGGTGTGTCTGAACATGTGGACCTGCTGGCTATCAAATGTCAACATCCAGCTCCTTTTATCCTCCTAAATCCTTGTGTTTTGGGAGTCCCTTCCTGTGCACTGTTCGAATTACATACTCAGTTCTAAAACGAATCCTCTCGAAAGAGAAGTGAGATTTGTTTGTAGGTGTTTCTGTGAGTTTGTGGGTGTAAAAACTTTTTCACACATCACTCCATAAACCGAGCTAAAGGAGGACAAAGTTTGATTGAACAGCTTTAAACACATTCAGTGTGAAAACGCCCTCACTGTCCACATCCCTCCTCACATATGATCTGCCATTTATGGGGATTTTTTTTACCTAAAGCAGCAGTTGTAGACTGCGTCACTGTGAAAACCATCATCAACGGTATCCGCTTTCAGAAAAAGTATTCTGTGGCTAATTTTTGGGCCCCAACCCTGAGATTAAGAAACACACCACCTCCGAGATACTGACCTGATTCGGAGTCTAGAAGTTTTTTTTTCCTACTTCTTGTTGCCAGTTGGTACACACTTCCTCTTCCTGCGTCTTTCTTCATTGTGTCTGTTGCTTGCTTCCTCTTTTTTAACATGGTCATCGTCTTCCCTTCCTGCGTCTTTCTGTTTCCTCCTTTGTTTTTCGTTTCAGTCTTTTACTGTTTGTTTCTGTCTTTCTGTCCAGCCGTGGGGATGTGTGTTAATGTATGTGGCTGCCATTCTGTCAAGTGTCTTCATTATCATTTTGTCCTATGAGTGTCTGGTGGTTTCACTTGTCTTTGCTTGCTGCTGGTTTGATGTTTTATGTCCAAAGAAAATGACATAAAACCAGCTTAGATCTCTTGAATGTCAATTGTTTGTCCAGGAATCTGTCTTAGTTTTAGTTTGAGCACCACATAGTTTTGTGGTTCCAGTTGGCATGAAGAGGTGGTGAATCTTTTATCAGCCGATACCAGTGACAGTGCTATATTATCATCCATTCAACAAACTAACTGTAATCCTAACCGTATAAAGAAGTTAAGGCTATGTTACTATCAAACCACTGCTTACTGCTTACTATCGAAAGCAGTCAATCATCGGTTAGTAATAAATACAAATGATATTTCTGTTGATTGACAAAGTAATCAATTGATAAACCAATCTCACAACATGTGTGCAACAGATAACATTTTTCTTTTTCCAAAAAAAGAAAATCTTAAGATTCGCTTCATTTGCCCAGAATAAGTTATTCGTGTGGTCGATGGCTGAAAATGTTGGCAGGCCTTCACACAGATATTAAATTGATTTATCAATATCAGATTGATGCAATCACCAGTCACTCCATGTGCATGTTTTGTTAACATATCACATGTATGAGGCCATCACAGTGTTAAAACTGTCCACAGGTTACATCTGAAGTTTTACCGAACAATAAATCTCCTTTGAAATCTTGTTTGACTGCACACTTGTTGGGTTTGAGGCCAAAGTCCCTAAATTAGTCCTTTCTATTTCTCCCAAAATGACTTCTTAGCTTTCATTAGATCTCCTTATTGAAACTAAATTACATGATGAGCAACAACCTTGCCACTAATCTCCATCTCATGGTTTCAATTTGGAGGTTTGAAACCGAGTTACTCACTTGAGAGGGATTTCAAAGAGAAATGAACCCTAGAGGGCAGCTGCTTTAAAAAAAACCTCACATCTCCAAGCCTCCTAACACACACATACTTTCTTTTTGTCTTTTCTTTAGTAACGTTTCTTTACATTGTTGTTAACATTTTGAAATAGTTTAACATTTTTGATATGTTTGATTGTTCATCCACCAATTTATACTCATTTCAAAGTTGGTTTGAAGCAATTTTCCGTGAAGAGCTTTAGCCCCTGATTGGTCCTGTGTTCACTGTTGTTTCAGCCCTGGTTTGTTACATTTTCACCGATTATTTAAGCAACTGGCTTCAATGTCCTTGGTTGGTCCAGTATGATCCAATTTTACACCATGTTTAGTTGTGGTTTTGTCCAGTATTAATTGATTAATTTAGCCTGGTTTGGCCCAAAATTGTCCTTTTGGTTAGGTCCAATATGAACTGATGCCAAAGCCCTAAATTTCTCCAGTATGATGTCATGTTTAGTCTTGGTTTCCAACATGTGGTGGAGTTGTAGTCCTGGTTTGGTCCAGTTTGAACTGATGTTAAAGCCCTGAATTGGTCTAATATTCTATCATGTTTAATCCTGGTTTGGTCGAATACTTGGTGATGTTCTAGCTCTGGTTTGGTTTCAAATGCATTGATAACTCAGCCCTTGTTTTTTCCAACCATGCACTGGTGTTTCATCCAACAATGTGCAGATCAACTTTTCCTCCCCTAATACCTCAAATCAGTTTTTCCGGAGTATGGATCCGCTAAAGCTCTATTTTCCCCCCAACTCTTCATCCCACTGCACGGAAAACACTTGAATCACTTTTGTATAATTAAACATACGGCCAGGAAGTGCTTGGAAACCAGAAATCACTTCAGCAGCCAAAAGGGAGTTAATTATTTTAAAACACAGAATTTTGATGAAGAGTCTGTTTTTAATGTGGATCAGTCATGTCATCAAGTCAAAACCTGATCTGCTCCATAACGTCAGTATCGGTTCTGATGCTGACCTGGTGGATTTTCACGTAACGGGGAGGCACCAAGTTAATATGTGTGAAAGTAACACATGTCGTCATCGATGGGAAGTAGCCATGACACACCGTGATGTACCAAGAAGAGACTTTCTGAAGCTCTTGATTAGATAATGTCGTTAGGACATCCTCAGAAGGTTTGCATAAAAGAAGCTCTTGGAAACACGCTGATTCACTTTTTCTTTCACTAAATCTTTTGGAAATCTGATTAAAACTCGAGCCAAATTTGAATGAAAACTTCTGCGGTTCATGTTTTTTTGGAAATGTATTATGTCAAAGATGAAGGATCCCCCTCTGATGGAAGATCCTTGAGGTGGCAATGGACGGCTGGTCCACACACACTCACTATGGCCTTTTTTTCTCTCCTCTGTGTGTGTGTGTGTGTGTGTGTGTGTGTGTGTGTGTGTGTGTGTGTGTGTGTGTGTGTGTGTGTGTGTGTGTGTGTGTGTGTTACCTGTGTGCGCCTATGTTTTTGTGGATAAATACATTCCCGCTGGGATTTTTTGGTGCATTTTGTGGCTGTCTCACGCTGTGTTTTGGGTCCATGACTGCATGTTCTTGTGGGTTTACACACACATTCATGTATGAATGTGGATGTTTTTGCAATGCATTGTGCTTGTGTGGCATATTGTGTGAATGCATGTTTGCGTGTACATTTGTGTGTTTGTATGTATGCGCGTATGTGTGTGTGTGTGTGTGTGTGTGTGTGTGTGTGTATTTATAAAGGAGAGGTCCGAGGCAGAAGGGGGGATGACATGCATGTGTCCGGCCTGCTAACATCGCTGACGACTCGCACACTAACCGACTGCCCGCCCCCACAACATGACGGATGTTCTGGTAAACCAACTGCACCTCCTCCTCCTCTAACTAACTGTCTCATCAACTACTATTGTTGCTTTTCATCTCTGTGTTCATTTCTTTAACTCTCTCTGAATTTCTTTGTTTCACTGTCTGGGAAATATTTTGGTCACCGAAACTATCTAAGACTATTTAAAGGATCTGTCTAGCTAGTGGGGGATATCCCGATTAAGTTTTGTCCGACCCTGATCCCAATCAGATTGATATAACACCAGGTATCTGATACTCAGTTAAATGTTGATTGAATATTTCTTTGACACAGTGTATTAACAACTGTAGCTACCTAATGTGGCACACCTTATCTGCCAAACTAATCTGAATTCTGAACTTTCTGGTCTCAAATCCAGAAGCTTAAATTACCAATCTAAAGTAGTTTTACACTCACTCACTCTCAAACTCATTTATCTTCGCTTAGGCAGCAAAATGCTCAAACAGTTGAGTTCAGTAAAGAAAGGATTGGATTTTGATCGGCTTAATTTCAGCCAATGTGATCCATTAAAAATGCCCTGATCAGCCGGACTTCAAGAACTTAACATGTGTTTTGGGGCGCTGTTAAACGTACTTTCAGACCAACCTTTCTGATCAGCAACAGCCTCCAAAAGGCACATTATCTTGTTCAGAAGCTGTCCTGCTAGCCCCAAAGATTACCAGCCGGTCCACGCAGGACATTGCAGAAAAGTTGTAGTAAATTCAGTAGAGAGGGCTTTATTTTGATTAGTGTACAGTACTGGAATTTCTAACTTCGATACAGTACCTTGAAAAATATCGATATTCAATACCTTGGGCGAAAATTTCCACAACATTGAGGGAATAATATCTCAGATTTTTAATAAAACAATATAATAGGGCTTGTGTACTGTGTGTTAAGCATGAGAGCACGAGTTTATTTACCTTTGGAGGAGGTGGGACTATGTAGGAACTACCTTGGTGCAATGGTCAAGAGAGTAGAGTGAAAACGTAGCTAGTACTAGAGTGTCGCTACTGCAAAAAATGAGTATTGAAACTGTTTCAAATATTCAGTATCTGTATATCGATATTTTGATACTTTTGACAACGCTAATTTTGATAAATCTATCACGTATTTGAAATGTGAATGGTTTATTTCACTTCGCATCATAACAGTTATGAGTCTTGTTCGTATCTTCCACCATTGCTGCTGGGATCCATGTATAACCACACACACACATCGGCTCCCAAAGCATCCTGGATAAAAAATGTGTAGCAGTAACATTCCTCAACATTTGGACTGTATTTGGATAAATGTAGACCTTGAGCAGTGCTTGAAACTGTAGTTGGGCCGTGACTGATGACATTTCAAGTGTCCATGAGAACACAAATATAGACAAGAATGCAGCTTGAGAAAGGCCCTCGTTAAATCCCCAATGGACTGGGCCAATAATTGGTTTTGGAGCAAAGTAACTGAATTTTAGTTTCAAAGGAAAGGGATTTCAAAAATGATAGAGAACAAGATGAAGCCTGTGTCCTTTTCCACTAACTTTGATTTGGTTAATGAGCTCAACTGAACAAATATATATTTGTAACGTTCAAATATTGATATTAGTGGTATCAGCCTCACAGTTTCTGTATCAGTTGGGCTCTACTGTACTCGTCATTTCAGTGTTTTCTCTCCCCTCCTCTTCGCCTCATTCTCCTAAATTAAACTGTCATTTAATTTCCACATGTCACTGCCACTGTCGACTATATATAACTGCTGTCAGCTTGTCTCCCTCGTATCTGCTTGTCATTTCTCTCTCCCCTCTCTCCCCCTCTGTTTGCCATCTATCTATTTCTTCTCTCGCTCTCTCTCCCTTACTTGTTTTCTTATCTCGCTCTCCCCCCATTCCCTCCACTCCTTTTTTATGTCATTATCCACCCACTTTGCCTCTTCATCTCCCCCCCTCTCTTTCTCTAGCACTTCCTCCCACTCCCCCGAATTCCTTCACTCTCACAACTCTCTCTCCCCTTTTCTATTATACTCAATGTCTTCACTCCCTCTAATCTTAACTTTCCTATCATCCTTCATCTGAATGTTTCCTTATATAAGATTGATGTTAAAGAAACTGTATGCTGGTTATGTGTTTTGTACAATGTTGCCATACAGCGATCGCTCGATGGCAACTTGCTATTTTACAGGTTGAAGTGATCAGATTTGCAAAGTGTACTGATACAATTTCCTCTGATGAGGGTGAAACCATCTGCATAGATGTGTGTTCCCATGAGAGTAGCTTCATAGTTGCTACAGCACAGTAGCCTCACAAAAGTATGTGGACACCTGAACATTACACCCGCACAGTTTCCATCAGGTAATCCATTAGTGGAGGTGGTAAGCGTGGCTCCTCTCCACCTGACAACAGGTCCAATGTGTCAAGACAAACTTTTAACTAATGTGGACTTGAAGCAGACTTTGTTGGGTGAAACCTTCATTCCAATGAATGATTATCAAACTAACTTAATCGTGGTCTCTAACCTGAAGTGTAGCAGTGATTGTTTGTCTTGAGTCTTGACTTTTCCCAACTTTTTACAACAAACAAACGTAGACTGTGATCAATGTATCGATCTCCTGCTGGCCCTGACCATGTCATCTTGTTTTCAAAGTTACTATATGACGGTTTAAACCATTCATTCTTGAGCTGGGTGTCAAGACCTCCAAGGGGGTTTACAAGTTAATTTCCAAAAGTCACCAAATGGTTGTGGAGAAAAAAATAAAATAACTTATTCTAGACTGAAGAATAGTTTTTACATCACATTGCCTGTACAATGATATCATTTGCTTTAAAATAGGTTTATAGCGAGTGTTTGTGAGAAAAGTCTCAGTTCCAGGAGGGGAAGACAGGGTTCATGAACACCAACCTGATTTTTCTGGGGGGGTTGCGACTCTAAAAGGTTGAACCACTGGCTTAAACAATAGCCTCACCCATTAAATGTGTGATGTGAATTGCTTTGTGATGTAGTGCCACTGCTCATTTTCACCTGAAGCACGATAAGCCTCGTGTTATATTTCATTAAAATGTAATTCCATCAGATGCTATTGAAGGCATCCTTTATGTCAGACGAGGCGTGGCGCCTTCTTTTTTTATGCTGCAGAAAACCCTGACCGGCATATGACTGTTGAGCATCTCATTCTGAAACCATGGGCATTAATCTGCTGCTATAACTGCCTCCATTCTTCTGGGAAGGCTCTCCACAAGTTTTTGGAAATTGGCTGCAGGGATTTACTCCCATTCAGCCCTGAGAGCATTAGTGGGGTCCGACGATACTGATGTGGGGTGATCAGATCTGGCTCACCGTCAGCACTCCAGTTCATCCCAAAGGTGTTGGATGAGGTTAAGGTCAGAGCTCTGTGCAGGCCAGTCAAGGTCCACATCAAACTGGAGAAACCGTTTATTTTAGAAGCTGGCTTTGTGCACGTGGGCAATGTCATGCTGAAACAGGAAAGGGCTCTCTGCAAACTGTTGCTGCAAAGTTTGAAGCACGCTGTTGCCTGAAATATCACCGCATGCTGCAGCATTCAGTTACCTGATAGGAAGTTAACGGCCCAAGCCATGAAAACCAGACACAGACCAAAGGCAAAGTTGTGGTGAAGCGTTTTGGTCTGATGCACGGATGCCTGGAGCATTTCTGTAGCTTGGGGGATACATAGTGAGATTTGTAAAAATTTGGCATTCTTGTGAGGGAGAGACATGTTGACAAGTCTGGACTGGACTCCAGGGGTGTCCAAGTTCAAAGGAAGAAAGAATGTAAGTGCTGGTTTTAGGAGCTTTTCTCTGTAAGCCATTTTGGCATGAATAGGCCCATGTAGTCATAACGGGCAGGGTTGGGTTGGTGTGTGTGTGTGTGTGTGTGTGTGTGTGTGTGTGTGTGGGCGTGTGTGTGTGTGTAGACACCAGGTCTGATTCATCAAGTTTCAGAAAGAAACCAAGAAGCA
Source organism: Pagrus pagrus (assembly GCF_965226575.1). Lineage (NCBI taxonomy): Eukaryota > Metazoa > Chordata > Actinopteri > Spariformes > Sparidae > Pagrus > Pagrus pagrus. The sequence continues at coordinate 3,313,111 of NC_140195.1, forward strand.
CTGTGTGTCACAATACCTCTGACTCTGTTTCCTGCCGCTCTCTCTCTCTCTCTCTCTCTCTCTCTCTCTGTTTCTCTCTCCATCTTTCCTGTCGTCTTTCATGTCTCTTCCTCCTTCACTGGAGTGAAGTCGTGTTGATTGATGAACCATCGTAGCTTGTGGCCATAGAGTGAGGAGAAAATAAAAAGAAGGACCCGTTTGTTCTTTCATTCAGTCGTCCATCGTCGATCCACCATTGAAACATCTCGTCTCTGGTGAGCTTTTGCTGCTGAATGTTTTCTGTGTGCTGACAGTTTAATGGGCTGGTTATTGAGCCGGGTTTGGGTTTCTTGAACTCCTTTTAAAAGTTCTGACTTTTAAATCTCAACAGATAGCAGAAGGCAGTACTGGGGTTAGAAGAATCAGAAGAATTGTACCAAAGTGAAAGTCTCTTCATTCTTCAGATTTACATGATTTAATAACCCGACTGTGGGTTATGTGGGAAATTCTTCGTTGTCTGTCTGTTGAAACTCTTTCAACACCCTGTAAGATAACCTTAAAAATGCTTTGTCATCAAACTTTGAACTTCTCAGTTCCTGAAAAGTCGACATCTTGGGATTTTTGGGGGGCTGATAAACAACAAATAACCCACATATTTTACATGTTACAAATCAGAAAGTTTCAGAGGGGATTTCACACTTTCCAGGCAGGTGTTGGCTTCAGTTTATTGTTTGTAGTTTAAGTGGATCTCCATCAGTTGCCTTGGCAGCAACTTCTATGTTAGAAATGGGGCAGAAATTACATTTAAAATACATGAAGTAAAATAATACAGCAACAGTAACAATATCTTTTTTTAGCATCTTTATTCAAATCTGTTCATTTCAGTACATGGTGATGCTTAACATGCATCCAATATAAATGCCTGCAGGGAGTTTTGGTTTGTTCAAGGATGCTCAGCCTCTAACATGTGAGACTGAAGAGTTGGACTTGACAGCTTTACTAATGTAAGGAATGACAGAAGTCACTCTCAGGCTGCTACTAATGGTTATTTTGATTATTAACCAATCTGCAGATTATTCATCATGTTTTTCTATAAAAATTCCCAGTGTGATGTCATCTTTTTCCTAGATGAGTATGTCTGTCAATCGGCTAACCTGTTGTTTGACTCAACGTTTCATCTTGAGCTCGTTGTATGCTCACTCGCTGTGATGGATTACCTGGTTTCAAAGCTCAGACTGCTTGAGTAAAATGATATTCATGACTGATACCAGTGGAGAAGGTTAAGCTGTAATGTAAAGTTTAGACAGTTTGTAGTCAATAGACTCCTCGTGCTTGGATGTAAATGTTGAAGCGTTGCTCATGGATAATGAGTGTGTTGGCATGAGGTAACCGCCATTGTCGATTCTGCGCATTGGTCCAGTTCTACTTCTGTCAATTCCCTTATTGATTCTTGATACATTTTCTGTGTGGAAAATAGGAGGTCTACACAGTTGTTGATGAAGGTTCTCAGTCATCCAGGTCATGGTAAATCTATGTGCTGTATCGTAGGCAACTGGACTTGTTTCTGTTTCCTGAAGATGTTTCACCTCTCATCCACGAGGCTTCTTCAGTTCTAACTAACTGGCGGGTTAAGTCCAGTTGCCTACGATACAGCACTTAGAGATAGGTCTGCACAGGTTTTCAGGATCACCGTAACTGTTTATCATCTCGAGTCTGACCACAGTGTAGAAACAGAGAAGAAAATTGGCATGAATGTGTCTCAGCTGTGCAAAGGCTCCGCTGTTTAACTGCTGTTTAACTTTGAACCAGTTCTCACCTCAAACCGGTTCTCAATTCCCGTCCCTAATTAGAACGTAGGACATTTATCCTTGGAAACGGATGTCAGTGTTTCCCGCTCATAGACTTTAGGTGGGCGGGCTGCCCAGGTGTATTGGGTTGCCTATTACAGCATTTTCCACTTTCATTTTGCTATCCATCTGAGAGCAACTCCACCCGAGATCAGTTAACTGGTGAAAAATCTGCCCTTGCTCCTCCCCTTCCATCTACTGACATTTGCACATGTTCTGCAGAGAAACAGAAAGAGAGAGAGATGTTCTCTAGTATTAAATCCCTCCTGCAAACACACCAGTTGTTAAGTAACCTCTCCTATTTCATGTAGGCCCACTCATGCCAATGTTTCACACGAGCTTGTAAGTGCACCTGGTTGTTGCGATGTCCTTTGGTACCACATTGGTTTTGATCGTTTAGATGGGCCACATAATTAGCGATGAGCTTCATCCGCAAAACAAGACGTGTGTTTTTTAGCGACTTGTTAAAAAAATATTGCCGATAAAGAAAGTCAACAGAGCGGACACATGCTGAGAGAGAGAAACTGAATTGTGAAAGAAGGTATGCTGCCGTTCTGTGGGAAGAACTGGAGGTGCTGCTTGGTTGGGAAGCACCTGGAGCATCAAATACACAGCATTCCTGGAAGTTAAGTACAAAGGGTCAATTTGCTCAAATGACAAAAAAACTCACCTTTTGATGGTATCTAGCCACAGAGATGGAATTTCCTTGTTTTTCCGCCTCCCCATTACGAGGGAGGTGAACAGAAGGACAGAGGACTTAAAATGGCATTTAGAAAAACTCAGCAGAAAGTCTTTCCATTAATAGAATCTGACAGCATCCAGAATAATATCTCAGTCTGGATGACACGCTGACCTCTCTGTAAACACAATATATTTAATTTTGTCATATTAAGTTTTCTTTGTATGTTCCTTGCCTCTCATTTTGGACTAGAAAATGTGTTTGAAGTGTTTTAGTAGGATTGCAACATCCTCTTGAAATGGGCGTGTTGCAGCTTGAATGGTTGTAGTGGTGTTTGTGTGTGTGTGTGTGTGGGGGGAGATTGTGGTGATGGTACAGTTATTGGACACGTGTATGTGGTTAAAATCGGGTGCATCACAGTGTGTTTGTGTGCTGTAACCTTAAATGCACGTGTGAGCAGTTTTAGCTTGATTAAGTGTTACTAGTCACTGTGTGTTTGTGTGTGTTTGTGTCCGTATAAGGAGAGGAGAGGAGGTGAATTTGGGAGCTGATATGGTTTGTCGGCGCAACCCTCCGGTGAAAAACCTTGAATCTGTCACCTCAGAGTGCTGCTAGACTGGATTTATAGACCCACTTACTGTGTGTGTGTTTGTGTGTGTCTGTTGTGAATTAAGAGAGTTTCAGTGTGAAAGCATGGGAGTGTATGTGTGTGTGTGTGACATTTTCAAAGAAAGAGTAAATGAAGAGAGACAGACCAAGAGCGGGAGGAGAGGAAAATACAGTATAAAGCATATGTGTGTGTGTGTGTGTGTGTGTGTGTGTGTGTGTGTGTGTTAAACAGTGCATTAGCAAAGCTTTGGCAGTGTTTAACATGTCAGGACAGGAGTTTGGAGAAGCTCCCCTCCTCCATAAAACATTTCTCTTTCCTGCACTGGATGTGAGGCGTGACTCACTAAAAATCCACCTGCACTGCTGTAAAAGGGGGACTGGGGAAAAATAAGACTCACAAGAAACAAAAACACTGATCTAAACAGATACACAGTGGAACACTGGTCCACTTAAACTTAGTGAATTTACTGTTTAAATGGGTGAAAATGGAAGCAGTGGCAACTCGAGTAACTACAGCTGATAATGAGGAAATTGATTGCCAGATTGATAGTTGATTGCCAGGGACTCCCAAAACAATCACTAAAACATGAGCGTTGCGTACAAGCGACAGGTGTACTGGACCTTGGTCGTAAGTTTGCGGTTTAGGCACTACAGTACTACAACTACTTGGATAGGTTTCAGAAAACATAGTGGATTCGGTTAAAATCACTACGTTACTTCTATAACTTGAGTTATACACATACCTCCGTAAGTAACTTGTGTTATGTGATGTACGTCACTACCTTAGCTACAATAGTAAGATGAAAGATCTCACCATTGGCTTTTTTTCTTTCACACTGGAATTTTTCTCTTTAAATTCCTTAGTTTCACGGAAGTAGTGTTGCACAAGTCAGATATGTTGGAAATGGGCCGATGACAACGAATAATTAACCAGCGTGAGGTGAAGTTAAGATGGTCAGTCTTGATTGATTGTTCAGTAGGGATATCTTTATTTGATCTGCAGGGTTGGGACAGGGGTTGGCGATCTAAGATCCAAGTGTCTTCAGGGAAATCTCTCCACAGTAGAATCTCTTTTCCATGCAGGGTACCTGGATTTTTAGCACGTCTATACTTGTATAAACACATATTTAAGAGTACTGTCTGACATTGAGACGTTTCAAACCTGCTGCAGTTTGACCTTTAGGTTGAGGCAGAATACTTTCCTACCGCCTTGTGTTTCCAAGTGGCACCGCTGTCGCAAAGACAACTAGATCATTTTCCATTTTTCCTCAGAGTAGCAACTACCAACAACATAGAACAGTTTATCCCTTCATTTAGTCCATAATAGAACCATGAAATGGTGCCAGCCTGACTGGATCACCGGTCGGCCTTCACTCTCTGAGACATTTCGTGCCTGGTGGCAGACAAGCACAAAAAAAAGGGTTTAAGGGAACCGATCCGAACTCTGGTACGGTCCTTATTCAATAGTCATACATTATACAATCAACATTTACTTCATAAGGGTATGTTAAGCAAATAACTTGTGTATTGCCAGTTTAAATTGTCTTTAGATCAGCAACAATTAACATACATTGAGCGCAGAAGAATACATGAACAATAGAAGTCAGTCAGCATATATTGACAGTTTTCTTTTACTGTCTTTGTAGAAATCAAAGAATCTGCAGAGGGTCTCCTGCTTTCTTCACTAATGCGTCCAGTGTCCTCAATGACCCTCAGTCGAGAGTGAACTCTGTACTCTTCCCAGTATTCAGCAAAAAAATATGCTACAGTTAACAGAACTCTTACATTTTAGGTTTCTATACTGTGAAATATTAAACCTCAAACACGTACACCTGCACAGACAGGCGAAGAGAAAGTTGTGCTGATTGCCCCCGGGTGGCAAAATTGCAGACGCTTTTACTTGTAGTTGGTCTGTTCTTCACTAGCCTCCTCTTTTTATAGAAAACATGTAACTATGCCAAAGCAAATCACTCTCTACTAGTTGTTTTATGGAAACTTTAATCTCTGAAGTTCAATTCATTTTGTCCTGAGCGTAGTTCCTCTGGGGAGCATGAATATACAGAGTTAGTGCATGACAACCAATAGATTTGATTTTTATATATTATTTTAACATTTTGTATTTGTTTTAAAAGTAAAGATTTTGGTCTGATGGAGGCACCAAAGGAAGAGTCGGGGGGTCTCAAGAATCATCAGAAAAACTTAATTTGTTCATTTCAGTGTCATTTTTCTTATTCAGACAATACATACAAAAGCCAGTACTGTGGAAACACAGGGACTTTCTTGTTCTGTCCCTCAGAGTCTCATTTGTTGTATTTTTTTTTAAAAATACATTAAAATGCTGTCAGTAAACCTAAAAGTTTTTTTCAAGACAGATTTCTACTTAATTACTCGTCCTCTTTCATCTTGTTTTTTCTGTCTCTTGATCTGTCATTGTGACCCCCACCTTTCTGTCACACACACACACACACACACACACACACACACACACACACACATACTCACAGAGAGCTGTTGGCAATCGTGTGGTGAGATTACGGAGCAGTAATCTCTCAGATTAATACTTAAAATGAGCGCTTAATTACTTAAACCCTGCTGGCAGGTGCAGCTGTGTATATGTGTGTATTTATGTGTGTGTCTGTGTGTGTGTGTATTGGTAGATGTAAATGGAGTACACAAAAGCCCTGGCAGTGTCTCTCTCTCTCTGAATTTAAATTTCATCTTGCTGTATTGGCATGGTATGTGAGTCCATCTGTGCCGCCAGAGCATGAGGAGATGACACAGTACAGAGCAGGTGATCACAGAGGACTAATGCTAAAAGTGACCTGGAGATTGTGCATGAAACATTCACCCTTAGATATACAGTGAATTATAGTGTTTGTGTGTGTGGGTGTGTGTGTGTGTGCTCACTACTGGAGCAAACACAAAAACCACACACCTCCAGAAACACACACACACACACACACACACACACTGTAATGATGTCACAGTTTACCTGCACTATTCGAGCAAAGACAGAGGAGCACTCCCTTCCCCTCTTTTATCACCCGCCCCATCTTTTATAACACTGAGCTATCACATTTCCTCCTTTTGTGTGTGTGTGTGTGTGTGTGTGTGTGTGTGTGTGTGTGTGTGTGTGTGTGTGTGTGTGTGTGTGTGTGTGTGTGTGTGTGTACGCGAGAAAAGGCAAGTCTATACAAAAAGTGTGTGTGAATTCATGTGTTCTCGAGCTGATGACTGAACTCGAGAAGGTTCATTACCACTTCAGTTAGAAAGAAAGAAAAAAGAGACTCGGGGGGAAAAGAGATAAAGAAAGAAAGAAAGAAAGAAAGAAGTAGAAAAAGAAAAGAAAAGAAAATAGCACACAGACTTCACAGAAATACAGATAAAGTTAGAAAGAAACAAAGAAAGAGAGAAAGAAAGAAAATAAAAAGACAGGCTAATATGTTCAGTTCCTTTTGAGCACATGTCTCACTTCCTCTTTTGTTCCACGTGAATTGTGTGTGTGCGCGCGTGTGTGTGCGTGTGTGTGTGTGTTTAACAAGATTTGGGTCGGAGTGTTGATCTGATTAAGCTAGATGACATTAGAAAGACTTAGAAACCACACATAACACACACACACACACACACACAAGGCAGTTTACTTCCTTGTCATCTTAACTCTGTTCTCTGTAAATATTTTTTTAACCTTTTATTTATCCTGGTTATGGTTGGCAGGGCACCCAAACTGTTCCTGCAACACCCCGCTACACACACAAACACACACACACAATAACTGAGAATGAAATATATGGCAGTAGACAAAAGTCTTTACTGGTTTTTATGTCGAATTATGACTGTGTTGTATCAGTCAGACCCAACAGGCAGCAGCTTTTTATGAACATGAAAATGTTGCAGGTTAATGTTTTCATTCATTAATTTACCAGCATCAGCGAACATCAAATGCACACACACACACACACACACACACACACACACACACACACGTCAGCAGCCCACTTCTGTCCCCGTGCTGGCAGACAGACACACTCACAGACAGTCGACAGCTGGAGGCTGATGTCAGCTGAGCCGTAGTTTCACCATTTTAGAGAAATGTGAAAATAACAAACGCAACCAATCTAACGATAGCATTGACGTGGAATTATCTGCATCTGTGTGTGTGTGTGTGTGTGTGTGTGTGTGTGTGTGTGTGCGCGTATACGCAACGGCTTACTTTTTCTTTGTCCGTCTGAATGCACCTTTATGTGCGTGTATGCGTGTCTCTGTGTGCTTTTTCATTATGTATATGCATATTTGCTCTCTTTTTGTGTGCACGTCTGTGAGTACACTATGTGCTCATACATGTGTTACTGTGTGCAACCATACAGCATGTGTATATCTGCCCCCCTGCAGCTGTTTCTTCAACTGTTCCTGGCCCACGCCCTACCAAAATTATTAACTTAATTAGATCTTGGATTTCTTTTTATTCTTTGGATTCTAGTTAAGAAGTGGAGCGACTGAGCTTTGCATAATATATATATATATATAAATAGGAAATATACTTTTAAATCCTCCTGCCACATCATCTGAAAATCCAGTGCACCAGGGGCTCAGGCTCCACAGAGCAAAGTTGAGAAACCTGTGTGTGTGTGTGTGTATTTGTGTATGTGTGATCATCTTTGTGTGTGTTGGTGCATGTGTGTGTGATCACAGCTCAATCACATGATGCATCACATTGCCCGGTCTGTCTCCATACCCTCTCTCTTTCACTTCCTCTATTCTACATGGTCTCTCTCTGTCTCTCTCTCTCTCTTCTTCCATACCCGCTCTCTAAATGTGTGAGTCTCTTTCTTTCTACCTCTTTTACTCTATAATCTCTTTTTTCTCATCTTTTATCATCTCTCACTCTTTTCTTATTTGTGTCTGTATAGCTCTCTTTCTTGTAGCTCTGCTGTCTGCCCTTTTGGTTTTTTTCTCTCTCCAGCTCAACCCCCCCTTAGAAACCTCAAAGCAGATTTGAATGTAAGGAAGTTACTCATAACTTTGCCTGCAAGTCACTGAAACTGCTTCTTTATCTAACGGGCACATCTCTCTTTCTTCTCCAGAAAGAAATTTACAATTCAGTTGTTGTTATTGGTATTAATTGTCTGTTTCAGAGAGACGGTATTTCTTAATCAGTCAGTAAGTTAATAAAGTATGCATTTTATCCAAACCCTGCTGAGAGCTTTTATTATTTGACTTCAGATCCTTTCCTGTAAATTCATAATCGTCTGTAAAGGCAAACATGCTACGTGTAGCATTTGACACTGACGCACACGATTGTCACATTAACTGTGCTACCTTGCGATGATTACTGTAAACAAAGATGATCACGTGAAGAACCATTTTTAGCCTCCAACACCAGCAGTGTTGTTCCAGCTCAAGTTTCTCCAGATCCTGACACACATTACAGACTATATATATTGGAACACATTGTTTTTCAGGAGTATGAGAAGTTATCTTCCTTTTCCATCTTACTGTGAGTCCTGACGTTTTACTCCTCGTGTCCACTGGATGCAGCTTTCCGGCCTCCTATTTGACCTGAATGTCCTCTATTGTTAGTAAAAAGCTGACTGAACTTTTCCAAACCTTTGTTATTGTGATTATTTTGACAGAGGTTACGATAATATGATTCACAATTTTTATTCTAACTGAAAAAAAGACTATTAAAATCATGATGATGTGATATTTGTTTAGGTCCGTACCAAACAAACATGTTCCTCACATCTGGAGAAGGAGATTTGTAGGCCAGGGCATCTCTGCAGCTCTACAGTAATGTGCTATTTTGCCACACATTTAACCTTTATGCAGCTTCTGCAATTTGCATATCACGCTTGGCCAAAGTAGCCCTGATTTATAATGATATCTGGAAATTAAGTGAGGATCAGATGATAAATACAGAATGTGTGCAGCAGAACTTTTCTCCTGTCGATCCTCTCTTCATTAGGGTTGCGGCGGTGTGAGTTTTTCATTCAGAAAATATCATGTTTTCATGACATTACAACATACGGTATTGCAGAATTATTCCCAATATTTTTATCAGTTACTTTGCTCCATAAAGGAATGAAAACACAGGATTTTTTGGTCGGACAAAACCTAGGTTGGAAACCACTTAACTACTTGACGGTATACAGTAGCTTCAACTCCACCTGCTACAGTAAAATGCTAATTGTGCATTCATGCATTTGTATTAACAATATACGGATGTAGTATGTATGAATAATACATATAATATACAGTATATAATGATGATTTTTCTGCTAAATAAGTACCTTTAGTACATTTTGCTATTAATACTTTGACTTGAGTTTGATTTTGAATGCAGGATATAAGCCTTTCCAACATGTTATTAGAAATGCCTGTTTTCATTTGCACTATTCTTTTGTTGGTTTGTTTGTTTGTGGTCTCTAAAAACAAAAAATGTACATGTGCGAAATAAAGATTTCAACTTGAGAGAGTATTTTTTATATTGTGGCTCGACCCAACAGTTCAGAGGAAATCACGGTATCTTTCTCTCTCTGTCTCTGCAGTACACGGGTCCGATCCCGGCCGAGCGAGGGGGCGAGCTGGCCATGGGGGGAGGTCGCAGCGAGACCTCTGCACTGAGCGGGACGGGAGGAGGGCGCGGCATGACCACTACCCAGAATTCCCAACGGCCCAACGCCTGCTGCTTCTGCTGGTGCTGCTGTTGCAGCTGCTCATGGTAGGAGACAAACACACACACACACACACACACACACACACACACACACACACACACTGCATTTACACTGACGAGTACACACAAAGGAACACTTGCACACATGTGCACTTGTAATGTAAGCAAACACACGCTGGCAGAGCGGCTCTCTGGTCCTGTTAACACAGCTGTAAAAGACACACAGCTGCCTTATCAGTGTTTCAGTCCACTTCATCATGTCTGCGAGGCTTGAAGAGACCTGAGAACTAAACCTCAGTCTGTGTCACCAGTGCTCATCTGTGTGTGTCCGCTTCCTGGTGATGTTAAAGCTGTCCTTCAGGAGATGGATCCCTTTGACAGTTGTGTAGCATTGTTTGCCTCGTCTCTCTACTGAGTAAGAGTGTTGTGCAGTCGTTAACAGCAGAAGTCGTCATGTTTATGTTCTCTAATTTGCTCTGTGATTTAAAAAAAAAAAAGTGGTGATCACAGGGAGCAGAGAGTTTGGAGTAGAAATGGATTCGCTGGACTTGGCTGGATATTTTCCAAAATATGTTTAATGTTACTCAAAAGGAGCAGATTACTGAGCCTTTCCTGAAGTGGCGTTATCTTGTCTTCACTTGCAACACAATCAGCCCGAGCTGACCGATCACAGTTCCTGTGGTTTCCACCGGAACACTGATGCATACAATTTTTTTAGGAGTCACACGTCGGAGCGTTTGGTCCAGTCTAGCTATGTACACACACACACACACACACACACACACACACACAGAAATACATTGGACAAACCTGCTCACAGTCACACACACTGAGTCTCCAGACATTAGTCAGACAGTAGCTGTACAGTGATCAGGTCTATAAAGTTCCCACAGGGGGAACTAATTATTTATAGCTTTCTCTCTCTCTCTCTTTTTCTGTGTCACCACACACACACACACACACACACACACACACCTGTAGCTGCTGCCATACCCTGCTGTTAACATAACTGTGGTTAGTGTTGCCATTAAATGGGGTAGTAATGCTCTTGTGGCTGATTGTACATGTGTTTATAGCCCTGAGAGCAATTACTGTGCTGTGTGTGTGTGTGTGTGTGTGTGTGTGTGGGTGTGTGTGTGAGTGTATGCATGTGTGTGTGCGTGTTTCCTGTCTGAAAGCCGTTTTATCATGTCAGTCTCACCTTCAGGAATGAAGAGGAGAGACGGAGGCGGAGCAGGAGGAAGAGAATATCACAGGACACCAAGATGGAAACCATACCAAACTGTGAAGCTTGGTTAGTCTGCACTGTCAACACACACACACACACACACACACACACACACACACACACACACACACACACACTCATTGTGTTTGGTTTCAAACTTGATAAAATATTTTGATAGACTTGTGTAGGTCAGGAAACAGAAGGAATTCTTAGATTTTTAAAGATCTTCTCAAGATTTTGAGTATTTTCTCTCGAACAGACAACTAGGTTTTAAGCTGTCTTACAAATCAGGAGGCTGTAATGTTCATCAAACTCAACCTCATTGAACAGTAATGGAGGCATCAAGCAGGGTTAGTATGAGAAACAGAATCCAAAGCATTTAGTTGACTCAGAAACACCATCTCAAAAAATGCTGAGTGACTAAGTCAATTTCCTCTCACATTTCTGTTTTTAGTCAGCAAGCTGCATACAGGGTGTACAGTCTGGATTATGACAGTCATTCAAAAACAAATCAACAAGAAATAGTGAATGAATAAATAAACAAATCAAGAAATTGACAGTTTTTTCCCACTCTTCCTCCCTCAGCACCAAACCCACGATGGAAGAGATTCGGCTGTGGTCTCAGTCCTTCGACAAGCTGATGAAGAACCCGGCGGGTCGAAATGTTTTTCGGGAGTTCCTGCGGACGGAGTACAGCGAGGAGAACATGCTGTTCTGGTTGGCCTGCGAAGACCTCAAAAAGGAAATCAACAAGAACACCATTGAGGAGAAAGCACGCACCATCTACGAGGACTACATTTCCATACTGTCGCCAAAAGAGGTAGGAGAGCTGCTGGTTAAATCAAGTCTCAATCAAACTTTAAATCTCTTGATACATCAGTCATCTTACTCTTCTCTTCCCTGGGACTGTTCAGACTGTTTTCAGGGATGCAGATTCAAGGCTTGTGTCATTGTTTAAATTCCAAAAGATTATGGCTCGTTAATCACTTCAGGATGTTGAACCATCAGGCGGATGTTGCTCAAGGTCTGTTCTCGTGTCTCAGGAGATGAGTTTAATTTAGGGAACTACGATGTTTTGAAAACATTTTCTTTTGAAAGATCGGGCTGATTCATTTTTGTTCTGCAGTGTAGATGTTGCTTCATCTGTGTCCAACATATGACTTTTACAGCAAGATGTGCCAACAGCTATTTCAATAACACTTACTTTGTTAATATTCGTGGTAACAAAAGCATCATTTTTGTTAATGACTATCCATTTCTCTGAGCACATCCCGCTCCCCAGATGATGAACCCTTCAGCTGTTATTCACCTCAGGTCAGGGGTCAGGGTTGTTGCCCTGCTGATTGAGCCAGTGATTACTGCTGGTGGTTAAACTTAGAGATATGTACTGTGGCACACACACACACACACACCAACACACACACACACACACGTGGTAAATGTGTTAAAGTTTATTTTTTATGGTGAGAAATAGGGGGAGCATTATGTGCTGTACTGCTTTTTTTTTTAAAAGTGTGTGTGTGTGTCTGTTGTGTGTGTTTAACAGTGGTTGCTTTATTTAGTATGAGTATGGAGGCTCTGCTCCATCACCCTCGTGTGTGTGTGTGTTGGCATGTTTCGACACTGGTGTGTTTGTATGTACAGTTGTCTGCATGTGTGTGTACAGTGTGTTCACAGGAAGCTATAAACTGCTGCTCTCATCACCTTCTGGCTGTAGATGCTTTTTATAGACACACACACTGAAATACAGAGATATCCAGACGTGTGAGTTTGGCAGAGAAGATGCCTGCCTGGATGTCTGTCTGCATGTCTGACCTTGGTAGGATGCCTGTGTGTGTGTGTGTGTGTGTGTGTGTGTGTGTGTGTGTGTGTGTGTGTGTGTGTGTGTGCGTGTGTGTGTGCGTGCGTGCGTGTGTGTGTGTCTTTTCCTAAATAAGAGCAGAGGGAAAACATAACAGAAAGCTTGTCGTTCTATAAATATCTAGCTGGTGCTGTCGCTGCGGGGCCACTCCAAGTGTGTGTGTGTGTGTGTGTGTGTGTGTGTGTGTGTGTGTGTGTGTGTGTGTGTGTGTGTGTGTGTGTGTGTGTGTCTGTGCGCGCTCCAGCGCTGGTAACTGTATGTGTTCATGCCTCTATGGAAGTTAAGTAATGACGAAAGTGCAGAACACAAAACAACTTTAAACCTTAATCAGCCTGTGACTCCAGTTCTGAGAGTACAGGGACAGATTTATAGACAGTGTGAGTTTTGATTGAGTACAGAACCCTGATCTTTCTGTCCAATCATGAATGACCGAACTAGAAACAGTGAGATGATTAATGGATTGACTGAGATTGAGTCTGTTGGGGTGGGTAAAAAGATCCATTCACATAAGAATCTAGATTTTTATCTCCTATGACTCACAATCAATTCACAAATCTTAAATCAGATTTTTCTAAATGTTAGTTAATAGCGCGATATTGACTGAATGAATAAGGTAGAACTGAACTGGGAGGTGAGTGCACCAGCCGGACAATTTACAGCGCGCACACACGAGTTATTTTGAAGTTCATTTTCAAAAATGGCAGCGGTTGCAAGCATTTCTGTTGTTTAAAGACTGAGTAATTAACTTTGCGAGACAAGCGTGAAGTAGACCAACGTTAACAGAGCAGAGCAGCGATCCAAAATAACAAACGAGACCGGCTGACCAACACACACCAAGCAACTCGGTTATAATTGGTGGTGGAGAAAATAACACTGTGCTCAGTCAGTTTTATTGGTGAGTTGTTTGGCACACAGTATACTGGTGCAAAAGACTGAAAGAAATGCCCCCTCTTCCTAGTCGCTCAACAGAAAATGAGTTCCTAATCAAGAATTGTTTCGAGTCGAAGACCGATCCTGAATCCAATCAGACGCCCAAGAATCAGAATGGAGTCGAATTGTGAAATTGCCAAAGATCCACACTCATATTTCCTAGTTGGTGCTTTTTAATTGTGACGTTAATCTCAGCACACTTACACAAAAAAGTACACAAAAAACAAGTATTTTGAGGACATCTTGGAAATTAAAATGGTAGAGAATGGCTCTGTAGAGAAAACAGCAACAGTGCAGCAGCTTCACTCCTCTGTCGATGTCCAAACAGGATGCATTCAGCCAGTCGTGCTGTGTAGGTCACCTCCTTTTTTGGAGGATACTGGTGTTTTGTGAGTTTTCTAGTGTCTGCATTTCTACTTAAACACCAATACTTAGAGTTTTTCTTGATTAATAAGGCACATTTCTTGGAACGAATCTCCATTTCCCAAAACTCTAAACACAAATGGATAACTGCTCACTCATCGTACCAAACTGAACTCGCCATGTAATCTTACATCAAAGCTAAACTTTGCCTCAAACACAAAGTGAAGTTCAAAAATCTAAATCTTGTGTGAAAAATAAATAGTGTTTATAGTTTTTGTGTCTGTCTTAGTCCATAGATGGTGTTAATGGTTTGGGATCTTAAGTTAAAAGGTTGCAGCGTGTAAGCAATCGAGAAAAGAAGCTGTTATTTTTTGTCTGATGGTAGTTAAAGATGCAGTTTGTCCTTTGACGTGTTGTCGTCTCTCTTCACTAAACCAAACTAAATGTCCCCTCCAGGTGAGTCTGGATGCCCGGGTTCGAGAGGTGATCAACAGGAAGATGCAGGACCCGACGCCTCACTCATTTGAAGACGCCCAGCTACAGATCTACACGCTGATGCACAGGGACTCCTACCCAAGATTCCTCTCCTCCAACATCTACAAGTCGCTGGTTCACGGCGGCTCGCGTACCTCCTCCGAGTCCTAGTCCCACACCGCCCCCACCTCCTCTTCTGATCCTGCACTCACAGGATTGATGCCAGACCATTTCATCGCTTCCCTCACACTCCTCCTCCTCCTCCTCCCAGGACAGAACTTAAAAAGAAATTATCAGACTCTTCCTCCTGAATCCCAAATCTCTCCGATTACTGCCAAGACTTTCTTCTCTCTTTTTTCCCCTCCATACCCTAAACCTTTGGTTCTGCTGCCAACACCTCCTCTCTTCTCGTTTCCTCTTCTCGTTGCTGCTCTCCAGTTGAATCTCCTCTGCTTTTATTCCCACTAGTGTCTCTTTGTTCTCATTAAATCTTCCTTTCCTTTCCTCTCTTCTCTTTTTCACTTGTAAAATTCTTGCGAGTTTCTTGCAGTTAGCAACAACACGAATCAGGATAGGAGTATCTGTCCGACAGTTGTCTGTTGATTCAATCATGAAACAGAATTACATCTTTAAATGTTATATTTTACCTTTTCTTTTTAAATCCATAAATCCATTTTAAAGTGTTATCTTGTGAGCCTCTGAAACAGTAGTGAGACTATCAGAGGGCGTAAAACTTAAAGATAATTAATGAAGATGAGCCAATAACTGATTTCACGAATAGAGTCTGACCGATGATGGATTTTGAGGCCATGATCTTTCTCAGTCTTCCTCAGGAATTTGAACGGCGTCCGGGAGGATGTGATTCAAAGGTCCAGAAAAATCTGCGTGAATGCAGCTCGAGCGAGATCAAACATTATCAGATTTTTGTCACTGATAACGATATCGCTAAATGACATAAACACATATTTTTGATTAGGGTCTCTTCAGATTTGTTTATGAATGAATTGTGGCCAAGAAATGAAGATTGATACTGAAATTCTTTTTATGATTATTGTGGCTTATACGCTGAAACACTAAATTAGCAGTGGGCTCATGCTGACCCAGTGTTAGAGAATGAACCTTCTCACGTAAGTTTGACCAGCATCCCTTAAATTTGGCTAACACCAAGATATGTACTGACTGAGACATTTTACAGTCGAAAAATTATCATGTGCTTTTGTAATTTTCTATTTTTCTACCATGCAGGTGCGTCAGTTTGATTTTCAGCAACACATGTTGTGTTTTTTCTCTTCTTTCATTTCTCTTTTCTTCTGTCCTTTATATTCAGTCTTCTGTCTCTTCTCCTCCCTCATCTCTGCTCTTTTTTCGC
This sequence comes from Pagrus pagrus, assembly GCF_965226575.1. Taxonomy (NCBI): domain Eukaryota; kingdom Metazoa; phylum Chordata; class Actinopteri; order Spariformes; family Sparidae; genus Pagrus; species Pagrus pagrus. The sequence continues at coordinate 3,329,123 of NC_140195.1, forward strand.
CTCAACATCGGAGAAGGAGGCGATCTGGACGTGGAAGTATTTCTTTGGGATATCATATAGTGTTACGTGGAGATGCACATGATTACTTGGGAGATTTGAATGCATTGCAGTGGGAGACATACACACCTGTGCCATGGATTCTAAGTGGATTTTTTTTTTAACCAATTATGACCATACAGTCACCTTTAAGAGCCAATTAAAGGGGATGTCCCCTGACCTCCGCCCACCTCATCGCCTTGTTTTTCATCCGACTGTTTTCTACGTCTGGACTGACGGAGAGGGAAGAAGATGAGCGCCGTCTGATTCCCTCTTTCTCTTTTTTCTTTTTCTATCTTTCAACTGGAAAACACAGGGTGCTCCCTCCATCCCCACCGGCAAACAAAAAGTGTGTTTCTTATTCCTGTTGTTTATTTATCCCCCTCTCGATTTGCTGGATCAATCATTTCACTCCTGTGATAAACAAACGGACGAATGGATGGATGTCACTTCCTTCCGACTACTGATTTACAAACAGACAAGACGTCTATTTTTTCAGAGAAAACTATACGGAACATTTTAACTATGTTGACTTTGTTTTGTTTATTCGGTTTCTCCCACTCTGCCGCCTTCCTGGATTTTTTTTTTTTTGCAAGAAGAGGAAGATTTCCTCTGAGACTGTACTGATCTCCACCCAACGCAACACCACAGACGCCACAGACAGGTGCAATAAAACACTGGAGTTTGGAAAAACAACACACACACATTCATTTACAACATTTGTGTTACTATACTTCATGGGCTCTGTCTCTCCTCCTCGTCCAAACCATAAACCCTCAGTGAGATATGACCCAGTCTACCAAAACAGAAGTAATCTACACCTCAGGTTCAGTGTGGAGTATTTCTGAATGTTATCCGTCTTCTGAAACATTTCTAAAGGCACGATGAACCTCTCTGAGACATAATCATAAAAAATGTGCACACCCAACGAAGGTTAGTAGCCTCCACAGATTGTTTTCTAAAATATACAAATCGCTTATTCACATCAAGAACAATACACCATTTATATATGAACCTTTTGATGTACAGTATTTATGTAACATGTTTTCTTCTTTTAATCGTAATTAATTTAGTGTTGAAACAATTATTCGATTCATTATTTGGTTGATTGACAGCTTCTCAAACATGAACGTTTTCTGCTTTATGGAGATTTGTATCACTTTCAATTGAATTTCTTTGCATTTCAAGACTAAACAATCCAAAAATAACTTGCAGGTTAAGCTGAAAGCTCTTAACTCAAAAGTTGCACGAGACAAAATCTGGAGCTGAAATTTAGGCCTCGACAATATTTAAATTAGCTCATGTGATAATAATTCCCTGCACAGAGACTAGAAGGAAAACTTCTGTATGTGGATGAAGATATGACTGAAATCTTTAAATCAAACTATATGTATATAACTTTATTTAAAGCCAGCATTCAGTGGAATGAAATGAAACTATCTCTTCCTTTTCCACCAGAAGTCAGTACAGTGAAATTTATGCTGCTTTTATGTTATATGGATTTTGACATAACTACTATTTCCAACCTCAAAAAAACTCTTCATACCATCATCTGGTCAATAATGAAACTATCAGGAAGGAGCAAAGAAGATAAACGATCCTCCATGTTCTCTAAAGATCCCCGAGTTTTAAAACAAAAGTCAAAGATGTCCTCATGAGTATAGTGATACAAATAATTACACACACACACACACACACACACACCAGGGTGGCCTACCTGGGCACTGCTGCTGCTGACCTCTGCCTCTGTGACCTCTCACCTTTGACCTCACCACTGTCTGTCGCCCACTCGGACGCCTGCTCCTGATTGGCTGCAGGAGGCCGCAGGGCTGAACTGTGGTTGGTTGATTCAGGAAGAGGGGTGGGAGGAAATCCCAGGTGCAAAAAAATATATATAGATATATTAATGAGAAAACTAATAAAAAAAAAAATACATATATAGAAGAAAAAAGATATTATGTGAGATGGGATGCTTACACCCAGTGCTTCATGGGAAATGTAGTTTGAGGAAAACAAATGTTTGTAGTTGTCTGCGGAGGCAGAAACAACAGATTTTAAAAAAAGAGATGCCTCGTCTTCACCAGACTGGTCACTCAGAATGCATTTATCTTAGTATTGTTAATATTATTTATTTTATATTTTGTTAAAACTGTGATTTTAATTGTACATATATAAACGGAAACCCTTGAACATCCAATGAGAAGCAGCTTCGTTTGTTCCGTGTTTGTCTCAGTGATTTCTTTTTTCTTTCGTGAGAAGTTCCTCACAACAGTACGAGTTCACTTCTTATCAGTACGAGTGTCTCTGCTCGCAATCAAACTGGAAACCTGTCGCTTCGATACGGGAGCCCTGAGGGGAAAGTGAAGAACTATTTTTTTGCTGCCGATGTATTTTCTCAATCTGATCTAAATGTATTATTATGAATTGAGCACTGGTGGAAAAAAAGGTTTTCCCAGGATTATTTTTCCATCTGTTTCCCCCATTTGTGAAATTGAATTAAAAAAAAAAAAATTAAGAGAATTTTTTTTGCATGTGTGAAACCGAGTGGGGGGAAAAAGTTGTAGCAGGAGGATTTTTTTCACCTGAAGTTAACGTTTCTGTTTCTGAACATAAGAAAACAAAAAAGCACTGTTCTTTCAGCTGCTCCAACTGACAGTAACCATTATAACCATTAACTAGGATGTAATATGAACCGGGTCGTATATCAGAATGAGGCCGTTAAATGCTACTGCTTGATCTGACGGCTGATGATACACAGTGTTCCACCGACACTGACGGCAGATCAGCACCAATTATAACACAATCCTCCTTAAAGAGAGACATGACAGTAATGTTGCACAACCTGCTAACACACAGTCGATGTATCTTGTGTTTAGTTTGCACAGAGAAATTAAAACTGTGGAAAGACACCTGAATGCTTTGAGTCCTATTCAGAACATGAGGAGGTGCTGGACTGCATTTCAGCCTCTGGTGCTCAAACTGAGAGAATTATTTTTTCACTTGATTTCTCACTCATGTTTCACACGTGAAAAAAAAAAAAAGGTTTTGTCCCGCCGAAACTTTATTTCTGTCTGAAACAGCAATTTTTTTCTTCTTTCTTTTGTTGAAAAAAGTTTTTTTTCCACTTGGTTTTCACACGAGAAAAAAAAAATCCGAGAAATATTTCACTTTTTTCTCCTTTTTCTTTTTTGAAACATTGAAAAAAATCTTTTCAGGAGAATTGTTTTTTGTCAAAGAAAAAATCACTCCATTTCAAGTCAAAATAACAATTTTTTTTCACTTTTCACAAAAAAAATCCTGAAAAATGTTTCACCTTTTTTCTCCTGCTAAAGCTGATTTTTTAAACATTGAAAAAAAAAGCTGATTTTTTTTTTTTTCTGAAAAAAAATCACTCCATTTAAAGAAAAAAAGAAATTTTTTTGCATTTTCTGCCAAAAGAATCAAACATTCTTCTGAAAAGATGTCCTGCCAAAACTTTTTTTTCCTGTGTGAAACAGTGAATTTGTTTGTTTTTTTTCATGTGTCAAAACCAGGAAGTTTGGGCAGCAGAAAAAGGAAGTATTTCAAGGAGAAAATCTTGAAACTATGAATGAGTTCGGAGAATTTTTTTTTCTCCTGCCAAAACTTTAAAAAAATCACACACTCACCTGTGTTTCTTTGTTTTTTACGCAACACAGGATCTGGAATCTGAAACAGCAACCTCACTGCAGTGACACAAACGGGATCCCTCACTGGCTTCCCATCCATTCAGACCAAGCATGATTTTCTCCTGCATCCCAAAACTACAGATAACATTTTCAAATTTTAACTTAATTTTTGTAAACTTTTTGGTTATGCCCCTTTTTAAAAAAAAAAAAAAAAAAAAAAAACAATAATAAAAAAGTATTGTGACCCCTATAGGCCTGTTTCAGGATTGCAGGGGGTGATCAATAAATATGTACAGGAGATTGATTTTTCTTCACACATGCTAACTACATGCAAACTGTTAATGTCACAGATAAATCAAGAAGATCATTCGATGTGTGTCTGGTTCCTTCCATCAAGACGCAGTGTGACGACAGTAAGACGAGCCCGGTGCTGAGCCCACACCTCGTCTACACCGGCCGTGTTAACGAGGTGCAAATAGAAAAAAAGGTTTCAGTTGAAAAGCCACTTTTCTAATATGAGACTGCAGTTCGAGTCGATGGTTTGAGCTGAAAGTGAACATGAACTGAGCTCGGACACAAACTGTCAGTGTTGACACACACAACACTCAGTTCCTAAAGGAAACCAACACACACACACACACACACAGATCTGGTCTTTTTCCACACTTCACTGTAACCTGATATCTTTGTGTTTAGGATGACTTCTCTATGTCACACACACACCTACATATTTAGGCTGCAGTACAGACACACACTGTCTCGTACCACCATACCATCACACAAACACACCATTCTTGATCTGTACATCCATGTTTCCTCTCTGGTTTTCTGTTATTAACATGGATTATCTTCACATTTTGCATCTTAATAATACAACACAATACAAGAGGTGTTGAGTTTTGACCCTAAGTTTCAGTTTGGACCCCTGCTGGACACTAAATATGGTAAAGAATAAATAAATATATGGATATGTTGATAAGGTCAGTTTGTAATGTGTTTGCTGGTTCACTCAGTAACCGTTCCTCTCTCCGATCCAGCCGCTCTGCGTTCTGTCTCAAGACTTCAGTCTGTTTTCCATCCAGAGAAGAAGACACCTAACAGAACCTGGTGTCACGTAGGCCCGTCCAGCGTTTCCCTCCACCTCCCTCCCTCTCCTCTCCCTCTCCCATGCTCATGTATGGAAAGAGCTCAGCGGTGTTTCCACAACAAACACAACAGGAGCTTTCTCCGCTCCGCTTTCTCACCACTTCTCATCACCTCCGTCAACACCCGCGTCGTCTGGAAGAAACAAAGACGACGACGACTCTGGTTTATGCTCCAGTCATTGTGATTTATTTTAGTTTTTATTTTTACTTGTAAATCTGGTTAAGTCAAATGTACTCAGGGTGAATAAAGTTGACAAAGGCCTCTGATGTCATGTGGGGGGGAGTTTTCATCAACAGTGATCGTGTTAATGTTTTCTGTAATAGTTTGATTTTATCTAGAAATGACGCCACTTGAAAACTCAGCCTCTGCCACAGTTACCTTTTTCAATTTAAGGTGATCATAAAATGTTATTCTTTTAACAATTGTCTATTAAGAAAATTGGTTTAAATTTGAATATTGAATTAATGTCAAAATCTGTAAATGTTGGGATGTCATGTCTACAAGTAGGTCAGATACACTGCTGACTTCTATAACAGCACACTGATGGTGGAAAGAGTTTTTACAGGATTTTCTGATGCCAATATTGAGTTAATAACTCCAATAATAAACTTTGTTTTAAAGGAAACATATGATGCTCATTTCAGGTCTCATAATGTCCAGTGCTGTTTTAGCTCCCGTCTCTTTCGAATGACCAGCGTCCTCTGATTGGTCAGCTCACACATGCCTGAACAACAACAGAGCAGCTGTGCTGAAACAATTATAATGTGCAAAACTAGCTGCCAGGCATAAATTATGGAAAATGTGTGACATGGTGACGTAGTGATGTCACAAATTCAAGGCATTCAAGGAGGGACTGTTGACGAGGTGTTTCAGGAGCAGTGTTTTGTGTGGGAGAGACGAGCTTCTGTTGGTGCCAACTTTGAGAAAAAGTCGACAAGAAGCCCTTAACTTTTCTAAAAATTTTGACTTTTGTTTCACACTTTTCCTCAAAATTCTATCCACCACTCCCCAAGTTTCTCCTCAAAATTCTGACTTTTTTTTCTTAATATTTTCAAACTTTTTCAAAAAATTCTGACTTTTTCTCTCAACTTTTTCTCAGAATTCTGCCTTTTTCCCTTAACCTTTTTCTCAAAATTCAGACTTTTGCTTCACGCTTTTCCTCAAAATTCAATCCCCCCGTTTCTCCTAAAAATTCGGACTCTTTTTTCTTAAGGTTTTCAAACTTTTCTCTCAAAATTCTTTTCCCTAAACGTTTTCAAACTTTTCTCAAAATTCTGACTTTGTCTCTTAACTTTTTCTCAAAATTCTGATGTTTTTTCCTTCAACCTTTTTCTCAAAATTCACTTTTGTTTCACACTTTTCCTCAAAATTCTGTCCCCCCCAGTTTCTCCTCAAAATTCTGACTTTTTTTCTTAACGTTTTCAAACTTTTCTCTCAAAATTCTTTTCACTAAACATTTTCTCAAAATTTTGACTTTTGTTTTAAAAAAAATCTGACTTTTTTCCCCAAATATTTTCAAACTTTTCTCTTAAAATTCAGACTTTTTTCCCTCAACTTTTTCTCAAAATTTTGACATAGTGTGCAGTGAAGTCGAGGCATTAAAGGAGGGCCTGCTGACGAGGCGTTTCAAGAGCGAGTTTTTTAACTTTCAAGATATTTTACAAAAACCTCAAACACTGAATTAAAAGGTCTCCTTGAAACAACATTTTACATTTGACAAAACTGTTGATGCTCTCACACAGAAAACTCGCCAGTTGTGTTCTCACTTGTTATTTTTCTGTTGAAATTTACAGAAATACAGATCTCAAATAAACTCATTTTATCAGTAGCCTACCATGTTTCATTAAAATCTGTGAAAATCCAGGAAGACAAATAAAAAAGAAACCACGCTGATGTCATCTTGATCCAAGAGCAACTTTAATATAAATGTTAAGGGCAAAATATGTGGCAGCACAACATGGCAAAGAAAGGCACATCCACTGTTTCCACAAAAGGCCCAAATGTGATTTCAGTCCGGCTTCAAGCTTCATCTATCGTAAGAAATTAACTCTAAGTGCTCCATGCAAAACAAATTAAACCAATAGACAACATGAACTGGCATTTTTTTCTCTCTCTAAATATATTACAGCTTTTTAGTTTTATATATAAAAAAGAAATTATACAAAATAAAGAAAATTCATCTTTTTAAATTCACAATCAATTCACTTTTAGCTTCATGATAGAATAATATACACGCATACGTCATCTTCAACAGAACTGGAAGAAAAAGACAGAAAGAAAGAAGATTACAAGAATTTCAAAATGATATATTAACATCAGTGTCATCATATTTAGTGTATTTGGAGAATCTATCTCCAGTGTTTATTTGCACATTTGTTCCTGAGGTTAAACAGGTCGTATAACTCAGTGTCGCTTCATTAAACCCATTTGTTTCTGTTTAAAATGTCACGTCCTCACACCAGGTCTCAGATTCTACAAAAAACAACAACACACACTTCCCACAAACCATCAGCTCGTCAAATTAGTCGCTTCACCTTGACCTAGAGCCGCGGGCTAAATAAGGGAGGGACCGGAAAAACTACTGTGAGGAAAGAGGGGGAGGAGGAGTAAACATGGAGAGGGAAGGAAAAAAGGAATGAGATGGAGGGAGGAGGGTGAAAAGGACAACAGGAAGGTAAGAGGTGTAAACGAGAGAGGAGGGAGGGACGAAAACCGAGGAAAGTGAAAAAGGAAGACAAGAAAAAAGGTGAAGAAAGGAGAAATGAAGAAGACAAAGAAGTCAGATACAATTTTAAAAGATGTAGAGAAACAGTGGGAGGAGACAGTGAGGAGAGCATGAACAGGTAGAAGGAAGCGGTGCTGACTGAAGGTGAGTGGAGAGGAAGAGGAGCAGAGTTCAGTCTCTGCTGCCATCTTGTGGTGACAATCTGGTACTGACATTCAGGTCACTATTGTAATTTAGTTGTATAACTCAACCTGCCTCATGTAAATAATTCAATTAATAAAAAATCTGACAATCTCTGACGTGTGTTTTTTTTCTGGGATGCACACCATGCAGGATTTGTGGGTTGCTGTTTGTAATCAAATCGTTTGTCGAATCTCTTACCTGACAAAAGAGCAAAAGTGTTTAAATCAGTAAGTCTTCATGGTTTCTTTACCTTCCATCGGTTGCCGCAGCTGTTACACAACACAAAGGTGGTCATGGGCTCATCAGCGCTACGCGTCTGCACCTGTAAAACACCAACGCACACATACACAAAAACCTGCACATTGAAGCATTTTCATCACAACTGTGTCCATAAAGGTGTGTGTGTGTGTGTGTGTGTGTGTGTGTGTGTGTGTGTGTGTGTGTGCATACCTGTGTGTATGAGCAGCTCTTCCCGTGACACTTGTTGCAGATGAACATGTCCGTCTCAGTTCCTCCGACCTTTGACAGCTGATGCTCTCTGATGGACTCTTTAGTCAGATTCTCTCTGATCTGCTTCAGCTCCGCACTCGCCATCTCCTGCACGCGAACACACACACACACACTTTGACGCTTAGGAGTAAAGAAAAGAAAGAGAAAAGAAAACGCTGCCTGCACCACACAGTCAGGTTACCTGTCACACAATCAGGTTACCTGTTACTGAGTTGGTGCAAGTGTTTTGTTTTTCTTTGAGTGAAAAAGTAAAAAAAAAAATAAAAAAAATTCTGGTGATCTATTTTCTGAATTGTTTACTGGTATGGTGGACCTTAACAATTTTATTTGCTCAGTTTCACACATAAAATAAAAAACATCTCAAAATTATGACTTTTTTCCTTCAGCTTTTGTTCAAAATTGTGATTTTTGTTTAAAACTTTTTCTCAAAATTCTATCTCCCCCTCAAAAAAGTTTCTCCTCAAAATTCCAACTTTTTCTCAAATGTTTGAGGGTTGGGGTGTTTATGAGACTTTTTCTCAAAATTCAGACCTTTTTTCCCTTAACTTTTTCTCAAAATGCTCTTTTCCCCCCTAAAAGTTTCTCCTCAAAATTATAACTTTCCCCCGAAAAATGCACTTTTTTCCAGAAATGTTTTAAAACTTTTCTCTTAAAATTCTGACTTTTTCTTTCAAACTTTTTCTCAAAATTTTGACTTTTTTTCCCTTTAAAACTTTCCTCAAAGTTCTATCTCCCCAAAAAAAGTTTCTCCTCAAAATTTGAACTTACCCCAGCAAAATTCTGACTTTTTTTCCCTCAACTTTTTCCTCAAAATTCTGACTTTTTTTTCCCAAACTTTTTCTCAAAATTGTGAGTTTTGTTTCAATAACTAAAAAAAAATTCTGACTTGTCCCCAAAAAATTCAGACTTTTTTTTTTTGCTGATTTTTTCCTCAAAATTCTGACTTTTATCTCTTAGCTTTTTCACACTTTTTCTCAAAATCCCCCCCCCCCCCAAAAGCTTCTCCTCAAAATTCAGACTTTCCCCCCCCAAATTCTGACTTCTTTTCCCTAAAAGTTTTAAAACTTTTCTCTTAAAATTCTGACTTTTCGCCGATATTCCTCAAAATTCTGACATTTTTCCATTAACTTTTTCTACAAAATTGACTTTTGTTTCACACTTTTTCTCAAAATTCAGACCTTTTTTCCCTCAACTTTTTCTCAAAATGCTCTTTTTCCCCCCTTAAAGTTTCTCCTTAAAATTATAATTTCCCCCCCAAAAATGCACTTTTTTCCATAAATGTTTTAAAACTTTTGTCTTAAAATTCTGACTTTTTCTTTCAAACTTTCTCAAAATTTTGACTTTTTTTCCCTTTCAAGCTTTCCTCAAAATTCTATCTCCCCCTCAAAAAAGTTTTTCCTCAAAATTTGAACTTTCCCCAGCAAAATTCTGACTTTTCTTCCCTCAACTTTTTCTCAAAATTCTGTTTTTTTCCCTCAACTTTTCTCTTAAGATTTTTTTGCCATTTTTTCCCTCAAAATTCTGACTTTTTTCCCCAAGCTTTTTCTCAAAATTGTGAGTTTTGTTTCAATAACTAAAAGAAAAAATTCTGACTTGTCCCCAAAAAATTCAGAATTTTTTTTTTTTGCCGATTTTTTCCTCAAAATTCTGACTTTTATCTCTTAGCTTTTTCTTAAAATTCTGACTTTTTTCTTTTTCTCAAAATTTTGACTTTTGTTTCACACTTTTTCTCAAAATCCCCCCCCCCAAAAGCTTCTCCTCAAAAACATTTTTCCATTAACTTTTTCTACAAAATTTTGACTTTTGTTTCACACTTTTTCTCAAAATTCCCCCCACAAAAGACTTTTTTTTCACTCAACTTTTTCCTCAAAATTCTTATTTTTTCCCTCAACTTTTTCTCAAAATTCTGACTTTTTTATCTTAACTTTTCTTAAAATTCTGACATTTTCCCATTAACTTTTTCTGAAAATTTTGACTTTTGTTTCACACTTTTTCTCAAAATCCCCCCAACCCCCAAAAGCTTCTCCTCAAAATTCAGACTTTTCCCCCCAAAATTCAGACTTTTCCCTAAAAGTTTCCAAACTTTTCTCTTAAAATTCTGACTTTTTTCGTAGATTTTTGCCTCACAATTCAGACTTTTTTCTCTTAACTTTTTCTCAAAATTCTGACTTTTTTGGCCAATTTTTTCCTCAAAAATCTGAGTAGGGAGAAAAAAGTCAGAATTTTGAGGAGAAAGTTTTTGGAAAGAGAATTTTGAGAAAAAGTGAAACAAAAGTCAAAATTTTCAGAAAAAGTTGAGAGAACAAAAGTCAGAATTTTGAGGAGAAACTCTTTTGGGGAAAAGTTAGTGAAAAAAGTCAAAATTTTAACAGAAAACTTGAGGGAAAAAGACAGACTTTTGAGAAAAAATTTGAAACCAAAGTCAGAATTATATAAGAAAAGTTTGAAAACATTTAGGAAAAAGAAACCCCCTTTCTTTTGGGGGGAAAACTTAGAATTTTGAGGAGAAACTTTTACCCCCTAAAAGAGAATTTTGAGAAAAAGTTAAGGGGAAAAAAGTCAAAATTTTGAGAAAAAGTTAAGGGAAAAAAAGGGCAAGAAGTCAGAATTTTTGGGGGGAAAGGTTAAAATTTTGAGGAGAAACTTTTTTTGGGGGGAGAGAATTTTGAGAAAAAGTTTGTAACAAAAGTCAAAATTTTGAAAAAAAAGTCAGAATTTTAAGATAAAAGTTTGACAACATTTAGGGGAAAAAAGTGCATTTTAGGGGGGAAAGTTATAATTTTGAGGAGAAACTTTTAGGGGGGAAAGAGAATTTTGAGAGAGTTTGAAAGTCAGAATTTTAAGAGGAAAGTTTTCAAACATTTAGGGAAAAAAAAGCCAGAATTTTTGGGGGAACGTTAAAATTTTGAGGAGAAACTTTTAGGTGAGAAAAGAGAATTTTGAGAAAAAGTTAAGGGAAAAAAAGTCTGAACTTTGAGAAAAAGTCTCAAAAACACCCTGACCCTCAAAAATTTGAGAAAAAAGTCAGAATTTTGAAAAAAAAGTTAAGGGGGAAAAAAAGGGCAAAAAGTTAGAATTTTGAGGAGAAATTTTTTTTGAGGGGTGGGGGGAGGAGATAGAATTTTGAGAAAAGGTTTGAAAGAAAAGTCAAAATTTTGAGAAAAAGTTGAGAAAAAGGTCAGAATTTTGAGAGGAAAGTTTTAAAACATTAAAACAAAGTGCATTTTAGGGGGAAAAGTTATAATTTTGAGGAGAAACTTTTAGGGGGGAGACAGAATTTTGAGAAAAAGTTTTCAAACATTTAGGGGGAAAAAGTGCATTTTGGGGGGAAAAGTCAGAATTTTGAGAAGAAACTTGGGGGGAGACAGAATTTTGAGAAAAAGTTTTGAAAAAAAAGTCAGGATTTTGAGAAAGTTTGGAAAAAAGACAAAATTTGGAGAAAAGTTAAGAGAATAAAGACATTTGGAGAAAAGTTAAGGGGAAAAAGTCAAACAGTTCAAACATGTAAAAAAGGAAAATCCAGATTTTTTTTGTTTTTCCACAGATGATAAAGACGAATTTAGAAAAACTAACCTGGTAAAACTTTCTTCCCACCAGTTCTCAAGTCATAAACAAAACAAAAGTGGATTACAATACAGACTTTGAGGACAAGCTCCAGGCTGCCAAACATCAATATCACTAAACTACATTCATAAATTCATTCATACTGGATCAGTTTATCAGAAAAAGCTCCATCCACGCCCAAAACACAGAACATCTCTGTGATAAAAACTTCATCTACACACATACATGCACACACACACACACAGGTTTGAACCATCTACATGGATGTGCTGCATTCCCTCGTCCCTGACCCTGAACTAATCTAATCTTAAACCTAACTCTAACCCTAAAACAACCCATAACACTGAGAAGAACCCCTCAAGGAGATAACGATGAGACAAAATATCTGCATGTCTGACCTCAGCAGTCATACTGGCGATGCGATGAGGCGAAATGTTTCCACACAGGACTTTACGCCGCAGGTCTGGATTCTTCTGGTCCTTGAGGTTGGAGATGCGGCTTCGTAGGCGAGTTTTATATTTTATGTCTGTCGCCTTGAACTCCTGGAAGATCTGTGGGCACGATGAGCGGTCAAGGACAAAAACGCTAACACACATATCGAACAAATACATTTATTAAAATAAAAACAGCTTGGGACATTAACATCTCTCGTTCAGGTGTGAATCCAGCTCTGTTTGTTCTCGTGGATCTCATATAATTAAAGTCTTGGTGATATAAAAGGATATCTTCTTCGATTTGTGCCGCAAGGTGCTCACAGTCAACTCCGATTGTCCGGTGATCATCTGGAACACACACACACAACCGAGAAAAATCATGAGATTTTTTTTTATGTGTAAAAAGCCACAGTGTAACAATTTTTCAAGATATTTTTTCCACCACTGTGAAACCAAATTAAAAAATCTTTTCAAAGCTTGTGAAACTTTGTAAGGCTCATTTTTGGCTCAGTGTTTATTTTGTAATACTCATTTTGAATAGTATTCAAGTGTGAGGTTAAAATGAGTGTTAGTAAACAAACACAAATTTCTCCTGGCAAAACTTTTTTTCCCCATTCAGTTTCACACACATATTCGCATATAAAAATTCTCCTTAAAAAAAAAAAAAAAAAAAAAAAGTTCAAGTCACAAACACAGAAGAGGAATTTAAAGACTTGGAAAAATCTTGTGATCCAAGTCTTTAAATTCCTCTCGTGTTTATGACTTCTGCCAAAACGTTTTCCTGAAATTGATTATTTTCCGCTTGGTTTCACAAATTATTATCATATTTTTTTAACACGTTTTCAGATGGAATGAACTTATCCTGGCAAAACTTTTTTTCCACCAGTTCTCAAGTCATAAACACAGGAGAGAAAACTATTTAAATACAAAACTGGATCACCAAAATCAAACATTTTCTCACTTGCCCCTCCAGGCTTCTGTAATCTTGTGTTTAGTGTGCACAGAGAAATTAAAACTCCCCCTGAGGAAAACATGAATGCTTTTAGTCCTATTTAGAACATGAGGTAGCTGTGCACTTCAGCCTCTTGTGGTCAAAATGAGTAATACAAATAAAAACATTCAAAGAAATGACGCTTACTAAAAAAAAGAGATTTCAATTCACGCATGAAAAAAAAAAAAATTCTCCTGGAAAAATAAATAAATAAAAAAAATCACTCAGTTTCACACAAGAAATGTTTTTTTGAAAAATATGATTTTTTTCTTTTTCCTGCATTTTTTATTCAAAGACGTAGAAAAAAAAAAGGCTTGAAAAAATGTTCAGGACAAAAAAAAAAAGTCTCCTGATTTTTTTCCCACCTGTTTTATTTAACACATTTTTACACATGTTGACTAAAATTAAGGAACTTAGGAAGATTATCCTAGCAAAACTTTTCTCCAGTCATAAACACAGGAGAGAAAACAATTCAAATCAGAAAATGGATCACCAGAAACAAAATACATTTTTCTTTTTCTTCTGTAGTCTTGTGTTTAGTGTGCACAGAGAAATTAAGACTCCCCTGTAAGAAAACATGAATTCAGCCTCTTGTGGTCAAAATGGGTTTAACAAAAACAACCGCTGAAGAAAATGAGCCGGACAAAAAAAAGTTCTCCGGCAAAAACTATTTCTTCATCCACACATGAATAAAAAAATTGTTGCTAAAAAAAAGTTTTTTTCCTGAATCTTTTTTTCGACCCACGAAGAAAAAAAAATTGTCTGAAAAAAAAAAAAAAAAAAAGATTCAGTCGGTTTCAAACATGTTTTTTCTTTTTGTCTCCTGAAAAAAATTCACTTGGTCTGACAGAGTTTCAAACATGGGGGGAAAAAATTTCACTCAGTTTCACCTGTGGAAAAAAAAAATTCAGAGGAAAAATAAAAAAGATAGAAAACAAAAAAAATTAGGGAGACTATCCAGGCAAAACTTTCCCAAACTTTTTTCCAGCAGGTCTCACAACACGGGAGAGAAAACAAATGAGATCAGACTTGAAAATGAATCACCAGAAAAAAAATGAATTCCTCTCTTGCATTGTGAACATGGGAAGAATAATTTCTAACAAGCTTGTGAGTTAACATTTGTAAATAAACACATTTACTCTCAGTAGATCAATAAATCCAACCATCCAATTTATTTTTCACAGACTGGATCCACTGATATGAATAATAAATCAGCCAGCATGATCTTCACCAGCTCTTGAAGTCATAGAAATGTAGATCACATTTCTATTTTTATTTTATTCTGTGCACTCTAAAGCATTGAAATACAGAAATATCGGCCGTCACATGTTCTATTATTCATGTTCACCAGGGAGGTTTTGCCTCTGGGTCCTGTCAACATTTCTGGATTGTGAAAACATAAAATAAATCTGTCCTCACCGTCAGTCTGCAGCGCCGCCACCAGCAGCTCTCGACACTTGTTCCGCACGCTGTCGGTGGTGACGGGCGCCGGGGGGAAGGAGGTGACCCGAGGGGGGAGGGTTGGGGTGGTGGGAGAGGTGGGAGTAGTGGGAGTAGTGGGGGAGGTGGGAGTGGTGGGTGTCATCTGGGACTCCTCTGACTTCTTACTGCTGAGTAGGAGGAGAAGTTTGAAGTGAGAGAGACAGGACATCACTCCGTTAAAATCTTCTTCTGTTAAAGAACCATGAAATGCAAAAACTGACTGTAGAATCAGTCCATCTTTAATTAAAGTGACATCATCACTGTGCGACAGACCTTTTCTCACTGCTGCCTGAGTCCTTGGAGGTGGATGATGACCTCACAGGAGAGCCTTCCTTCTTCTTCTCCTCTGAACCGTCTGCAGGACGACACACAACACAATGAAAACACACACTGATGTTTTTAACCCTGAGAGTGAGAAACAATAACGTACAGTGTGATGCTCTTCAGAAACCCTCATCCACTGTTTTCAATGAAACGTGCGTCAGTGAGTCAACGTCTGACTTTCTTTTCAGCACATCCAGTTTGTGCTGCAGGCG
This sequence comes from Pagrus pagrus, assembly GCF_965226575.1. Lineage (NCBI taxonomy): Eukaryota > Metazoa > Chordata > Actinopteri > Spariformes > Sparidae > Pagrus > Pagrus pagrus. Next base: position 3,344,377 of record NC_140195.1, read on the forward strand.
TCAACAGATGAGATGCTCCAATGTCATTTAGCAAGAAAATTGATAAACACTCCGTGGTTGTGTCTTCAAAAACATAAGGATTTGCTGCTTTTCTACCTTTGATATCATTATAAGTTAAATTTATTTGGTATTTGGACTATTGGTCCGACAAAACAAGACATTCGAGTACGTCCTCTTAAGACTTGTAATCTTGAAAAATTGTTTTTAGTTGGATTTTTTTACACATGAAAAGAAAAATTTTCCTGATTTTTCTCGGTTTCAAACGTGAAAAAAAAAAATCCTGAAACTTTTTTCTCTTTTTTTCTCAATTGGTTTCTCACATGAAAAAAAATGTCTTCTGATAAATCAATAATAATAAAACAGGAATTTTTCAACAGTTACCTGACACACACACTTCTACGTCTCTACCTGTCAGTAGCCATGTTTCCATAAAATGTCAAGCAAATTTTAAGTGAACTTTTGAAAGTTCACAAAGAATATTAAAAATTAAAGTGCGAAAATTGAGAGAGGATTTACTTTCCATTGGGCGAATTGTAATTGTTCTTGCATGTCAGCTAGCGTTGGCCACGTTGCCTGCTGTCCGGAGACGACAAAGAAATGCAATGATTGTAATGCAGACAGCAGAAACAGCTGATCAGTCGTGTGAGCCGAATGTTCGCTACATCAGAGTTTGTTTCCATAAAAAATTCTGATGTGATATTCTTCAAAATGCTTTATGGAAACACGGCTATTGACATAACAACAACCATAACCCTGTGCTTGTAAACTTCCCTGAGCTAACCCTCTATTGGGTCAACACAAAGATAGATCAACACAGACACGCACACACTTACTTACCCAGCAGTTTCTTCCAGGACTTGATGAGAGCTTTTGCCAGAGTCTGAACTTCGTCATCTGAACTTTGCTTCCTCACAGCGTTCACGGACATCCCGACTCTGGTCGACTGCAGAGAGAGACACTGAGGTCATCCACACAGCAGAGAGGAGAGCGTGTAGCTGCTCGCCTTGTGGCGTTTTGTTTTCACCGACATGTAGACACAGGTTCACAAACATGGGATATAAAACATGAAGCACAAAACAAAGCTGCGCCTGTAAATGAGCAGTAACTTGGATATGGATGTTGGATGTTTTATGTATCTTTATATTATTACAATCCTTCTTAAACTGGCAATAGACAAGTTTTCTGCCTCAACGTATCATGATGAGGAAATGTTGATTGACCAAATTTCCCAATTAACTTCGCTGTCACTGTGACGTCCATGCCGTGCTTTACCAGATTTAGTAACAGTGGTTCTAGTAGTTATGCAGCAATCCACAAAGTCCAACTTTATCTTTTCACGTTATGCAGCATTTTGTATTGATTGATTGATAAGGAGACTTTGGCCTGATCTGTTAGATCAGCTGCTGCAGCTGCTCGTGAAGTTTATAGACTTGCCACACAAATATCCGTTTGGGACGCAACTGAATTGGAAGTCAGGAATACTGACGCTAACATATCGAATTCTAGACTTGCATCGAACGTTGAGCATAAATGAGCCTTTAGGCGTACTCATGTATCGCTGCAATCCACTGCGCGTTCAGAGCCCTCTGTCCATATTCTGCATTCATTTCATCCTGGTCTTTGCACATTTTCTGACAGATGTGATAAATAAAACAGCAGTACCTCCCGAAAACAGTGGGGGGCAGTGTAGCTGATAGACAAAGAAGTCTGAATGATGGTGGACATCTCACTGGAAATTACGTTCATCGTTGATTTTCGTCATTGATCATACAAGTCATAAGAATTCTCCTTCTCGCTCTCGACTCTGAGCTGCCCCCTACTGGATGCACTGCTTACCATCCATGACGATATAAAGTACATGGGCAGTTACAGTTATATTGTTTGAGATGGACGTATCTGTTTCTGTACACATGAAGGAGGCATGAATGAGCCTCAGGAGTAGAAGTAACAGTATCGTGTTTGACTTCAGGTGCGCTAAGGTGTTCGGTGACAACGCAGAGAGGTGGAGTTGATTACCTGCAGGGTCTCCAGAGACATCTTGATGTTCTTGAGTTCCCTCAGCAGGTCGAGGGCTCCGTCCTGCAGACAAAACAATAAAGCATCATCACGTCCTGACTCAGTCAGAGTTATGAGCTGCTCAGTGAGTGAACACACAGCAGATGAATCTGTCACGTTGTTTAATCTGTTTTAATGTGCGACTGTTAAACAGAAATGACAAAGCATCCGTCTCCGTGTTCAAAGAGACATATTTGTTTCAGTGGACGTCGTTTATCCAAACGCTAAAGTCAAGGTGGTGTTTTGTCACGCACGTGAAGATTCATGGTTTTCTTCCCGACATCCCACCCACAGCCGAACAGCTGCCACCCAGACGCCCCGAGACGATCGTTCAGTGTGTGCTAAAGGTTACAGAGAGAGTGATGGAAGCTCCAGATTGAATTTTAATGAGGACAAAGAGGCGTCCATGTGCGATGCCGGAAATTTCATATTTAGGCAAATTAAGCCGCAGAGCTGCTCATGTAAATGGGATGGAGAAGTCGCTGGAGCAGCTGTTGTACAGAACAAACAGCAGCTTTACATTTTATAAGTCCTTCAGAAACAGACGAGAGAACAAGAGGCAGGTAAAGAAAAGGGAAGAGGCGACTGTGGAGGAGAGTCCATGACTGTCGGGGCTCCTCGGTCTTCTTTGGTCTTCAGGTTCTAGTTGTGTCAGAGCTCTGAGGTGTGTCTGGACTTGTTGTTGTGCTGCAGGATGAATCATTCTCCACAAAGATCAATCCAGAGGGTGGGGATTGGCACCATGAAGGATGGAGTGGTGCTTCTCCTCGGTCAGGGTGGAGTCAGTTCTGAGCAAGAGTCCAAAACAGCCCCAGACTTGAATCTTCATACCACCATGTTTCACTGTGGTATCGTTCTCTCTCCTCTTCGTCTCCTTCCACACACCCTCTGTTGCTGAAAAACATCTATGACTTGGATTCATCAGTAAACGACTTTATTGTGAAATTCTGGTATTTCTTAGCCCCCTTTATTTAATAAATCCTGCATCTGTGATGAAGTTGCTTTTCTATCTCTCAGGGGAATAAGCTTGATGTTTGGCTCTCCTGATGGTTTGGTCACTCTGGTTCTGCCGGATCGTACTTTGGATGCAAAGAGCTTTACAGTACAATCACTGCCCCGTTAGGAACCTTTAGTCCTGCCACGATTTGATGCTGAGAAAGCCCCTCATTGCTTTGAATAACAATTTGTCTTCTGACACGTTCATTAACTTCCTGAATCCTCTCCTTTTGTGATTATTCCAGATTTACATGACGACAATATTAGAGACTTTCAACGTCGCCTCAGAAACTACAAACTTGAAACTACAAAACTGTTTTTACCTTCATCTGCTGAGGGAGGACAGTCGTCTCGTTGCTCACCTTAAACGAGAACGATAATGCTTTTTTCATTTTTTTCCTTCGGTCATGAAAGTTAAAAAGCCCCAATTCTGTGCCAACAAAACGCCTCGTCAGTAGCACTTTTGGCCGCGCTGATTTGTTTTTCTATCACCAGTTTTACTGCGCCGAGTTGAGCCGAGTCGCGCCGGTAACGCACCAAGCCGCCACCCCGCCTCCAAGCAGGCCGCATTGATGACTCGTGACTCCAGCCAACCTGCAACAAGCACCGTCTCCCCTCAAATCGATACTCAACTCGTGTCTGTGCAGGAAACCTGAGGAAGACGTTTCTCTCTCTTTAGCTTCTCTCGTCCCGTTTGTTCTGCTGTGTTTTACCGTTTCATCGTGTTCACTTTCAGCCACTTCAGGAGTCGTGTTTAGTGACTGCTGGTGAAAACGCAGCGTTTCCTGTAATGCTGCTTCATAATAAAAGCTTTTAAACGACTAAATAACGGAGGGCTGTTATTGTGAAGAAGTTACAATTAAACGTGTTTGTAACTGAATTAGCGGAGCAGCTTTGTTAGCGGTGATTCTTCGATAGCTCTGCGGGGATCGAGACAAGCGTTTAGTTTAGTTTAACGATAATTGCAAGTGAAGTGGACAGTGCGCGGGAGTCTTTTTCCTGATTTTGTCGGCCTTTCGGTCTTCTCCTACACACCTGTCGACCTTCAGGTGTACTCTGTGAACGAGATAAAACATAAAACACAAACAGCCTGTGCGGATGTTTAAAGTTATTCAAACGACAACTAGTTTTTTTAAATGTCACAAAACAACCTCACAGGTGAACATTAAACTCAACATATCAGGTCCAACTTTGCCTCACACTTTCTTGCGTTATTAGACATATTTTCAAAATAAAGTTCTACATGTTGTGTCACTAATTTGCTGATTTCTTGGTGTTTGTCGTCCATTTTAAAAAGTAAAAACTGGGTTTTATAGAAGCTTCCTGGGAGCACATGTTCAGCATCATGTGCTTCACTGTCAGTGTTGTAGAATAAACTACAGATGATACACACAGTTTTAAGTTCATATGCAGCCTCACTCACTCACTTTAAGCTCCCTGCTCCCAACATGAGCTCTGGATGTGTAGTTAATAACTGTGAGGTGAGTTGACTGGATGATTGACTCAAGGTGCGGCTGTTTCAATCGGCAGCTGCTGCTGTGATTTCCTGACAAACAGCAGCAGCAGTTAGTTGTGAGGTAAAGAGCTCAGGCTCGGTTCTGTGAGCTCAGGCTCGCTCTGTGTTTGGACACACGGGCAGCCGTGTGTTTTCCAGAATGATCTCCTCTCGGCAGCTGAAGGTGGAGCTCATCACCTGACCGTGTTTTCAGCGGATGCAGCGCCTCTTTTCACTCACCGTGTTCTTCTTGTGCACCATTTTATCCAGCTTTTTGGCGATGCGCTCCACTTCCTGGTTTTTCGCCATGTCGAGCGTCACTTGTGCTCCTCCGCCGCGGTGAGAAGCTCCATGGATGTGGAGGAGAAAGTCTCTCCTCCTCTCTTCTCCTCTCTTCTCTCCTCTCCTCTCCTCTTCACGGTGCAGCCTGTCTGTCTCCTTCCCTCCCAGCTGCTGACGGCCTCTAGTTTGTTGTTGTGGGACACTGAGGGACGCTGGGAGATGTAGTTTTCTAGTTGGGCTCTGTCCAAATTCAGCCCGGACACACTGGACCGAAACTTTTAAATGCGACCCAGCAGCCGTCCAGCGACCACAGACGGGATTATATTGCGATAACAGTATGAGAATACTAGAATTAGATGAACAGTAGAAAAATAAGAGATTAAAAGTTTAAACATTTTTTTATTTTTTTTAAATGAGATCAAAAGTTTACATTTTATATGAGATAAAAAGTTTTTAAATTTTTTTTTTAAATGAGATAAAAAAGTTTTTTTTTAAATGAGATAAAAAGTTTTTAATTTTTTTTATGAGATAAAAAGTTTTTATTTTTTTTAAAATGAGATAAAAAAAAGTTTTTTTTTAAATGAGATAAAAAGTTTTTTTTTTTTTTTTAAATGAGATAAAAAGTAAAAAAAAAAAATGACATAAGTCAAGATTATGAGAAAAAAAGTCAAAATTACGAGACTGAAACTTAAAAAAAAAACTTATCTTAAAAAAACAAAACAAAAGAACATTGCCAGTCATAATAATGATCAAATAAAAAGTCAAAATTAAGACATAAAAAGTGATAATTAAGAGAAAAAAGTCACAATGGACCGAAACATTTAAATGAGACCCAGCAGCAGTCACAGACGAAATAGTACTGCGATAATTATATGCTGTATTGCGATACACAAGATATATATATATATATATATATATATATATATATATATAGGCCTACCCAGCAAATAAAATGATGAAAACTTTGAACACCTTGATTAAAAAAAAAACAAAAAAACATGGCGAGTCATAATAATTATCAGATAAAACTCAAGTTATGAGCTAAAAAGTCAAACAGCAACCCTGTTTTCCTGTGCAGCTCCAGAAATGTGTTGTGAAGTACCGAACATCACAGATCAGTGAGGCTGCTGCGTCACGATCCTCATCGCTGTGTTTATTTGATGCCACTTCTCTTATTTCATGTTGTGTTTTTGTAACGTTGCCAACAAAATCACAACATCACAGTCAGACTTCATCACAGTTTACTGCAAAAGACTTGCATCATGCTCTGGCAGCATTGTAGATGGCATCTTGACACTTCAGGGCCGGACGGCCACATCCACCAGCCCGACCCGACACCAGCAGAACTCTACTGACCGCTCAGAGTCGTCACTGATGACAGAACCACGGTTTTTACTGTTGGCTGCATTCAGATTGTGTTCATTCTCGACAGTGTGTCTAAATCCAGCGCAGACCGTCCTGCCACAACAGATCAGTACAGACAAATGACTACAGGATACTCCACACATGGGTGGATTACCCAACGGGCCTACCGGTTCCCCAGGCCCAGGGGCCCAAAGGGCTCAGGGGGGCCTCTAAGCCAGAGCCTCTGAGTGAAGTCACTGTTTTTTAACGTTCGTGTCAGTAAACAGAGTCAGACTGAAAAACTGAGGGAATATCCAAAACATTCAGTTTGAAGATGAGAGAAGAAAGATCCCGTCCTGCCTCTCGACACAGAGACACTGAGCTGTGAAACGTCTCTCTGAGCTTGAACTTGAAGTTAAACTGCAGATCTGTTTTAGAGACGCAGCCTCATAATGGACACACAGAGTTACATCAGTGAACGATTTAAGCAAAAAGTGAGAAACAATGTGTCTGTGTTAAGGGGAAATACACACCTCACACAAAGCAGATCAGACATGATCAGTTCCTCTGGATGTACTTACTCGTTCTGCCACTAGATGTCAGTGTTGTTTTATTGTTTTGTACTAAATGTCCAGTGCATGTTCATACATACAGTACATTTATACTGTGTGTGTGTGTGTGTGTGTGTGCAAACTCTGTAAATATATAATACACCATTTATTTAGACACTATTTGACTTACTGCTGTCTGCAGGTTGTCTCAGCTTATCTTTGTTCATTTGGGTCCAGTGTAATAAAGTAATGATGATGAGGGTCCAGTTATATTGAATTTCGTCAATAATCTGATATAAGTTCAAAAATCACACCACACAAGGCAATAAAATGTGATCAGATGGATTTGATTTATAAAAAATAAAGTAAAATTTAAATAAACCAAAATCAAACTAAGCTAAAGAACAAGTATGTTTTAAAAGAAAATAAAAAAATTATACTGACTCAAGATTGTGGTGATTTTCTCAAAAGTTTCATTTAACATGTGAAACAGTTTGATTCTGTATTTTTGTGTTGTAGGAATTTAAGGTTTTTAGGTGATTTTAAAGTAAATAACCGACATATCTCCTCTGTCCCATGACCCCATTACAGCGTAGCAGCTTTATTCTACTTCCAAGAGACATTTCATAAAAAAACATGTCAAACAAACATCAGTTTACTTTTGGAAATCTCCCACAATATTACAGGACAAAGCTACAAAGTCTCTGTATGAACCACTGATCTTCTGACAATGGGCTGGATAAATAAGAAAAAACAAAAACACTTTTCCTGGGACACAAATTATGTAAACTTATCTCTTATTCCACTTGGATATTTTCACCTTTTGTGGGCATCTAAGAATATTTCAAATGAAACAGTCAGGAGAGGAAAAATCTCGATTTGGTCGACGTGCTTACAGTTCATGCCCACTCCATCTTTTACACCAGAGTCTGTTTTTTATTCTTTTATTCTTCATGGGTCGTCCTGCATTACGTGAAAAACCCTTTAATCAAGTCGGGTTGATCTGAAGACAACAAGTCTGAAAATGAAACAACACTGATGGTGTGCCGTCTGCAGCTGCTCCTCATCTCTGATTGAAGCTAGTTCCTTGAGGCCTCTATCAGCCTCTGTTAGCGTAAAACACTCAGATCTCCGACTGAACTGTTAGCAGTCAAGTTGCATTGTGGGTAAGAGTTTTAACAATAAATAAAGTGTGTAATAAAAGAGACAGCTCCTCTGGTTCTGCTGCATCTGATTGCAATTTTTAGAGAATTCGAAGGTCACAAACTCTGATGAGGTGTTACAAGACGACCTCGTGTCATTTTAACGGGTCGCAACCAAAAGAAGGTTGGCAACCACCACTGTGATCTGTTCAGGATGCTCCCTGTGAGACAGCGGGTATTGATTTATGTCAAGGACGAGCAAAAACAAATAGAAATGTCCAATTTTTTTTATATTTTGCTGTAATCTAGAACAGATCTTAGATTTTTAAACAAACTTCCCCAACGCTGCCTGCCAGCTACAGCTCAGTCAGGGTCTACTGTAGTGGTCGCGTCTCTTTCTCCCTCTCTCTAAATTTAAATCAGACTCTCCTCTCTGCATTCCAGACGAGTAAATAATTCTTGGAGAAACTTTTTTTTTTTCTTTGCTCTCATGAATTCTTGCTGCTTGAAGTCTGCAGCCAAGAACCTCCTCCAGCTGAGGATCTGCAGAGCAGAGCTGGCAGCGACATCGACAGCTGCCGGGTGAGATAGCTGCCAGTCCGAGTGTGTGTGTGTGTGTGTGTGTGTGTGTGTGTGTGTGTGTGTGTGTGTGTGCGTGCGTGTGTGTGTTTACTACAGAGGACCTGCAGAGCTCAGAGGTATGCAACGAGGGGGGAAAAGATGCTCCTCCAAAACCTGATTGAAAGGAAACAAAAGCAGCTTCTTCTTCCTCCTCTTCTTTTATCCTTTTGGACTCTTTGTCGAGTCTTTTCGTCTTTCTTTTCTTCTTCCTCTCATTAAAACACGATGGAATACAGTATAACAATGAATATGCAACCGTTGTCATTTTCCCTCAAAGTCTCGAAAGGAAAATGTTTCCTGATTCCTACCAAGTGGACCGAGTATCAGACTTTAGCTTGACTTGATAGAATCAGTGAGTGAGAATATAATGTGATCGATATTATTTCATTGCATCTACCAGGCTTGCTCTTTATAAAAAAACCTTTCAGATGCACTGCAAATGATCTTTTAAGTGTGCACAATGCCATGTGAATCCATTTGCAAAGTCGTGAATGTGAACAGCCGAAAGCAGTTCAAGTCACACCAGTGGATCTTGTTAAAGACACCTGAGGATATTTCCATCCGTCTTTGTCGTGTAAAAACAAGGTTCTTCTAAGGAGAGCTGCAGATATTTCCAGCGGGTTTTGTGGAGACCAAAACCAGCGATCTTTCACGGGAAGTCAGACCACCTCTGTCCGTGATCGTGACGACCATAACACAAGTATTTTAGGCCAAACCATGATGTTTTATCCTGTCCCTTAACATAAAGAAACGTACTTAGCTACAGTTACTCTATCGGCTGGGTCCTGAGGCAACAGGCAACAAAAATGACGAGGCACTGAAACATGACGGGTCTTCACAGAATCCTCCTGGATAATTCAGATTTTAAAAACATTGTCAACAGACATTTTTGATTATTTGACATTTCCAATGTCTGTTTATTACTTTCTAAATAGACAATATGACATTTTGTTCATGTACAAACTCTTATACTCCACATCATACCATACTCAGAGTTCACATACACCAACGATGCCTCATCCACTGACCCAATCATGAAGCGAACATGGTGTCTGTGTCATGGTTTACAAAAATCTCCATTTCTGTCCTCTCTTTCTTTCTTTTCATTCCTTCTCGTCCCTCTCCATCAGTCCTTTGCTCTCGTCCTCTCACCATCGCCCCTCTTGGTATCTCTTCTCTCTTATTTGTAACCTTTTGCCTCTTTTATCCTTCCTCTGCACTTTTTAATCCTCTGTAATCTTTCTTCCAAACACGTGTAAAAGAACATGTGGCAATTGAACAGAATGTATCTGCTTATTGTCGTTGATGATGCTGATGATGTTTTTACTGCGCAGACCATCAGCAGCTTCCATTGAAGTTTATTCATATTTAAAATTGTTCTAGATTTCCAGCAAAGTAAACAGACAAAGGCAAATGTCGGAAAGGGCGGTGGATGAGGTGATAGATGATGGTAATATAATGAGAAAAACATTGACCACCAAAATCAAGCAAATGAGTCACGTCCCGTCTCTACATCTGTGATTTAACAATCGTTTCCTGAGAACTGACGCAGTTTCAAGAAATCGTTATCATAATTTAACTTTTTTTTTATTGAGTAACTGTGGAATGTTCAGCAAACCTCAAGTTCTACTTCTTCATAACTTTCTGATTGATGATTAGTTCGAAGTGGGCCGGTACTGACCGGTACGCTGAACCGACACTTTAGCGTTTTATTTTTGGGCGTACCGTGACTTTACGAAACTTTCCATCAGCATGAGGGTGAGGAGATAACGACTGAAATTTCATTTTTAAGGTGAACTTATCCTTTAAGCTTTGTGGCTGTTGTTAATGGTGTTTGGATTCTTGGTTAAGTTCTTCTGCGCTCTCTGACCTTCGTCTATGGATTAACCCCTGACAGCAGGAAGTGTTGGCTCTACCTGCAGTAGATCTATGTATCCAGGAAGTGTTTGTTCTGCGTGTATTAGATCAATGAAACCTGCTATCAGCAGCTGGATTCAGGAAGTGCCCTCTTCTGGTGATCTATGGACTCATTCGAAGTCACCTCTGACGCCAGGAAGTGTTTCTCTGCTCCAAATGGATCTTTGGAGTCTCCGTTATTGACCATCCGAAGCAGGAAGTGCCCACTCTCCTTGATCTGGAGCTGTTCATTCTGACCCCTTGGCACCAGGAAGTGTCCTTTTCTACTTAGACTAGATCTATGGAGTCAGTGCTAGTTATGACCTCAGACAGGAAGTTTCCTCTCTGTTGGATGGATGGAGCTATTCTTATTTCCTTCAGAAAGCAGGCCAAGTATTGTGTTGACTCGGCTCCGTCTTCCGCTCTGATGGTAAATGAGTCTGCCGAGGCTTCGTCAGAACGGAGGCTGTTTTCATCATTTTTAGATGTGAGTAAGATGCTTGTTTAGATTTGGTTCTTTCGGTTACTGACTGGACATGAAGAGATTTTCTGGGGAAATTCGATGTTGTAATTTCAGTGAAACTTCTTGGGACACGTTCCCCGTTTTAATCTTTTACATTTTAGATCGCTGAAACAAAACATTTTTTTCTTATCGAACGCAACCAAAGCTGCAGGGAATATATCTGGATGTCATGCCACACAGAAAAATAATGTTCTGCTCTTGAATATTTCACACAAAGCAAATCAGATACATCTTTGGCTTTAGTAGGAAAACGTGTTAACAGTTGCCGGCAAGTACTTGTGTACTGTTTGTACACTTTTCTATTGAGGTTATTGGTTCAGGACAATGGTGTCATTATATCGCGGAAGTTTGGCCACCCATAATGTTCATGCTGTAATACAGTTTAAAAACATCAAAGAAGAAAAATCCCCAATTGTGGGAAGAGGAAACACCGAGCGGACCGACGATCAATCTGCGGCATGAAAGGCCGTCTGACACCTGACAAGACGGAACCGAGGCGTGAATCATCATGAAAAGTTCTGACGGGGCTGCAGTTTCACAAAAAGGACTTCCTTATTTTTATTCTTTCATTCGCTTCAATGCAATCTAAGTTTTCTTGTGGCTGTTAGAGGAACTGCAGGTTGAGACACCTCGAGCATCAGCAGGACGGTGATCCTGCTTATTTAAACCATGTCACTCAGTAAACATCTAATGGATTCACAGTCTTGTGTGCAACAGCAAAGTCCAGTATTCATTAAAGGGGCAATGTGTAAGATATGGCCAGAATTTCAGCCCAATCGATTATCAAATAGAACATATTTAAATCTGCTGGATCCAGATTTGTATTAATTATGCTCACTCATAGATACCAGCCACCCAATTACACCTTAGTTTCATCAAGGTTCACGCATTATTCCCTGAGAAATAAACAAAAATGTTGAAAAACGCAATGTTGAAGAAAGTGAGGAAGGATTCCTGGATATGTCCCTTTATTCTGGGCCAGGACCCATCGCCCTGCCAAATTTGGTGAAAATATGTTCTGCAGTTTTTGTGTAATCCTGCTGACAAACCAACCAACCACTCAACCAAACAAACAGACACGGGTGAACAAATAACCTCCTTGTAACAAACTCGTCAACAGACTGTGAAGAAAGAAAAGTGTTGAAATTTCTCAGATGTCATAACACCAGTTTGAACCAGATAACTTCCTTTGTTTCAGCAAAGACATGTGTATTCCTTCAACTATTGTTCCGACCAAACACCTTCTGAATTAAGTTTCTCAAGAATGTAATTGCCGCATTATCTCATCACAAATCACACTTAATTCAAATTCCACATAAACGAAAATAAAGCTCACCAAAACAGTCTTAGTTTGTCTTTCCAGAGTCACCAGGGCCACTTAGCTGCACGGCTAACTGAGCTAACTTGCTAACGTCAGCTACAGCCAAAGAGTAATAAAAGCATTGCGGATCTTCTATGGAAGGGTCCGGACTGCTGGAGCTGTAATGGAGTAGATACGCTGCCGTGGTGGATCAGAGACGGGCCGAACACGGGTCTGGAGGAATTTAGGGGTTAGTGGTTATGTTACCACCTACACCGATCAGGCATAACATTATGACCACCTGCCTAATATTGTGAAGGTTCCTCTTGTGCAGGCAAAACAGCTCTGACCTGTCAAGACATGGACTTCAGACCTCTGAGGGTGTCCTGTGGTGTCTGGCACCAGGGCGTTTTATAGTGGATCCTCTGGGTCCTGTATGTTGGGGGGTGGGGCCTCTATGGATCAGAACCTGCTCCAGCATGTCTTAAAGATGCTGGATCAGATTGGCATCTGGGGTATTTGGAGGCCCGGTCAACACCTCGGGCCCTTTATTGTGTTCCTCGAGCTGTTCCTGAGCAGTGTTTGAGGTGTGTCAGGGCACATTGTCCTGCTGGGGGGCCACTGCCATCGGGTAGTGTTGTTGTGATGAGGAGGTGTACTCAGTCCACAACAGTGTTTGGATGGGTGGTGCATGTCAAGTGGCATTCACATGAATGCCAGCACCCAAGGTTTCCCAGCAGAACATCGCATTGTGATGAGACGATCAATGTTATCACCTGTCGCCTGTCAGTGGTTTTAATGTTGTGGCTGATCGGTGTATACACACACACACACATGTTTTTTAATTCAACCTCGAAAGGTGGCCCTATCCTACAAGATGCACCTTAAAAGAAGTATGAAATGATTTAAGAGCATTAATGTTATTCCCTAACGAGGGATTGTATTTGGATTTCCTCTAGAATTCATGATATGTATCTTTTTCTCTAATCCTGATCCTCATCTGGTCAAACCGCTGCTGCCAGAAAAAATCTTACGACCGTCCTGGGATTAAACATGAGTTATTCATCTGAGCTGATTAAAGCTAACTATTCCGTCATGGTTATCCCTCGATACATCTGATGATGTTGACTTTGACCTTCTGTGTGTGTGAATGAGCCTGCGTAGGTACCAGTGCGTCCAAGCGTGTGTGCATTTGTTTGTTTCCCGGCCGGGTGCCAACATTCCAGCCAGGCGGCCCCACCAGGAGACAGGAAGTCAGGAACGAGGTGATTATTATGTCATCATCCTGGGACAGAGAATGAGACCGTCGGTCCTGCGTGGCACAGGTTCGGCACACGTCCAGTCATTCTCCGCACGGCAGGGGCTCCAACATGTGGCGCGTCGATAAACAGGACTCCGCCTGAGACACATGCGAGGAATTAAAAATTAATTCCAGTCCATTGCTTCAAGAGTGAACCAGCTATTGACAACATGAGCGTCAGCAGGAAAGTAAAACTCATGACTCATTGCTACTGATGTCAAAAAAGGCTATCGGTATTCATACTTTCATTCAATACACATCATCAGTCCCCCACCCATCAAACATGAGTTGTGCTTATTACCTCACTGCAGTGTGTGAACAAGTTGTGTTATTTACTTCAAGTTGAAATGGACCCCTCCAGAGGGTCACAAGGTAAATCTGTAAGGGAAAGGAAAGAAGAAAAAGCAATGCATTAAAAGTTCTGCACCACATATTTTGCATTCGTGTTTATTTTTCATATTTTTCTCCAGTCTGTGCTGTTTGTGGAGTACTGAAGAGTCGGACTTCTTTGGGCCTCAAGCAGTTCTTTAAATTAAAACCATCTGAGAACATTTCAGAGGGGAAATGTCTCTTTGGTTGAACTGCTAACAACTCAGACATGTAAAACAAGACATGGGGCCCCAACCAGACACTCTATCTTCAAGACAGTTAGACAAACTGAAACTTCTGGAAAACCAGCGGTTTAATCGTAAACAGCGCGTTGTAATTCATACACGCTAAAATACAAGCTTTTATACACAACAGCAAGTGTTGAGTCAAAGTGTGAAGTTACAAAAGTATCTGAAAATTAAAACTGTACTGGATCTGTCAATTTACTTTTCCACTTCTACTGGTTAACTGTCACAGATGACGTATGTCCAGAGTTTGATACTAAAAAGCTTTTTTCACATTCATCTGCTGAAGGAAGAAAGTTTCTCTGTGTTCACCTTAATTCTCAGATTAATAGCAAATTCATGTGATGTCGGAAAAAATCTGAAAAATTTGTTCCCGATTGGGAAAATTTCAACAGATCCTTGAACCTAAACAGCTGAACGGGTTTATTGTCAGCAACTCCCAAAATGACAGCATACCAGCGACAGGTGTACCGGAAGTTCAAAGTTTGGTTAGGAAAACGTTGTGGTTTGGCTTAAAATAACCGGAATTGTACGTAAGTTCATAAAGAAACTCATTAGTGACTTTGGCTTTCACACTTTCACATGTGCTTGTTTGACCAGACCAGGCTCAGTATGTATGCCTGGATTCCTCCTTTGCTTCCACAATGATCACTACAGCCTCTAGAGGTCACAACGTTAAAAGAAATGAAAATACAGGTCATAAAAAGCTGTTTTCACAGTCGACCTATATGGTCCTGGATGATTTTTGTGATGAGGACCGCATAAAAATGTGCAGAAATTCCCCCGAAAATTGGAACAACAATGGGGAAAGTTGGCTACGAGTTTGGTACAAGATTTACAGACTTTGAAATGGTACACAAATAAATATAAGATACAATACGATACAGTACGATATGATACGATACGATACGATACGATACGATACGGTACGGTGCGATACGATACGATGCGGTACGGTACGGTACGGTACGATACGATACGGTACGGTACGATACGATACGATACGGTACGGTACGGTACGATATGGTATGATACGATATATGGATGGACTTATTAAACATCTGCAATGACACATACTTGCATATTTATTGAGATAGACGAGTCCATGTTTTTTGGGAAATGTGTCTGGAGAAAATCTTTCAACAACTTTTCATGCATGTGCAACATGTTGTCCTGCAGCCTGATGATCAGAATCACATCTGATTTCAATTTCAGAATTACAGTGACGTATATTACTAAATTTAATGTCACCGTAAACCTTTAATATGAACGTGAGATTGTAAATCTTGTTCATCCAGGTCGACGCAGCGTGTTGCCGTCTGTCAAACACTCACTGAGTCTAACTTTTAGATGAAATACTACAGTCAGTCTCTCTGCTTCGCTCGGTCTGCTTCCAATTTTCTTTTTACTGTGAAACGATTTGTCCTCATGAATGAAGACAGTGCTTTGTACAGTGTTTGCGTGTGTGTATGCGTGAGATTTCCTCTTGGCCAGGTCACAGCAGGACTGAAGTCGGCTGGTCGACTGCTGCGCTGTGGGTTTGTGTCCGTTCTGATGTGTGTGTGTGTGTTTTATGAGTGTTTTAGGATGTGTGTGTGTGTGTGGGAAGGCATTGGCAGCCCCACTCCCACACACTTCCCTCT
Source organism: Pagrus pagrus (assembly GCF_965226575.1). Taxonomy (NCBI): domain Eukaryota; kingdom Metazoa; phylum Chordata; class Actinopteri; order Spariformes; family Sparidae; genus Pagrus; species Pagrus pagrus. The sequence continues at coordinate 3,360,139 of NC_140195.1, forward strand.
CACGCCCCCTCATATACATGTAGTCCACTCACACACTCACACACACACACACACACACACTGCTCATAAAGACATCCTGCATGTAGACACACAAGTTTTCAGTCTTATTTTTCGCATTTATTGCAAATATTCTTTTTTTTTTTACCTTAAGTGCCGATTATAACCTCTTACAGTGTAATATTCTGGAGGTATGAGCCATTAATATTCTATAAGGACACAAACAAATTAACGGATGGTGAACGAGGCCTTCGGGTCCTTCACTGCTCTATATGAACGTCACACCACTTCCTGCTTTGCATTGAAAATCGTCGTTGGACGTAAATCCAGTTCTGCAGGATGGTCGAATATAGACGTTATTCCGAAGAGACTGAATTGAATTTCAGCAGAAGGACTATTGTTCTTCCAAAAAACGGGAAACTGGTGATGAAGAACTATTGAAAATATATAAATAGAGTAAAAAAAAATGGCAGTAATGAGGTAAAAATGAGGGGGGAACTCTGAAAAATAAAAATTTCATGCGAAAATGTGGAGGAAATTTGCAAATAATTGTCTTTATATGGTGGCCTAGAAGTGTCAAATGATGTGCATAACCAAAAAGCTTTGCAAATTTGAAAAACACAAGCGTATGAACAGAAAACACAACAGTATATTTGTGTTCGTAAAATGTAACAAAATGAGACATTTCAGATGCACAAACACCCACAATCCCTTCTGGTATGATGTTTATTGCTCTATTTAGTTCAGTCGTCACTCTTGTTGTTCGTGTGTCTTCATGTGTCATGTATTGTTTGACCATGGTGTGTAAGTGTGTGTGTGTGTGTGTTGCTCCTCTGGGACTGTGGACAGAAGAATAGCATCAGCAGCTCTGCAGTGGTGTGAAACTGAGAAAGTGTTTGCTCCCTGCTTCTTCTTCCTGTCTCTGTGTCCCCCTCACTTCCTCTAAATAGGACTCATGGGAGTTTTAAAAAGTCTGCCTGTCTGTCCTTCAGTCGGTTTGTCTCTGTCTTTTTTTCTTTTTGTTGTTCGGATCAAACAACCAGTGTTCAATCTGTGCTCCAAGTTTAATTTTGCTGAATCCGGATGCAAGTTTGAACAATTTCAAAGAATTTTGGATTCGGGGAATATTTCTAGCCACTGGTGCTTTCAGGGCTTTGAAGCGTTAGCGTTTAAAATAGTGTTGGGGGGAACTTGTTTTGCACGTAAGGAGGCGAGTCCCAGCATTAAAATGTCTCAGTTCCCACAAAATAAAAGGTAAGACCTGCTAGCTTGTTTAGGTTTGTACTATTAGCAACCAGGTTGAAGATAACTAAAGGTAGCTTTTCATCCATTTTCAGCATGCAGGTTGCTAGCTTGGAGGCTGTTGTTTCCCCGAGCGACGGCAATGGCAAAATTACTGTGACTACATTCATTTGGAAAATTCACGTGAATGCCAACTCGAGTCAGAGCATCAACTCGGAAAGTCAGAGAAAATTTTGGTACACGAGTTGCCAAGTTGCCGTTATATGTGGCTGAAACACGCTGTTACCAAAGTCAAGTGTGGTATAGTCAAGGTATCGTTAACTTTGCTCTTCCTTGTCACTCAAATACTGGAAACAGCTGTCGACGTGTAGTTTAGATGCTCTGAGCGATAAAATGCCATATTCTAGCTTGACGCACACGAACACTCCAAAGTCGGAAGAACGACTTCCCACCTCGGGAAATGGGCACCATCCGTGGAGCACTTGAATGCATCATTAAATCCAACAGTCTACGTTCGGTGAGTCAGACTGAAAGGAAAATCTGCTCACAGATCTCAGCTATTACCTCGGTGAGTACGGTGTTATTGTAATGAATAGAAACTGATGATGAGAGGTCAGTGGTGAAGTTTCAATCTCAAACAGAAGTCGTGTTAATCTGCAGTCTTCTGCTTCGTTCACCATCTGTGGTCGAGTGAAGCAGGTTGACATCCAGCAGGTCAAACGAGGTTTTATAAGGTAAATGAGTCTCTGTCACTTTCCATCAACACAGTCATGAAGTAACGGGCTTTGTCCTTCTTTCAGCATGCCTGCCCTCATTATTCTGAGAGACAGAGTGCGTGTGTGTGTGTGCGTATACGTGTGTGTGTGTGTGTGTGCGTATACGTGTGTGTGTTTGCATGCAAAGTTGGATATAGGTCAGACCAGGGTGTATGCATGGCTTTGTGTCCGTGTGTGTGTGTGTGTGTGTGTGAGTTGGAGTGTTGAAAAGGCGCTCTAATCTTCATCCATGTAACAAGTGAAAACAATGAACACACACACGCACGCACACACACACACACACACACACACACACACACACACACACACACACACACACACACACACACACACTCCACCCTCCTGCTGCTCTCAGCATCTCCCCACTGTGGCGGCAGCACAATTCCCAGAAACTGCCCTCCAACCAGAACACACACGCATGCCTATACGCACACACACACACACACACACACACACACACACACACACACACACACACACACACACACACACACTCTATAGATTCCTATCAGCTGTGTGTATGTGTAAGTGCAGCACGTTTTACACGTGTGTCGACGTGTTTACATTGTGTGTGAAGTAAGTGCAGCAGGACAATGGTGGGACGCAGCGTATGTGACATGGCTCTGTGTGTGTGTGTGTGTGTGTGTGTGTGGTAATCGACAAAGGGGGATGTGTGTGTTTTTTCTGTTAACCTGTGTGTCTTTTGTTTGTCTCTGCGCACAGAATGCACGGTCAGCTGTTTTCTGGTTGTTTGTTTCTGGGTGATGATGAGCAGGTGACCTTATACAATAATGTGTGTGTGTGTTTAAGGGATAAACAAATGACAGAGCCTTCGACATGATCATGTCCGTACTAATGAACATATCTGTTTTTTATTTATTTATATATATATATATATATATATATATATATACATGTAAGATCCCAAAACTCGTGTTGTCGTGGATGTCTTCATTTGCCTAAAAAGTCAGAAAGACAGATTTCTGTTAGCTCTGAGTCTCTTCCTGATCACTTAAAACCAGTGATATAAAACTGAAATAAAGAAAAGAAACTCCATCAGCTGCTGCCCACCGCAGTGCAGATCACTCTGAGGCTGCAGGTGGTTCTGTCTGCAGCACCGGAGCAGATTCTGGGTTCAGTAGCTGGAGGGCGCCACGAAATCAACTGTAGCATCTTTTTAAAGAATATTGCATGAAAGAGTCGATCAAAATACAGATGAACTGATGTCGAGATGAAGAGAAATGATCTCTCAGTGCTGCGTGTGAAGCTGCAGAAAAAAAAACAACTTATTTATTCATCCAGACGTGACACATTAAAAAATGCTACAGGATCATAAATAATCTTTATCACCTTCATGAACATCTTTTCAAATAATCTCTCAGTAAAGTCTCACAGCTTGATTCAGACATCAGTGATCCACACACACAGTGTTTCACACACAAACACACACATCCAGAAAGTCACATGACCACAGCCACACACAGTATATTGTTTAAAACTCACACACATGAACATCGTGTACTCGTACAGAGAATCCAAGGAATACTTAAACAATAATGTACACACACACACACACACACACTCTCTCTCTCTCTCTCTCTCCACTCAGTGATCCCCTCCCTCCATCTTTAACATTTTCTGAATAGTTGCAGCGACCACAGAATACTTTCCCAACTTCTGTGGCCGACTGAGCTGGAGGCTCTGAGTTTGTTCACCATCCCTCCTCCTCCTCCTCGCTCCTCTTTCTGCTGCTCATCCCGTCCTTCTCCTCGCCGTCTGTCACTACCATAGCGTATATATATATATCACTTCTCTTCATACGTCCCCAGTTAACTCCTCGTTCCTCCTGTCATCATGTTATTTTTTCTTCTTTCAGTTTTAAAAGATCCTTTTAATTTCTCGCCTTTTCAGCCGAAACTCTGACAGTTTCCACATCTTTTTTGCTTCTTTTCCTCTTCTTGTTCTCACTGTTTCCATTCAGTTTGCGAAAGATCTTTAAAGTTTAGAAAAAATCAAATGCATTGAAGAGTTTTCCTGATCTTTTCCCTGGTCTGGAAAATGTATTAATCCTTTCCAAATGCTTGTCTTTGTGGTTAATGTCACATACTTTGTGTCTGTATTTCAGGAATAAAACAACATTTTAACTCCTGCAGATTTGAGCTGTCATTGTGTTGATTATTTCAAACATACTTCCTTATTTATCCGATAAGAACACGATCCTCTTTTTAAAACTACATTTCATTCTTCAACAAATAAAAACATGAAGGCAGTGACCATTTGATTCATTTTTAAGATTAATTTCTGGCATTTCTGCTTGTTAGAGACAGTGGAGATGCTTCAGGACTCACAGTTTTAGTATATGTCACAGCCACTTAGGCACCAGATGCTCATTCCACTTTTGATTTGGTGGGCAAGATTTACCATTTTCTTTGGTTTCTTAAATTTTAGAGAACAAATTTGTGAAAAATGAAGCTGTATGTCAGATATTATGTTCAAAATAAAGTATATTTTGTGAAATACAATCATCTTTATGACCTATCTCTAGTTCTCTGCACTGTGTTACATCTAAATTGGACAATTCTGCACCTCATCATTCACATCCACTGCCAAGATTTAGTGCCGATACGGGAGTTGGTGTGTCCGTTACGCAGTGTGGTGGGAGGTGTGATAGACATCTACATCTCTTCACTTTTGCAGGACGCAGGACTCATTTCTCACTCCTCCCAAATGTCAACAGCTCTTTGTGTGGACCTGCACGTCCGAGGAAGCTCGCTGGTTTCTCCATATCTCCTGCTGAGGGGTTGGCTCAAAAAAGGCGTCGACAATAAACAAGTCGTGGGTGCAAAGAAACAGCTGACGGTCACTCGCATTCGCCTCACCAGAACCCTAACTGAGCTACAACCTTGGGATGCACACTGTCTTTCTTTTAACTTTATTCAATAAGCGCAGTGGTTTAGTTGCCTAACTCCTATTTTACTGTAACCATAGTTTATCTGCCGTAACTACAATCATTACCGCACCTCAGCTGTACTGTAGTGGTCATGTGCAGATAGATGGAGATTACAGTGATCACTGGACAACAACTGAACAAACAAACAAAAAAACATTGTTATTAATTTGAGCAGTGTTTTGTGAAAATATATCTACGTGTTTTTATTTGTTATATGGAAATGGTATTCCCAAACCATCAGCTGTAGGGAAGGTTTTCACATAAAGCTGCTGCTTTTCCCCCTGTGATTTTGCCTGTTACATGTAATTATTCATATTGACTCTTTGTATTTTACTTTTTCTCTTTTCCCTTCTTGGTTTAACTTCACCTGAGACGAGGCTTCCTTGTGTTTCCTGTGTTTCCTGTATAATAATGTCTTCCTGAGTTTCCTGCTTCTGCTTGTTCTTCAAAGCACTCTGTTTTAAAGGGCGGTATATAAATACAATTATTATTATTATCTAGTTTAAGCACACCATAAAAATGAACTGAAAGACAAAAAATCAAACCAGTAGAAATGTCCCAAAAAAAAGGCCAATTCTTACATAACTGAACATTTAAAGGCACCATCAGAAAAAATAAGTGCTGACTGTGATGAATAAGCTGTCTACAGCAAGTTTCAAGTCGCTACAAATTGATTTTAATAGAAATAAACTGAAACCACAGGCTGCCTGGAAGGGAGGAAATCAAAATAAAAACTTACAGTATGGTTTGGAAAAGGTCGACAGTAATTCAAAGTACACATAATTTGTATTAAATTGGGTAAAGCATGTGAAGATACCACTATAATCCTTAAAAGGTCCTTTAAGGCGACCTACCACACTCTGGAAACTCTGGGATACACTTCACTGACTGACTTAATCCACCAAACATCACTGGACAATTAAATAAAAAACTAAAAAGAACCTGCCAAGAAAAATCAGAATCACTGCATTCCTCCCGTCCGTCTGCTGTGATGGGAGGCTCTGCTGAATTACAGCGTTTTAAAACCACAGCGCTGAGGACTCAGTAATGTAGCAGCAGCAGCTCTGCCTCTAACTGCTTCTCCTCCAAAATACTATCACACATCCCACTTCACATCTAAATCATCTCGATGTGTCAGCCGCACTCAAAACAACCGAGCTGTGGCCCAGAACCTGGACAGACAGGCTTCAACACGCAACTGACGAAGACTGAAGAGGACGCAGCTCCAAGTCTGCAGCCTCACTGGTGCTCAGTGTGGCTGTAATGCTCATTAAACACTAAAAATAAAATGCTGAATATGTTAAATTAACTGTTGCTTTTCTGTCCTCACTACAGGTGGGATGAAAAATCTTTAGCTTGATGTGAGAGTAACATAAGTATCATCTTTGAATTCAACCCCAAATAACCAATAGACTGAACTCAGATGGATGTTAGCTTTAAACTAGCTAGCAACAGATGCACTTACTGTATGTGTATTTGTGTTTGTTTGGCAGATGAAGCCTCTGACTGAACTCAGAACTCACTACAAACTCTGGTTCTTCTGTCGCTGGCTTCCAGTCTCTTTACCTTTTCTCTTGTTTCTGTAGCATAACAACCCAGAATCTACACAAAGTCTTCGTGGAGTCTGTAGCTATCACAAACCGTATAACACTGAGCATCTAGCCCATGTTATAATATGGCACCATTATCAGTTCTGCTGCCGTGGGGGATCGGAGACGGACCCAACACGGACCTGGTGGAATTGAGGGGCAAAGCCTCCGACCAAGCTGCTGTATCTGATGTTTAGACACTGGTTAATATTTTAAAGTCTAGAAAGCTTTTCCTCTATTGTTGGTTGAAAAAGGCAGAATTTCACATGTCTACCTCCCTATAATGAGATTTAGTTGCATGTGACGATTACCTGGACTTTCCTTTCTTAAGATCAGTGATGTTTCTCTATTCTGCAGCTTTTTAGCTACACAGACTTTGGATGAAGGGGAGTTGATTCTGACATCAAAACCTGACATGATGTTTTAAAGCCCTGCTCTCAGACTCCATGGAGCTACTGGGAAAAAAAAACCCTAAATGAACTCAGAAATTAAAATGTTAATTAAATGAAGTTAGACATGTTTTCAGTTTGATAATTTCGTGCCAGCAATAGCACCTACAATTATATTTGCCTGTAGCCCGTTGGCCTCCTCTGCCACGCTTTAATCACAGATCGTCTGCTCTGATTTAAATTAGGATGTTTTTTGCTTCAGAAATGACGAGAATGAACATCATCATTATCCCATTTCACCTCTAAATCACTTTCTCTCCCCTCAACCGCACTCAAAACAGCTGCAGCCTCTGGAAAGTGGTAAAGTAGTACTTAGGTTTTAAATTAGTGGCTTTACTGGAGGAATGAGTTTGTGTTGTTTTAACAAATGGCCGGGCCAACAGTTTTGGGTGGGACGGAGGGTCGAAGACATACAGAACAACTTTTGCAGTTTAGAAATAAATGAACTTTGTTTTTGATTTGACAGGAAATTATGACAACGAAAACGATGTAGTCACCAGCACTCGTCAATCAAGTGTATTTGGAAAAGCTATCATCAGTTTTATATTTAGCAGCAGAACAAAGAGAAAGATCAATATTTTATATTTTTTGAAAGATTTAGAAGTTTATTTTGCGTTTCGTGACGTCCTCATGGTGTTTCACCGCTGCACACGATGTGTTGAAATGTCTTCCAGCTGTGAGCTGCTCTTCGATTCATGTTTTTTGGGAGAACATCCATCAACAAAAAAATCAAACAAACTTATTGAGAGTTTTTTATTCACTAAACCCGATAAGAATCAGAATAGAACAAAACTGGGGCACAGCTCGAGTTTTGTTGAGATTGTATTATTGGGATGAACAGCCTCATTATCCCACTTCACATCTAAATCACTTTCTCTTTCAAAACAACTGCAGCTGAGCACACTGGCCTAGATAATGGATAGTATTTAGGTTTTAAATCAGTGGTCTGTGTTGTTGTTTCACACGCAGCTCAGGGCTGAGCAGAGAAAACACTCATGCGCATATAAACTTGTATTTGGGTTACGACGCTGTCGCGTCGCTGTTTGTGCTGACCTGTTTCCAATAATGATGATGTAAAAACAAAATGATGAACGCATACTAAAAATACTAAAAATGAACGTTCTCATTATCCAACTTTATGACTAAATTACCGTCTGTCCGCTCAGACACCCGGCCTGGAAAACAGACGGTGGTCAAAGCTGTGAATGTTTGCTGTTTTTTTCTTCAGAGACGGGAAAGTGATTGCTTCAAACTCTATAACTATACTGTATATACTGTAGTTACATGATGGACAGATTGTTTCATCAACTGCAGTTTCCAAAATCAAGAGTGAACTTTTAACCTCAGCTTTTACAGTAAGTCAGCTCAGAATCAGAGAAAGTTTGGACATCTACAGATCTATGGGAGCTGAAAGTTGATTATATTTTATGGACAAAATGTTTTCTGTTTTTTTCCTCCAGCGGCTCTGCTTCAACTTTCCGTGATTAACAGGTTTGCCTGATGGACAGTTAGCTTTTCTTGTTGCTAAAGTAACTGCTAACTGTTGCTGCTGTCAGCTAGTTAGCTCAGTTAAAAGTGCATCTAGCTGACTGTACCTAGACTGGAGTTGGAGCTTGGAGCTAGCACAGAGCTGACCACTGAGAGGAAGGTGGGGGGATTCACAGGCCTGGAGCAGGGAGCGAAGCTGGAACAGGCACCAGAACCAAATCTGGATGAACCCGGCAAAAGGCTAGAGACGAGAGTGAATCTCAGACTAGCTTTGAGTTGTTGAGGGATCTTTGCGAAACAAAAGGCTGCGGGACGGTCACTGACCTGGCCTTGTTGCTGTTGGACTAGTAAGTAATAGCTGGCTTGGTTGCACCAACTTGCAAAAAATATAAATTCTTACATAATGGAACGTGTATTTGGGTTCTGACAACTCAGGAATCTGAGGCTGCTGACACTCCAGACTTCAGGATTTTTAAAAACCTTTCTCGTCAAGTTAAAATCATGAATCTCATTTGCGATGGATCATAATTTATTTTAAAAGATACTTTAGGATTAATTTCTTGAGTTGAAAGAACAAAGCTGACACAGAAACTAAATATATTCCCATATTTGTGGCCTTTTGAAGAGGTTTCTCTGCTTAGTGTAATGAGATGTCCCCAAGAAACAGTGGACAAAGGGCAGAATATAAAAAGACGTATGAGTTCATTGATACCACTCTGTAAAACTCAAGATGACTTTAAATACCAATGTTTTATGTATGAATTCAGTCTCTGCACATGGCCACTATGTGGTGTTACTGCAAATAAACTAAGGTTTGTTTTTTCAGGGTGAGGCCTGAAGGTCCGTTTGATCTCGAGCATGTCAAGTGACTTTATATCAAACCATCAGTTACCTGTAATTGTTGTGGTAGAAAAACACAAATGAAACAAATCACAGAAAAGAAAAAAGAAAATCTACTTTATGCAAAAAACAAGTCGTCAAGATTGCTGCTTGAATCCGTCTGCGTCCTGTCAGCTGCTGCAGCCCAGTGAACAAAATACACAGTGACTGATTACACAGTGTTTAGCTGGATTTAAATTAGCGCCTATGGGCTGGACGTGGTGTTGTTTTAGTGTTCGGCAGACAAAAGGCGTCCCGTGGAGCAGGGTACTGGTTTTTTTTAATCATCATAGATACTTGGCTCTGCCTTAATTAATGATAATGGTAAACCACAAATGACTAGAACAAACATTGTAATTATGTCACCTTAGATCTAAATCATTTTCTCTTTCTCCCAACTACGCTCAAAACAACTGCAGCCCAGAGCGCTGGCTTACTAAGTGGATCGTGGTGGAGTAGATAGCACTTAAGTCTTAAATTAGTGGCTTTGCTCTAGGACTGAGGTTGTGTTTGTGTTTCAGCGCTCTGCAGGACTCTGGCTCCAAATTATGTAAACCTGTTGTTGCTCCACAGTCGGTGGGGCGGTAGAAAGGCAAAATTATGACCGACGTCTCAGCAAGATGAAGTGACATAGCTGCGTCACTTATGTTACGTGAATTGCGAAACTGAACGCAGTTATTTTGACCAGAAGTATCTTTTCCTAAACTTAACAGAGTAGTTTTTGTTCCTAAACCTAACCGAGGGCCGGCATCAAAGTCAGAATAAACATATAATTACAAAAAATCAAGTTGATGAGGTGCAGCATTAGGTGTTATTGTCATTAGGTCAATTGTCTTTGTGCTTTTTTCTTTCAGTTGAATAGACGGCGACGTCTTCTTGATGTAGAATAGCGAACTTTGTCGTGAGGAATGGTGACCAAAACCCAACGTCGGTTAAACGTCAAAATATCAACGTCCACACTGCATGAAATCCTAACTTTGTAAGACATTGATAGTTGTTTGGTTTTAAGTTATAATGCGAAGTAACCAAATCTCAACGTATTACCAGCATCAGAGGCTGATGTCAACCTGATGTTGGGTTTTGACGTCAACCCAATTTTCATTTCCGACTAAATTTCAAACGCTTTTCCAACAGTCGATGTTGATTGATTTTGACGTTGAGCTGATTTTCAGTTCATTTCCAACAAAAATATAACATCTGTTCAATGTTCGAGTCCAACATCTGGTGCTATCTGGGTGGGTTCCGACATTGCAATTAATTTAATGTGTTCTTTTGCTCCGTTTACCTGCGTGCAGCCAAAGCCCACTCAAACGTGATTGTTCAAAATCTTGTCCCTTGCAGAGAGATTTCCGAATTCATATGCAGACATCTGCGTACAGATATTACACACTGACGTGTACACGGCATAAACTCTGCGCTCACTGATGCTAAACTCAGCCACTCAGGTTGCAACCAGTGTGTTTCTACGTGTCATCACCACAAATCTGATAAACCTAATCAAACCAATTTAAACTTAACGCCTGGTAAGATCCTCATCTTCAACATCTGTCCTCTGCAAGGGAAGAAGAAATCGTTTAGGGACTATGTGAGTCCTTAGAGAAAAGGTTGGCAGCTGCAAAGCTAAATCAGCCTCCAGTTAACCACACTGAGGACAACACAGCCAGACGAGTGGAGGGCAACACAGTGTTTAGATTTAGATTAGTGGGTATAGCGTTCAAGGCTGAGTTATTATTGGAGGCTGTGAGATAGTGAGTTTGGAGGCAGAGAGCGACACTGAGCAGCATTTTTTCCTCCTCCAAGACCTAAAGAAATGAAGAGGACAGCCCATCATGTTACTTTCTTTAGCATTGACAGACTCAGATAAGCATTTCTTACATGTTTTATAAGTAATACAAATGTCAATATATAGATTTTTTAAATGGATAACCTGCATAGCGAGATTAAAGGTCAGGCGTCCACAGAGAATTTTTAAAAATTATCCTCTGGGAACTATGAAAAACATCAGCAACAACAGTCTGAATCTGTTTTGACACATCTTATTATAGACAGACAGATGGACAAACAGACTGACCAAATGACAGACTACTGTGCTGCCAAAATCAAACCCAGAATGACTAAAAAGCCTCAAAGCCTTGAAAAGCTTAACTTTTAGAAGATTTAGTGACAACCACATGCTAATGTCTTCAATATGGAGATTGTGCATGGAAAGTTTTTGTTTTCCCACGATCACACGAACGTTATTCTGTGGCCTCGACACAATAAGCTTATTGTCTTAAGATCACAAGAAAAGTGTCTTTTTTTGGTGATTATTTTATCTTGTTGCAACAAACGTGACTCGCTGCCAAAAGAGGAAAAGAAAGAGAAAAGCTCCCACACTAATTATTTTGTCAACTCAACATGACGTCAGAGCAAAGTTTAATAAACTTAATTCTGTAATGACAGGAAAACAAAACCTCAGAAATAATTGAATGCATGTCCTCCGTGGTGTTTGGCATGTGTTGGGGCTGATGGATCAGGCGTTTGCTTTTGAAGAAACTTTGAGATGCGACAGTAACAGTCGGAGGTTTGAACCCAGGCCAGATCTCGCTCTCTCCTATATTCTGCATTTATTTGTCTGATTGTGTTTTTTTTTTCTTTTGTATTGGTTGAGTTCGATATCAAGATCAAATTCCATTCAGCTTACGGGCTCCATCCCATTCTTTATCACCCCTCGGGCCACCATCGGGCCCCATCCCAATCCTTATCGTCCCCCCCCTCCCCTCTGAACCAGGGCCAGTGTTTGAGTGTGTCTGAGGCTGATAGCATTGACTTCAGGAATCACTCCATCTCATTCAGCAGTTCCCACAGGCTTGCCACAAAAGAAAAAAAACCCCACACTTTACACACACCACAAAAGAAAAAAATAGACTTCACTTGCACTCCACAAAAAAAAAACTCTCTTTATCTCCCACCAAACTCCTCTCGCTGTGCCAAACAATCCAGAGTCCCACTTGTTGCACCCCCTCCTCCCTCCTGTGATTTTTTTTTTTCTCGCCTACATTGTAGTCGCGCTCTCCCTCGTCTCTCTTGTTCAGAGGCACATGTTTGATGGGCAGAAGATATTCAGTTGTTGCCGGAAATGAACGCGGGTCGGAAAAATGTGGGGAGTTTACAGAGCGTTGTTGTTAGCAGGGCAATGCGGAGAAAAATGGGAAAAATAAGATAAGTAGAAATGTACAGTACAGACTAAACAGGCCAAGAGTCTGATTGTGAAAACAAAGAGAGAATACGTGAAATATCGCACAGACTCGCTGCTTCGGTTTGTGAGAGTACGTGTGAAAAAGCAATGCTGGAAACTGTTGACCCATGACAAGATGTCTTTAAACGGCGAGGCTTGCATCGAGCATTTAATACAACATTTATCACAGACTTCCTTTTGAGTTTACATTTATCATTAAAATGTTTTTTTTTTAATTTGTTTTTTTACGAATCGCAAAGCAACATATTTGAGAATTATTGTTCAATCCTGAATCATTTTATTAATTACTGACTGATCCTTTCTTTTCTCTCCAATCACAGCTGAGCAACAACTCACACACACTAATATTGTCAGGCTGGTCTCTCATCATACGAACAGAATATTTATTTTATTCTCACACGAACAGATCAAATGAATTGTATTTCAGTCAAATACGTTACATAAATATTCAAATAAATAAATATAGAACGACAGTTTAAACAGACAAATGCACGTTGTTAAAGAGGATCCTTACAAGAGAGCATCGTCATTCAACCCATCGCGATAAATGCTGTGCACATTCCCATAAGTTCACATTCCCATGTGGAAAATGTTGAGTCATATCGCTCGATGAACAAATAGCAAAAAAAATGCTTTTTGAAACGCTGCGGTTAAATCAGAAGTTTTGGGCTGCAGCAACTACAAAAAAAGCAACAAGGTTGAAAACTAAACGCGACCTTTAATGAAAACTGAAATCCAAATCTGAAAATACAAAATACAAGCATGTAAAAGCATGGGAAGCAACACAGGTAGATCACAGGATCAGGGGACAGGTGAGGACACACAGGAGCAAAACAGACGAACCAACGAGAAAAAATAAGCTCAAATACACAAACCAATAAAACCCAAAGCATGACACCTGGAGGAACCGGCTTACCTGACTCTTGTTGCCCGTCATGAGCAAAGGTCTCAGTGGTCTGGTGTCTTTACCACTGTAAAACCTCACAGGGAGGACAGGGAGGACTTTGGGGTGCATGGATGGATGAACAAACTTCATGACTATGGGAGACTGCTGTTTGATTCCCGTTCCTGCCATTTCTATCATGGATTTCTACATGATAAGATGTTTTGGGAAAAACGCTACCATGTTGTTGAAAAGCCGTGGTCCAACATAGCGATGGTAATTAAATGCAGGCGCAGGTTTAGATCAGTTATCCGAAGCATCTGCTTTATTTTGTCTTGTTTCCAGACATTGATTTCTAGAAATGTCCTGAAAACAAGAGGTGAATTATCTCCCCCCACAGACTGACTTTTGTTTTTTGTTTTTGCTTTGTTCTTAAAAATGTGTCTCGAGTATAAAAACAATCCTAAACTTTGTCATATTCCACTTATCAAACTCAGAGGTTACAACGCGCTAAACCTCTTTGCTCAAATTCAAAGCAGCAGTTAATGAAGTGACGACTCCCACTCTGAGATTCAAACTTGGCTGGCCTTTTTAGTTTTCTCCATGTGCTGTAAAGCTCCAGCTGCTCTAACAAAAGCAGAACTGATGTTGTTGCAAACACAGCGATAAATAATACCAACAGGGATCATGTATCAATCAGAGACACTCATTATGTGACACGAGAGCTGACAGTTTGAATCCGTGGGTACATACTCAACTGGAAAACATAACAAAAATAAGTGGATGACGAATGATGATACAGGAAATATGGATCAGCGATCAAAGTAGAAGTCAGCACAACAAGAAAATATAAGTAAGAAATAAGAAACACAATGTCTTTTCATTCTGAGCAGCTCACATGTACCAGGGTAGACGTGATCACTGCGGGCACGCTGGTTCGATGCCACAGTGGATGTGTAGCGTCGTACTGCTGTGAATCAGTGTGTTGCAGAAACTCACACATGTCCTCGTGTAAATAAGACTGTAAACCAAACTCCCGATGATGAATGAAGCTGCCGCGCCGACGACAAGAGGTTATTCTTGGTCGTCAGTGCTGATTTCATTCGCAGCCTCTTCTTGGGAAAATGTTTATTAGGTAAAGTTATGATTCGCGGGCCAAGTGTCGCTCTGAAGCTGAAAAATTAGAAATCTGTATCCTGACACTGTTATTCTCATTACAGACCGGCAGCCGAACAGATCCTTGATTTTGAGGTTTGGACAAAAAGTCAACAATAACTTGCTATTCTAGTCTAGTTAGTGTGAAAGGCCGTCCACGTCGAGAGTGATAACTGCACTGATATGACAGCTGTGTCAGCACCCACACTGACGGACGCTGATGCTCTGCAAACAGTGGCGCCAAGCACACACCTCCAGCTGTGTCAGCAGCTTATAGGAAGATGGATAGTCGTGGCCTGAAACATACAGAAGACCAGAAGGATACGGGTTCACCAAGAGTGTTATAGGAGATGCCAACACTCTGTTAGTTGTCTTCCTTTTTTGCTATTATTATTTTTGCTGTTAAACAGGACAGTTTGGAGAGGGGGGATGACATGCAGCAAAGGCCACTTGCGGTTCGTTGACCCAACCGGCCTTCATGTGTGTTGCTAGGGCTAGGTGAGCCCAGGTATGAATGGTTGTTAAGCTGTCTGTGGAGAGAACTCAGTGCTATCTGTTCATAATTACTGTTATAGTCACCGTTCTTTAATAATCATTATAATCTACGTAATGATTTGTTTCAGCTGCACCTCAGCTTCTTAATCTACAACATACCATTGTCAGTTGAGAAAACAAAGTAGTTAACATGCCGTGCCACTATTGTTTGTCTCAGGATGTGTCTTAATTGTTCAGTTGTTAAAAGATTATTCATCTTTAACACTTCTGCTGTACTTTGTTGTACAATACGTTGCAGCTGATGTTTGTTATCTTGGGCTAAGCTTGATATTTTGTCATTATTAACCACGATGTTCAAACTTGCACGAAAATAAATGATTAATAAAAATGTATCTGGAGCTCTGCCCTGCACAGCCCTTTAAATGCACATTCATGGAAGCAATTTCTCCTCGCTAGCGATCCAATGTTCTGACTGTAGCTGGCACCGTCGGCCACACTACGCACCGACCATGTGTGGACTGAGTGGACTTCTGGCAATCTTTCTCTTTCTTTACACCAGCTTCTCTCCCCTTTCCCTCTTCTCTTTACGTCTGTGGTTGGATCCCCGACTCCTTCTGCTGATCAAGACACTGAACCACAAAAAGTTCTTCCGAAGAGTGTTTAGGTAAGTTCGTTCGACAACGTGTTAAATAAAGAGTCCAACAGCTAAAATTGAGCTGTTTGCAAAGCATGAATGTGTCGTCAGCTCATTATGCATAGCCGAGGTTGAATCTGCCTCTTTGTATTTGTCCATTAATACTTAATTTTCTCTGAGAACTTGTTAGCTACCTGTTTATTATATACATTTAGCAGATGCGTTTGTCCAAAGCGACTTACAGTAATTCATACACTGATGGCAGTGGCTGCCATGCAAGGTGCATCAGGAGCAGTTTGGGGTTCAGTATTTTGACCAAGGACACTTCAACCTGCAGACCGGGGGAATCGAACCAGCGATCTTCTGATAACAAGACGTTGGCGCCACCCCTGAGCCACAGAAGACCTGTTTTCAGGATGCTGCTACTCAAAACACTATAACTTTTGAGAACAAGATTACAACAGACCTGTTTTGATTTCAAGTCAGCCTCTGTTCTCCAAAAATTTAAATATGAATATCTAGTCTTGAAAGTAGAAAGAGGGGCTCTGCTGGAAGGTCAGTGGCGAGTACTGGTCTGCAGGAATGTACGCGATTGAAGCCAAGAACATGCGGCTCACAACAATGCAGAGTCGGGTTTGAAGGAATTCCACGGCAAACATGTCTGAGTCATAATTGTAAAGAGTCTGTGTGAAAATAGTTCAGAAAATGCTGGGTGGTTCGTTAAGACTTCCATCCTGTCTAAAAATCTAAAAGTGTTGATACTTTAGTTTACTACCTCCTAGAAAGCGTACCCCAATTATGATCTTGAAGTCAACCTAGTTTGGCGTAAAGTAACGTGGAATGAAAGAGTTGAGCCTGTAATTTACATGTATAGTATGTGTGTATTTAGCGTTTAACGTATAGTCGGTCAACGCCAGACGCAACTTGGAGCCGTCTCCGTCACTTTAGACTGTTTTCACTCAAAGTATTTTTGTTTTTTGTGCTGAGAAACTGCCAACAGCAACCAGACCCTTATTTTAGTGTCGGAGTTGTGTCTGTAATACCTTTATTTCACACGATCGTAATTGTTGCAAATTACTTGGAACATTGTTGATATTACCGTTGCTTTGTCTACTCGATGTGGATGGAGATGTTAGACCAACTTGATATCCTGATTACCATTCACTCTCGTTATAAGATCGCTCCTCTTCAGTCCAAGAGAATGGACATCCTTGGGGGCGCGTTTGGCCGAGTAACGGTTGGCGGCAGACAGTGAGTGGCTCGTCTCAGTCGTTTGGACCTGACAAACTGGATTATCAAGATAGAGAAAGGGTCAGCTCAGCAGCTGATTGACCAAGAAGTCTTGGCTAACTGCATCCAGTGTCGCTGACTTGCTTTCCCTGCCTCATCAAACCCATCATGGATTCAGATATGAGTGATTTAAAGCATATTTCAGGAAAGTCTGACACAATGGTCATTTACAATACTGGATCAATATTTAAGCCACCACTGGCTGTGTCTAGAAGTCGCTTGATGTAGCTGGAAAATATTCTTACCTTGTCTGACAGCAGCAAATTAAAAAGTAAATTAAAACATTGTGAGCTGTGTTCATTCCACGTCAGCAGAATGGAAAGAACGGGAAAATTGCTATTCCAGGTTGGAAATATTCAGGCATTATTTCAAGATGGTTTCCTCTGTAGCCACACCAGATAATTAGAAATCAAGCATACATAGAAAGGCCATGAGATGTGATCGTGGGCACCCAGAATATTTAAGATGGTTCAGTTTCTCATCATCACAGATCAAGACCGTCTTTTGGTTTGAGTCCTCATTCACTCAGCCGTGAAGTCATTATCGACTTACAGACACATCTTTTTAACCTCTGTTAAAAATACCATATTGGTTTAAATACTTGGTACCAGATGTGGTCATATGTGGTCGCCGACTTGTCAGCAGTGATGAGCCGACTGCGACAAAATGATTTGAACCCAGGAAAACTCCTCCCAGCACGATCCCGAGATGAACTCCCCAAGGAGCCCCCAGTCTGTGACCATGCGTCTCAAGGGAAGACATTAAAGAGACCACATGTGGTTTTTGTAATTTTAAACATTTCCTTTAAGTCAGACAGAGACTACTGTAATCTCTAAATATTTGGTGGTAAGTTTTTAAAAGTCTGGGCGAATCCTAAAAATGTCAGCACGCTTCGACCGAGAGTCTCCGCTGCCTCACCTCTCCGGCTGTAGATTGAGAGAAGCTGCGCCTGATCAGTTTTACAAAATCAATCTTCACAGTGAAGTCTGCCAGATGTGTGGTGCTGTGAGAAAATCTACATTGGTCACTTTTTGGAAAAAGGTATCAACACTTTTGCCTTTCGATATGATTGGATTGCACTGACTACATTTACATGCACAAAATAGTTTTTGCCCATTTTTCCTGTCCTAACATGTCATTGATCTTAACTTATGAAGAAGAGGAATGGCTGGAGTTTTATCTCTTCTTCTGCATCAAAATAAGATGTTTTCTTAACTTTCTCCTTCTCGACGTTGTTATACGTTGTGCCTATCCAAAACCAGTTGATATCCAAGTCTTTCATGATGTTTAAAAGTATGAAATATATATAAATACTTTCTTTTCACCCCAGCCCTGCAAAAACTGTTGGCTAATTGGTTTGTTGAGGACAATGCACAGAGCTGATTCAAAATGGCCAACTTCCTGTTGGGTTTAAATCATGGCACCAAGAGGCTTTTTTGTAGATCTAGATATGATAAATATTTCTAGTGAATTTCGTGCTTCTAGGTGAAAGGTAGTGTGAGGGCTACCTTATTGAACTGAACAACGTTTGCGCTTCATGGCGAAACCTCTAAATTTGCTGCGCTGCCACGGACCTGCCATAACCAAATATATAATAACTTTTCATTGTTAAGGTGTTTGCGGTGCGCTGACCCAATGTGAAGTCAATCCAATTAATTATCTATGAGGCGTTCTAAGAGGACTTAATTCAAATTGGCCAACTTCCTCTTGGGTCTTGGGCCCTAACAATAAGGGAAATTGCCCTTCAGTGTGAATGGTTATGAATAAGCCAGTATAGATATACAGCTGGATGATCAAACATGGTTTCTTGGGTCTCTTTTGCAGCCAGACTCAGATTCCACATATCCATTGGATGCCATCTTTGCCACATTATAACCACTTGCATGCTTCATTGAGATAACTTATCCTTCTAAATGGTTATTAAGAAAAGCAGAGTGTTAATTACTTCTTTAGGGAGTTAGATTTTCCCAGACAGCGCAGGGATCATGACTCTTTGACCTTTAACCTGTTATTAGGCCGAGTGGCACAGTTTGACAGGGGCTTATGTGGCTGATGTGGTTACTGAAGTAAAACGACCCTTCAGAAGTACTTCTAACGTATAACTAAACAGCTCTGCAGAGGTTTGCAATTTAAAGCTTTGGGTGAGCTAACACTTCCTGTCTGTACATCTCCAAAGACGCCTTAACATATGTATAATAACGTCTCGGAGGGCCGTCAGCAGGCACCATGACCGACACGCAAGTATGTTGATCCATAATATGTATTTTATTTTCCGGCCAAACATTTGACGACATGTTAAAATGTCACCGGCGTTTCCTATATATAACTCCCGCAATTTGACAGATTTATTTTTTTTCCCTGTTGCCACCACATTCTTGGCGCCACATACACTTGTAATCAGGAGGAATGGCATTCCTTGGCTTTGGCAGTGAAATATGCAAGATCGCTGGAAGGTTTTTATTCCCAGAGAGAGTAATGGGAAAGGGATGCGAGGAAAAACCTTTTGGAAGTCGTATAACTGTCATACTTGAAGTTGGGAACTTTATTCAAACTCTTAACAGGTCACCACCCTTCAAACTTTATGGTTGACTTATATGGTCTTAATTTTGTGGCCATTACAGCCACCTTGCATCGTCACTATATGTCTCTGATAGGCCTGTGAGCGGTGCTTCAAATGCACAGCAAATACCTTTATATTAATTGATAAGGGAGGGGGATGAAAGGAATAAAAAACAAAATGCTGAAAGGACATTCAATGCTGTAATGAAGTTAAAAAAAAAACATTTTGGCAAATTTTCACCAGACATTAGTGTTGCTTTAGGTGCTAGCGGTCTTTGTTTGCACATAAACATATTACTTTCTATACTAGAAAAGGCAAACACAACCGATGACTCGACAAAGACTGAACTGAAGACTGGGCTTCAATACAAACTTAACTTACGAAGGGATGAGGCGCAGGTGGAAAGAAACACAGGTGAGGGTAATGAGTGGAAAAAAACTAGGAAGAGGGGCTAACGAAGGAGATGCAGTGCAGGTGTGGAGGGAAAACAGACAAAGGGAGGAAACAGAAAAGTGAAACGTGACACATGAGGATATGAACTACAAAATAAAAGAGGATATCAACAAACCAAATAACACAAACCACGACAGAACCTGATATATAGATTTCTGAGGGATCATTATTTATTTAGTTTGTGTTTTTTGTGAACTGTAAAGGCAGTTCAGAAAACACTTTATTTCAAGGTAACTGTCTTCAATAAATGTTTGAGTTTTGAGTCAAGTTCAAACTTTGCTGACCAGAAATCTTTTGTTGAGATTGTTTACTTTCCTTCCTTAAGAAAGTTTAGAAGAAAAATTAAAAAATGTTCATCGTGAGCTGTGAAACATGATCATGGTCATTAATTGGGTGCAAATTTAGTAGCAATTGCAAATTATTAATCATTATTCTCAAACATTTGTGTAAAGAAAATAGTTTATAAAATCAAAGATTCAAGTTTTTCTAAAGACGAGAAGCAAATTCTCTGATAGGTGGCAAAATTTAAGAGTCTGAGTTTGACTCAATTCCCCTAAAACTGTATTTAAGACAGTTACCTTAAATCATTTTTTTTAATATACTGTAGTGGTACTTTATAATTTTCACTGTCATCACACAATTTATATTTCTGATTGAGTAGATTTGTCACTTTTAATACAAACACATGTTTTTAAACCCTGCGAGTGCAAAAAAGGACCCGGCCCAACATCCGAACCAGGACTTTCTATCTGTAAGGTCACACCGCTAACACTGAGTCACTGATCTGCTCGTCATAAAATGTGAATCACACCATCCTGCTCGCAACATCACATGGCCCACAGGTCACTTTCCCATAATGCATCTCTGCTTTATCTCCCGACCCTTTTCCGCTACCTTCCAGTTATGTCGGTGTGAGCACGTCTGACTCCGAGAAAAATCCGGGGGGTTTCCAGATTTCCTGAGACTGAAATGTGAAAAAGAAAGAAAATTATACTGGAACTCAGAGAGAGATGAGAGGAAGATGAGTGGAAAGGAATACGGAGATTTAAGATCTGAAAAACAAAAAAAATTAAAGAGATACAAACTAAAAGATGTGAATATTTCTGTTTGTGTGAGAATAACTAGCGTGAGAGTCACTGAAAGAAAGAGAGAAAATGACAGGGGCGAGGAGAGAAGGAGTGAACAACAGGACACAAGAGATGAGAGACAAAAACAAGTGTTCGACTCGAGAACAGAGGCCTTGTGTTCAGTGGGAAAGGTCGTATATTGTCCTGCGGTGCTGCAGTGCATTAATTACAGGATAAAGAAATGATAAGCTGTGCTGCGGGGCTATGAATAGACGGGTTAGAGACAGACAGATAGCTGACAGTGCAACCGGATGCTGACTGTCTCAGGGTTACTCGCAGTTTAAGATGAAGTTAGAAAAGCGAGCTGTCGGGGCAGGTAGAAATGAGTTCGATGTCTTTCTTGCCAAGGACGGACACACTCGACAAACCAGTGTACGGTTATTTCTCTGCTACTCAAATACCCGACAGGTCTCAAATAATGTGGGAAGAAACAAGCAAAGTATTTTCCTGCCACGAGCAAGGCAACAACATTCATATTAAACTGATTTACATAGATGTATAAAGACAGATGACAAAGAAAACAAACGTCTACGTATGGTGTTGCAGAGATGTATCATTGTATCAGTATTTGACGAGTGCGGAATGAGACTCAATAATCAATTATCTTACAAACTGGACATTAAACATTTACTTATTCATATTTATCTTATTGTACTCAGATTGTTGTACTGAGTGAGTCAGGTCAAAGACACATCGCGCCATCTTGTAACGAACAATGAAGCTGACTGATCAGTCATGTGACCCTGAGTGATCGGTATGAAAGCATCTGCGTCAAGTTGTTCTATTAAAAACTGTGTGTCGACATAAATTACTTAAATTAAATGTGCGTGACCAGGAGGTAAATATTCTGTCAAAATGTGAATCTGACGGACACGACAGTTAAATTGTTACAACATCATCAACACAATAAGTAAGAGAGTAAAACCTCTCCACCGACCATAATCAGTATTTGCTGCCGCCTTGGACCATCTGAGCGACAGATTTCAAACAAGGAGTGAAGTTTTCTTCATGCCGCTGTGTCTCCAAAAGGCGGATAATTAAGTTGTTTATCACCCTTGACAGCAGTTTTGGATAAACAACCTCATTTTCACCATTTTGTCCACATTTATGAAATTATTCCATCAGAGTGTGGAGCGACTTTCATCCACTCCAGGACCCTGAAACCGTAAAGGTTTGTGTAAACCTCCAGTTCAAGGAGAAATTAAGGGAAAAAATGGTTCTTCTCAATCACGCCCCTCTATTTTTGGATCATAAAACATCACACATAAACACATAAATGACCGTTCAGACAGCTAACACAAGCAGAATTCAGAAAAACAAACTTGTTTTTTTCCAACGAGCGGCATCTTTTGAATAGTACAGTGGGTTTCGAATGAGTTTCATGGGATCGTGAAACTCCTCCTGGAGCCCACTCAGCATGCCAGAGACTTGAACAGAATAAAGCATAATTACATCTTATAAGAATATAAGAAGAAGGTTTATTCATGCAGTGTCAGCAGGGTGCAGAATTGAACTGGAAAGAGAAATAATCAGAGCTCTAAAAATAAACTTTATGCAGCGGTTCACACCTAATTCTGCGTGTTTCATGTCATTGTAGCATCTCTTTTGTAGACTGCAACACAAGTGTCTTAATTACGATCATTTTTACACTTATACTTCGATTCCAGGACAATTTTGTGCAGCACGGCAGTGTTGGTCCACCACTTTGGTCCAGACCTCAACACCTCACCCCATAAAACCTGGATTAAAATATAAGTGTTTTGCAGATGTTTATGGCCCCAAGAGGATTAATCTTTCTGACTTTGGTAATTTTCCTTTATTTTCCGCGTATAATACAACACAGGGTTGCATAACAAAATGAAACTTAGCAACTCATCCATGAACATAGAACATCTATACAGTCATTTAGCTTATAAACATACAACATAAACACATGTACACCCAGGAAGAAATTCTGTTGTGCATTTTTATTTGCTCCTGCAAAAGCAGCAACAGGATGGTGAAAATAATGTCAGTAACTTCAAAATAAAAGTTTGACATCTAGGAAACCCTGTCCATCAACTTTGACTATGTTTGAGCACCAAGCATCAATGACGTACACATGGAGTCCACCTCTCCACGTTCTGTTTCATTTTCTAATGCCGATGAATGTTTTTCTGTCAATATCCTAAACATGTTTCAGCGACAAAGCTGAAAAGTGACATGACCAACACGTCCTCACTCACAACCTGTCGAATACGGCAGCTTGGTCAATGGCCTTAAGCTTCAAACTGTGATGCTCTACCTACCTGTCCATCATCAGTTTTGCACGACTTGGCTCCATGGCCTATTGGTAAGCAATAATACATTATATGCAACGTCCTGTTGGCCTTTCAAAATAAAGCATTTCTCTCTCCATTTCTGTTGGGTTTACGCTTCAAAACGACTTGGTTAGGTACAGGGAACTATCACACCTTGGGTTAAAATAACTATGTTCAGTCTCGTCACTTACATAAGGTGAGATACGTCATTTATGTCGGTTCAGTTACTTACCCAACATAACTTACAAACAAATCACTCCTGACTCTTGGTCACAAACGGAACGCAAACTAACCATAGGCTACCATGACATATTGACAAACAAACAACTGCAAAGAAACACCTGCAAAATGTAACGCATATCTGAACCGACTCACCTCTGTTTTGTGTTCAGTGCTAATTAGCTAATGTTAGCATGCAAACATGGTAAATCTAAAGATGTTGAAAATGGTAAACATGCAATTACCATTATTCAATTGGGACGGCCATATTTACTTTTTATTATTTACTATTATTTCCTTAGCTTAGCATCACTGGTGGTGACTTTAAATACTGATACATTCATGTAGACTGCAAACAAGCACGTATTTCAGACGTGTTCAGTTAAACTATCCTGTACCTCAAAGTTTCAGTGGTCGTTGCAGAAGCAGTGCACAGGAGCTTACACGGATTTTGTTGCTCCTGAGGGCTCAAGAAGGGTTTCAGTGTCCCATTTTTACAGGTCAAAGGTCATACAAATGATGAGTGTTTGGTTTTTATGTGCTTCTGTGTGTCCGATGTTTCTTTTGTGTTTGTCCATTATGCAAGTGTGTGTTTGTGCGTGCGTGCGTGTGTCTGTTGGCGATAGAGGTGGGGGATTCCCGCAGCGACCCGAGTTAACGGTGTGTATGTGTGTGTGTCTCCCATCCATCATCACACACACTTCCCTCCTTCAGCGCATTCGAAAATAGAACGGTGTGTGAACATGACCTCTCCCACACATAAACACACACACATACACACACTAGTAAACACACCCATTACGATGCCATTGTGTCTTGGTTTTCTCGTCCAGAATGTGGGTGCGTGTTTGTTTGTGTTTGTGTGTGATTGTGCGGAGTGTGCGTGTTTGCGTGTGTGTGTGTGTGTGTGTGTGTGTGTGTTATCAGGACCAGGGAGGAAAAATGTCCCCCGTTCCATGTCGTCCCTCCTTCTTTCTCTCTCTCTGTCTCTCTTTTCTTTCTCGCCACAAAGTCTGGAGTCTCTGCCAAATTTCCTTTGTGGCAAAGGTGTGGTGCCACGACACTGTCTCTCTCTCTCTCTCTCTCTCTCTCTCTCACACACACACACACACACACACACACACACACACACACAAATGCCTCCTTGTTTAGTTATAGAAGCATCTGTGGACTTGATATTAAGTAATAATGAGCTGATAAAAGGACCTAACAGATTAGAGATGGAGCTGAAGATTGCTGGGTGCCGGGCGGCGATGTGGTGTTTCCTCTGCTGACCCCATTATTTCCTCCGCCTCTGATTACGTTATCGTGTGTGAAAGCAAATAAGTGAATTGATTAATAGTAATAAATAATATATGAATTCAAAAAAAGGGAGGCTGCTACTTTTGTGTGGCTTTATCTCAGTGACCACTGGATGGATCGACATAAACATAAGCCATGTTTCCATTAACATGTATTCATGTGCATTTGAAGGAAATGGCAAAAAAATATTAAATAAAAAAAAAACTATCTCCAAATTTCTCAAAAAAAGTTCCAACTTATTTTCTGCTTTGTTTTTTAAAGTTATTTCAACTTCATCCTCTTGTTGCACTCTCTTCTCCTGCAATGGCTTCACGACTGGAGAATTGGCGCCACCTACGATGAACCAGTTTCATTTATATCCACGCAGCGATGGCTTAGAATAAAGTAAAAAGGAGCTAGGGGAAAAGAGCCTCCTGAAATGCACCGCTATAGGTCACTAATTAAAATATGTATTGTATTGTTTTTCACACAGAAACAGACACAGTGAACATTTTTTGGAGGGGGGGAACTTCAAGCTGGAACTACCACTTAAAAACTGCAGTGTATCCTTCCATGCTGGGCAGATGGCGACGGTGCAGGTTGCCAGATTGAGTCGGGGAGCACAGATGTTAGTTTTTGTGTCGTACAACCCTTTTTTTTCTTTTCCACCAAGAAAAAGGAAGTTCCTCTAAAACCACAAATGTCACAGATGTGGTATCAATCTTCTCATCTCACTGACGGAAAGAAAAAATGTCCACAAGTAATTACTCCTGTACCTGCAATGATCACATCTGAGTGAGTGTAGATATCGAAGGTAAACCAGTCTTACGCCCTTTATTGTGGTATTCACATGTTTACTTATTGCTGGTTTGATGCCATGTTTCATCCATTTACCTTTAAAAAACTCATCTTCAGACTCAGTTGCTATTTGCTATTTTTGAATATTTGTCTTAAATATTTAAAGGAGGGCAAAAAACTCTGTTGAACGAATTAATAAAGTCAAGCTATGATATCATTTTCTAACGTATTAAAGACCCATTTCTAATGTCCACAGTTGTGACACAACTTTCTATATAGTCACTTCTATAATTAGATGATGTAATATGTATTAATAGATTCATATCAGCTCAAACAGAAGCAAAGAGTCAGAGCTTGAGTTCTCAGTTGTGTTTCCGCTCGACTAAACATAAATGTGTATTGTTTCACCTCAACACAGTTACTATAATCACACACTATAAAAACCTACAGACATAAAAATGCAGCAGATGCAGTATCTGAACACACACACACACACACACACACACACACACACACACACACACACACACACACACGCAGGCAGCCTGGGACAGCAGTGGTAAGTGGGAGTAGTTCCTGGTTGGTCGAGCAGGAGGCTCGGAGACGCCGCTGCAGTCTCCCCTGGAGCTGGGCGTGGGGGACGAAAGTACTGTAAGTGTGTGTGTGTGTGTGTGTGTGTGTGTGCGTGTGTGTGTGTGTGTGTGTGTGTGTGCAGGGGGTCATTATATTGTGGTGGAGGGAGGGGGTGGGGGGGGCATGTCCTTGGCAGACAGACAGACACACCACATATAATATTCATCTGAAGAGGTCGTTTAGGTGACGGATGAGTTTAAAAACTACTTCTGACTTTAAAGCAACAGTTTTTTATTTTCACTTTGTGGACAGTAGCTGCGTTCAAGAACTCAAGAATCTGCATCTGTATTATTAGCCGAGCTTTAAATTACACGAAGGTATAATAAAGTCTTACAACACCGACATTGATTTAATCCAATGAGCTGTCAAAATCCCCCCAAAACAGTTTTATCATGTGAATATTTGGTTATTGTGCATCTTCTGGGATTCATTTCACCACATCTGAAAGTAGCTCATGAATGCAACACTGTTCTGTGTCTGGATCTCATGATTTAAGATTCACTGAGCAGCACACGACACCACGTGACTTTGACGAGGTAACTGACGGATTATTTCACCGTGACGCTCAGAAGGAAACATTTCAGCTCAGGTGCAAACATGCGTCCTTTCATGTTTATCCATTACAGACTGTAGTGTGTGATCGCACGCTGCTCGGGTTAACTGATGCACGGAAAATGTTCCTATGTTTAAAATAATGTATCAATGAGTAATGTATTTTGAGCTGACCGACAGAACAAGAGTCAAATCTGTTCCCTCCACAGTGAAATTCTCCTTCTGAATATTTGGCGTTTTGGCTCCACAACTAATTTAACTTTAATATTAAATCAATATAATTTAATATTAATCACCCATTGAATCACTACACTCAGCTCCTGGCTCATGATTCACACTTCAGAGTCCATTTTCTTTAGTTCAGTTCAGTGTCTTGTACGAGGAACTGGCTGCTGCTGCTGCATCAACCAAACCTCGAACTTTACTGGTGGGGTACAGAATGCCTGAAACCCTGTCAGCAGCAGCACCACCACCACCTCCTCCCACCTCCTATCCAGCTCTCTCTCTCTCTCACTGAGTTGTTGTTAAGCTCGGCCACTAATCGCCTCGGTTGGGACTGCGGTCGACTGTGTTACCGCTGTCCTGCCCTCAAATACACACACACACACACACACATGCGCACACACACACTAATGCATATACACACATATACATTAGAGACACACACTATATGTGTGTATATCCATGTTTTGTCTGTCATTTGTGTGTCGACTTAATTACACATGTGTCGACTTGGTTTTCATTTTGATGTGTTTGTTTCATGCATGTGTGTTAGAGTATGTATCTGTGCATTTACATGTGTGTGTGTGTGTGTGTGTGTGTGTGTGTGTGCTAGAGTTTGCATGCATGTGTGTCTTGAGTGTGTGTATTTGTGTGTGAGAAGCTCCATTCTCAGTTGGGTAGAAACAATGGAACCTCTCTGATTACATCTCCCTGTACAGGCGGACAGGGTGTGTGTGTGTGTGTGTGTGTGTGTGTGTGTGTGTGTGTGTGTGTGTGCGTGTGTGCGTGAAGCTTCACGGGGGGAGGAAAGGGTGGCGGTCGTGGAGGAGGAAAGAGGGGGAGGCAAAGCTTGGACCTGCCTCCCCCCCACCACCACCTCCCTCCTTTGCTCTGTCTCCCACACACACTCGTCCCTTCCCCTCGCGCCCGCCTGGCGTCTCATTGGTTAAATCCCCGGCTATATATTTATATGATTGGTCAGGGCGGGGTATATATACTCAGCGTGGGTCGGTTAAATCTGGCCACAAGTTTCAAAACTTTCAAACAAGGCAGACAGACGGAGAGAGACAGTGAGTCGGACGGGCCTGAGTGACGGCGGGGGAATCGAGCTTTGGACAAACCGCTGCACCACACACTCCAAACAAGAACTGTTGTCTTTTGAGAGAGAGAGAAGAAAAAAAAAGAAAGCAAAGCGAGTGAAGAAAAGAAAGAGGCAGAGTCATTGTGGATCACTTTCAGGGGGAATATCCTGCACCACAACTTGTTTGTTTTCTCTTTTCTCTCGTCTTCCCCCCTCCTCTCACAGCTCGATGCTTTGCTTTGGGATTTGTGCTCCAAATCCATCAAATTCCTCTTCTGATCTTTCTCTTTGTCATCTGAAACATTTCGAGTTACACATTTTTTCCAGAACTTTGCAACCCAACAAACTGACACAGACGTTTGCAGGATTTCACTCGGACTAAAAAAAGAAAAGAAAAGAAAAGTTGAATCCAAGCCCGGTTCTGGAATGAATTTAACGGAGCCCAGCTTGTCCAGAGAGACTCTTCTGCATGCCAGCCGGGTGTCTCTCGGGGGCCCCTGGGCGTCCAGGACCCCGAGCCCAGCCTCTGATTCTGAGATGGGCTTCGAGCAGAGCCTCTCCGGGGATTGCAGTTCTCCCGACGGCCTCGGAAGCGGGAGCATGAGGAGAGCAGAGGCGAGGATTTCTCTCACGCCCAGTTCGGGGGGACAGAGTCCAGACTTGACCCAGGCGGGAGGTGCGTCCGCGGGCGCAGGCGATGGGAAGGCCGCGGGGGGCGAGCAGAGGATCCGCAGGCCCATGAACGCCTTCATGGTGTGGGCTAAAGATGAGAGGAAGCGACTGGCCCTGCAGAACCCCGACCTGCACAACGCTGTGCTCAGCAAGATGCTCGGTAAGACAGGAACACATTAAGCAATTAAGGGAAGTCTGACTGTGGGGCTTAAAAACTTTCTAGTGAAACCAGAATCATGAAATCCAAGTAGCTTTTCAAAAGAATCAAAGTTCAGTCATTATTTTATTTTAGAGTGAATTCTCCCACATCAGGACCCTGTTTTCTAAAAGCATCTTCAGGCTCTGATGATCTTTCGCTCTGAGTCTGTGGTTTGTTTGCTCAGATAGTCTGAAGACGGTTCTTGGAAACGGGGCCCTGAACAGTTTTTGATTGTCTGAACCAATGTATCAAACAAAAGCTTTGTAATTTGACTTTCAGGTGTTGTAGCTAAATATTTGAGCAACTTTTCTCTCACCAGTGTCGCTCAGTCACAAACCCCACCCGTCTGTGTCACTGTCGTACACCAAAAGTACTAATATGAACCATGAGGACACTGTAGTTTGTATCACACACAGACGTAACTATATGTATATGAGTAAGTAAGATTTTATAACAACCGTCATTAATAAATAGTAAATGTATTAAACTTCAGCTAATAGTTATTTAACTGTTAACAAATGAAATCCTTATAAACTGTTTGTGACACAATTATAACGCTGTGTTAACATCAGCTGCAACTTTGCTCAAATGATTTGTGAAGCATTTCATTGTTAACAGTTAAATAACTATTAACCAAAGTATTAATCAACTTTAATTTGCCATTTATTAATAAGTGTTACCTGTATATGCACATTACGCCATCCATCGTTTTAAAATCAATACATTTGCAGTCCCATATTATTTATAGGTACAGTGTGAACTATAATCATTAGGCCCATGTGTTCGCCCCGTCAGAGACAAACAGCTGGAGGAGTTTTACTTATTAACAACTTCACTCGTGATTATGAAAGCAGTAAACTGACGTTTGTAATAAATTTAAGAACAGCCGTGCAGTCTCACATGTTAGCTGATGAAAATCATCTTGCAGAAAAGATCAATTAAAGTAATATTTCACGCTCAGATCTTCACATTGAAGCGATGGAATCAGAGCGACACTTGAAAGAAGCATAAAGTTTGTTGTCTCTTCAGTGTTTGTGTCCAGAGAAACTTCACTTCTCCACCCGTCACATGTGCTCAGTATGTTTTAACTCTGTCGTTTTGTTAAAAATACACCGTCACCAACATGAATACAAAGCGACCACAACCGCTGTTCTCTACAAACTTTATCCGACCACCTCTTAACTGTGCAGGGGGTTGATGGTTTGATATAAAACATTTTGGTTGGAGTTTTCAGTGAGATTTATTTACATTTAGTCGTTTTATTTAAACAGATGTAACCAATCAGAGTCAGGGCTGAACGCTGACAGTGCATTGTTACTGTTGCAATGATCTGATGCAAAAAGGTCAGATGTTTATTTTCTTTAAATTCACTTTTATTTACGTAAACATCAAACGGCATCATTTTTCAGTGAAGTGTTTAAAAGACTGGACTTCGTGTGTCAAAAGATAGAAAGAAAGTTTTCAGTGGACAGCTCAGAAATCATTAATTGCTAGTATTTAATGAATTCACAGCAGTTAATGTGTCTGAGCAGCTTTGAGACCAGATGACATTAAGAAAAACCCACAAAATTAAGATTTGTAGACTGTAATAGAAGCTGAATTATGAACCAGGTTTACTTGAGTGCTTTGAACGACACACAGACATGTAGACACATCTTTCCTCGAGCTCAGGTGGCGATGCTGTCACATTTTGCTTCTGTTGTGAGTTTGTTTCAGTATTTTTCATCACTGCAGTTTGATTTGTTTGGAGCAACGGACTGTTCTGAAACATCAGCAGCATCTTAAATATGTACACTGATATTACCAACAAACACCAACGACTGATTGATCGATTGATTTAGTTAATCAATCTTTCTTGAAGTTAATTCTCAGCAAAATGTTGGGTTTTTTTGGCTTCTTTGACAGTAAATTGACTAATTTTGTTTGGACATAACAAGAAATTACATTACGATTGATCGATAGTAAAAAATAATACTAATAATTGTTAGTTGCAGCCTTAGACTCTACTGTGTGATGAGGGTGATGTTGACTTTAATTTTGATGACGATCCTTTTCTTGCGTACCTTCTTTTGTTGCTGAAGGTCTTAAAATTATGAAAAAATAATATTAACTATTTGGCCATTTTGATTTTTTCAGGTCAGTCTTGGAAGTCCTTGAGTGCTCCAGACAAGCGGCCTTTTGTGGAGGAAGCAGAGCGTCTCCGGGTCCAGCACCTCCAGGATCACCCGAACTACAAGTACAGGCCTCGCCGCAAGAAGACCACCAAAAAACTCAAGCGGGTTGAGCCGGGGCTTCTGCTCCACAGCTTAGCCCAAGGTGGGGCATCAGGCCTTGGATTAGGACATGGTGTCAATCCCTTGGGTGCTGATGGCATCTCTGGAGGTGCTTATGGACATCCAGGTGGGCACCACCATCACTCTCACCACCTGCTGCCCTCTCTCGGGCACTTCAGGGACCTCCAGGCCCCAGGACACCCAGAGTTGGAGAGCTACGGCCTGCCCACTCCGGAGATGTCGCCTCTGGATATTCTGGAAGATGGAGCTGGGGAATCTGTGTTTTTCCCCCAACATATGCAAGAGGAGGCAGGGATGGGAGGTTGGAGTGGGTACCACCACCACCTACACCATCACAACCAGCATTACAGCCATAATTACAACAACCACAGTCACCACAACTCTATACACGGTGCAGCAACATACGGTCAGAGCTCAGGAATGAGTGTCGGGCCCAGTTTGAGTCCTGGTAGAAGTTCTAGAGTTGACTCAAGAATGAGTTCTGTTGAGTCAAATATGACCTCGAGCATGAGCTCAGTCACTTCTGTTCTGGCGAGTTCAGTCAACTCCAGGTTAAATCCCACTCACGCGACAAGTCACCACATCGCCTTGAGGAGTCCTGTGAAGTGCCCACCACCTCTATCCGACTCCTCTTCCCCCGTTTCCTACTCCCAGCCCTCCATCAGCCTCCCCGAGCCCATAAAATCCCACCAAACTCCACATCAGGCCACAGCTCCCGTCGGCTACTTCGGCCAGATGTACGGGAGCAGCGCCCCGAATGCTGCGTATTACATGCCCTCTCACCTGGGGCAGCTTTCACCTCCTCCTGAAACTTCTCCATCTTCCTGCTCCTCCTCCTCCATCGTCCAGTCAGGCTTCCCTCCCACTTTGTCCTTAGACCACTCAAATCCAGAGTCCTCCGGCCATCTGGGGTCTTCTTCTTCTGCTGAGTTTTGGTCCGAGGTGGACAGGCACGAATTCGACCAGTATGTAAATGTTGGAAGGAATCGAGAGGAGATGTACGGACGTGGTGGGGGCTGTGGGAGTGGGCTGAAAGTCCTGAGTGGGCGCAGTAGCAGTAGTGCAGGCAACAGCATGAATAGCAGTGTTATTAACAGGGATGTCAGTAGCATTTTGAACAGTGCTGGCGGTTGCGATGAAGGCAGCAGCCCTCTTATATCTGCTCTCTCTGATGCCAGCAGCGCTGTCTACTACAGCGCCTGTATCACTGGATAAATACTCCACAGTCTCATCTCATAGTTACCTCCTTGCATACAACACAGTTTGGTTTGGTGCCATTGAAGTATTGTTAGCACATGATAGGGAGGAAGTACATCAGAAAGGCTGTACTTTTAGTCAAGTTATTGTCCTTGTTTGCTTATCTTTCAATGATTCCAAATTTAGTTTCCAAAAAAAGGTTTTCTATAAATGCTAAAAAAGAAAGATGCTGATGAGTGGTTTTCATTGTAGAAATGCTGACTGGAGCCAGAGCTGAGCAGAGCCAAAAAAACCCACAGTCGTTGGAAAAATGTGCCAACCTGTAGAAGAATTACTGACAAAGAAAGCACCTAAATAAATATATAAATGCTAATTCCTTATTTTCAGATAGCTACAGAAAGCTACAGGCTAGTGTGGCTAGTTTAGATTTGGGACATTAGCATGGGTAACTTGTAGGATATGCATTGATTAGTAGCTCTTAGCACCTTTTGTTGGCAGGAGTTCGAACAGCAAGTCATGATTTCTGCTGAGCGACTGCAAAATTTAGCTACTGTCAATCACTACGCTAGCATAGCAGATGATATTAGCTTATGGTGTTCGCTAACTTAAGGAGAATAAACTCACCATTTCTGTTGTTGGTGTCACTCTGAGCTTGATGCCTTTTATTCAAGATATTGTCTTTTGATCCAAATGAATAGTAACCAAAGCTCGAGGGAGATAAAGGCAAAAGGGCAGCTGGGTCGCACCTTAGCATAGCATTGTGTTTTCAGTTGTTTATCAAGGTGTGCTGATGGTGCATTTCATTTGAACTGGGAAGTTGGAATTTGTGTCTTGGAAAGTCGGGCGCACCTCAACGATCCTGACCTCAAAGTCCAAGGTGGCTGTTGTGTGCAGCAACAGCTTTGAAAACTGTTTACTAGCATTTTTGTCAAATGTTGTCCAGCTTATCTGTGGACATGTTGCTTCAGTGTTTGTTATCAATTGGTATTGCTAGCAATGGCTAACCGGACCAGACCCATGACGTCATTTTGTGCTCTGATTTCCAACTTCCGAGGTAAATGAAATGCACCATAGGTCTCTGTGTTAGCACGTGTAATGCTAATAAATCAGGGGGTCTTTATCAATAACTGGATACATTTATGATGTGGGATTGTTCTGGTGGCTGCACAGTCTGAAGGAAGTAGGATAGTAACAAATACTTTTTCTTAAATGAGGTGCCACGGGTTTAGTTTTTCTGCACTCTGACCCCTCTGGTGACGAACTATAGGAATTTTTTATGCTAGCAAAACTATTTCTTCAATTGCACTGTGTGTACTCGGAAAACTACAACAAATCTGAATCTCAAGATCTCTTTTTTTTTTTTTTCTTTTTTTTGACATTTCATCTCAGGACCAGACACGTATTCATCTCACTGAACTTCATTAAGTTTAGATAATTCATCTCATTTGTTTAATGGGAACAAAAGAAGGACAAAGTCAGGAGATGGACAGTGAGAAAAAAGACTCGATGGGAGAGGCTTCGATCCAGCCTCCACATATCTTCTCCGCAGTGATGCCGGGAAAAGCCTTGGCCACAGACCCAGAGCAGACCACTGATGTCTCCCACAAACTATCAGGATGTTTTACAAGCCGGGTCGGGTTCTTTTCTGACCGTGATACATGCCGTTCCCTCTCGCTCTCTCTCTCAGTCTCAGTCCATGAGAGCCTCATGTCAAACTCCATGCCAAACTCTGCAAGTTTCGAAGTTGCTTTGCTTCTTTGGCAAGATCGTGATTCGAAAAGATCTTTCTTTCAACCAGTAAGCCTCTCTGGTTCATCGGGATATCACTTGTTTAAACAAAATGTTCTTTTTCAAAGTTCAAAAAGTGTAATTTAGTCTGACAAATAACAGAAAATTGGGTTCTGTGTATCAATTCCTTTGTGGTTGATCCTGAAAACATCAACAGCGTCATTTTATACTTGAATTTCATCACGCAAAGCAACGTTACACTCCCAGATATTGGTGAGCAGTTTGACCTCTGCAACTACAAACGGCTCCATTTATAAGTTCATAGCAATTATTACGGGAACTGAGGGATAATGGTTAATGTGCTGGGGTTTTATGATATTTTGAAACATTGATTTGATGTTTACTGTATATATAAAGATGCTATGCCTTCTTGGCAGTATGTGAAGGAGAAACTGAGACTATGAAATGTTCTCTTTGCACTGGGTTTAACGTCTTAGCTGTATAGAAGAAACACTACTTATCATAAGTCAAACGTCCATGATTTTAAAACATGTTTTGTACAGAAAGGACTGTGTTTATTTTGTTTTATAGGCTCTGTTTTAAGTATGACATTTATGGGAAAAGGCTTATTTGTTTGAAGGCAGATTGCCCCTGTTTTCTCCGAGCAAGAAAGTAAATGCGCAAATTTTCCAAAAAATGTTGAACTGTTCCTTTAAAGATGATTTGAATATAAAAGCAGTGGGGTTTCCACTCGTCTCTTCTTTCTGCTCCGCCACAATGTTGTGTATTATAAACTCGCCTTCAAAAGGAAGTCTATAATTGTAAAGGTCTTCCTCAGATCTCAGTGGGTCTTCAGGGGTTTATTGGGGTTACATGTTACGGTTTGCTCTCCCAGTGACACCAGCGAACGGTAAAACTTTCCCTCCCACACCGATGTTATTCACCTAAATGACTGGAAATTAAAATGAGAACTTGTGGTTTTGTTTGTGCTGAGAAAATCAACAGTTGGAGCCACTGTAGAGGTCTCTCTGTGTGTTTATGTAGCATTTATCCTGTAATATTATTGTATACAGCGGGGGCAAAAAAACAGAAGTCTCTCTCTCTTCAAGGATTTTTATCCGGCATCTGTTCCGCATTAGTCCGACAGACAATACGTTTTTTTGGACATGAAACAGTAGAAGAAAAATCGAGGATCTCGTACAGTGAAACAATTTATATTTACCACACTGTTCATTGTGGCTGCCGCTGGTTAAAAAACAGAGAAACAGTAGATTTTTCCGAACATTTCCTCTGGAGGACGGAGCCACAAGCAGCAGTTCAAGCAAAGTATAAAAAAAAAAAAAAAAATACTTCTTACATCTGCATTTGACATTCTTTTGTGTTGACACCAAACACAGTCTTGTTTCCATTTTAATTTATTGTGACACATAAAGAACATCAGAGAGACAGGCGTTTTTTTTTTGGAGTCGTGCAATAACTCTGAGGCTTTTGGTAATAATTATCTGAAGAAGAAAAAAAACAAAACAAAAAAAACGAAACACCCAAGACTTTGGGATGAAATCAAAGGGGCATTTTCTCAGCAGTCATATATAACGACAAATTAAAACCAGGATTTTCCCAGAAGTGTCACTGTGATGCCTTTAAACATGTCTGACAGGGACCAGTGTTATATTTTTCTGTAGTAAAATTGTTCTGTTTGTGTTTATATTTGAAAAATGTGCGTTGGCTGTAAATGGATTTGTTCTGTTTTATAAAATAATTTTACAAAATAAACACTTCTAAGGTTGCACTTTTGGTTTGTGAGTCTCTGGAGTGAAAATATCCACATTTTTGTTACGCTTTTGATCCAAAGACTGTTTCACATTCAGAGCCGAGCGACACGACAGAAACCTCAGAGAACAAATCTGTCAAGAGCAAAAAACTCTGTTTAGATGATATGTTTAGTTAGTTTGGTAATATATCGATTTGTGGCCCAAAACTGTTTAATTCTGTTACAATGTCAGGATTTGAGTATTATTCACATTATGATAAGTGTGTTTAGCCACATTCTTTGTGTTTGGACAGATAAAAACAATATTTAGTTCGGTAAATATTCATTTTTTAGTTTTGGAAAAATACAATTAAATTATGATTTTGGAAGCAGGTTCATTGGTTTCAAGTTAGAAATATAATAGTAAATCTAATATGAGCCAGTACCTGAACACGGGTGATTACTTTCAGCTGAACCGGGTCAAACCACTTCCTGTTTACAGTCATGGCTCCTTCCTGTAACCTTTCACTAATGGTGGTCCACCTTCAACACTTCTTGTTATGTTGCTGAGAAAACCCACCAGGGTTTTATTTGGGAGTTTACGTAGAGATCCCAAAATTTCAAAAGACACCAATTCAGGTCGACTATTGGGAATACATGCACGAATAACCCAGAATATTTCCATTTAACGTGACAGCGATAAAAGGGAGGTAGTCTCCTTTTCATTGTTACGAGCCCAGCTCCCACGCACCACCAGCAACAAAGTATTTGCAGCCATTTTAAGGTTTTATTTAAAATATTTGACAAAGAAGCAGAACGCTGCCAGTGTGGCTCAAAGTGGAGAGAGGAGAGCCCCCGGGAACTGAGAGGAGCCGGTCTTTAAACTGCAGCTCGGAGGCTTGAACCAATCAGCTTCCTCCGTCCACATAACCTGCAGCCAATCACACACTCACACAGGTACCAGAACAGAGATTAAATCAGAGGACATCAAAGCTCATACCTTTACAGAAATGTTCATACGACCTCCAGGGTATATGGTATAAGATAATCCTTTATTGATCCCAACAGGGGAAATTAAAATAGGAATACGTTTGTGACGTTTGTCCAAAGCTGGTCTGAGAGCTGCTAAATGGATTATTCAGCCTAAACTTTCCCATCTGCACTCACAAAACCTCGTTGAAGCCATTTACAGGCCAGATCCTGCTCATAATCTGTCCTCTTTGTGCCAGAAGACAGCCGACTGTGCCGACTGTGGCACTGAGCTGCAGCAAATTTGGCCATTTAACAAACACCACATAAACCCCATGTCTCTAGTGATGCTAGAGAAAACGTCAGACGGTCAACAAAATCATTTGTTTAGTTACCAGAATCATCTGCTAGGAGCATAAATTTCCACTGGAAGTTCTGGAAATTCATGCAGTTGTTGTCAAGATACTTCAGGCCACATCATTTTGGATTGACCTCACTAATAACCTATAAATATCAAACAAAGGCACATTATTTCAGACGTTGTCTTCCACCCAGCAGTCTTCCACATGTGTGGTTGTGTTAATTTCATTTTGTTTTATTTCAACAACATCTCACTTGAACCACTTGTTCGTTGGTTTACCTCGGCTCTGCCCTGGAAAGCACTTGAATTTCATTTTAGTTTCACATTCATTCAGCCTGACATCGCGCTCTCACATTGTTTACTCTTGTTTTGTTTTGCCTAAGCCAATCAGAAGCAAGTGACATACCCATTTTTTCTTTTTGAGTTGACACTAAAGCTGTGGCTGCGGGTGCACGGAGCAGTTAGATGTACATTTCTTTCACGTCAATTCTAAGCCTTCTGCAAGAACTTGGTGCAGGTTTTTCTTTTTGTTTCATGTCTGTGGCAAAGCGGTGACGTTCCCATTCATAATCCACCTCCACAGCAACACATGAAAGCAGTCACCGATGACATCACCAGAGCTATTTGCAATTGCTGAACAAAATCAGAGCTGCAGGTGGTGACTCAGAGGTCTGGGACCAGGTTCAGATCAAAGTGTTTGGAGCGACAGATGGACTGAATAACTTTACAGAACAATTATTGAGAATGCAGCGAGAAAAGCGGCATCTGTAACTGAAGTGTTTTCAGCGTCCACTGTCAAAGTTGTGTATCTCAGTCCTCTTGTTGGTTTTAAAGGAGGGGTGGGAAGAGGAGGACAGCACTGACGGAGAGACAATCACCTCAGTGTTTAATCCTCTGTGATCTGCTCTGATTCTGTCCTCTCCGGGTCTCCAGATCCGACGCTAAACGAGTTTGGCTCGGCAGGACAGTTTCCCCCCCGAACGAACCGCCGACGGACTCAAAAGAAAACATTTGGAACAAGGAAAAACTGTTCTCTCTCTCTCTCCTCTCCGACGGCCTGTTTTCTTCTTCTTTTGTTGCAGTTTTTTGGTTCTCGTTTTATTCCCTCTCAGCCCCCAGTCGCTGCAATTTTCTCTTCGTTTTTCTTTTCTTTCCCACGACTTTGATTCAGTTTGTCTGCTGTTTCATTCCGTCTTTGGGAATTTTCTAAACCTCTCCATCTCTTTCTGCCAATCCTTTATCCCATCTTTGCTTTTCTCTGTTTGATTACATCTCACCTCTTTCCTCTTCTCGGTCTTTTATCTCTCTTTTTCCACCATTTTCTTTCTGCTTTGTCCGTTACCTCATTTTTACTGTCTGAATTTCACTTTATCTCCAACTCTTTCATGTAACTATTCTGCTTTACCTCCTTTCATCTCATCTCCTCCCAGCCTCTTTGTTCTTTTTGCCTCTACCATCTGGTTTCTTGATGGTTGTCCTCTTACGTTGTTCTTTTTTTCATCACATTTAGGTCTTTTCTGTCCAAATCATATTCTTTTCTCTCCCTTCTTCTTTCATCCCACGCTTCGTATTTTCTTCCAGTCCCTCAAACAAATGCCCTCTGGCTTTTCCCAAAGTGTGTGTTCACTTTTCCCCTTTTCCTTTTCACCTTCCAACTTCCAATTTTTGTTTTTCTCCTTTCCTTTCTTCTTTCTCAACCAACACCCTTCTTCCAATCATCCTCTTTTGGTCTCTTAATCTCTTTTCTCAACAGTTTTCCCATCTCCGTCTCGTTTTACTAACCCATTTTACATTGTTTCACCTCGCTCCCTCCCTCCTCTTTCTTCCTATTGACCTATTTTTTTGTCTCCATTCGTCATCTTGTCTGATTCATCCCTTTCTGCCATCTATCTCCCGCTGACCGATCCACTCTTGTTTTCACTCTATCATCTTTATTCTTCTTTCATCAAAACCCGTTCATCTGTTCTCCTCGTTCATCGTTTCACCTGTATCACCTCATCTTTCCCCCTCCTCCATCTCTTTATCACATATTTGCTTTTAATTTCCCTTTCAACAGTTTTCCTTGTTTTTCCCTCATGTCTTCATCTCCTTTCTCTTCTTTCACACACTCCTTTTTTCCACCTCGTTCATCTTGTCATCCAACCTTTCTTTTTTCTCCTTATTCTGACTCTCTTTTCTCTTTCTAGCAAACTTTCCATCCTTCTCCCTCTTTCTCCTCGTCTTTCCTCCAGATTTTGCTTTGTGTCACCCCATTTACCCCCTTTTCACTTCACTCTTCCCCCTCGTTTCGTCTGACTCG
This sequence comes from Pagrus pagrus, assembly GCF_965226575.1. Lineage (NCBI taxonomy): Eukaryota > Metazoa > Chordata > Actinopteri > Spariformes > Sparidae > Pagrus > Pagrus pagrus. The sequence goes on from NC_140195.1 coordinate 3,399,899, forward strand.
CAACTTTTTTTATGAACACTTCCATCAGATTCAATTATCTTTTGGTTCGGAGAACTGAAGGTTTTACAAACCTTAACTGGGCTATAAAAACCAAGCTGGGGATTGTGTGTGTGTGGTGTGGGGAGTGTGTGTGTGAGTGTGTTTTCCTACATTGGGTCGCACTGTGCTCAGTGTGTGTGTTAGTGTAAGGGCTTTTTAACAGTGTGTATGTGTTGCTGAGGTAACTGACAGGAATGTGAGCAACGAGAAGGAAACTCCGTGGAAGTTTTGGGATGTTCGGAAAGGGTGTGTGTGCCTCTGTGTATCTGTGCGTGTGTGTGTGTGTGTGTGTGTGTGTGCAGGGAGAGAGAGGAAGAGGTGTATATTTTTATGGGAACACCTCACCCCGCTGCTTGTTACCCTGACTGGAAAAGATAACACAACGCTAGATTCCCCTGCTCCCAGCTGGAAATGAACACACGTGAGCTTCCAGGGTGTGTTCATGGTGTGTGTGTGTGTGTGTGTGTGTGTGTGTGTGACTCAGTGAACATTGAAATGATTGTACCACAACTGTTTGTCTGCCCTGAATTAAGTCATGTACTGTATGTATGTCATTAATTTATGTGATTGCTTTTGGGGTAAAGTAAACCACATGTAGCTCGACGTCCCTGGATGCTGTGTTTGTCATTTATTTAATGTGTATAGTTACATATATTCCTGTGATTCCTTGTCTTATTATTCTGTCCATGTTTAAAAGATGTATTATGAGAGTTGCAAAATGTTTTAAGTGTGCATTAATGCTTCAATGCATCCAAATAAGGACTTTGAATGTGAGCCACCTGCCACTCCTCTGAAGGATGAAGCCAGCGTTAAAGTCCAACCAGACGATCAATATTCTCCCATCAGGCGTGATCCTAGTTCGGCCTGCGACAGCCAAAAACACACGGCTGCATGAAGAGTCCTCAGTGAAATCCACTGAAAGTGACACAAAGTATTCAATTATCTGAGGACTCAACCACACGTGATAAGTAACAGTCGCCTCCACCTGTGTCTAAATTGTTGTGCATTTTGGAGTATGGCTGAGGTGTGTAGTGTCCTTTGATTTTCAGAAGACATCGGGACAAAGAAGAAGAAGAAGAATTGCATCAGACGCTTCTTCTCTTGGAAGAGGACGATGAGGGAATTCCCCGGGTTGCTCCGGTTTCCCCGACATGACATTTGTAACATGAAAAAAAAGCTAACCAGGCCACTCATTGTGCCACCATGGCCGAATATGATATAGCGGGTAATGACGTTCATCAAATGTTTTTGTCTAATGTCATTTATCTGCGTTGAACTTAAGGATCTGTCTCGTGAGACTGTCTTCCTACTAAGCTCACCACAATATGTTAGTAGACTGACATCAAGACTTTGTTGTTCACACAGTTTGTTTTCTTCGTCAGTCCAGAAAAATAATTCCCATCAGAGCTTTGCCGATGGAATCACGGCGAATCGGCGATGCTTACATCTGGTTTGACATCATAGACTGGTAGACATACAAACAAACGTCATCCCTATGGCACTCAACACAGCAGCACTTGGTGACCAATCAACATTTCTTACTGCCCCCCCAATCAAGGCAGTCTAGAACCGGGCCCGTTCCCCAGACAGCTTAACAACCATTCACACCTGGGCCTTTGCAACCCACACGAAGGCCAGTTGGACAAATGACCCACATGAGGCCCTAACGACTCTGTAAGGACACTCCCACACAGAGTTTAAAAGCCTGCGACTCCCCTCCAGTTAGTCAGAACTGAAGAAGCCTCGTGGATGAGAGGTGAAAAGTCCAGTTTCCTACGATACAGCACTTAGATTTTCCATGACCCGGATGACTGAGAACCTTCATCAACATTGGTTATATTATGAGTCTGAACAGAAATTAGCAAACTGCACAGTAACTGTAGGAGGCACTAATTGTAGTTGTGCGATTGGATATTGTGTTTGATTAAATTCCCACATGCCAAACCGAGGACCAGGTAATATATACGCACATATTTGGCCAAGGGGCCGAGTAGCCACGTCCGTGCAGCTCCTTTTGTGAATAAGCGATGGAGACGTCTTTGATTTTGTCCTCACGGTGTGAAAACATGGTGAGAACAGACAGACGGACCTGGAGACACACATTAAAGATGCATATGGAGATAGAGACACAGAGGAACAATAAAAGCTCCAGAGAGAAACACAGGGAGAGGCAGCGAGAAAGGAATTTGTACATCCATGTGTTGGAGAGAGAGAGCGAGAGAATGAGAGTGATTAAGAGAGAGAGACTATGCGAGAGACTTCAAGGGACAGAAAGAGAGAGAGTGAGGGATTTTCCCGTCTCTTTCTGTCTCTGTGGTGTTTTATTGGCCACATGTGGTTACGATGTCAGATCAGTCACCACAACTACACACTGACTCACTAACATGTGTGTGTGTGTGTGTGTCTGCGGTCGTCCATGTGTGTGTGATTTCAGACTGCGATGTGAGATGACAGTTGGTTTACACTGTCAATGTGTTTGTTTGTGAATTTGTGCAACCTGCGACTTCTTTGTGTATAAACGCAACATATACATACATGCACACATACAGACAGCACTGAAATGTTCCTGCATAAACCTTTGTGTGTGTGTGTGTGTGTGTTTCCAGTATTTGCATGCATGTGTGTCCGTGTGTGTGTCATTATACTGTAAATGTGTGTGTAAGTGACCAAAACTTTCTTTTTTTATGTCCATGTGCTTTTGAATTTCCACCCTTGACTCTAACCACCGAACATGAAATAATGGTGTGTGTGTGTGTGTGTGTGTGTGTGTGTGTGTGTGTGTGTGTGTGTGTGTGCATATTAAACTGGAATTGATGGCAGATACAGTCGAGACTCAGAGTCGTGCTTCAGGGCTTTTTTTTATGTGCAGATATGTGACTTTTCTTCTGTGAATCTCTTTTTATATTTTCTCTCTAAGCACATTCACATTCGGTGGTCTAGTAAACATACCTACTGTATCCATCCGACCATCTGTTTATTTGTGAGCCTCGTCAGAATGATTCAAGTCTTTTTAATTAAGTTTCTTTTATAGAGATCAAAGTTTGCACATGTGCCTACATTGCCAATTCATTTCCAAGCAGAGAAGCTGTAGCTGGAAATCTTTATATTAATGTAAAACATAAGATCGTGTGATTGTTATAAAGCCATCTGCGTTTTCCAGCTTTTTACATCTGCTTCCATCGCGGAGGATTCCTGTGTCAGTTAACTGTTGTGCTACTGCAGCTTTACATAGACGAGGATGGCTCATCTGCGTCACTTTTCTTCTAAACTTGACCAAACACATAAATGGCCGACATGTCAACGAGTTGTAAAATTTTTCCTTTTGCAACACATCGAATACAATAAAAATGATGGATGCATGATGGGAACCAAAAACGATGTTCCAAGATAGAGCAGTGAAAGTTGCTTACTCAGTGGCCATGCTAAGAAAAAAGAAAAACAAACTGTCTATTCTTTGTGTTTCTTCATGTTGCAGGGCTGTGCATGCAGCATAGAGACACTCAGCATGTAAGAAGTTTGCAGGATCTCGTCTGTTTTGTCGCCTTTCTAAATTTAAAAATAAGCATGAACAAGCGAAATTGCAACACAATGACTAAGCAGTTTGTCTAAGCTAAGCAACTAATGTTAGCATGACTAGCTAACCTGTTATCTACAATATATCCAGCATTAATTCAAGTGCAAAGAGTTAGCCTATCATTAGCTAGCTGCATGGCGACATTAGACTGTGTGGAAGCTGGTGTCACACTGATCCTGGATGCTAAATCGCTGTATCAGAGTTTCGGCTAACACTAGCGGCTTTGTCCCATCCTGCTATTTATCAGATGTGGAGAAGTGTACCCCAGTTTTGCACTAATGCAGTGAGAGAGTACTGCAGGAATAAGTCCCTAAGTCTTTTGAATGAGTTAGCATTTTTGCACATCCGGTTCCCTCGTAAAAGTCAATGATTTTTTGTTTTTTTGTGCCGGTTTTCAGTCAGAAATGGCGTCTATGCTCAACACTAGCTTAATTTTCACGTTTTGTTCTACAACATAAAACATCAGTTAATACAAGTTTAATAATACAGTGTTAACATGTTTATGTACAAAAGGCTGCTGCTAAGTGTCTAAATGAGACTACAGAGGTTGTTGGGAATATCAAACATCATCACGCCGAACACGTGGACACATCCACTCACTCGTCTTTAGTTGCAAACTCACTTTCCAACTTGCAGATGGATCAGTTTGTAGTAAAGTGTATATTATCGTGTAGTAGGACTCTTAGTGTCGGTGACCCTGAAGTCATGTGACTGTGATGTAGTCTGTTTATAGCCTAACGTTAGCTTTTTACTCCTGGAGATGTCATCTACGCTTCAGAAATCTTAAAAGTGGTGTTCCTCTGTGAAGGTTATCTTGATGAACAAAAACATTTAAGTATCATAAACTCATGTTTTGCCGCAGATATTTCTGTAATTATACAAAATCCAATTGAAAAATCCCTTTGGCCTTTTTGCTCAGGATATACAGTATGTAGACTCCAGCCTTCATTGCACAGCACTGAATAAGCATGACACTGTATGTAGCCATCAAATGCATCTCATCTCAGACACTTTTGCACGTTTCTTATTTTAATTAGAGTCAGACAGAAATATTAAAACATCAGTTAGAAACAGCTTTAGACAGTTTAAAGGCAAAGCTAATTAGCTAGCTGAGAGCTACGGCTGATAAAGCAGCAGGATGTCATTTCAGCGAAATCAACAGAAACCAAAGAGAAATTAAAAGCTGCTTCTGTGTCAAATCAAGGAGCCATTGTCTCAATAATTCATTCCCAGCATTAAATCTGTTATCTGTCAGTATTTTTAACTGCATTATGTGCTTTTTGTGGGGAATGTGAAGCTTGGCAGCCATAGCAACAGTAACCATAGGGATGGGAGTTGGTGAATAGTCGTTCGTTCCTTTAACACTAAACCAGTCTGCAGCCGGCCTGCTGTGCAGCTCTGGTTGGACCAGATGATGTCATGGTGGGGGGGGGGGGTTTCTCTCTTTCCCTTCTCTGCCGCAGGATGTCAGGCTCTCCTTCATGCCCCCACTGCTTCCTGTTTCCTGTCTCTGCGTTCACTTCCTGTCAGAGAGGCTGCTGGGGACAGGAATGAACGGAGAGAGGACGTTTACTGGAGCAGAGCTTGTAGAAATGTTTGCTGTAAGACTGTATGAGCTCACAAAGACTCTTTATCCTCTACAGTACATGAGACAGAAAGCTCTTTACACTTAAATATGTTTAACGGCGTAATAAAAGTGCAGAACATGAAAGGAAAACCATCAAAAGTGAGGTCAAGGACAATAACTCAGAAATCATTCCAGCCTCTGTGCTGGATTCAGACTGTGGGATTCAGATTTTCCCTTCAGGGAGGAAGCTGAATTGTGTCGACTGTAACCTGGTGACAGTCAGTCTATTTCCACGACTCACAGGAAAGACAGAATGACCTCTGACCCCCGACCGAGGCTGTCTTTACTTTTAATAGACGCCAGCGTGACACATAGATCTGACCACAGGACTCTTTCTCTCCTCCCACTGCCCTCGTTCTTTCTCTACACCTCCCCATCATTTCCTCCTTTCTTTTTATTCTCCTGTCTTCTCGCTCTGTCACTTATCCATCTGTCCTTGTCCTTTTTCCTTCTCCTCCCTGTCTGCCACCAGCGTCCTCACTCCTCCCTCTTCTGTCGTCACTCCTTTTCTCTCCCATGTCTTATTTTCTTCTCTACCTCCCACTCCCTTGTTTCTTAAGGCTGTAGTATTTTTCCAACAAACTACTTTGTGCAAAGCAACGTCTGATCTTAGTGTTGCTCTGAGCGACTGCAGTCATTTCATCGTGAAGACGCACTGAATGCAGAGTGACTTGAGTGATTCACCTCTCAAGGAACTGTGACAGCAGGTGACACGAAACAAACATTTAGATTTTATTTAGATAAGTGCAATATTTGCGATCAAGTGTAAATCAGCCAATGGTTTGTGGACTTTTTTTTTGGCTTTCTGGCCATCGCCATCTTGTTTTTATGGAGCCAGAACCATATTTGGACGAAAAGGGTGGAGCTGGAAAGGATATCCTGATTGGATCCGACTGAGAACATACCCTGCTTTATCATCTAGTTTGCTCAAAGTTGGACCACAATTTACAAAATGAACATCATGTTGTGTTGAAGAAGTCTTGAAAATAGAGGTCGAGAATATGAACTCATTAGGAAACTGTTTAGGGTCATTTTTTCATTAGCTTACATACATCAGACTTCTTTTTGAAACCAGTGGAGTCGCCCCCCTGCTCACCACCAGATTTTATACAACCAATATTTGTGATTTGCTGAAGAAGTGGTGATGCAGTCTTGGGACAGGAAGTAGTTTTATTCTGGAAGTCTTTTCTAGGTGTTGATGAAAGTCTTATAGAGGAGAGTACTTTGATATATGTCATGTCTCCAAGATCACAGACAAAACAAAGCCCTGCTTGGCATGTAAGCTGTTGGGGAAAAGCAGACTGTCCTCCACAACACAAACAACAGCATAAATCCTTTCAGTAAGTTTCCCCACAACAACATATGTTTACATGCATGTGACTGAGCCAGATGAGCCAAAGTAATTAAAAAGAAGTCAGGTGACGTTATAAAGTGATACAGTCGATAAATCATCAGACTTTAATGCGAGGAACTGCTGCCCGTCTTCTTTTTCCACCGACAGTCAACATTTCTTATGACCAAGACTGTACCCGAACCATTACCACTTGTTTATAGCTGCAGCATGATTAGAGGCAGCGTATCACCAGAAAGTTGGTCCGTCCACCTCTACTGTAGGAAACAATGAAATGCTCAGCCCCATAGGTCTCATAGGTTTCTTATCAAACACATTAATACTGTCAATGTTAAACAGTTAGCTGCCTTTATAAGCTATTGCTAAATAGCTTTTGCTGTTTACTCACCAAACGTCTGCAGAGGTGGAAAGGAACGCCGACTTTAATTATTTTTGTTTCTGTGTTTCTTTCAAGAAACTGAGACGAGTCCATTTGCCTTCGATATTTAACACTAACCCCCAAATTCCACCAGATCCGTGTTCGGTCCGTGTCCGATCCACCACGGCAGCGTAGCTGATAGGCTTCACTGTAGTCTATGTGTGTACTTCCACTGGCTCCGCTGCGTTGCGTATCTACTCCGTTGCAGCTCCGGGAGTCTGGACCCCTCCGTAGCAGATACGCAAGGCTTCTATTTCTGCTGGGTGGGGGTTGACGGACGACGGAGCACGGAGCAAAACCGTTGCGGAGCCGTTCCGCAATGTACATGCAACCAGTGAGAACCTTCATCAACAACTTTAATTCTTCTTTTACTTCTGTTTCGCCACTTGCCGCATGTGGTTTCTTGCCAGAAGCCGGGTGGTTAGAAATTGACCCCTCGATTGACGTCTTCAACCTGTCATGTTTCACTGAGGGCAGACTGGAACGCTGCAGTGATTCACTGTTGTCTCTTGTGGTAAAATTGGTATTACGAGACAGAATGGCGCGAGGCTAACTGGTTAGCATGCAAACTTCACTTGACATCTCTGCAACACATCACATAGATGTCTTTGAAATAATGTCAGGAATGTTGTTTCTTCACATTCTGTTGATGATGTTCGTTCATTTTTTGAATGTTTTGACCTTAAATTCTTCCATGTGGCTCCTTCCAGTGGGTGTGACGGTGAGATTGAGAGTTTTGGATCGCAATAAAACAATGTTTTTATTCTGTTTTTCTTCCCCTTCCTCTCCACCCTCTCTCGCTCTCCTGTCCCGTTTCTATCTTTTCGTCCTACCTCCCCCTCTCTCCCTCCTTCCCTCCTCCCTCTCTGCTCAGTGGGAGCCAAGGTGTGGGTGTTAAACCTCTGAGGTCTGCTGGTTTGGTGGCCTTGGCTTTGAAGGGCTTGTGGGTTGCGGGTTCAGATCCCGGGCAGGCCTGACCGCTAACCCTGACTGGTGGAACCCATCTATCACCGTGGAAACAGTCAAAACGGCCAATCAGTGAGCCAGAATCTGAGTCAGCAGGAATCCAGAGAAAGGGACCAGTTTTTGTTTTTTTTATTCTTCCCTCTCAGACCGAGTTCACTTTTCTACTTTTCTGTCTTCATCAGTAATTAGTTTTAGCACTTCGTAGATGTGACGGAAAAATAACAAGACGTTAAAGTGATGATAAAAGAGGTGAAAAGTATCTGAAGTGTTGATTCATTCTTGGGTTAAACAAGGTTTAAACATTTTTGTTTAAATTTAGGCTGAGGTTTTGGTCAGTGTGTTATTTGTTTAACTAAAACACACAGCGGTCCGGACATTTTTCCGGCAACAAAATTAAAGCATTTATTGTATATTGATGCATTTCAGGGCTCGATGAAAAGATAATTGCTCATATTTAGATCTCATTCAATGTTTTCTTTTTACTGTTCCGTTTTTTCTCCTCTCTCCTTATAATTGCATGCCTTATCTAAATGTCTAAATGTCATTTCCCCCGAACAGCTGAACAGAATTTAAGATGAGAAACAGTTTAAAACGTTGAAAAAAAAACAAAAAAAAAAAACGTGGGAAAAGCAGAGCCGACAAGAGAAAACAGCAACCTAAATGAAAGACAACCAGCCTGTGTGAGAACAGACGAGGGCATTTTTTTAGGGACTTCAGGCTCTCTGTGGTCTCCAACGTCTATTTTTAAACCCGTGACAAAAGTACCCCGTGCTATTTGTGGCCGAGTGGCTCCAAAACGTTCTGTTATAATTCAGTCTATTTATCTTTCTGGCTCCCCTGGCTTTTCCTAAAACCTACATGCATGTCTAAACACGGGGTTTTATGAGCGCAGCGCTGATGTGGAAATCTCCTAAAATTAACCGGAATTTCAGCCCATTTTTATATATTTGTCTGTTGTTGGTTTGCGTCCGCGGCGTTGTCACTATAACAGGCACTGACGCCGCGTGGGAGTGAGTGTGTGTGTGCGTGTGTGTGTGGCGTGGTGACCCAGCATGACGCCGTAGTAAGCATCGCACACGGCTGCCAGCAGACAGAGAGAGAGAAGGAGTGTGGGAAAAAATGAAAGAAGAAGAAGAAGACAAAAAAAAAAGAGGCAAGGAGGAGGGAGGGAAAGTGATGGAGATGAAAATGTAGAGAGAGAGGAAGAAAGGGAAACATGAAAGAAATAAAGAAAGGGGGTGAAGCAAGAGACAAAAGAGAGTGAAGCCGAGTGCGAAGAAGAAAAATCTGTGTCCTAATCAGCAAAAATGTCCGACGCAGCAGGAGGCATTGTTCTCGCTGTAATTTGCATTTCAAGGCCTATTTTTAAATGATAAATTCTTGTTTCTCGACGGCGAAGCGCTGGAGTCTCACGGATAATTGCATTTCTTGTGGCCATCAGCTATAAATATTTCATTTTCTTCTTCTGAGAAATTATATAGTCTGAGTCTGAAACCGTGGAATCATATAATATTCAGAAACGCTGCTGCAATCGGTAACAAAGACGACTTTATCTGGAGCCAACCAGTGGAAAACCTTCTGGCTTCTTATGGCACGTATACCGGTTGCGGTGCGAACTGTACTGTAAATGCTGTAACGAGACGGCGACAGAGTAACACGGAGAGACAGAGGCAGTGACACAGAGACAGGGCGTCCATATTTTTTGGTCTTTTCTTGTTATTGTTTTTCTTCTTCCTTCAGTTTTCCCCGGCTCAGGTTTCCCCCTCACTACGTTTCCCAACATATCATTGGCCTCAGTGTGTGTGAGTGTGTGTGTGTCTGGAGCCATGAGATGGAGAGTGTGGTTAACCCACTGGTGTGACCAGGGACACAGGGGCACCTCGCTCGCTCGCTCTCTCTCTCTCTCTCTGTCTCTAAATGTCTCTCTCTCTTTTTCTGTCGAGTCCAAACTCCACTTAACTGACCCGACCCATTCTCTTGATTGTTTGTTTGTTTGTTTATCTCGTGACTGGTCATGATAAACCTCAGGTATTGTGAGCTGAACCAGAAACATTATACTGTTGATCGTTTCTTGTATCAGATCTTTGCTTTCTGATGAATCGCTGGATAATTTAACCTTTTCAGAAAATGCAATTAAAATATAATGATGATGATTGTTTTGAGCTGGATAATGGAGACGGGTCATCAAGGAGACGTCTCGTCTACATATATAAATGCCGGTAAGCTTAATACCAGCTCGTGGGGGTCACACAGTCTCTCTCCCTCCTGGTTTTCACTCTTTGGTTGGTTGCATTCAGCTGACATTGTACATCCAGCAAACACTGGTATAACAAATTTCCTTCACTCTTTCAAGTGGACATGCTGTTAGCTATCAACCATTAGCAGTTTGCGCTGAAGGTCTATCGTTTTGTGACTGTGTGCGTGACGTGCATCAGGTGTGTGTCTTCCAATCAGACACACCTGTTCCCTCACTTTGACAGCCTTTGCAGGTAGATTTTGTTTTTGCTGGAGGTGTATGGAATAGGAATATGGACGTTTAACCATGTTTTTTTCCCATTTATCTTGTTTTTTATTATTATTGTGACTTCTGGAATTTGATCCTTAGGTTTTTTTTCTACTTTGATTTGTTTTGTTGGCTTTTATCTAAACTGATTAAAACAGAAGTTGAATCAAATCCCATGTTTTTTTTTTTTGTTTGTTTTTTTACTGAAATTGTAATTACATTCAACCATTACCATCTCTGCCAGTCTGTAGCCAGTATATATCAGTCTCTGTGGCTGCTTGACCTGCTCAGTTAAACCTCGGGGCTTTTCTCATTTTGTGTTGTTGCCACCCCAAGACAAAAACAACATCTGGCAACACCCATCTGTCAAGTTACTAAAAGTAGGAGAATAGTTGCTAATATAAGCGACGATTCCCACAGGATGCCGCTTTTTTATCAAGTTATTCCAACACCTGCTGAGTCATCCTGCGTTTCGAGATGTCTCCAGCTGGTGCAGGGATTTACACCAGCAACTTTCCAAGTGCGAGCATCCTTTCCAAAGCCTAAAACCTCGACTGAACGTCCTAATCGTCACGTCTGCAGCCAGGAGAACCACCGGCCCAAACCGAACTGACTCCCAGGAGACCTCGAACTCTCAGCGGCTCCGAGGAGCTTCCAGGTTTACAGACAGTCAGGATCTGATGTGGATCTCTCAGGTCAAGCTGGAAATTAAAGAAATACTATGTATGCATAGTCTTCTTACTGGTCATTCTGTATTAATGTTGTTCTTTCTTTCTACACTTTCTGGGTTACGTAAATAAAACTGAACCAGAGTCATGAAAATGGAAACTAAACTCATATTTTAGCCACAACAACTCAAATTATCTCCAAATACACTGATTTGGTTTGTTGCTGCTTGAATCACGTTCAGCTGACGTAGTCGTCAGGCAGAAATCAGGACAAATCCCATATGTTATCTCCATGAAAGTTATGTGAATGATATTAATATTCATTTGCAAAAAAAATGAATTCACGCAGTAAAAAGTAGACTGAAGTAGAAATAGATGTGCTGCCTGCTGTAAAGTTTTATCACCTCCTTCCTTTTCTGCACAACACAACTCTAATGGTGTGTGTGTGTGTGTGAGTGTACTGTAGATGATGTATTTCCTGTTTTCCTCTGAGCTGTGATGTCTTCATAAGGTCACACACACACACACACACACACACACACACACACACACACACACACACACACACACACACACACACACACAGGAGGAGGAGGATGCAGTAGTAAGCAGCAGCAGTGACGTCAGGTTGATGTGTGATCAACAGCCGGATGAGAGGACGAGTCAGGGATAAGGTCAAGGTGTCCTCTCTCTCTCTCTCTCTCTCTCTCTCACACACACACACACACACACACACACACACTCAGAAGAAAAGCCAGAGGAAAAGAAGGAAGAGTGTTGAGTTCAGGGTATGTAGCTCGTAGTCCTGTCTCCTCGTTTTATGTGTTTTCTTGGTTTTGTGTCGTCTTTTGCTGTTTTCTTCTTGTGCTCGTTCCTCTGTGCTCCTCCCCACCTGTCCTGCATCTGCTTCGTTAGTCCTGCCCTGTTTCCACTGTTCTGTTTCCCTCCTCCCCGCCTGCCTTTCCCCTCGACACCTGATCTGTATCAGCTTCGTTAGCCCGGCTGTTCCCAGTGTTTTCCCCGAGTCCGTCAGCGCCTTTCTTGCTCCTCACATGTTTAGTTTGCATTAAGTCCAGTCTTTGTTGTGTTTGCCTGTTCTGTTCAGTTACCTGTCGCTGTTGTTAATTATGGACCATCAGGGCGGGACGTTGACTGAGACTTAAGATAAGTATTACATGAATAATGAAATGAAAGATGACCCACAGATGAAATGGCACAACCCTCATTAAAACAGTCTCAAACAGTCGGTGTCACGGAGCTGTAACACCACCACCATCCCCTTTACCTCCTGACAGCTGAGGTCAGCTCAAACATGTCATGCGATATGTTTTGAACAAATCCATGATTTGCAGAAACATAAAATGCCAACATCTGATCCTCAGGACTGGGATTTTTCCCTCTTTATGTTTAAGTTTCAGAGAGGTCTGTTGTACGAGCCAGCGGCCTCTTGACCTCTCCGGTCCTGTCACATTTGTTTTACTACACTCTTGTTTCGGCTAAACAAACAAAAAAAAAAAAACAGCAGAAAACTTCAAATCATCCAGAGAGTAAACAGAAGAGACAAAGAGGAACTGTACGAGCTGACAGGAAGGAATTTGTTTGTTTGCAGAATTATTCTGGTGTCTGGTGTTTTCTTTCATCATGTATGTTTTGTTCTGGTGTGTACTGGAGTCGGAGCGTACAGTCAGTTTGGCTTTCTTTGGTTCAGCAGTGAACCTGAACCCAGAAACCTGGAAAAGCCTCCGAGAGCCTCTTGGAGCGGTTCTGATGTTGTGTTTATGGGACGAGTCGTGGTTCTGGATGTGTGGTCTGCTGCTTCTTCTGGCCTCAGACGAGCAGCAATAAAAACTTGGATCTCTTCTAGAAGCTGTTATGGCTGTGACAGTGATTCAGCAGAAACCAAAACCAGAACCGAACAGCAGCTGCGTACAGATATTCATCAGGTGTTGAATACGGAAAGGATTCTCTGCTCGCTTAAATATAAATATAAATAGCAGCGGGTGTCTTGAAACATGTGCTCCTGTTCATGTTACTTTGCCCACAACTAACTTTAAATCTGCAGATAATAACAAATCCAGTCCAGTTTTATTGAACTGTTTGAACAGTCAAGTCATAATGTTTTTTGATGATAAGTTGGGCAACAAAAACAGGTATTTTAAGCTAAAACATGAACATGAACCAAATGATTTTGTACCTTTAACCTAAGCAGACCATCAGCACAGTGTTGTTAGAGCATTAAATAGAAAATGGAATCTATAAAGGAACTTAAAGTCCCAAATAACGAAACGTAAGTAGTTTCAGCTTTTCCGTGGTTTGCAGGAAACATACATTGCCGACATTATCCTGCTGATGGGATTCATTTATTTCAGCAGGAAGACAAGACACAAACACTGGTGACACGACATTTAGTCCGGGAGGTTAAATTGTGGCGTTCTCATTAAAGCTGCTGTAAGTGTTAAATAGCTCTACTGTATATTCCAAACTGTTTGCAGTCAGTCATTATATGATTTTTAGTTTGTTTTCAAGTTTGTTTCAGGGTGTGTTTCAGCGTTTTGGTACAGAACCTGTGAAAATATATGTGATCAAGTCGACATGAGACGTGCTGAGGACATTTGTGGCTAAAAGGAACGAGTGGAAACGCACCGGGACGCACCTGTTATCAATTACTCATTGATTGTCAGTGATGATAAAACCTGAGCAGCTGCCTCCTCTCAAACAGTTTCATTAATTTGGAAACTTTAGAGTGAAAAAATTATAGAGAATTCCTCAAAATGATGGATTTTGTTTTGTTACAATGTTCTCACAGCCTTACTTTTTAATTTTTTTGTTGTTTTTTTTTTATCAACAGTGAGCTGGAGAAATAGTTTGGGAGTCATGGGCTGGCTGGAGTACTTCACAGGTCCTGTGACAGGAGGGGTCCCATTATACACAAATCCTGCTGCAGACCTCATCTATGTGTATTTTGTTTTTGCACAGTACAGTAAGTCAAGATCCAAAATCATACACTATGATTTGTGAGTCATCATGTGCAATTAAGTCCAATTTCATGGTATGTGTCTCGAGCTAACGGCTCTGAGAGTGAGAATAACATCAACAGCAGCGGCTGCTTCTTCCAAGAACAACAAAAAGAAAATAGATAAAAGACCTGCTTGTCTGCAGAGTCCAGTCAGTCGCAGAGAGCAACAGTAAGAAAATAAAACATCCATTGAACTTTATTTTGAATCCAAGTGGGAGAAAAACACCAGACAAAGAGAGAGAAGCCCTTCAGTGTGAAGAGGCTTCAGATCTCCTCCATACTTCAGCACATTTTAACTTCTCAACACTAAGTGACTTAAACACTGTTTGGTTTGGAACGCGGGCAATAAGAAAATAAAGTCTAAGTAATTAAAGTGATTTCAACTAGTATTTTGCTCAGGTCTGGTCCCATCTGAAACGCAGGGTTAGAAGCCATAAGAGCTTCAAGAAAGATCCAGGTTTTTATTGCTACGTTGCTGAAGCCAAGAGATCCACCAGACCACAGTGTGACCTGCAGACGTTCTTTAAACTGTACAGTATGTGTGACTGCAGATGGACCGGCTCAGGTCACATATGGTTAAACACTTAAACATAAACGTTATAATACACAGAGTTTAATCTACTATGATGTATACAATAATAGTTTAGAAATACTTAAACAGATGTAAAGTCCAAATGTTCCATGCTTTCCTCATTCAGCTCCAATTAGCTTGAACACATACACACAGAGCGATTCTTTGTGCTAAATGCTAATCTCAGCATGCTAACATAATCGAAATGGCAATGCTTAAATGCTGATGTTTAGCAGGTATAATGTAAAAACATGCTAATAGTTGCTTATTAGCTTTAAACACAATTTACAGCTGAGCCTGTCATTAGTTTTCTGAGCTTGTTTTTACCAGATTGGTAATGATGGTCTCTGTGATGTTGATTCCCAGGAACCTAAAACTGTTCACCTGCTCCACCTCAGCTCCACTGATGTGTATCTTTGCCTCTTTTTTCTCAAAATCTACAATCAGCTCCTTGGTTTTGCTGATGATTGTAGATTTCCTCCCGATATGACATCCTAACAGGGTCTTAAATCTGGCCGATGATGGCGGTGTCGTCCACATACTTCACAACAGGTTTCTCTTAATGTCTGGGAGTGCAGTCATGTATTTATTTAAAAGGATCCCTGTTAGCTATGGGTATACGCTGTGAACAGCAGGAGGCCAAGCACGCAGCCCTGAGGGACTCCCATGTTCAAGCACTGAAATAGAGGAGGTGTGACTGCCAATCAAAACTGTCTGGGGTCTGTTAGTATCCAGCTGCAGAGAGTGGTCATAAAGCTCACAGTACGAGTTTGCCAATCAGTTTCATTGTGCGAGATTTAAAAATGTCATGGAAATCAAACCAGTTGTTGAGATATGTAAGTCTGGACCTGAGTGGAGAACCGGTCAGCTGACATTGCCTCTCCAGGAGCCACACTGCAGCCTGAGCAAAGTCAAATATTTGGCTTTAGATTAAAAAGGTCCTCTTCTTCTAACTTCTGAGGTAAGAAGGACTGGAGCTCACTGTAATCTGTATCAGATTAAAAATGACCTTTTCTGAATAACAGATAAATGTCATTTCAACTGTCTCTTTCTTTGCACACTCAGCATCTTCCAGTGTGACAACCCAATAATGACAGTGAGCAGCTCTTTAGTTTTCCATCCAAACCAACCAGAGCGTGATGACTGTGTTTGAGTCATCTGCAGCTGGACGGACAGAATGAACTCTGACAACACTGAGGCCTCCAGTTTATTTATATATATATTTCAAACCTTCGGTGACAGCAAACGATCTCAAAAGGCTTCAGAAAGGCTAAATAAGACATACAGTGATGTCCTGCTTGTCTCAGCTGAAATGTGAAAACAATGCTGGGATTGTTCAGTCACAAGTGTCAGAGGTCAGATATATTGTTGACACGGGGGTGTGAGAGGGCGAGCACAATAAAGAGAGAGGAGGAGAGGAAATGGAGAAAATGGTGGCGAGAGGAAAGATGTAGAGAGAGATTTGAGACCTCCTGTTCTCAGCTCTAAACATCCTGTCGGAGGGAAAATCCCCCCGGTGCTTTACAACAGGTGTTTACTTTGCTTCACACACAATGAAAAGTAATATCAAGCGAACACATGTGAACGTTTAACACGGTTTCCTCTTTTGTTGCATCGCGTTCCTGCCTACAGTGAACGATCACGGAAAAGAGAGTACGATGCACGTCCGATTTCCTGAAGCCGGACACATCAAAGCTCCACGAATCACTGATATGAACACAATCACTGCTCTGATGCATCCTGTGTGCTGCAGCATCAGACGCTCCCCGACACAACCTGAGACCTGAGACTGTCTGTACAAAGTTCCAAGACAAGGTGTTTCATTTATAACACAGACTTCCGATCAATTTTTAATCATAAGTCTGACTTCAGCAGAAAATAACGCATAAGTTATTTATAAAACCCTCATAAAACCCTTTACTCTAACCTGGAAATGATCTTATCTCTCAGCAAAGTCTCCTGTCAGACCTCACTGTAATTTACTGACTGCAAAATGCCTTATACTTTTTTTTACAGTTCACTACTGTAGTGTGCAATGCATTCTGGGTATTGTTTATGACATTTAAGGGAGCACTGTCTGTAGCGCTGCCAGTGAGTTATGCAAAAACACAAAAAAGGAAATCTAATTACAGTAAAATCACTGACCTGTTATTATACCTTAAAATTAAACTGCGGTTGCATCGTGCTGCTCCGGTTAAACGTCTGCGTTTATGCCTGAAGTGACCTTTAGGCGCGCTTTGTGTCCCACGTCCTTCACTGCAGCGGTGACACACTCCCAAGCTGAGTGTTTGGTTCTGTCTCGCTTCTTAGACCACGAATTATAAATGTTGCCTGCTTCAGTCTCCTCCACCATCGCTGCGATATCCTCTTCCAAAAAGTTGGATATTCACTTTTGCTTTATGGTTATTTCTGACTCATTTGTGCTGCATTATTCAGGGGAACTCACAAGGCAGGTGCTGTCAGTTTAAGTTGATTTGAGATTTATAGCTCACAGGTGTGTAGGTTGTTGCCTAAAGGAAAAGAAATGAGCACCTCTGAGCAGCTCATCAGACAGAGTTGATGTTTTGCAGGTACATTTTTAAGTGTGTCAGAGCTGTTTTTACTATCCGGCTCTTTCTTCCCAGTCGGTGTCTGTTTGGTACGAGCTGATGTGCAGGACGAGAGACAACTTCACCCAAAAAGCTGATGTGTGTTTAACAGTGTGAGGTTGTTTTTGTGTCACAGGCTGCTGTTTGTTTATTGGATTGTTGTGTGATTGCAAAGAAGTTGTCTGTCCAAGTGTGATTCACTGACTCGATCTGTGAGCCGAAGCATAAAAAACATCCTATTTAATTTAGTTATTTAACACAGCACCTCACTTCCACCAACAGATGGCACTGTCTCTGTGGGAGGGTGACTGATTGCCACAAATCTATTCATGCAAAGTATTTTTTATTGCGTGCATATATACTCTATATATATATTACACTCAAACAGGCAGATATAATTTGCTCCTTTCAACAAAATGAAGTTTTAAAGACAACAGAAGAAGATGCTCGACTCGTCCTGACAGCAGAAGAAACTCTAAACCAAAACCATCTCTTGATTTGCATCACTCACAGAACACAACACAAGACAAACAAACACATCCTTTGTTTCATATTAATCATAATGTAAAATAAACAATGTGTAGTTTTGAGAAAGGCTTTGGGCTTCTA
This sequence comes from Pagrus pagrus, assembly GCF_965226575.1. NCBI lineage: Eukaryota > Metazoa > Chordata > Actinopteri > Spariformes > Sparidae > Pagrus > Pagrus pagrus. The sequence continues at coordinate 3,417,829 of NC_140195.1, forward strand.
TTACTGATAAATCAAACGCAGCTGGAGCGTCTGAATAAACAAAACAAACTAAAAACATCGGAGCGAACACTGGACCTGATACAGCATTTCTGTAATAAGTCACAGTGAAGCTTAGACCTCATTGTGGTTTTGGCCTTGTGAAACAGCTCAGCGTCCACGTTAACCAGCGGATAGTGAACACACCACGGCACAGCAGTCGTCTACTAATGACAGCTGAAGCATGCGGTGCATCTGTGCCTGTGATTAAAGTATGAAAAGTGACTGTGTTTGACACCAAAATCATTAATTATTTCACTTTTTAAAGTTTTTGGTTGGGGTGCAATCACAGGCTACAACCAGCAGGTGGAAGCAGAGGAGCATCTGCACCAATCCAGCCAACTCTGACAGTCTGAGCACAGAAGTAAAAGGAATAGACAGGACACATCCTGATGCGCAGCAGCTGTATAATACTGTGTCTGTCTGCTTTTACACATCAGCTCCTCTGATTTGTCTTTTCTTTCTACATTCACTTCTAAATAAGACACCACAGTTGTCCTGTTGGAGGACTGAGACACGTTCTAGTGTCGGTGTCACCTGAGTTGAAATGACATCACTGTCCCTTTAATGCTACATGTGAATACCGTCCCCGTGTCACCGGGTGTCACAGCTGTTTGAGACTTTCTGAACTCGACAGGATATAAATTCTGTGGTAAATCGTGTATTTGGCTGTTTGTATCTGATAGCGCAGGAAGATTTTGAAACTCAGGATTGTCATGTTTTCATGGCACTTCTTGAGATCAACGAGGGAGCAGGGATGTATTTCACAGAGCAAACACAGGCAGTAATCAGCTCACACAATAGCGTGATTTTGTTTTGGAAAATGATGCTAATTTCCATCTCATGAAGTGAATGTGGATGGCTGCCAGTTAAAGAAGCGGGGTAACCTCAGCCGGCAGCCAGATGTGTTCACGCTGATGAACCAAGAATCTCGTCAGCTGATGAAAATCTGTTTCTTTGCTGTAATTTATGAAAACACTGTGTAACTTTTGCCACTGTGACTTTGCTGGTTATGCTTGAGTGATGCACGTGTTAGTCATGACACGCGTGTTGTGCTTTTGATTATTCAAATCAGGCTTCTACTCATCCTGTTTTTTACATCACAGGAGCGACGATGCTCTTTCTTGGAGCATAATCCAACTTTTTCACAGGTTAGGTTAGAAAAATAAAACATAATTGTGCTAAACTGAGACGATCCTAGTAAAACTACATCACTAGAAGTTCTTAACCGAATAGCTTAATAGGTCAGCGCCTCCTGAAAACAGAGATTTGGCTTCTTGTGATGCAATTTTTTTTATTTCTGTGTGATTTTTCTCTTTTAATCTCTTCACTCTCCTTAATCTGCACTCTTCTACTGAACTTCTTTGTGCCTCTCTCTGTGCAAAGTCCAGCCTGTGTTGCTGCCCTGCCAGCTTAGCTCCTAGCCTAGCCAAGTACCTTAGCCTCTATTCAACCTCAGCTGAAGCAACCTCGCTAGCTGTGTTACGATGGTTTGTTTTTACCTGACATCCACTAGATCTCACGGGGCGCTCCAGCTACAGGTGAGATAACAAGCCTGTCAGTGATAGCCCTAGCATGGCCTGGCTGGCAGGTAAAGCAGAGTTTATCCCCGTTCAGCTTGCAAGAGCAACAAACCCGATGTGAGGCTCGATTTGTCGTCACCTCTCCCCACTGCAAACTGTTGGTACTCCTGTCAGCCTTGCGAACCTCTTCTACCTGCACTGACGGGGTAAATCTGAAGGAGCATGTCCAAATATCCATATCGGCATCACTAACATAAGGACGAAGCTGTCAGAGATCACAAAAGAAAGTCGAGTCAGGACGTTTGAACGTGCCAGAAAGATGAGTGTGGATTGATTAATGGTTTCTGGTCACACAAACTGGGTGACGGATGACGAGACGTACAGCAGTATTACCTCACTGAACCCACAGACTCACTCGCTGTAGTGAGCAGCAGTGACTAGTTGGTACCCACAGTTAGTATTTCTAACAGCTGGTTCTGTTTCAGATCGTAGATAGAGGTATAAATGTTGCAGCAGCGGCTCTGATCGATCTGAAATGTGACTGTCTCTTCTATCTGCTCAGCCTCTGTGTCACAGACATTACCTCACCGATGTGCTGTGATGTCATCCCATCCCTCTCCCTCCCTGACGTCTTCTCTCTCCCTCACTCGATCTGACTGTCGTCTTTTTCTGGTTCGGTCTCATCTCACCTCTGCCTCTCCTTCCTCCGTCTCGCTCTCTGTCGTCTTTCAGTCCGTCTCTCTCTCTCTCTCTCTCTCTCCCAAATGGCCACAGTGCTGCTGCAGAAATAGCACACACACATTTAAAATACATGCCTGCAAGCCTGCACGAAGTATAATGATACAAAAATAGTATGCATGCACGTTGAAATTGACATTGATGCACTCACAGGACCGTGTGCAGCTCTCTTGAGTGAACATGACATGCGAGCATGAGGCAGCGTGAAGATGTTCGCTGTCAGGGAGACGTAAATTGATGCGAGCGGTGAGGGAATCATTTTCATTTCAACGCGACGAGTGTGAAGTGTTTCTTAATCAGACACAATTACTGTGTGAAAACACGCTGTATGTAAACCCTTTGTCACTTCACGTGTCACGCTGAGCTGCACAGGGTGTGTGTGGAGAAACAGCTCGTTACAGAAGAGGTGATTGTGATGGAGTGAAGGAGTTAGTGCTCTTACTTACATACGTATATCACTGATTTTCATTGGTATAAATTAAAGATGAATATCTTTGTTGTTACAGGTGTAAAGGCAGATTCACAGACTCTGTTACTTTCAGAGCTACATCAGCTCTCACACAATGAATACATTAGATCAGAGTTCAGATAAAGACATCAGCTGGATCAGAATCATGTCTAACAGAGTCATGATCATTAAAATGAGTTAAACTTTCTACATAATCTGCTTTACTTTAGTCTGCAGTCTGTATTTCGACATTTTTCATATGTTACTCTCCAGTACAGTAGTTGATGTCGCAGTTGTGCCATGATGTCATCACATCTCTGTGATGGTACTGGAAGAGCTTGTTCCTCAGCAGCCAGATTTCCATCATTGCTTACTTATTTATATATTTATATTATAGTCAATGTTTTCAGGTTGATAGGTGGTCCAGCTGAAACAGTCCCCAGCACAGACAGCTGAGAAATGAGCCACGAGCGAGTCGCTCCATGCATGAGCCCTTTGAAAACCGGCTCACTGACCAGAATGTCAACCAGGGTTGCCAGGTCTGTAGATGACATTACACCAAAATCCTGCCATACTGGCTCCAGATTAGCACGTGCGCAACTGGACATGGGACACATGAGGATTTACATTGACTTACATTAAATTCCTGGAGACTTACTGAAACCATAACCACTAGGAGCCTAACCTTAACAACTGAAACACAAATCGGCTTTTTCCCAGCAGCCAGTTGGACAATCAGTCTCCAGTTACGAGGTCTTAAGTTTGAAATTTGTCACTGACAGTAGCCTACGCATATGTAGCCTCAGGAAAACAGACTCCACCCGCCTCTCAATCCAAACTCTGCTGGTTAGTAAAGCAAACAAGATTAAAAAAACTAGCCAGCGACCCCGAGGAGAAACATGAAGAGTTTTCCTTTATTCCTCTTTTACTCTGCCGTCAACCTACAAGTCTAAAAGTCAAACAGGTAGATTGAAATGATTTCATGTATATATTGTGAGCGTATGATTAAAATAAAGCAAAGAAACATGCTCAGATTATAAGGTATTGAATTAAATACAGTAACCACTCATGTTGTCAAAGCAGCGAGGAAGAGGGAAGAGAAAGCAACAGGTGAGCTTGTGCCTCAGTGAATTCATCTACACACTCACAGGACTTTATCTGATTTACAATAATATACTGTTTCTAATTACAAGAAGTCATTTTAGGACGTAGGTGAAAGAGCCGTTCAGGGGAAACTGTTTTTAATCCCGGCTCACTAAACATTTATGGTGACACTGTAGATTCTTACAATACATCTGGCAATGAAAGCAAAGCTGCTCCACTTTAACGCTGTGTAAATGGTTCAGCAGGAGCACATCTGAGTTCAGCCTGGATTTATTTACAGTTGTGCTGCTTTTAACTGGCCAGCAGGTCAAACCTGATGTCACAGGATGTTTTTTTTCTTTGTGCTACTTCAGTCTGAACCGCAAGAAAAGAGAAACCTGCCGTTCTGAACTACCGACGCCTCTTTCAGCATCACCTCTCACTCTCTGCTGTCTGAGTCTTTGTTTGGCTGAATAAGTCTTTTCCGACGTTCAGCCGTATATCGCTCTCTTTCAGACAGCTGCATAGAGATTTTTACCTGGTGGTGAATTCAGATGTCTCCCCACCTGGGAGCGTAATCTCTCCGCCTCATTATGTTTTATTTGGCTGTTATTGTGTGTTACAGCTGATACGATTCACCGAAACGTCTTTTTTTTATGATTTGGTGTGGGTTATGAAAACATATTGAGCCAGAAATATAACCTGTCAAGCTTTTTTTTATGAAACTAATTTGAATTTTGACAAGCTGCTGTGGAAGACGTGTACACAGGAGCAATACTAGAATGAAGAAGCACTCAAAATATTGCTTTAGTGACAGTACATTTATTTTTATTTGTGCATTTTGATTTTAAAGTTGATTTTGATGGAGGTGAAGCTTAATTTCAGTATTTTGCTAATTCTTGTTGTTTATTTTACATTAAAAGGTCTCATATTATGAAAAACACATTTTCTCTGGTCTCTGCCTCGACACTGACCCTCGTAAAAGGATCAGTCCCAACCATACGGGACCCAGCAGCTGCACCCGAGCCACAGGTAAGTGTCGCCACGTGTTGATAGTATTTACAGTCGCCTATGAGTTTGATGACGTCAGCTTGAAATTGGCTAATTATTTAGCTCTGCTTCGGTCCGCTATGCAACGACGTTTGAAGCGAGTTTAATGTTAATAATATTACGAGGGAGCTTGGTTGTCACAGTGAAAAGTCTGGAGACATGTGCAGACTGGAGACAGAGACTATGCGGACAGTGTCCAAGAGTTTGGAGACTGTTGGAGACAAACACAGCTTTCGCTAGCTGTGTTAGCTGTTACCTGTTGCAGGTCAGTGGGGGATGGGAGCCGGGTGGTTGTGTTGAGAAGTCCTGCTGCAGCCGCAGAGTCTGTATTTTTCTGAGCCTCTCCGTCTGGGTCCGATTCTGGGTCAAACTGGTACGGTTGAACGACAGCTTCCCGGCGAGTCATAGCGATACATCCACCGTAAACATTAGCACATGCTACCGCTAGCGTCAGCGGCATCCTCTCCCTGAGAGGCGCGTGTAGCAGGACGGAGCTCATTAGCATTAAAGGTGCAGGCACAGAAACAGCCTGCTCTCAGTAGAGCTCACCTGAGCCACTTTCAGACAGCTGAAGTTCAGGACCAGGATGGGTTTGGGGCAATACATTTTGAATACAGTGTTGTTGGACCTCTGACAGCTGTGTGAAATTGATGAAAAACAGTATAATATGGGACCTTTAATGTATTTTATCAGATAATCACATGCTTTGTGTGTAACTATAGCCATTAGATGAAGTAAAAATGACAATACTTCCCTCTGAAAGGTACTGAAGTAGTTATCATGTAAGTAAAATCAAAATAGGGAAAGTAAAAGTCCCAAAAACTGCACAATTAAATAAAAGTACAACACTAAGGATCACATTTTATATTTTTGTCAAAACAATCCAATTGTCACAATAAATGTCGGCAATGTACGTTTTTGCAAAATCACTGGCATGTTGCAGCATTACATTTCTTTAGATTCACTTTTTTAATATTTCTTCTGGTGAATTTAAAGCTCTTATTGGTGACATTTAAACACTAAACATCTACAGAGCTTGTTTCGTCAGTGATGAGAAGGTTCACAGGAAAAAAATGGCTGAATTCTGCCAACTGCTGCCCTAATGTATGCAATGTTAATGTCAGCTAGCTGGCTTAAGCAACATCAGTGTATCTCAGGAGGTAGAGAGTAAGAGTAGTAATCTGAAAGTCGCTGGTTTGAATCTCCGGCCCCCCCCAGCTGCATGTCGATGTGTCCTTGAGCAAGATACTGAACCCCAAATTGCTCCTGATGAGCAGCTGGCACCTTGCATGGCATCAGTGTGTGAATGTGACAAGTGTTGTACAGTCTTAACATTTGCTCGCTAGTGTTAGCAACGATAATGCATTAAGCATTGGCATGTTAGCTAGTGCTAATCAGCAGCCACGGGGGCAGATGAATATAGTGGTGCAATGGATGGGCTGAATGTTCACACCTCTGAAACACCTGTTACGGTCGTCACAATAACAGCTGGGTGCGTCCCGACATCACGTCAGAAACATCTGGTTAACATCGACGCAAACACAGTTTCACACATACAGATGTTGAAATGCTGTCTCCAAACTGTGATCACTGGCTTCACAGACTAGTTAGGTCATTAACATGTAATGTGAAATTACATGTTTTGTTTGACTATAAATATGTTTCGTCGCCTATAACATGAACAAATGTTAAAGTATCCGTGGTTTGCAGAACATTAAGTGGTAACACCCTATCCTGGCGACTGGACCTCGACAGAGCTCCGTTGTTGTTGAAACTATTAAAAGCATCACATCAGTGAGTCACACTCTGCACCGGGTGTCATTTTCACAGCCCCTTTTAGTTTATTTTGACTCAGTACACTGCGATGTTCACTCTGCCGCTGCTGAAAATACTCACCAGAGCACCAAATGTGGATTAATCCACTGCTGGAAATGTCCGCCAACAAATCCACGTTTAGCTTCTGTTTGAATAAAGGTAGTAAAAACTACAGCGGCCAAGTGAAACTATTTATTTGAGATGCAAAAGTCTTATGATTTACATTTGATTATGCTGTTCTGCAAACCCACTTCACAACCTGTATATTTATGTAGATTCATTTTTGTATACATATATTTTTAAGTGGTGTGTTTCAGGTTAAATCCTTGGAAGCTACAACTTCTAGTCCTTTGAGAGACTCTAGCAAACTGCTAAACAAATCTGAAATGCCTGAACCAGACATCAGTACATCAACATTCAATCCAAAGGAAGAAGTAGCCACAGTGTTCTGACTGACAAATGATCCGGGGGGATTTCAGTGCAGGAACATCAATGAGGCGTCGCAGCGAAGATGAGAGAGAAAATAAAAAAATAACACACAGAACTGATATCACCACTTTAAATGCAAATAAAACAAGGTGCAGAGTTATAAAAGAAAGGTGCACTAGTTCTCCCTTCTGAAGTTTAGAGTTCCTGATTTTAAATACTTAAGTCAGGAGAAAAAAGCAGCTCTCCTCTTTATTGATTGTGGACTCGGGCTTATGCTCTCCCTGAATCGCCCATTTCATTATGCTTTGCTCGCGGCTTATTGGTTTTAAGGCATGAAGCTCTGAGGGGAGACTTGTTTAGCTTATTGCTTTGCCGGGATGAAGCAGCGCCGGCTTATTGCTGGAGTCTGGAGGTCCGAGCTGTTTCAGCAGCAGACGTGTGTACTGTTGGGAAACCAGTATGAAATACAGCGGGCAGAACTGGCCACGCAGGAAACTCCACACACTGTCTGCCTGTCTCTTAAAGGTGGCAGTCAGTAGTACACACAGACTCTCTAATGGTGAGTTCATACTGCTGGTGACAAAGCAAGAGGCCACAAGTCATTTTCATTGGAAGCCACAAACTGACACCAGAGACAAGGGTTGGGCGATGTCTGCCAAATTGGCATATGATAATGTCTACAGTGAAACATCGTGATGGACGATGACATCATTGTGTCCCCTCAGTGTTGTCATAAGGCAGCAGTTTTGATTAGCTCACCACTGTCGCAGTTGAGCTGTCCTCAACTTTCAGCTGTTACCTGGCAACAATGTAGCCGGCTGTTTTGTAGCTTTGTTGCTCGTAGTGTGAACAGAAGATTATCAGCAAAGAGGAAAACGGGCTACTGAGGACTCTGAAGCTATCCGTAGAGTAGGAAACCCCCCGATGAAGTCTAGACATTGGTGGGGGCGATGGAGGAAGAACCTGGAGATCTGATGACGGAGGAGTTGATTCTGGTGAGCTGAACCTAACCACTGGATGAAGAGCTGGAGGAGGATGGGGTGGAGGAGGGTCGCACGAATGCCTGAAATGACAGCTGACAGCAGAGAGGAGAGCAGTTTTAAGTTTGACACCCGTGGTCAGGTGAATGGAGAGAGGTGAATGAAAAGATGGTCGTCCTGATTCAACTTGGCCGCAAAGCTGAAAGTGACATTTTCAGTTTGTTTTGCGCAACCAAAAGCTTAAAAGCCAAATATATTACATTTCCAATGACATAAAACAACTAAAAACAACAAATCCTCACATTCTGAAAGCAGAAATTACAATCAGTGTTTGCAATTTAGCTTGATAAATGACATTTCTTGATTGCTAAGACGTATTTAAAGGTCCTATTTGTAAGAGAAGTTGATTTTTTGGCGGCCGACCCGTCTTACAATCCCAATGCATCAGTTTTTGACAAGTTGGGAATGAGACTCTTCTTACAAATAGGACCTCTAAAGCTTCGTTGTCATTGTTTTTAGCTCACTTTCTGTCCATTTTGCAGTCAGCAATCTCCTCCCTCCATCGCCACATGAATGCAGATACACAGCAGCATGTGAGGATCCTGCTCTCTGCTTCTTTATGGAGGTTCCTGTCATGAGTGGATAAAGTGGGGAGGGATACCAGAAAATGTAGTTTCTCTTTGAGCAGAAGGACGGACATGGGTTATTGACCAAACACTCCATAACACTAAATACTGCAAGAACACAGAGCTATTTAACACTTGTTTTAGCAAAAAGAAATAAAAAGATATCACTTACAGCAGCTTTAATGAAACTGGGATCCACTAGATATTCATCTTCACCTTCTTAGCCCTGCAGAAGTTCTTCTCTTCTCTTGCAAATCTAACAGTTTTGCAGTGATTTCACACATTTTTAAAAAAAAAAAACAGTTATCACCGACCTCATGATAGGACTGTTTTTTTTTTAAAACTGGTAAACAAAAGGAAACCTCTTTTTCTTTTCATTTCATTTCAACCTTTATTTAATATTCTGGGAGAAAGTCAGCAAACCAGATCAGTTAAAGATGTTACCTTATGACATACAATCAGACAAATCAATTAAAGCAATCACAGGTAACAGCTGATGGAAAGGACTCTCTAATGCACCTGTCTGAAAGTCCTTTGTACAACTCCTCAATCAGCATTCAGTCCATCTATCTAGCAAGGACGGATCGAAGAGGGCGAGGGCACATGAAGAGAGTAAAGGCCTGGATAAAGTCTCAAACACATGCTAACATGGAGTCCACTTCAAAGACACGTCCCACACGTGTGGAGATACACGGATGTCCACACCGAGCCTGTACGCACACCCTACGATGAACATTTAAGTTGTGCAGACCCAAAATATACTGTAATTTCAGCTGAAGAGGCCGAGGGAGAGGGGCCCGAGGAATGGGAGAAAACAGAGCTACAGTTATTGACCATGAATCGATCCTGGCTCGTCCTTTAAAAGAGCCCGAACAAAGGGGTCCGGCCCAATCTGACTCGGAGCTTTGTGGCGTTTTTCAGAATGAGAATAGGAAAGACACAATGTTACTGTGTACCACTGTGTATTTCAGCTTTCAGTGTATTGCCCTGTTCAAGTACTGTAATGCAGTTGTTTCATCAATGCCATTTAACTGACTGTCATAATGTCAACTTCAAAATGCTTTTTGCATTTACTTTATAAAATCCAAAGACTGACACACGCTGGAGGCAGAAGAAAGAAAGACGATACGGCTGCTGCACACAATGATATCGGACTGCATGAAGTCCAGGCCGCAGAAACTGCAGATCACGAAGCATTTAGAAATATCAACAGTGTGAGTTTGGCTAATATCGAGTCAGAGTTCAATCCCAAAGGAGCTCTGACATCGTGCAGGAGGCAGCCAGGTGAGGGTTTGTTATTGTAATGCCTCGTCGTACCACACAGTTGCAATCATTTTCCTGAGAAGGGGGACAGCACCTTCATTTACGTCGATGAAACTGACTTCAACCTCTCTAAAGTGAGGAGACATTGGGCAGCGGTCCACTGTTACCATCGCCAAATGTTGGTGTCCTTTGCCACAAACTGGGGACCTCTGGTAATTTGTAATAACGAGAACATCTGTGGTCTTAACCCCGTGCAAATCTGCCACGCTGGCACTGTGTAAGGCTTCCTCTGCATAATGGCCACCAGATTTCACCAAACACAGAGGTCATGTGATAATATTTGTCCCATGCTAATTGGCAGCCTGTGTTTTTGGGGGATTGCATTTCTTTTTTTAAAACCTCTGTTATCTGTCGTCAGCCAACGGAGCAAGTAAAGAAATTTGGTCACGGCTCAAAATAAGTTGAACAGCAGCCAACAGCTGCGCTGCGAGATTGGCTATATTTTGATGACAGGGGTTGTTGTATCCAACTGCAGCCACAAAGCATCTTTTTCCTCCATCTAAATGAGCTGCAAATGTGTATTCATGTTTGCAAATGAAGTCTAAACTGTATTAATAATGTGGCTGATGAGAAACAAGAAGAACTGCTTCCCCCGACATCCGTGTTTACCGACTTGCAGTCTTTTTCTGATACACTGGTTCATTTGTTGAAGCGACAAACATTCAGTCAGTTGAAAAGAGCTAAAAACCGAGCAGCGGTACATTTTTGCTGCCTGCATCCTTGTCTGATAAACACAACAGGTACCAAGAAGATCTTTGCTCCATTGCCCTCCTTGAGGTTTGCTTGTCTCTTTAAAGCATCAACCAGCAGCAAAACTGAAGGTTTCTGAAGGAGAACTCAAAACTAAACTCTACTCTCGAACTCTCAACATTTCACTTGAAGTGTACTATGAGGAATAATAACAGGGCCGTCTGAAGGAGATAAACATTTTGCACAGTGTAATCATCAAGACACAATCACACACACGAGGAAGACATTTGATTTAGTTTCATGTTATTCCACCAGCTGTAGAGACTCAAACCCAACAACCGTATTTTTGAGTTGATTATGATTCAGTGATTATAACGATCATCATCCACTCACCATATGATTACACTACACTTAAGGAGCTTTATAATAATCTTCACATTCTGTTGTTTTTCCTTCTTGTGGTAAAAATCTAATTGTATTTCACCCCAGAGTTATTTCCTTCTCACTGACCTGAATTTCACCTTCTCACTTCGTCTCTCTTCCAAAACCTTTTTTTTTTTCTCACCTTCATTTTTTTTTTTCTTCACTTCATCTCTCTCCTCCGTCTCCAGCCGCTCCATCAGTGATTACACATAACCCTGAAGTAATTAAGCTAAGAACACAGACGGGGGACGCAGGCCGTAAATAAACAACTGTAAGTGATATTAAACTATCAGGGAGAGCGTTTGGCACGAGGAAACACATCGTCAGGAGTTTTTTTAAATGAACTCTGGGCTGAGCAGCGTTTCTGACTGCTTGCAAAATTGTCTCTGTGGCACGGGACAGAGTCAGAGAGCCTTTATTCATATTTTTGTTGAGGATTATCGAGCCTTCTAGGTGATACAGAGCTGAGTCATTTGCATCACAATATTCTTACTGGGTTTTTATGTTTAATGCCTAAAATAAACACATGCATGCCTCAGATATGCCGACTTCAAAAAGAGAAAAATAAAGACTTTTAAAAATGACCCTCTAAGCCTCAAGTAAAAATGACAGCGTTGACATTTTACCTTCTTATGCCCCCCTGAAGAAACCTCTGTCTGGGTAATGAAAGTAATCGCAGACCCCAAAGATGAAAGAGGCGTGACGTTAGGACCTGTTTAAGGAGAGGTGGGAGTGAACAGCAGATTGCTCATCGCTGAGCAATAGACCTAATTCACACGGCGGCCATTTTCCTCCGCTCAGAGTGGGAAGCTCATATGATGGGATGATGTCATACTGCTGCGGTCCAGGTTGCAGGTTGTACAAACGTCAAATTGTCATAATTTCGTTACAGATTAGCTTCTGTTAGACATCAGCTAACACTGAAACACCTGCCACTAAGCTATAAAACACAGATGTTCAATAATTATTTTGATATTTGTTGCATTTGGATGTTTTTTAATGACAGTCTTCTGATATTTGTTCGTCTTTTTTACTTTCTACCACTGTTAATGGACCTTAATCACACGGCAGCCATTTTCCTCTGATGTCACACTCAGGGTGGGAACTCAAATGCTGGTATATTATTATGTATCATGTTAAGTTGTATACCTTTATTTCATTTACTCACTTCCTGATTGATTAGCGACTGAAAAGATGATGGATAGTGAAAATCCGGAGGGTCATCAGTCCATATTTCAAGCTAAAACAACATATTTGATAGCCCGTTAGCTAACGTTAGCATGCAACCGCACCCTAACTATCATGTTTGATGGAGGACATGTTAGGAAAAGTGTAAATCAATTCGAAAATATCAACCACCATCTTGGATTGCATGTTGTTAACAAGAATGTTAGCTAGATAGTGGTCGAATGCTAACGTTAGCCAACGAGCTATCAAATATGTTGTTTTAGCTTGAAACATAGCCCGATGACCCTCCAGATTTTTAACTATCGTCATCTTTTCAGTTGCTGATTAATCAAAAAATAATTTTATACGACTTGCAACCTGCAACACAGCAGCGTAACAATATACCAACAGTTGAGCTGAATGTGACATCAGAGGAAAATGGCTGCCATGTGATTTAGGTCTGTTAACAGTGGTGGAAAGTAAAAAGGACGAACATGAAGAAAATATCTAAATATTTATTTAACATCTGTGTTTTATAGTTTAGTGTTTAATTCTTTACAATGCCACATTTAAAGTCATTGTTCTGGCCCTTTAAACTATCAGCATCGCTACTTCTATTGTTAACAGGTTGATTTAATTCATGTGAACAGACCCCTTGGTTTTTTAATGCTTCTCTTCTTTAGTAGCCTTTTAAAAGTACTTTTCTCCGGCTTCACTGTGCTGTGTTAGAGTAGGTTTTAAATTGTGGATCTGAAAACCAAAGCACTGATGAGAAATTCTCCAAAGTAAAAAAAAATGTCTATCACCAAAAATAGCAAAAGTCGTCTATATGACAGTAAAAATAGACTTCCATCCATCCAGTTCTCTGTCATCTTCCTCTTCTTCTCTCTCATCCTTCTTGTAGCGGGAACCATTAAAATCATAATGAGACTGTTTCCGTTTTTGGAGACTGGGATTGGAAGTAATTCATCCTCATTGCAGAAGCTGAATAATTGAAAGGATGAGGGAGTTTTTGGGAAGAGGGGGTCGGGGTTGATATCGAGGTTTTTCAGATGGTGTGTTACAGTTGAATCACAATCTGTACAGATGCTATAGTTTAAGAGGAGGGTACAAGGCTTCAATCAGTCTGTGAAACAAGTAGCTCAGAGAAAGACAAAATAATAGTGTTGTAGATAAAGGTAGATCAGTCTGAAACCCAATAAACTCTCCTCCTAACCAAGTACTGTGTTCGTCATCCTGTGTGAGTATTCAGGCTTTAATCAGGCCGAACATGTAGATTTAAATGTAGATTCACAGTAAATACATTGTGATTAAAAAAAATTGACAGTAGGTATTACTAGCTACAATTTATTTCCAGATAAAATAGTGGCCAGCGCATCTCCAGTAGCTAGGTCTGTTATAATTTCACTTCTTAAATCAAACATGTACTCGTGGTTCTATGAATTATGTGAATTTCCACTCACTGCCAGAGGCGGCGCTTTAAATGCCTGGCTATATGTACTGTATTCTGTGAGAGAAGCGCCATCTCCTGGTCATGTCAAGTATTTCATTGAATGGGTGGCGTTCCAGTAAAAACTAGTCACGCCATAGGAAAAGGAGGGGGTCACTCCAGCCGCTGGGACTTTTCTGGAGCTCTGCTGGGACTCTGATGGCAGCAGCATGGCAGCAGCATGGCAGCAGGCTGGGAGGGGAACTTCTATGTGGCTACCACTGTAAGTGCTGCATCGTAGGCAACTGGACTTGTTTCAGTCTCTGGACGTTTCACCTCTCATCCAAGAGACTTCCTCTGTTCTAACTAACTGGAGGGGAGTTGCAGGCTTTTAAACTTTGTGTGGGAGTGTCCTTACAGAGTTGTTAAGGACACGTGTGATCCTTTATCTGTTCATCACTTTGTCCAAGGACATTCGTTTACTTAAAAAGATCTCGGCAATTTTTTTGCTCTGTAGAGGTTATTTGTGCATTTTGTTCAAAGTAACTATAAAGTAATGTAATAAGAAATATATTACAGTAATATTGTCACGTAATATATTACTTTAAAATGAATGTAACTTGCCCAACACTGCCTGTGACCAGTTTAGACAGATTTTTTTTTCTAGGTTATGTTGTTTTGCATCATGAGCATATTGTTTCTGAGGCAAGTTAAGAGAATCAATCAAATTAATTCATACCATCGCTGTTTTTTCCTGCCTGAAGTTCATCGTTCAATATCTGTGAACTGCAGGAGATACAAGATACATTTCCCCAAACCATAACCATCTACAACTGAAACCCAACAGTGGGTGTTATCTTTGGATTAGCAGGCCCTGTGAAATTTACATGCGCTTAAAAAAAAAACAGGTTACTTAGAGGAGTCATGCTCACAGATAATCATGTACACAGTAGTAACCTGGTTACAGTTAAACCTGCACAGCTTGCAGCAAGCCAGTGTTAGAAAATCCTCCCCCGCTCAACACCTCATTGTGTTTCCTCACATCGCAGACGTGTGTGAATTTAACAAATAGTCAAATGTTGAGCAGTGAAAACAGACATATTTAGACCCGCGGAGGAAACTTTGTGTTAGATTTAATTTTAGTCGAACTTTGGATGGAATTATTTTAACATACACAGAAACACTTCTACTGTTCATCCCCTGTCTGCTGTGTTTTGTCATGCACGCAAACTTGTAAAAAGCTGATTAGACACCCAATTACACGTAAACATGCCCGGCTGTTCTCTGCATTAGAAATCTTCCCCCTACCTTGATTAGGGAAACCAGGTTTTGAGAAAGTAACCTGGTTACTTTAATTTGCAATTTGTAAGATTAGGCCAGAATTTTAGCTTAAAATATAAACATATTAACAAACATCATGAACAGACTGTATGAAATAGTAGTTTTGACGTTATGTCGAAGACTTATATGTGCTGTAAGACATGTCTACTGAAGTTAGCATGCTAACCAGCTAGCTTGTCCTTGCCCACCCTGTCTCTTACGCAACTTTGTACTAGGAATGGCTCGATACAACTTTTTCATGTCCGATACCGATATTGCAACTTAGAGTATCTGCCGATACCGATATCAACCTGAAATCGTCTTTTCTCCTGTTCATGTTAATAATACATATAATTTGTATAGACATACTTTGCTTAATATGGACATCTGAAAACACCACGTTCAAACTGTGCAACAAATATTCTGCTCCCCTAAAGGAAGAAATAAAATCCAGGGTTTCCCCCAGTTTACGGCATGCCTCGCAACTGCTGTTGCTGAGGCGATAGTGTCTTACGGCATGTCGCGGAAAGTGAAGTTGAGCATTTGGGCTTAGGTATCGGATCAGACGGGCTATAGTTGTTTTTTTCGATGGTCTATCCTGAAATTTTGACCAATATCGGACCGATACCGATCCTGAGTATCGTATCGAGCCAACCCTACTTTGTACCTCAAGAAGCGACTGATTGCCCCCGTAGTTTAAGCTGGGAGATATATGTGAACGGCAATTTTGCTACATTCCACAAACTATCTTAGCTTTTTATATTCTAATAATCCAACAAAATAAACACACAAATGCAAAGAAATGAAATATTTTTACACTGTTTTTCTTACTAAACGGTAGATACACCTGTACACCCTCTGAATTTGGGTTTCTCTGCTCTGTTACACACTTGAATCAAACTTGACAGAAACAAGGCTCACCGCAACGGTTTGTTTTTCCACCGTTCCAACAATCACCTAATATTCTTCTTGCGTTCCCGCTCCGGTGGCGTCCCGACCTCCCTCTCGCTCCTCTTCCACTTAATACTTCTCCTGTCCTCACCTGCTGTCTCGTTCACCCCCAGAGTCAGAGTCCTCATCGACATCACTGAAAATCACCATACGCCCCGTCTCCAAACTGGCCTTCATTTGTCACAGAGGCTTTTGTTCACCGAGGAGGCTGCTTACCCCAGGTTGAGCCGAGCCCCGTCGCCCATGGTGTTAACACCAGACGAACACACCCAGCATACAGGATTGGCTTCCTCAGTTGGTTTATACGCCTGTGTCCTTCTTTGTTCAGTACCAAATTTAATTCTCAATGCCAAAATGGTGTTTCGGGTGTGGACATTTAAAGTCACGCTTCCGGCACCATACGTTTTGTGTACAGCAGCTCTACAGAAGGACCTCCTGGCTTGCCTCAATCCTGCCTGATTGATTTGATGCAACTGTGAGGCCTCTGTGGTGTTTAGATCTGACAAGAGTTGCATTTTTGGCTTGTCTCATCATTCCCCTATCTCTTCTTACATCTCATTTCATTTTAAGGAGTACATGAAGTGCTGTTGATAACCGAGCAGGACTTGAATTATTTATAGCTCGGTACAACAAGTCTGCAGAGTTTAATATGGGATCAGTGCTGTGAGCCAGCAGTGGCTCTCAATCACAGAGTCCCCCGGTGGAAACATCAATCAGGCCTCAGACAGTGAGTGATGGATTTACTGTGAGTTTCGACTGTTTGGACAGACAAGCCTGGCCCAGATTTATTGAGTGCTATGACAAAAGTTTGAGAGAAGGAATATTCTTCACAATCTTTTCTCGACGTCACTTCAGCTGAATTTGTGAGCCATCGGCAGCAGAAGACTGGTGTTCAGGGACAGCTAAATGAGATTTGTAGCAAAATGGGTGACAGCGCATCGTTTGTCCCCATTTCCATCTCTTAGAAAACACATAAATAACCGTGCTTGTTTGGTTTTTGGCAAGAATTTACTCTAAAGCAAGAAAAATGGTTGTTCAGTTTTAGTGTAGTTGAGGTCTGCTTGATCTAATTTACCTGTTCTCTGTATGTCCAGGAGGCAAACGCATCAGGATAATAGATGTATAATAGAACTACCAGACCCAAAGATGCACCTATTAAGGCCAATACATATCACTTGCATGGCAAAAACTAGAAAAGTTTGTAGCTTCAGGGTTTACTTCCTGGTTGTTCAGCCCTCTGAACACACACAGTAATGTTTCTCAGCTGCACGTTCCTGCTCATCCCGCAGACTTTACATTTAACTTTAACGTTTAAATAATTTTTCCTTGGCTCGCAGAAATAGTAGAAAAGAGTCATAATTGTCCTTGTTTTGCCGTTTGAGGTGTCCTGTCAACAACTTTGTGGTCTAGGGGGGAAAGACTTTAGGGGCCGCAGGGGGATTTTTAGCTGCAATGCTGCTAGTGGCCACTGGGCAAAACTGGAAGCGAGGCTGAGCAGCACCACCGTATCCAGGTCGAAACAGAAGATTCATGAGTAGGAACAAACAGGTTCACACTTTATGCGCTTACTGATGTCATCCCTGATGTTGTGGCTTACCCCTAAATTCCACCAGATCCGTGTTTGGTCCGTGTCCGATCCACCACGGCAGCTAGAGTTTTCTAGAGTTTTTTTCAGTGTTGCACACAACATGCAGCTGGTGGGGGTTGCTGGACAGCGGAGCAAAACCGTACCAGAGCCGTTCTGCAACGCACATGCAACCAGCTGATTTCCCGGGTTAGATTAAGAGTCAGGCAGAGGCTTTATTAGTTAAAAGATACTTTAGAGTAGAGTTTGCACATTAAATGGTGATAAAATTTGAAGTCTGCTGCTTAGTGATGTTTAATGTACATTAAAAAACTGTCACCTACCTGTTCTGAGTGAGAAAGCTGTAGCATGGACCAACATTGGCCAACTTTTTAATTCTTCTTAAATAAAAGGGGGGCAGCACGGTGACGAAACGCATTTCTGTGCTGAATTTGCATGTTCTCACATTCACACTAGTCAGCGCCCTTGACCAAGGCACTGTCTAAGATCTGGAGTCCCCATGCATGACCACCTCGGCTCCTTCGGGATGGGTTTAAATGCAGAGTACCAGTTTCGCTGTGTTGTACATTGTATGGTATGTGATCACATAAAGATTCTCCCTCTTCTGTAGTTTAAAAGGCTTAATGCCACCCAGGGAACAGAGGTGCCAGTGTTCATTTGTTCTTTTGTCCACTAAGTGGCAGTTGAACTAAAAGCCTGAACCAGAAAAAGTTGGGACGTTGGTGGAAACAAGCACTGAAGAGGTGGCTGGTGGAAAACTGAAAACACTAGTGACTATGCCTAAAAAGCTGCTGCTTCTCATTTTGCACATCAAACAAAGAAACAACAAAACAGTTTATGATTTTCTGTCATTTCCAGAAGCTGGTAAATTAAGAAATCTGTGCCTCCAGGCCATCTGCAGATGGGCCGGTCACAGCGAATAAGTACAAGGCTGATACTTCCAATATCTGGATCCTCAGCTGCTAAATGTTTCACTTTCTTCACCAGGGTAGTTGCTAACTTTTTCCCTCTGCGGTTTGGTGGTGCACTGTGAATTAATCAGAGCTCTTTTGCTTAAAACAGCTGCCTGCTGCTGCTGCTGAAAACAGGCTTGATTGGAGCACTGACACTGAATCAGACAGTGAATGTGCAGTAAAACTAAAAACTAAGAGCTAAAAGACTGAAAAAGCTCCAGAAGAGCTGAGGGATACTGCTCACTTGAGTGATGATTCTTTGTGGGCTTGTCAATCCCCCGTGAGTTTTTTAGCTTTTACATTACATCTAATCATTGGATCCACTCATCCAGTGACTTGGCAGAGCATTTAAAAACGGCTTCTTTAATAAAAAGGCTGTTTGAAGATACTGAAGAGTAATTCCAGGAGATATTTCCACCATCACTGACGTATAAAATCCGTTTCTGCTTTTTGCCCCGGCTTTTTATGAACTCAAAAATCAATGTGTTCTTTCCACTTTTATCTAATATTGTTGTATATCTACACCTACACACATAAAGGTACCCACAGATATTTTGGCAAGACAGGCGCGATATCAAACAATCATTCAGTGCTGTGCTGGGAGGCTTCCAGGTATAAATGTGTTAGTGTGGGAATAGAAAGCAAGGTGTTGCTGGGAAAAAAAAAAAAATGTCTCTATGCTCGATCAGCGTTTCTTTGAGATTAAAACATTATGAGCTGTGTAAGTCGCTCTTGTCCTTAAGAGGTACCTCGTGTTACCTTCTCCCTGCTGAATTAAACCCTTCTCTTCTACATCTCTGCATCTCCCCAGCCTCTACCCACTCTCGTTCTCTTATCACAAGAGGAAATTCTACTTTCCTCAACATTTCACTTCAGCATTTTTTACGTGAAGACTTCCCAGGATTGCCGTGCGTTTCTTCACACTTGCTTCTGTCATCGTCTAGCAAAGGCAACACGGGTATACATTTATATATGATCGGCTCAGCTGTTATTCTAACCAGGCATCGAGAGATCAGTGAACAGTGAAGTCAGCTCAGCCTGAATTGACAAATCAGCTCGTATTGCTACAGAATAATATGTTATATACCATATTGACATTTCTCCAGTGCAGGTCATATCAGGTTCATGTTACGTCTCTTGCATTTGAGACTGCATTTTATTGAAGAGAACTCGGGACAAATTCAAGACGTGTTTGTGGAGACTAAACAGACTTGACCATGATCCTTCCCTGACCCTAAGCGAGTGTTTTTTGTGCCTTAACCTCAACATATCTGTGGTTTGCAGAAACACACATTGCCAACATTTATTCTGGCAACTGGGTTCATTTGGATCATCAATCATTTGGCTTGTGAATAAATTTAATGTAAGGCTACAGGTCATGTAGTTTCATAACTGTGGTTGATTTGGTTTGCACAATGTCTTTTGGGGCCCAAACCGTGTGAGGTTTGGGCTTTTTGAGAGCCATCGAGTCATGTTCTCATCTGAACACTTCCAGCATCGATATAGAGAAAGTTATCCCAGATAGCAGCACTGTGGTGCAGCAGTTAGCACGGTTGTCTCATAGCACGGAGGCTGCTCTGGCTTCCTCACTTGGTCTAAAGACATCCAGGTGCTTAGTCTTTCTAAACCGACCTCTAGTTGTGAATGTTAACGTGGACATCGATGAACTGCTGACCTGTCCAGGGTGGTCACCTCCAGAAAGTCCAAAAAATAAGCTGTTATAGATAACGGATGGATGGAAAAGATCCATCCCGGATAGCCAGAATGTCAGGGCCCGACAGCAGGACCAAAAATGTGTTGGCTTGTCGAACTAACAGTGCTGACAACAGGTGTGAGTACAGTAGTACAGTACAGTTGTGCGTATATGCAGGTAAACAAAGTATGACCACCCGCATACATATCAGCCAATCATGTTACAATCCTTCTAGGAATCCACAGAGTGAATGTATCTTAAACAACAGTATTAAAATACTGACACTCATTCAGTGTTCATGTTGTTCCTCATCTTCATCGCCAGATCTAACAACCATTTTTGGCAGTTATTTTGAATTTAGGACAGAGTTTATGCCAATCCTTACTTCAGACTCCCAGCTCAGGAAATTCTTCAGTTAGGACGGTTATAGCTGAATCTGTAACGATCAGATGCAGTTAGGAAATATGTTTCTATACAATCCTAAAAGTCCTCCTAAATAAGATATGATAGGATTAGAGAATAATAAAGTTTTGCTAATGAGGCCCTTGAATCGAGTAGATGTTGTAACTCTATTTTTAACATCACGTTTATTAATTTAGTGTCAGATCCATTAACGCAGATCGATTCCTTACTCTTTTCTCTCCACCTCACATTTCATTTAAAGCCTTATAGTCTCCTCTGGATCCTTTTCATTTGCAACAGGGATGCATTTTTTTCCATCCACAAGGTATATTATTGGCGTTAATGCCACTGTGCCCACAGCACTCTGGACTCAGACACCAGTAATTCCCCGGGTGTGAAAGCACAGCCGTTGTTTTGTCTGTGTGGACGTCTGCAGCGTCTCTGTGGCTCTGCTCTTTAGTCCTCTCAGCCCTCCAGCGAGTCTCAGGAAGAGCAAAATCCTAATGAAGGGTTGAGTAATTACTCCTCTTAATATAAACGTTATAATGGGATTAAAATGATCCCACATCCTCCCCACTGCCTGCCCTCCTCCCCCTGTCCTCCCCCTCTGGACTCCCAGTCGTACTCTTCTCTGGAAGTCTCTCTCTCTCTCTCTCGTCCTCGTATGTCTCTCTACCTCGCTCTGTCTTCTGTGTTCATTGTTTATTTCAGGCTGTCTTTGTGAATCAGTTGTCGAGACAGTGAGCTCTTGAGGGCCGGTCAGCTGGACAGTGTGTGTGTTTGTGTGTGTGTGTGTGTGTGTGTGTGTGTGTGTGCGTGTGGTGTCTGTGTGTTTGTGTGTGGTGTGTGTGTTTGTGTGTGTGTGGTGTGTGTGCCCTCTTGTAGCAGACAGCATGTGTATAGTTTGTACAGTAAGTGATTGTATTTGAATGTTTCTCTCTCTTTTCTCTGTGTTTGCTGTGATTGTGTTGCGGAGATTTGGTGTGTGTGTGTGTGTGTTAGCACAGCATGTGACTAAACAACAGAAAGTGAACATGGCAGCTGCCATGCTGCACAAACTCCCACTCCTTAGATGAACCATACACACACACACACACTCACACTTTGAGCTCAATACTTGTGAGTACTCTTTAGCATAAAAAAGCCCTCGCCTGATAACACTTATAAGTAACCAAATTCTAAGTAGCGTGAAAATTATTGATTAATCAACAGAATTATAAAGATGCCAACAATCTGATAATCAATTACTCCATTTTATCCGTCTCAATTATGTTTTAAGTTTTTCTAATGTGAAAATTAGCTTGAAACTGTTTAATATGACTGTAAACTTAATATCTTTGAGTTTTGATTTGTAGATTCAGCAAAACAAGCAAATGTTATTTGTCTCTGGGAAATTGTTATCGAGACTTTTCACAATATCTGACGTGATAGACTAAATAATTCTTCTTCAATGAATCAAAAAATTAACCACATTAATCAAAGGAGACTTGGGTTAAAAAAAAGTCAACAGAAGCTCCTCTCTCCCACAGAAAACACTGCTCCTCAAACGACTCATCAGTAGTCCCGCCTTTAATTTTGTGACTTTGTGACATCACACTATTTCACCATGTCTGATATTTGCATAATTTTATGCCTAGCAGCTAGTTTGGCACGTAAACATTGATTTAGCACATCTGCTCTGTTGTTGTTAGCGGTCCTTGTTCAGGCGTGTGTGAGCTGACCAATCAGAGGAGACTGGGTATTATGTCGTCGCACGTTCATCGGGCTCAACGCTGGAAATTTGACTATACCTGATTAATGTCTTATGGGTTTTTCAGCAAAAAACAAAAGCCAAACATTAGTTGATTTCAGCTTCTGGTTTCCAGACAAAATGAGAAATTTCAAGATGTTAACTTATTTTCTCTATTTTCTAACATCTTGAAGACGAGATGATAAACTGCCTTGAAAAAGTAATCAGTAGATTAATCAAGAATTAAAAAAAAAAAATCATTACTTGTAACCCTTGTTCTAAAACCAAGTGTTAATCTTCAAAGAGCTTGTTAAAGAAATGAGAATTGAACAATTTTTCCTCACTTTCAAAAACTGTCTTTGAAACACCGAGTGGTTAAAACATGGACGCACGCACACACACAAGCATTCAGAGGCTGTGATACTGACTTGTGAGGACACCGCTGTGCTGTACATTCAGCTCGCCTAACCCTAACGTTAACATTAACAGTGTGGTACTGGGCTTTCTGTTCTTCTCTCGTCTCCAGCCGACCATAATGAGCAGTGAAAGAAGAAAAGACAAAAAGAAAAAAACGGGCAGAAACTGGAGAAAAAGCCGTCCCTGCTGCGGACATCTCCAATCTCGTTAATGAAAAAAAACATGTTTCTGGTGAAACGGCAGCGACACAAACTTTCTTTCATTTCATCTGATGTGTACAAAAGAAGAAAAACAGGAATTATTTATCATAATTATCAACTGATTTTTGCAACTTTCTAAATGCAAACGAATCCCTGGAGAAAAAAAAAGTTACTGCGCCAAGAAACCGTTAAGTCAACCTTCCAGCCAGGATCCACAAGAAGATACCGATTTTTTAGCACCTCCTGACTCCTGATGTTATCTTCATGGCCAAAACTTACCAAAGAACGCCACCAGACATCTCAAAAACCAATGATTTGATTCTCACCACATAATTGAATATATCAGTATCCACTGTCTAATGCCACCATCTGGCCCAAATCATCAAAATCAAAGCTAATGAGCAGCTTGCCATGAACTTTGCTGACCTCTTCATGCTCCCCACAGGATGAACCATTTACATTTCTAGCTCCACTAGGATCTGAAAATAGTTCAGTCATTCTGCCCAACACAAGCCTTTAAACACCACGAGGCTTTCAGACTTTGGGTTGCGTTTATTTCCATGAATTATTTTACGGTTCTCACTTGAACTTGCTGTTTGTTCATGTTGGTGTGACTCCAATTAACAGTTCTGGTGAAAGTAAAACGATCTTGAAACCAGAAACAAGAACTCTCGCATCAGAAAATACATTTTACATTTGATAAGCAAGTCAACAAATACCCACGAGGGAACTGATCATTAACGGCTACTTTAACGCTTTAATGCAAGTCTTAAACAAATAGGCTTATTGAAAAAACTGGATCAGGTTTTATTTTTTGCTAAATGGATTATTTACTGTTTGAATGGTTTGTTTGTTTAACAGTGACAGCAGGCGGGGAACATCAATTCCTGTGGAGTGAGCAGATTCCTGAAACCCATCTGTGTTCCCAGGACTGTTTCAGAGAAAACAATCACAGATTTACACAAAGACAACAGGAAGGCAATTATTCAAATCAAACATTCAGCTGTATTACAATATCATCAGGTTCAGAAGGAATCCCTCGAGTCTCTATCTATCTATCTATCTATCTATCTATCTATCTATCTATCTTCCTTCAGAGCTGTTGTCCTCTCACTCTTGCAGACAGCCTTCACACTCTGCTGTTTGCTGTGTCTTCCTGTGTTGTTTTATCCACCTACGGCCCTCTGCTGCGAGAAATCATATTTATAACCGTGTTAAATATTAAACATTACTGCCTCCATGACAGTGGAGTCAAGTACTGTTGTCTTTATTTAAAAAACACTTCAAATGATGTGTTGACCACCACAAATCTAGATACAAGCAGTTCAGCACTGAGTCTTATGAGTCTTGGATGATGTTGTATCTTTAGGTCTGTTATCTAAAAGGTGTGTTAATGCGTAGATGTGTACGTGTGCGCTCTCTCAATACTAACACAACTGCAAAAACAGCTGCAGTTGAGGCGTTGGATGGAGCCAGTGCGAAGCTAACATGGGATGAGCATAACACAGTTTAAGTGAGTAACTGTGTCAGCAAATGCAGCATGCAGCACTTAACAGAACGACAAAAAAAACCTGTGCTCGTGTCATATTCACAGAGTTTCACCCTAAAAAGCGGTTTTGGATCAGGGTAGAAGAATTCACTCAAGCAGTAGGAAACTAAGCTTGCTGCGGTGTTACAGGAGGTTTGGGCATACATACATATTTTACAGTTACAAACTCGTCTGCTGTGTGCAGCTGCAGAAATGCATCACACGCTGCTCACGCATGATTTGAGGAGCGGGTCAAAAGGAGACTTGATAACATGATGTTGGCGTCAAAAGTGCCTGTTTGACAGTATTTTGGATTTAAATCCGAAGGTTAAAGGGAACCTGATAACATTAATGAAGGAAAAGGAGTTGGTTACATCACTGAGAAGTTGGAGGTGTGCAGCCCGTCACCTGCAGCTCTTCATCTAACCCGGCGATTCCACTGGTTGCATGTACGTTGTGGACCGGCTCCGGTGCGGTTTTGCTCCGTCGTCCGTCATCCATCAACCCCCACCGGCTACATTTTGTGTGCAGCACTGCCAGACAGCTGGAGTGGTGAGACCGAGGAGTTCCCGCGATACTAACAGAATCACGCGCGACCACAGTTATACTACAAGTTATAAACGTAACAACAAGAAGTGTTTAGGATGAGGATTAGAAGAAGTGCTTGGATTTGTCTCTTTTCGAGATTTTTGTGCTGGCGTCAACACGGAGTGTTTCATTATGAACATTAACTGGATGTTATGTTGTTTTTTTCGTAGTGTGACTTCCTGTCTGCTCTGTGCTGTATTCGGCTGAATTGATGCGCCATGCTCCGGCATCCTGCAGAAATAGAAGCCTTGCGTATCTTCTCCCAAAGGGTCCGGACTGCCGGAGCTGCAACGGAGTAGATATGCAGCGCAGCGGAGCCAGTGGAAGTAAACACATAGACTAGAGTGAAACCTATCAGCTCCGCTGCCGTGGCGGATCGGAGACGGACCGAACACGGATCTGGTGAAATTAGGGGCAATAGTTAACTGAGCCTGCTCATTGTTCCATTACTCCTGTAGACTGTATAAAACTACTCCCTGCAATATTTCAAACTGACCTGCTGTCAACAAATGATAAAACGGGTCGAGAGTAACAATGTGCGAATTACGTTCAAAGTCAAATTAAACCAAAGTCCTTCCACATTTATATATAAATACACCTGGTATTGACAAAACACACATGTGAGATGACAATGTCTGTAATGATTTCTTCTAAAATGACATTTATCTGAAAAGTGTTACCTTTGTACGAGCTTGCTCTGAAAAGTAATGTAGTAAAAAGTAGACCAACAATATTTCATGTAGTATGATGAGGCGTAACATGAAAATCCTTTCAGTAAAGTACAGATACCTACAGCTAATTAGTACTTAAGTACAAGACAGGTATTATACTTACTTACTTCGCACTACTGAATACTCAGTGTGTGCTGATGTGGGTTGCTTTAAAGACTTCACACATTGGCAGAGGAGTCTACGCAGCCTGTGATTGGATAAGAAGTGTGAGGCGGTCATTGAGGAGGTAACTACCTTCAAGTCAGCTCTCTGGACGTAAAAGCCTCAAAAGGAAATGCTGAACATTTTTCTCTGTTTGACCCCAAACCACCACTCCACAGTTTAAAAGCACTTTTCTAATTAACTATATTTCAGAAAGACTTGACATTTGGAAAAATGCAAAAAGGTAACTGAGTTTGACTTTATTTACTGGTAGTTTGCAGGAAAGAGGAGACCGGTCCAAACACAGACAGAATTTTTTATTTAGTGTCTCGGTTTTGCAAGCTATATGGAGAGTAAGAAGAGGAGCCTGAAGCCTCCGCCCTCCTCAGCCTGGATGTTTCTCTGATGAGGAGGCAGAAAAGTCAGGTGGATGGATTTATGAGGGTGAAGGGGCAGTAAAGAGCTAAGCTAGCTGATGGGGCCGAGCTAATGGACAGCGCTCCACTCAGCAGTTTATACTCCCTGTTCACATTCAGCCGTCAGCTGGAACCCACACGACTCCAGAACCGGTGGCTGCTGCTTGTTGTGCAATGAAAAAGACTGTTTCAGTGTTACCTTGTTAGAGGATGCTGCAGAAACTGAAGACTTTCATGATGTTGTATGAGTTGATGTAAAGGTTATGTTTCACAATCTGTGACCGGCTTTAAAAATGTCTCTGTTAATTAAGAAGATGAACCACTGCATGCTGGCTGACCGAACCACAGCAACTGCTCCCAGGCCAAGAAAAGCGAGAAAACTGGCCTAGCAGTGGGTCAACCACCCAAACCTCCATCAGGACGGGCTCCACTCCTCCAGGCTAGCTTCAGCAACATTTTAATGTTAAATGCAACACATAGGTAGAGGAACTACACAGGCCTTGTTGTCCTAGATTAAGGTGTTATCACTAGCCAGGTTAGCGTAGCAGTGTAAATAAATGTTGGCATTGCACATTGTTGCAAACCACTGATATGTTGAAACTTTACGTTTCGCTGTGATAATGTCTGGTTAGGTTTAGGCACAAAAATCATCCTTGGCTTTAGATTCAGAGTTATGCTGCCATGAAGAGGCCTGCAAAATGTCCAGACGTTCGCTAAAATTAACAGGAAGTGAACAGTGGTTCATCGCCTGGCAGCCATCTTGATCAACCGTGTACATTAATTATCTGAATATGATACGATATAAAAAGGAAGGTATTTAATATATTTGCAGTTTGCAGAAGCACACGATGCCAATGTTTTATTCTGGTGATTGTGCTCGGAGTATCACGCACCTCGTGATTTACGACTGATTGCTTCGACCCTTTTCTGTATTCAAAAGGCAGTAAATGCTAATCTCCTACCATCACTTAGCATGTTTTATTTAGCAGAACCTTGGAGCCAAAATGAACACATGAATAACTTCTTGTATGTTAATCAGTAAGATCTCTGGGAAGCTGAACGTGCCCCCGGACTATGGAGTTATAGTTTTTTTTTTTTTCTCCCTGTTGAGACATGATCTGATCTGATTGGTTCAGTTTGAAACAGTTCCCACAGACCCTACAGGCATCTAAACGCACCAAACCCATGCTGGGATTTCAACCGTCCGTGGTTAGAAATACAAAATGAAGCGATGTTTTGTGAGAAAGCTGACATCCTGGGATCCTCTCACAGATCAGTGAATACTCGGCAGGCTCCGTGTAATTCTCCGTGTAATAAATCACTTTAAAGAAGTGAGTTTTATGGACTGTCCTTTAATGACTCTGAGGGAGTTTCTGTTTCCTCCTAATCCTCTGACTGATGTTGAGAGTGGGAGCTTCGGGCTCTTCATTCTGCTTATCGGACCGCAGAAACGTCACCGTTGGCGAGTTAGCACGTAGGCTAAATTAATATGTGCGGTCAAGTTATTATGTCTTCTTTCCGTCTGCTGTCTTAAAGGTTTTCTGCTTTGTGTTTTTTGTTTTCTTTCCTCCAAGCTCTTTTCTCTGTTTTTTCATTGCATTGCCTTCTGAATCTTATTTTCAATTTTTCTTCTTTCACTTCACCTTGATTTAATTATCTCAAGCTGTTTTTACTTACTTTTTTTAACATTTATTTTGAGCTTCTTGTTTTTGTTTTGGGTTTTATTACATCTCTCTTTCAGGGTCTTCAATCCCCCGTTATTTATTTAAAGCTGCTCTTCTTTTGAGCTTTCTGTCAGTACTTCCTGCTTTCATTTCCAGCCTTGTGTAGCTCACTGTTTCCATCAACTCTCAACTTTTTTTGACTCAATTTTTCAATTCCTTCTCAGTTTTCTATTCCTCAAACAATCTTTTTCATCAAAATTTCCCTTGAAGATTGTTTTGGTGATCCATTTTCTTGCTTCTGAGCCTCCTTCTCAACTTTCTGGCATGCCCTGTGCAGGTGTCATATGTATTTATGTGTTTTTCAGTTTGTTGTTCTCATGACTGAAAGGCTAGAACCTTCTGCTGTAGGACTAAACATGGCATCAGTCGTCTTGTTCCTGCATCATTCCTGGAATAAACAAGTTAAATTCACTCAATCAGTGGAAAACACATGTATTTGAATCTTTGCATTTAAGACTTTGTGCTTCATTTGAATGAATAAGCTTGAAATAACATTCATATATCTTTCATAATAAAAAATGCATCTTTTGGCAGTTCCACATAAGAGATTTTGCTCTGCTGCATCCTGGGAGATTTAACAGACTCCGACTGTATTACGGCTGCACAGAGTTGTTGGTTTGAATCAAAAACACATCACCTTCATTATGCGTCACTCTCCACTGAAAGTTACCAAAGCAATTCAAGACATAAAAAATCATTCATTTAAAGAAGCGTTGGTGGACTGGTGCAGATGTTTTAAAAAGTCCCTCTGAAGCTCGGAGTCTGTGTGTATTCACCAAAGTGTATCACAGCGGCGGCGGCACTGATCTGAGACCTCTAATTAGCTCCCTGCGCTCTCAAACTCGTAATGACCCTCATTTGTCAGTGACTGTGCAGCTTGTGAGCGATACAACGACAGAATGTGAGTTCAGGTGAGGCAGACGGGAGAAGAACTGCGGCTCCCGGGAGGACATTTTGTCCGCCGCACGGTGAATTCACACCACCTGGCCTGTTGAGGGTGCTCTGATTAAAGGGTAACACTCCAGTACGCTATCTCAAAAACATCAGGTCTGATTGACGAGTGACGAGGCGTTTTTACCAGCAACCCAAACGCTCGAATAAATGTTGGCTTCTGCATGTGATATGTTACATTTCTACATTTTTAATATCATGCGGATATAGTGAAACTTTACATTTCTTCACGTTTAAATTTTCAGTTTTATGTTGTGACAACGCTGTGATCGAAGGCAGGCGAAGTTCAGGCACAAAAACAGTTTATATAACAGTAATTATCTGGTTTTGTTGACTCATAGATGGCGACCTGTTCTGGTCGCCACAAAACGCCTGGAAATCTCCCCACAGAAACTGCAGTCGCCCACTTGGCAGCCTTGATAACAATGTGAAAGTCATCTAATAAGCACAGAATGTGAACGTGATATGACACGTTTGGTACAGATGTCAACCTCGGAGGTATCTGTGGTTTGCAGAAATGTTAAGTGCTAACGTTGTGTACAGGCCGCTGGGCTTGGTTGTTGGATGCTAACAGAACAGTCATCGGTTTATGCCTATTATAATGTTGAGGTGCTGAAATTGTGCCTGTTCAGTACGAAGCAGATGCTCATTAAACTTGGAATACAGACAGAAAACCCCGGAGACGTGTTTCAGTTTTTCAGAAACAAGCATTAAAATATATTGTCAGACAGAATAATGTCTTCAGCGGTGCTTATATTGGGCCAGAGCTCACCTGTAGGTACCAACGACTGTACTCACTGTACATTACTGATCAGGTAAGTTCAGGTACTGGTCGAGTTCAGTTAGGAAACTGCTGGTAAGAGATGAATAACTTCATTTAACAGGTTCGCACATTTCATGGGAAGTAGGTGGTAATGATTAAGGAAGATATTTCTACAATAATTACCCCCAAACATGAATTAATAATAATAATCTGCTCTTCTCCAATTAGCAGTTAATAAATAGCTGGTCATTTCTTTAATACACTTCCAGGAAACTTACAACTGGTTTCTGCTTAACTTTTGCTGATCATGACATTTTAAATTCGCTAGTTTTGAATATGTTGCTTGTTAATCACCACCTGACCATAACATTTCCATTTCCAGACAGGAGTCCAGATAAACGACAGTATGTGTGTTGACGGTGATGAAGGAACAGTGTGGCTCACTGATGTGTTCAGTTTCTGGACAACAGTGGAGCTCAGAGGAAGAAGATCCGTCACAACACTCGCTGATATGATCAGTTCATTGTTGTTTTGTCTTTCTCACCATAAGCAAATAATATCATCAGATTTATAATTCGAGAGTTCATCAGCATCGGACCGGCAGCTCTCTAACCCCACAGGCTGCCTCTGTTTGAGTATCAGGGCCTTTATAGTGTATTTGTCTGATTGTGCCGAGGCAGCGGTGCATAAAAACTGACAAGACACAGAGCAACTGGTCTGTTTACAGCAGCCAGTGTGCTAATTGAAAAGATCCCATAAACTCTGAGCAGAATAGGCAATAAAACTCTTTGGTGAGTTACGGCTCTGCGCTTCACCTCCCTCAATAAACTAATCAGCCACCGTGTTTCCACGTCGGGGCCGAGCGGAGCTTATCTGAGCGCGGGTCAGTCCAGAACGTCTGCGGAACAAAAAGCCCAGTTTGTTAATCTGGAGCTATCGCGGCTCTCACAAACAGCCTCGGCACCGGTCACATCTGCAGTGGGGGTTTTTTTTGGGACTGGGCCCCGTTTGGCCCGGACGGGGAGACTAACATGATTTGGCAAAGAGTGAGAGTGAGGCTGCATGATGAGTCCTGATAGGCCCGGAAATCAAAACAAGGGGCCTTATCAAACCAGAACTTAGAGCTCAGTGGACTTCATTTGGAATTTCAGATAAAAGCCTTAAAAAAAATGACGTGAAAACAAAATGAAGTCACATATGAAGTGATGGGCTCCTTTTCACATGAGAAATTTACATTTTCACATGTGTTTTACATATTTAAACTGTGATTTAAACTGTGATTCACATGTGGAAATCATGAAATCATGAAATCTGGCTCTTAACATGTAGAAACAAAATAATGTCACAAAACATGACAAAGGAAATCATGTGGAGTTTGAAAGCAACATTTTCTTAGCAAACGGTAATTTCTCATGTGAACTAACATTTTAACATGTGAATCTAAAATTATATAAAATGTGAACTGGATGTTTTCACAACTGATTAGCAAAGATGAATGAACATGTGAATAACGTGATAATATATGATCACATGTGGAAACAACACATGGCTCATGAAATAATGTGAATCTGCTTCTTCACATGTGAAATCCACATTTTCACATGTAAACTTATATTTTAACGTGAAAAAACTAAATAAAGTCACATGTGACCGGCTTTTTATTCATGTGGATTATAACATCCACATGTGGAAACAAAATATAGCACATGAAATCAAGTGAAATCTGCCTTTTAACATGTGAATCCACATTTTCACATGTGAACAAAAAAATTTAACGTGTGAACTAAAATTTTAACATGTGAAAACTAAATAATGTCACATGTAAATGGCTTTTTCTTCCATGGTGATTATAATTTCCACATGTGAAATCCACATTTTCATACATTTTCTTAGGAAATGGCCATTTTCACACGTGAACTAAACATGTTTAAATATATAAAACTAAAATAATGTTGACATTTTCACAAATGACAGGTTTTTTCACGCATTAATGAACATTTCACCAAATAAATTAATAATTTTTGTCTCATGTACATAAAAGTTTCCACATGTTTAACCTTCCTCCAGTTTGAGAGACGGACTGTTTTTAAAAATAGTTTTACAAATATCCTCAACATCTTCCCAACTCCATCTGGATACTGATAAAATCTATACACCCACATATTTCAAACATTTAAGTGGTCTGAGCAGCAGAGACTGAAATTACTTTCCCAGATGTGTTTTATCGGCTCAGTTCTGTTTAATTCAAAGCTGAAAGTGTTTTTGTTTCACGGCATATATTAAAAAATACACTGATTTGTCTGAATACTTTTTTTTTTGATAAATGATGCCCATTATGAGTTTGAGACTAAGGGGAGCTAATTAGAGATCCCAGATCATCGCAGCTCCGACTCTGACACGCTTTAGAAAAACAGAGCCAAGTTTCTGCAGTGAAGAGAGAAAGCTCTGTCACATTCTCACCACAATTAGAAAATTAAAAAGTTTCGTGCAGTTTTTCAACAATGCCCAAACAGCCCTGAAGTAAAATATGCAAGTTTGTAGTTGTTAGACAGTTCTGAATTACTCACAGAAAGCAGAGACTTGTGCCTGAACAGGTACATACCATATATCTCTGGACAGTAAATGTGTCAATACAGCTTGAATTGGTTTATTTACAATTCAATCAAATCATTTACCACAAGCATTAAACCAAAATCTGTCATTTAGCTCAAAAACAGGTCAGAAACATTACAGCAGAGACGGGGTAATGTGCCTGCCAGAGATTTAATGATTGGGAATAAAAACTAAAAAGCCTGCGGGTCGTAATCGTTTGCAGGATTGTGTCTCTGCACGCCGAATGTCCTGAAAACATCGTGCTGGTGTCACGGTGTTAAAAGCGCTGTTAGTAATGATGCCTCGCAATTAATTGGCTGATTGCTTTGCCTGCCTCCGAACCAGGACACATTCACAAAGTCGTGTTTACGTTGAAGAAAGATCTTGATTTCATCTCCTTAACTTTAAATTGCAGATATTTTAGAGGCTGTTCACATTTGGTTTGACCATCCGTCCTGAGTGATCGAATCACGAGTGGACAGCTCCGAGCCTCAGGTCTCCACTGACCTCCTGTGATTGGATCTCACTTCCCTCTGCTCTAAATGCAAACAAACACCTACATGACTGGAACAAACAGATATGCTTTGTACACAAACAAAGACATATCTTCATGCAGAACGTTTACTGAATTAACAAGAAGACCCAAAGAGTTAAGAATGTGTTGTAGACAGCGATTCACAAAGTTTATAAAGTTTCTCTTGTTGCAACAAGCCCCAAAATTCAGTGATTTTTTAATGGAGTCTGGTGACTTTCTCAGAAAACAACAAAGAAGTAGCCTGTCTTAGTTACTGTTTACTGTATTTGTAAAATTTGGCATGTTTACTGTCACCACCTGCGAATGTGGTCTGAGAGATCGGCTCTAAATGCGTCTCGGAGGTGTTCACACCTGTACTGAGAGCTGTCAACTCAGGACGCGTGTTGATGCCAAATGTGAGCAGGGCCTTAGATGTGCTGACAAAATGGTTCAATGTTTACTTTAAAGGGGCTCTATGTAACAATGTGTAGCACTTTACACGTATTAATCACCTTTATATGAGCCGCATGTGAGCGGATTGTAAGACCTTCCCCTCTCGGTTACCTGTGGATGATTTCATTGTTTAATGCAGCTGGTACTGTAGAGACCACTTTGAAGGGTGTGACTCTATGCCAGAGATGATCACAAGTCTTTTATTTTTTAATTTTTGCAAGTCCAAGTCCTTCATTTTGATTCTGCAGACGTTGCATTTAGCGAGTCTTGTCTTTG
Organism: Pagrus pagrus; assembly: GCF_965226575.1. Lineage (NCBI taxonomy): Eukaryota > Metazoa > Chordata > Actinopteri > Spariformes > Sparidae > Pagrus > Pagrus pagrus. The sequence continues at coordinate 3,451,516 of NC_140195.1, forward strand.
AGCCTTGTGTGAAGTCTTTATGGCCGAAGGTGACGATGAACGGTGCAGCAGCTGCCGGCGTGCTGTTGTTTGGAGCTGTGTTGTTGCTGCAGCATGTACTCCTTACAATTGCACCATTTTTTTCTTGTACACATTAGTCTTCATTTTTCAACCAGAGTCAAATTCCTTGTTTGTGTTCACATACTTGGCCAATAAGCTGATTCTGATTCTGATCATCTGTGGCTGTGCGCTTGTGAAACAGGAGGGAGGGAATGACGGTCAGCTTGCCAGGCTCAGATCTCGAGTCTCAAGTCGAGTCTCGACGTCCGGCTTCCAGCTCAACACAGACGATCCACAGAGCCCCTTCAGCCTGAACTAACCAGAAGTCATTCAACTCCTTTTTTCTGATACAGACCTCCTTCGTTCTTGAAAGCATTTTACATTGAAAGTTATTGAGTGGTAACTTTTGTTTAGCAGTTTTTTGAAGGCTGTCGATATAAAATCAGGAAAAAAAAGATTTCTGTAAATAATTTTGGGCTGTTTCGACTTAAAAGTCTAAGTTCAAGTGCTGCCTTAAATATTTGAGTTAACTGAGGTTGAATAGGTTGTTTAAAATCGTCTTTTAAGTTTTCTAAAGTTAACTGAACTTAAATACATCTTCACTTAACAAGATATTAAGTTGAAGAGTCAGTTCAACAGCAGCTGGTTCTGTTGGTGCTACTTTGTTCCAGCATTTGCACGAAGACGTTATATTCACCAACTCAAAAAACATGACTTCTCTCAAAATGTATTAAAGACAAGCAGCAAGTTTCCATTACATGTTTTCTTCAAACTATAAAAAAGACGAGTCTCAGTGCATGCTGGGAAGTCTGCCGATATGCTGATGATATTTAATCAAAAACTTATTTCTATTGATTGAACTCAACTCATCATTTTAAGTCAAACAAAGACTTCAAGTTAAACAAACTCGTGTTTATAAGTTCAGAAGTGGTCTGAGAATAAAAACCATAAAATTCAAGTTCAATCAACTTGAAACAAAACTAATGACTTTTTTTTTACAGTGTGCAGCATCATTCACAGTAACAGAAGATGGTCTTACCTCGGTGCTGTTCATCGACATGCAGACGAGAGCGTCTTCATCTGGAGGAAGAAATAAAAAACTTACAAGTATGCAGAGAGACAGATGGAAAAAACAGTGGTATTACCCTTTAACCTCGCTGCTCCAGTGAGACAGCAGACTGAGGTTTTCCCTCAAGAGCTGATATGAACTCGTACATCTGTGAGTCTTTCTCTCAATAAAAACCAGAAACTGTCTGTGAGCTACTTCTTTCTAAACACTGCTGAATGCATTGTCTCCCCGATCTCTCATGGACTCAACCAGGGTCACGATGCACTGCACATCTGCACATTTCACTGTCTGGAGGGAAGATTCATTGTGCAGGAAAAACACAGCAGAGGCAAAACATTTAAGGCTTTTATACGTTTATAGTAAAAAAAAAAACTGATGATAGCCAAGTGAGAAAGTGATACTCAGCAGGAGCAGCGAATAAAAAGCATCTTAATATGAGTTTAACAACAGTGCTGTCATGTGCAGCAGAGAGCCGCTGCTGCAGAGACGCTGTAATGTGCCTGCCAGAGATTTAATGATGGGAATAAAAAACTAAAGAGCTGCGGGTCGTAATCGTTTGCAGGATTGTGTCTCTGCACGCTGAATGTCCTGAAAACATCGCGCCGGTGTCACGGTGTTAACAGCGCTGTTAGTGATGATGCCTCGCAATTAATTGGCTGATGATGAGGCTAGTTATGATGTAATCTCTCTCACTCTCTCTCTCCTGCACACAGCCCCCTCCCTCCCCTCCCCTCCTCTCTCTCTCTCCCTCTCTCTCTCCCTATCCCCACCTCTTTCTCTGTCTTTCTCTCCTATCCTAACCAACATGGCCGCTAAGTCGGATGGAGCAGCGGTGTCTGTGGAAGATGACAACACGCCCAGGAGCCTCTCGGAGCCGGGGAACCCCGCCGACCGGCCCCGCTGCAGCGCCGCCGGCGGGAAGCCCTACACCCTGCTGGACTGCTGCTGGGTGCTCTGCGCCCTGCTCGTCTTTTTCTCCGACGGCGCGACCGACCTGTGGCTGGCCGCCGACTACTACCTGAGAGGTGACTACTGGTGGTTCGGCTTGACGCTCGTCTTCGTCGTGGTGCCCTCAGCTGTGGTCCAGGTATTGAGTTTCAGGTGGTTCGTGTACGACTACTCGGATCTGAGCGGCGGGGACGGAGCGGCGAGCGGCAGCGGGACCGGCGCGGCGGCGGCGGCGGCGGCGGCAGGCGCGGCAGCAGGCGCGGCGGGCGACAACGCTTTAAGCACCAAGGACAGCGACCAGCGCGGCGGCTGCGCGGCGGCGGGGAACGCCGCGAATGCCACCCCGGTTTACACGTCCTCTGCCCCGCCTGCGACGGCAGGGCGAGTCGGGGGCCCCCGGAGGTGCTGCACCGTCTGCATGTGGGTCTTTCAAACCGTGCTCCACGTCCTGCAGCTGGGGCAAGTCTGGAGGTAGGAGCGCTGGGGCTGGATGGTGGAGAACAAGAGGGGTGTGTGTGCGTGCGTGAGCGCGTGTGTGTGCGTGTGTAATGCACATGTGAGCTCAACACTCTCCTGCTCTGGAGATGTGTGTGTGTGCGTGTGTGGACGTGCTCGCTACGTGTGCGTGCTTTTTTGCCCATGCACGTTCATTTTCACGTGTGTGTGCGCTGATCCCCCCCCCCCACCCCGAAATATCACCTTCCCTTCACATGCACTGGTGGCTGAAATGTGCAGAAATCGACCTGAAAACAGAGAGATTGTCCCTCCAGTCTGCAGCCTCCACTTTTTACTACAGTCATAGTAAAAATAGGGATAACTCTCCCATGAGCCTCTTTGTCCATCTGCCCTGTTTGTCCTGATTGTGACAGAGTGTGGATGGTTGCATATGGTCCGATCTCTGAGCCCTAACACACAGTTTGTGTCCCTGGTTCCTCGGTCTGTCACGGTCCTGACATGTTGACAGGAATATAATCAAAGCTCTGTGCATGTTCACATCCCGCTGCTCTGCTCTCCTTCCTCTGGCTGCTTGTCATGTTAGTGAATCTTGAATCTTTTCATTTTTTTTGCCTCCACACTCAGTGTAGTTTTGGATGAGAGCCTCAGTGAGACTGATAGAATGAATAATGAGAGGATGCACGGGTAAAAAATCTTTTTAAAGGAGCATTCCCACCCACAGCGTCTTCTCCTGCGCTGCTTTGAACGGTGTGTATTCCTGTCAGACGTGTGGTTCGCTTTGATTAAAATTTCCTCCAGAGACACGTTCGCTTCACGCGAAGACAGCGTGTCGAGGCGAATGTGAAGGTTTCGTCTCTAGAAATGATGTTTTCTTGAGCTATGAGTTCATCCACGTTAAGTCGATCACAGTCATGGGCAGAAATGTTCATTAGCTGTGATGACAAGAATAAAGTGTAATATGCAGCACTGGGGCTGCAGTCAAGGCTCAATGGTTTCCAGACTGCAGGTCGAGGTCAAGTCAAGACAAAGACCAGATGTTATGGTCCACATAGTGTTGTCACGATACTGGGATGTCTAGATGTCTAACTTCGATGTCATGTTCGATACCACAGGAGAGAAAATGACACAATTTCAGATTCTTATTAAAAGATCATTATAACAAAGTTGTGTTCTGTGCACTGGTGTATCGATACAGTGAAAAATAAGTGCTGAGGCTGTTTAAAATATTCAGAATTAACATGTATTGATATTTTGATATTTTTGTCAACACTTGTCAATAATAATGTAAGTTCAGTCCTTTCGATTTTGATCTAGAAACAGGAAAAAATACTAATACTTGCTTCAATGTTTGTTGCTGAAGTCTCTGTAGTAACTCCAAAAAAAGTAAAAGTTCATACTAATTGGAAGCAAAATGTTCTTGTACGATGTCACAAAGGAAATAAGCACAATTACTCAAGATCTGTGTTTAAGTTCTGCATTGTATGAACTTTCCTTAAATCTTTTCTTACTTCTCCTTGGAGGAAAATGTTTTCCTTTTACACCCGACTAAATGTATCTAACAGCTGTGGTTGCTGGTTTTCTTTTCACATTAACAGTTTACATAAAATATCCAGAAAGGCACTCAGGAGAGTGCATACCTCCGCCGAGGCCCAGCAGTCTCTTTTATCTGCATCAAATTGTGCTCACTCATAGATACCAGCCACCTAAATATGATTATTCCCTGAGAAATGTATGAAAATGTTGAAAACAACGCTGCCTCTCGCAGTATTGAAGAATGTGAGAAAAATATCCTGGATCTGCTCCAAAAGTTAATGGGGTCCATTCTGGGCCGAGACCCGTCCTCCATCTGAGTTCTGTGGAAATTCGTTCATTAGTTTTTGTGAAATCCTGCTGACAAACCAACCGACCAACAAATATCACATGAGCACAGAGGTAAAAACCTGTGACCAGCTTATAAAACAGTAGTTTTCTGGCTTGTGACTCCTCAAAAAACACAGAAATTTGCCCTTTAAACTTGTCAGATGTGGCACTTTGGACGGGCCTGACCCAGAGGACGGGAACCGCTTTACTAAACTTCAACTTCAAATTCTAATAATGTCAAATATAAAATAATTTGTTAGTCACAGGGCGTCATTAACTACAGAACAGATACCTTAATTCTGATACATTTAGCTGATGATACATCTGTACTTCTGCTTCAACAGGAGCTTTGCTTTACTACATCGTTGCTGGTAAATGCAAATGAACAAAGGTTAACCTCTCTCCATTGTGCCGCCTCCCAGAGCCCCGCCCCTTTTGGCGTTCCCCTGCCATTGACTCAAAATGCACCAGCTGGGGGATTGTGGGGCTGTTGTACCAACAACAGATTAAACTAGGCAGTGCTGATAAACTATAAACCAAGTTACAACAAAGTCTGGTTCTGCGTAAAATGTTTCAGAAACATGTTTCAGCGTACTGTTCAGCAGAAGTCGCCGCCATATTTTTTTCTGTATTGTGAAAACGGAGGCTGAAAGAACTCAAACTGTAAAACAAGTCCAGGCTTATTATGAACCACAATCCTGTTCACTGTCTGTTTCTCTGCTAAAATGCTAATGTTTAGCTGTAATATGATGTTGTTTGCTACCAGCTGGGCCGGTTTACAGGATGATGACTCGTGTTGACTGTCCGGTGCGGCGCAGTGCATTCTGGTTGCTGAAGGTTTTTGAATAAAAGGGAATATCACTGCCCTCTTTCTCTGTTTCCTCTGCTCATGTAGCCCCAATTTATAAAATACTTCCGTCTGTCTACTGCAGAGTAAAAACCCAGTTTTACGCGAAGGGCCATCTTTCCAGTAATGGATACTTCTTTAAGTAAAAGTTCTTCCACTACTACGATATCTTTCTACAAATTTTTGCATAAAACTACACGTCTAAAATAGGAGCGTCTACACGGCAAAGATGCACCACTGAATATAAACATCACCTGCTCGTGTGCTACAGAGGATTTTTGGTGAACTGACACCTGAGTGACAGCAGAGCAGCTTGTCTAGTCTACAAGAGCACTGACACTGGGCGGGAAAACCTGAACTGATGAACAAATAAACAAAAAACGTCCACTGGACTGGACCATCAGGTGAGACCAGTACCTGAAACAAGTCAGTCCAAACAGCAACGAGACTGAGACAAGTCAGCAATGTCAGAATGGATCCAGAAACTAGTTTAACGTCTTTGTTCTACTCTGCAGAACCCGACAGAGAAGTTGTGCAGTGATGATAAAACTTCCTTTTATTGGAGTTGATATCTTCCAGAGCCGACTCGGCCTGCCAGCTCAACAGGAAGCTGGTTTTTATCTGCTTGTTCTTGCGAACAGTTGTTGGATAAAGTCTTAAGTTTCTGTTTCAGAAGTTATTTTAACATTTAGGAAAAAGCAGAACATGATTTTAATCGTCTGGAGGAGCCGTCAGTACCTTTCAACTTGACTTTCTGTGATTTCAACCTTCTTTAGCAGGAAGGTCAAAGGTCACTGGAGCAAGAAATTGATATGCGCCTTGCTCAAAGACACTCAAACAACAAAGGCAGGATGAAAAGTACTCCGGTTGTAATTGTCGGGATTCTTATCTTCCCAGAGAGGATTTTTAAATCACCTCTCACAGAGCAGGGTGAAGAAATGTCGACCAGTTACTCGTCTGACTTCTGACCTCCGTGTGAAGGAAGAAGAAGACACAGAAACACGTTTTTTATAAACGATGTTGCATCGACTGATTCAGAAATAGAGCATGTGGGAATTCACACGAGTATAATTACATGCAGACTCAGTAATGAACTGCATTAATGAACAACAATAAGACGCTGAGAGCTGGAGAATGACAATGAGTTGGTTTTTAATGTGATAGTTGGTGCCGGGAGCGTTGGACAGTGTTCGGCGTGACTTCGGATTTGAGTCGGGACTCAAAGCTCAGGAGCTTCACCTGCAGCTGAATATTCCCTTTTTCCTTTTTCCCTCCCCTGGGATTCAGATCTTACCGTCTAATCAATGTGTAGAGTTAATAAAAGTCTTGTTTTGTCTGTTGACATGATGCTCGTGGTATGAAAGCTGCAAGAAATGTTGTATCGTAGCAGCTCAGCCGAGCCAGAATGAGGAGAAGATGTTGGGACATGATGAGTGATGGAGAGAAAAACAGTAGCTGAAGACATGAAGCTAACTTGAGTCACATTTGAGCAAATGACAGCGGCAAATAGTTGGACTGGATCGGAGTCTGTTCTTGGTATTAAATAATAATAACCACCATAATTTTTATTTATTTCTATTTAAAAATACACACGAGCTCAGGTGTTTTGGACACCTTTTGTAAATTTTCACCTCTTTTTGCCCTCTGCTGTCTATAACTGCAACGATTAATTGATTTGTTTTACAAATATTAAAATAATTGCCAACTATTTCTGATAATCGATTACTTGGTTTGAGTACTTTTTTGAAGAAAAAAAATGTCAAAATTCTTGGACAATTTCTGGGTTCTTTCCTCCTGCGACAGTAAACTGAATATCTTCGGGTTGTCATCTGGGCGATGGGAAACACTGGTCGACAGTTAGAAGACTTTAAAGACCTTTGATGCCTCCAACACCACGTCCTCGTACCTAAATGACTGAATCCAGTTACCAGTCATTCCCAAAGTGTCCATATATTACCGTTACCAAAACAGATTAGCCATGACAGGCGTACCGGACCTTCGTCATACGCAGTTTGTTTAGCTTTAGACAAGAAATCTACTTGATACATAAATAAGGGAGTTAGAATAAGACCTTGTTGTCCACACGTATACAGGTGTTTTTAAATACACCAACTTGTCTGCTGTCAAGCGCACGCCAAAGCAACAGGTGGTGATATAACCTCTACCGTAAGGTCACGTTGGCCAATCAGAAGCCTGCCAAACAAAGGAGACAAGACAAAAACCTCTGGTTTTCCTGTCTGCACATTAACACTGAAAACAGATTTTCTGAATATCTTCACCTCGGCTGGAGTTTTCCCCCAAAAGCTCTGTTTTCATTGACCTGAAAAGCTGTTTGTGTGTGTACGGAAAGCCAAAAAGGTTTGTTCAGAGAAATACCCATGTAGGGGTGATCAAGGTCTAAGTCACTGTTGACTATTGATTTCACACTGAACACTGTCTTTGACCCCACCATCCATCCTAAACCTCCTCTTTAAATGGACTTGTTGGTGGTTTTCCTGACGGGGACGGCCTTCGTCCCTTCATTTGTGTTTGTGAACTCGCTGCCGCCCTGAGGGTCGTTGGAAGGCTTTGATTAATGTATTTTGTCAGGAGTTTATTACACCCTCTCATTGCAGACATTACAGACTTTCCAGGTGATGCTGTAACCTGGCTGCAGGGATTTGCTCTCATTCAGCCACAAGATTTATTGTGAGGTCGATCACTGATCACATCTGGCTCACAGTCGGTGTTTCGGCACACTGCCGAGGTGTTGGACGGGGTTAAGCTCGTCGCTCTCTGTGCAGGCGTCGGGCTCGTCCACACATTTCTTCAACAGACATGGCTTTCATGAATTATTTGTTTTTATGCTATTTTTTCTCCTCGAGTCTCGGCAGCTAAAATTAGTAAAGCTGATGAACGGTAAGAAGTATCAGATGCATCTTTAATCTCTTATTTAACCTTTTAGTCATTCAGAGAAGATGAGCAACACCTTGTGGTTCCTCTCCGTCTGCTGCATATGCTGCCGGCTAAACATGTTTTAATATTCAGCCTGTTTCTAGTTAACACTCGCTGCATAGACTTAAAAATCTTCCAGACGCTTTTTTCTGGTTTTAAATATGATACAAAAAATGACACTGAAATAAAATTATTCATGCTTGGAATACTGGATGAAGGAAAAATCCCTGTTTTTACTGACTTTTATCTTTTTCCTTCTTTGTGCTGCAGCTCCCTGTCAGTCATTAAAGGATGGTCCGTGTAAACAGAGCAGCTCGCGGTGATTACCGTCTGTTTTACATCTTTTTGTCAGCGGAGGATTTTATTTCAGTGATCTAAAACATCAAGCTCTTCTGTAAATCTCTTATTTTCTCATGATGCTCAACGATCCTGGGGGGGAAAGATCAACCTCAGAGGAGATAAAGAGACAAAAGTACCCACAGCCACAGCAGCAGGACAAATCCCCATAATGCACTGCAGCATGAATACAGGTTGAGGTTTTGAATCAAGGTCGACTCACCTTTTTTTTTTTTTCCGACTGGAGACTCTCGCGCTGTTGTTGATATCGCTTTTCTCCATCTACATTTAAAATCCGCAGCTGAAAAAGCAGCAAGGTCACATCTCTTTATCTGTGGGTTGTTGAAAGGCATTCTGGGAATTGTAGGAAATGTGCGACTGAAGCTGGAGCAGATGAATCAATTCGAGAGGATGTGGGTTCACTCAAGATGTGATTTGAGCTCATTTTCAACAGTCACCTTGATTTTGTTGAGCGTCGTGAACCATCAGAGGGTTAGCTCAAGGTTTTTCATCTGTATTTTCCAAAATGCACTCAGCTGTCACTCAGTTATATGAACTCAGCTAAAACTAAAAAGAAGTCTGATTATATGTAAGCTTATGAGAAAATGATCCTCCTCCTCACTTTATTACCTCAGTAAACAGCTTCCTAATGAGTTTATGGTCTCAGTCGCTAGTTTCAAGTCTTCTGAAATGCAGCATGATGTTAATTTTGTAAATTATGGTCCCATTTTGAGTAAAATAGACTCTGTCTCTAGACCTAGCAATGCATCTTCTCCCCAGCTCCACCATCTCATCCACATATATATATAAAAAACAAGATGGCGACAGCCGCAATACCAGACTCAAGCCTTCAAAATGGCAGTCTACAAACCGATAGAGAGGCGAAGATCCGCCCCTTCCTGTGTGCCCCATGGGACGTTGTTTTTATGTCAGGAATAATTAAGTAGCATTTATTTTTAGGTGAAACTGCTCGATGAACCACATCGTGGTATCTCAGTATAGGTCAACACCACCAAAATGGCCGTCACCTTGGCACAGAAAAAGTCATAGATATGGTAGAAATCACAAGGCCGCGAGGGTTCAGTGGTGGGTTTTGGTCAGGGTTGAAGGAGACGACATCACTCACACGACTGTTGGGTGCGTAGTCTTTTAATATAAGCAGTTTTAGGACAAACTGCAACTTTCTCGAGTCTCTCTCCGTCACTACAGCACCACGCATGTTTTTTCAGAAGATGGTGGTCCACTGGAAAGGGTGTGAGCGTCTTTATTGGTGACATCACCGAGGGGGTGAAGCGACTCTATAGCTTCATCATCGGGTTGTAATTTTTAATTTTGTCCAATACTGTGATTCATGACCCGCTCCCATCATCGTCATCATGCTAATTAGCAAAATATAACATGATAAACTATAGTGACTACAGATTTGTTCGTATTTCTCACTTTATTTGATCATCTCTAAAAAAAAAAAAAGAGAGCACGATGCTGCTTTAAAAAGGTTTTTGAAGAAGTGTCTCCAAACAGTCAGGCGGACACACAGAGAGCCTGAGGAGGGACACAGAGAGTGGACAGATGGACAGACAGGTGGACGGACCAATAAAGCATCAGCTTCGGTTCCTGCCTGCGCTTCAATGGTCGGCCAGCGTTGCAGTTTTTCAGGACAATCCAATTGGTTCATGTCTGTGCCAGACCAGATCAATCAATCAATCTCAGGGAGAAGTAATTGAATGGCCTCCAAATGGTCACTCAGCTCAGGTGGTCTGACTGTTAGTCGTGTCCGTCCGTCCGCGGCTAATAATCAGCCCGAGTGGCTAACTGGCAGCCTCGGTGAAGCTCAATATGCTGAATCATTCAAACAGACAGTGTGTGTGTGTGTGTGTGTGTGTGCGTGCGTGTGTGTGCGTGTTCAAGCCGTTCATTCATAAATGAAGTGACGCTCAGTGATTATTGCTCTTACTTTTCATTTTAATTTCGGGGGCTGTCACTCAGTGTCTGCTCGGATGGCGGCTCCCCGGGGTAACAAGCAATTGGCAGCCATGTTGGAGGGGAATGACGATAAAAGGGGAAAATGTCAGCGGGTCCTCCTGTCAGATCTTTTACCTTTTTATAATATGTTGCCATCTATAGATGTTCAAAAACGTAATTTTGGCCTTTTTTCAGAACGTCTCTTTTTTTCCCTCCCTCCTGTGACGCAGACGAGGGCAGATGGAGGGTTTTCAGAGGCTGAAGCCAAACACAGGCCTGGTGTCCTCCTCATCCATCCCTGTGTTTCTTCATCAGCTTCTCTTTACTGCCGAACTGACGATCAGCTGTTTCATCTGTGAGAGAAAAGTCTCAGATTAATAATCTTCTATCGACGCTCCGGTTCGTGTCAGTTCTCGTTTATTTGTCTTTACAGTTGAAATGTTTGACTGACAGCTGGCAGACGTTGATGATGATCCTTCCAGCTTTGTTTCCCGATTTCATTCATCCTTATTCTGAGCAGGTTTTGTGTCTGTAGCTCGTTCGCGGCGCAAAAAGTTACTAAATAAACTGAAGAATCAGTCGGTATACAAACTCTGCTTGATTTTTAAATTAGCTGCCGATGATCCCACGACAGAAACCCTGCAGGGACGTCATCGTGTGGAATAATTGGTTTTGCATTGTAATTGCGCCTGGAAAAACCACCTAGATGATAAAACATGGATCAGGAGTGTTGAATGAGAACGCTTTAGTTGATTTCAGCTCCTTCATGTTTGTATTTGTTTGCTCCTCGATAACAAAGTCGACCTCTGCAAAGCTTTTTGTTGGGATGGATGCTTCATGTGTTTGAGGCGAGACTGTTCCAGTGCTGTAACATAACTAAGTACTGTACTTTACTTGAGTATTTCAATTTTCTGCTACTTCATACTTCCTCTCCACTACATTTAAGAGGCAAATATTGCACTTTTTACTCCACTACACTTATTTGATAACTTGAGTTGCTAGTAATGTTGCAGATTACTACAGATGCTGTCCCAGAGCCAAAAGTAGCACATTTTTGAAGTAAGTGATTCCAGCGATCAGAAAAATGCTGAATACTGGAACCAATAATCTGCCTGCCGATAATCAGTCTTCCTATTGTGAAGTATATACATATAAACGTCGCTAAGGACAGTGTGAGCTCTGAGTTTCAGAGTTGTTAGGGCCACTCGCGGGTCGTTAATCCCAACCGGCCTCTGTGAGGACACTCCCACACAGGGTTTAAAAGCCTGCGACTCCCCTCCAGGTAGTTAGAACTGAAGAAGATACTTGAGGATTTTTACTCTAGTACTGTTGTGGTGGGTGACTTTCACTTACAAAGAAATATTAAAGCACAGTATCTTAACTTTTTATGACTTGATGAAGTATGACTTTGGGGTACTTTGTACGACCCTGCATGTTTCACATTGTAACGTGATTGTGTCGTGTGAGTGGGACTCACATTGGTCTGGCCTTGGTCATGACTTGGTTTCAACCCCTCATAGTTTTAGGTGATCTTCACTACAACACTGTATTTTGAAATAAAATAAATCCCAAACTTATTTTCTCACGGTGAAGTTAAAATGACAGGAGCAGCAGCTTGTTGATGTCTATCTTGGCAGATATTCCATCATTAGTACAACATGGGGAAGTCCTCGATTTCTTGTATGTAAACTGTGTTGTACTACGACAGCAGGTATAGATCATACAATGTATATTTGGTGAGGAAAGAGGACACTGTCGTAGTTTATTTTGCTTATTCTTTGAGGGGGTCGAGGATGACATCATCATCAGGAGGAGTTTCCTGACAGGTAATTAACTGCAGGTGCAACACACCTGGAGGAAGCAGGAGAGACTGTGGCTGAGCTGGAGTTTTGTGCGTGTTGAAGCAATAATCTCGAGGTGATGAGTTGCTTTTTTTTGGGACTAAACAAAAATAAACAGCCTGAAATATAGAAAAGGAGCCGGTTGGTCAAGAGTCAAGAGATATTACCAGCTGCAGCTCAGGAACAGACTGTTTTGGGGGCATTAGGTGGAAAGTTGATATTTTCTAGTCTAAAAATTTTAAATCCAGTTTTGTACTAATGCATTCAAGTCACAAAAGTATGCTGCTGTTTCTGCAGAAAATTAATAGAAGTAAAACCTTGACGAGCCCTCGAGGTTATTAAATAAAACGTTCAACAGAATCATGAAGAAAAACTTTCAGACTTACCGTATTTTTTACGGACATGTCCTGATAAATTAGTAACCTCTTATCCTGAGTATATATAAATGCTGTTGAACTGCATTACAAGGGATGTTTTACACAGGTCATGTGTTCTGACAGGGCTGGAGAGGTTTTTTTTTAGGTTTCTCTCGGTTTCTTTTTTGCCCTCAAGGTACGATCCTGCAGCATCCAACAGCCTGCAGGGAAAATGAGCGAGAGATTCATAAAAGTCAGTTAGAAACAGAGGCAGACGGATGGAGAGTGCGATAGACTTGTCGAAACACAGACGTAAGAACAAAATGTCTTTTTCAGAAGCTACAATCCAAAGATTTTTAATTGTGACTCTGGATTCTTTTATCAGCTTCAAGTAGAATAGAAAAAAATGTCCTCAAACTAACTGCACCAGCCTGTTGTAGCTGTTGAGTCCTTCAGTTATGAATTTCTTTATTTATTCATCGTGGACAATCAAAATCAAACCAAAGTAAATCATTTGTACCAACACATCTGCGCAGCATACCATTTATAAAAAAGAAAAAAGGGAAAACGATCTGACTAAAGTAAAGCTTCAGTCTGGTTTTGAGCTCAAACATCTGAAGGATTCTTTGACAACAGAAAATTAATTAATTACATAAATTCTTTAGACGATTAGATATTTGCTGATATCAATAAGCTCTGCCACGATTCGATGTTGATTTGATTCATTTCAGGAGTGATATTGGCCAAAAAAGAGAAAAAAACACAAGTCCAATCAAGTTTACTTTAAACTGACTCCACTGACGAGGACGTTTAAGAGTATTAAATTCAGCTCAATATTAACTGTCAATATAACTATTATTAACTTAGTCCTATGGCATTTTACATTGTATAAATTAGCCATAGAGGCTAGCAGCGTATCCTCTACTCATAGTTTAAATGACATGTTTACATTATTTAAGCTTAAAGTGACGAAGTGGAACTTTTAAGTGTTTATAAAACAGTCTCTTTTTTTATATAGTTACTATTAATGCCCGTGCTCGGGTCCAATCACATACATCACATATAAAATCACATATAAATACATTACATCATCGAGATCCATCCTGCGGTCTCTTCACAACAGCAGGTGCTGGTGTCGTACCGCTTTTGTCCAAAGGGGGCGCCAGAATCACCAAAAACTGAACGTTCCTCGTAGTCGCTTTAAGTTAATGCAGCTCCCGACATCTTCATCATTGAATCAAGAAGTCCATCCACATCGACGGATCACTACCCCCGTAACAATCAGCAGATTAGTTGATAATGTCGGTGAGTGATGCTGATGTTTGAGACGTGATGTTTGCACGGCACAAAAACATAAATAAACATAAAAGTTTTACCTTTTTTTTTTTAACAAGAAACACTCGGCAGGACATTTTTACATCAGAAAAACAAACTCGTCACTGCTCTCTGGTGAACTTTGCGACACTTTTTCAAAAACACATCTTTGGTATTTCAGCACTAATTAGTTCTAGTCTGAAAAATTCCTTCTGTTGTTTTACGATAATGTTTAAAAATGAAACTCACAGAAAGGAAAAACAACATTTGACGGTCTTTCAAAAATAACCTCTCTGTTGTTTATTGTATCCTGATTCTTTTAAATCAGAGCTTCAAACATGCAGATGTGGAATAAATGAAACGAACTCTTGCGGCGCAGTGAGCCGAGCTGACTGTTATATTGGGAGCTAAATGTAAATCATCCTCCTGTAATAACTGGCGGTCTGGTTGTGCATGCAGCCTGTCGGTGCATGTGTCTGAGGTTAACTAGCACTGTTAGCTGAAAGCTAATTGGCTGGCCTTTATAATTGGCTGTGATGTGTGATGTTAAACTACAAGCAGTTTTTTTCTGTTTGCTGTTGAGTTGTAACTTTTCCTCCCTGGCAGTGGACGGCAGCAGCAGCAGCAGCAGCAGCAGCAGGAGGATCAGCTGCATTTCAAACCGTGTCTCTTCAAGAATGCACATAGGTTTATGTAAAATTCAATAGAGTTATTGATTATGAATAAAAATATGCCTGGAGGGGAAGTTTTGATGATCCACAGCCTTCTGCCTTCACCTGTATGTCTCTCCGTGTCTTCGTGTCTCACTATCTGTCCGTCTTCCCCCTCAGTCTGCGTCTCTGACTGATGCTGTGTCTCTCTGTATGCTCTCCTGTCTGTCGGTCCGTCAGACTGCGCTGAATTATTCACTACAGCCCTTGAGGGAGCTGTCAATCACATTTTTTAGTGAGAGTGTGTGTGTGTGTGTGTGTGTGTAGGGATGTAGCATTTCCTGCTAGCTGCCCCTGTCATCCGATCTGTCTCTGTCACTTGATCTCTCTCTCTCTCTTTCACTTCCTCTGCTTACAGTCAGTGTCTCTCTGCCTTTGCGTTCAGTTGTTAACCTCGAATCAACACAGAGGTGTGGCGGGCGGGCGGGCGGGTGTGGGTGGGTGGTGCATTAAAGTTTGGAAAGTCTGACACGTGCCTCTCATCTCCACATCCTCTCTGTGTGTGTTTGTGTGCCTGTATGTAGGGCAACACACACGGTTCGCACATGCTCAGTTGGCGCGCCCGCCGCAGTGATGCATGTCATTAGCATGTGCCCTGCAGGTGGGCACACACACATGCGCGTATTGAAGGATGTGACTAAGTGTAGATAATGTATTCACAGATGCGGCACACACTGATGAGCACCACAGCTCACGTATTTTTTGCTTTCTTCGACCTGCTACAACACATCAGCTTCCTATTAAAGTGACTAAATTAAATCTAGATTAGAGTCCAAGCAGCAGCCCACACACTCATTAATTAGTTGTGAAATAAATGACCGTTTGATTCTGTTTGTTCTCATTTCACAGTATCGGTTATTATCCCCGCAGAGGAGGTTATATATTTTTCAATCCGGTTCAATGTTTGTTTTTCTGCAGGATGAAGGAAAAAAAGCTGCTGGCCTGTTTTTCATGAAGCTGGTGAGAGGGTGTAGCGTCGCCCTCTGAGGTTGTCTGAACACAAACTACTGGCTGTCCCTCTAAAACGCTAGAAAACCCTGGTGAGCGGCTGTTCAAGCTCTCCCCTTTATCGCTGCGAACTCTAGATTCCTGTGACAGTTTTGTGAAGCAGCTTTTACTTGGACGGGCTTATAGAAAACCTGCTCCTTTTATTTATTATCTTTTCTCTGTTTTTTTTTACTTCCTGGATATTTCATATTGTTGTTGTCATTTTAACTTGTTCTGATTTGAACTTCCATATATTGCTTTTAAATACGTTTTAAGCACTTTGTGAAAGGTGCTTTAAGGAAAAACTTTATTTTCTTACTTACTTAGCTTGGAGCAAGGAAACACCTGTCAAATTATGGTGGATCCGCATCATTGGAGAGATGCATGAATTATTTTTGCTCTTTCATCGCTAAGGATGGAATCACAGTTACACATGATGCGATACAATTCACGATACGTTGCACACGATAGTATCAAGATACAGATGCATCACGAAAATGTCGAAGTGAAGAATGAAAAATAGCCCTAGAAAAGGCAGTGAAGTATTTACTGCATTGTGGGATCAGTTTCAAAGTATTTGACATGAACTGAGAACAAAGAGTCTGAAAAGCTTAGTGCCTGTTCATCACACACGCTGACTGATGTAAAAAGATCATAAACTGGCAAAAGACCAAACTGCCAGGAAGCAGAACCATTTGAACAAAAGCACTTCGGTTCAGGTTGGGAAAATATACTTTCAGTTTGTGAAACAGTCACAGATTTGATATCCAGGATTCGCTTTAATTAAAGTTAGGGGAAGATTATAATTTCAGTTGTATGAAATAGTCCGTGCATTTGTGAAATACTGACGACGTTGAATGTTTAAGATTCTTTTACATGAATGCAAATTTCCATTTTAAACGTATGCTGCGCGTCCCATGTGCACAAATCCCATCAATTAAATCCCGTCACGGCTTCACGAACAGGCCTGAACATAATTTATCAAACAGAAAGTAAAGACATCAAGTGGTATCACATTAAGGCTGAGCAGGAGTTTTAAAAAAAAAAATTGTAAAGCAATCAAAAGGAGGATTGTGTGCAGAGCTGAACACAAAGTCAGACTGATAGCTGATTGTTTGCTTCTGTGTTGTGCATTTAAAACGTTCCTGTGAATAGTTTGTCTGGTAGGGACGGTTTTTTGTTTTTGTTGGGATCAGGATGTGCAGATGTGCATCAAACATGGATGGATGGATGGATGGATGGATGGACGGATGGATGGATGGATGGATTGGACCAGTGTAAAAACATCCTCAGCTGAGCTTCCGGCCTCCTGAACAGTGGGCCACCTCGCAGCTTCGCTCCCAGCCTCGGAGCTGCAGTAATGACCCACTTTCTCCTCGGGGATCAGGAAAGTTCATCTTGTTTTACAGCCCTTTGCTCCAAATTAACTGCTCAGTCAGAATATCTCCACTCCGCCATTTGGATTAGATCATTATCAGCTGATGGATTGGGGAGAAAGCAGACTGTATTTTAACATTTCTGCTGGTGAATGGAGGGTTTTATGGTCTGAGTCAGAAACAGCCAGACGGAGGGAGTGAAGCTGCTTCCCCTCCTGAGGGCTTCCTACGTGCTCTTCTTCCACCGGTTCTGTTCTGTTTGCTCTCGCATGTGCAGCTGCAGACCAGCGCAATTACTGTAGATAACTGTGGCGTGAATCCTCTGTGTGACTGAACACTTCTAATCAGTCGGTGGTCGATGTTTTAATATCGTTTTATTTCCTTCTCAATGGGTAACAATTTGAGCGTCCATTTTAGGACATATTTAGGTCATTTTCATTTTGTACAGCCCAATATCGCAAAAATTTGCCTCGAGGGGCTTTACAATCTGTGCAGCACATGTATCATTAGATCCAATAAGAAAATAAAACTCACCAGACACCAGATGCAAGAAACCTCAGGACTAGTAGCAGAGGGAGGACGTCTTCCAGGACGGACGGAGATGCAGCAGCAAGAAAACTGCAGGTTCGTCCATCTTTGACTCAACAGCTCCTTCAAATTAGACAAAAAATATATATTTGGGACTTTAGACATCATTTCTGGTGCCTTGGCCTCTCTGCTTTTTTGGTGTTGATGCCTTTTGGAGAAATTTTAATGCAAGTATCAGAATAATACTTTTTTTCTGTTTTGCTGTGAAGACAGTCGCGGAGGGAGACAGTCGTCGCAAGAGCCCGGAGCTTCTGGAGGAATAAACACCCAGTCGAGGAGACCAAAGAGTTTGTTTGTTTTTTTACATTTTTGGGATTAAAAAGTGGATTTATCTTCACCCTTGCTGGTCTGCAGTAACGAGCGATGGAGGTGCTGAAATCCACTTTAATGTACAGAAATGATCTCTTACTTGAAGGCTGAATGGAGCAGAGATGTGTTTTACGTTATGAACGTACAGTGAAGAGGAAGGAAAGAAAAGACACTGCAGGATAACAGAAGGAACCCGACTCACTTCTCTTTATGGGTGAACACAGATAGCTTGTTAGCCTGAGCTAGCTTGGTAGTTTCCAGCTTGGTGGGCTTGTTGAACCGCCGACACTCGACCTCTTTGCTAAGAGCTCTTTGGCGGAGTCAGGTCCTGCCAAGAATGGCCGGCACCACCCACTTTGAGCTTTACTCTGGCTCTTCAAAAACCCATGAGTGACGTCACGATGGCTCTGTCTGTTAGTTTTACAGCCGGTGTTGTCGACAGCTTTGACTAGAAAGAGTCTGAACGTACTACTGAACTGACGACGGCCAGAATCATTGCTGAACGTAGAGTAGTGATGCCTTCACTTACTGTGTACTGAAGTGGATTTGAACTGTATATGAGTATAAAGTGCCATAACGACTCCTGTAGTGACGTTAGTGCAGCAATATGCGCATATGATCATATTTTCTTACTCTTATTGGTTAATCCAAACTCTACTAGTAGCATCAGCTAAATGGCAGCCAAATACATGTAATCAGTGAGTTACTGAAGCATAAAGTTCAGTTGTGGCCTGAGAACATTTTCCTTTTTCTTGCCATATTCGTGTTGGTTCTGGGATTTTCCAGTTTTTATTTTTAAACCTCCATGTTCTCCTCACAGTCTCAGTGTAGGACAAGAGAACTGGTGATGGACGGACGTTTGGAGGGACAGAAGTACACAGACGAATAAAACCAGCGTATCGATTGGATGGATGTATATATAGTGTAATCTGGGACATTACATGGACTCGGGCCTGCACAGGGTTTGTCAGTTTATCTCTGTGTGCGCTTCAGTGATGCATGTTATTAGCGTGCACCCTGCAGGTGTACGCACACACACACACACACACACACTCGCAGACACACAGATTTCTCTTTCTCTTTTGGTCTTTTCGTTCATACAAACACATTCAGACACGTTCTCCTCGAGTGTGTGAACTTTATGTTCCAGGCCCAGAGGAACAGTTGTATCGCTGTGGATTCTAGTTTTCTCTCTCTGAGCTCTCTGAACTCACACACTCTCTGATCTGTCTCTCTGGATTTTCCTTTGTACGACTTTGTGTGTGTGTTTGAGAGGAAAATCCTCCAGATGTGAGGGGCCACATTCAGACACAGGGACCATTTTAGGGGCCTGAGACTTAGATTGAAGGTTGCAGTTCAGGATTTCAGCAACATTTCTAGACATTTTATCATAATTTTCGTTTGGTTTCTGCTCTAATAACAGCGTTGTTCCTTCTGCACACACTCACAGTAACCATTCACCTATTATGTGTTTTTAAATGAATGTTTGTTTTTTGGCATGCGATGTCAAATACATCGAACACTTTGCGTACAAGTGATTAAACGTGTGGAAAGACTGTAAAAACAAAGCAAAGTAAGTGAAAGCCTGGAAAAGCTTTTAGATTGTGATCGATCTTAAAGGTGTCCAGTTTCTAGGAGACTCATACAGATTGTGCTATTTAATGTTCTCTCCAAACGTCACATGAAATAATCAATTAGCAGATCCACAAGATGTAAACCAACCTATACAGTGACCTAGCTAACTGTAGGGCTGCACGATGTGGTCAAACATTAATATTGTAAAATTGCGGGAAAAAAGATCCCCGATTTGGATCCGTGATTGTGATTAGATAGATTGTGATGTTATGTTGGGTTCTTTAGACTCCTCTGTACTAGATGTTCCTCTTTCTTCACCTGCTGTTAGATATGTTTTCTGTTGAGAAGGTAGCCTTTAGTGCTTTTTTCCAGTCATAATGAGCTTAAGAAGAAAAACCCTCAATAGCTGAAGGACACTGCGTGGTACTTCTCTTTAGTATATCCTCTCTTGAGTAGCGATTTCTTATCATATTCTAAAAACATTCTTCAAAACTGTAGCCAGATACAGATCAGGAAAAGTGTCACTGGGAGCCAAACTTCTTTTATATAAGGTTCACACCAGAACAACAAACCCTGTTTTTTACTGAAGTCATCTAGTAGCCAGTAGAGGAACTGTGGCTCGCACCATGGGTTAGGGTTAGCTGCTAGTTTGCTAAAATGCTAATAATTAGCTAAAGCACAGGCCACCAAAGCCATAATATGACAAAAGAAGAGAGAAACACATCAAAAGCACATCACTGTCCTGCCCACGCCGTTTGATATCGAGGTGAAGTCTGTGAAGTCCAGTGAGGAAACATCAGTATGTACAGCAGCCAGAGACACAGGAGGCAACAACACGCCCTGCGTCATCCATATGGATTCACATTCAACACAGTTAGAGATCATTTCATTGCTGCTAGTTCACCGTCTGACGTCCAGGTACCATCTCAACATCACAACGAGCCTCACAGCAGCAGCTCTGAATCACAGTTTGAACCTTTTCTTACAAATTTCCAGCTCGCTCGGTACCATGACCTGCTGCGTCCCTCTTTGTGTTTGGTGATAACAGAGTTCTGCAGCCTGTTGAGCCCAACCTGTGGACCCCTGAACCGTCTATTAGACCACGTAAGCTCTACAAATCGAACATGAGAGCGATCTGATGTAACGCTGTCGGCTTCTGACTCAAGTGTTTGGCCCCCGAGTCTTTGAGCATGTTCTTAGCAGCCTAGACATCTTGAGACGGATGAATAAAACGGTGATCTAATTTTTTTGCATAACGACTGTCTGACAGTTTAAAAAGGACGAAAAACTGAATATTTCTGCCCCCAAATGACTCTGGAGGACGCGAGTCTGAATGAATCGGGTTGTTTCTCGCTGTAGACGGAGCGTCCGCAGAGATTCCTGAGCTTTCATTGAAGGTAACATGCCTGAATCTGAGTGTAATCAAAAAGATTCACTAAAAAGATTTATGGTATCACTGCTGATAGTCTGCATGACCTTTATATATTTAGCCAACCTGCGATGCCTCTAAAAATATGACTGGTCGTGATCCTCTGAGTTTTCCCTTGATGCTGAGTATATTTACTCTCTTTGAGGAACCTGCCTTTTCTTCAGCAGCCTGTCCTCACTCCCAGTGCCTCTAACGCAGCAGCCTGGTCAGAGGCCCTACACTTATATTATGGAGTAAAACATGCCGATATATCAGCAGATATACCCAAAACTTCTTCTTCAAAGATATGAAACTGAGGCTGGATATTTTACAGTTTAACCAACTTTATTGTCCTAAATGACGACAGAGCACTGAGTAACCTAAACCAACCCTAACCCCACACATCTGTGATAGGTCAATATCTGGTTTCTTTCGTTCTGTTACATCTGTGCATGTGTAGAAGAAGCCGGATGTTGTTAAAACATGCGTTTGGATGCGTTTTCTGCTCACATGCATAACGTGAAGAAGGAGAACGTTACTTTGCATCCTAAGAAAATCCACATAAGCCATTTTCACATGATGTTTTGGGACAGTTTTACCCGTTTTTTTCCATTATCTTGTTACTAAAGTGCACGTAAACATGTCAAATCAGATTATTATCATAACCTGATTAATCCCAGTTACGGGATTATTGTGGTCATGTAAACATGCTGAATGATTTGAGATAACTTTGGTGTTTATTAGTATTAAATGATGTACCTGTGTGTTGAGTGTTCAGTCTCTACAGAGTGACTTGCTGTTAGTTTTTCTTTATTACGTGTTTATCTGGCTGTGGCTGAAGTACCTGCTGTTCACAAAGCTTTCTTCTCTCTATCAGACCGATGATCAGAACAGCCGGCAGCGACTCGGAGACATAAAACATCGAAACATTATTAAACCAATGATTTGATAAGATGCTAAAGGCAGCGTACTGTAGGAAAACAGACTTTTCACAAGCTATTTCAGCCTGCGGGTCATGTGAGCGGTACGTCGTCGTGTTTGTGTTGTGATTTACGCTCCCCGTCTGATCAGCCTTGTCCTGTTTGTAGTGAGGAATGGGGCTCTGAAGGAACAGGCCTGATAAATCAATCGCCCGACCCGCCCGCAGTTCAAAAGCCTCGGCTCTGTTCTGCTGCAGTTTCCCCTCCGCTCTGGACTCGGCTTGCCGGGCCTCGTCCTGCTGTTTGTTCTCCTGCGGTGCGACTATAAAGGAAAAGCACACATGGCGACTTCATCAGGGAGAATAATGAAATAAGCTTGTAGAAGGAAAATGCCACATTTTATTTATTACACCTTCACTGTGTTTGAGTTTGTCCTGATGTTTTTGGATTGGATCGAAGCCGTCCTCCTCCTCTTCTTCTTCTTCTTCTTCTTCTTCTTCTTCCATTTCCTGTCTGATCAAATACAATATAATGAAAAGGCTTAAAAGTCCATCGAAGGAAAAATTAAGTAAAGTTTGAAGCGTTTTCTTTCCATTCTGAAGGAAAACATTCATCACCCACAGTCCCTGAAGTGAAAGTGATCCGGTCTGTAATGTCCGTCAGCCAGGACTCAAGTTTTCTTACTTTAATTTTAAAAGAACTGATATTTGACTTGTCTTTTCTTTAAACCGTCCTCAGAGGAGCCTCAGGTTTGACTTCTGAGCTGTTAGCGGTTTTGAGATATTTACCATGAACTCTGGAAGACTTCGGCTTCACGGTGTAATGAATTATTGGAATTATTTATTTTGTTTCCTGCTCAGTCGACTCTTATTCACACTTCACAAAGGTCAAAACGACTTTTTTCCTGCCAAGTTCCTCGGACGCTCATCAAACTCACAAAAGCTGAGATTTTTTACAGTTCGGCACCAAAAATCCTGCTAAATATGTTGCTATCAATATATATGCAACGTAACCCTTTAGTGCATCGCTGACTAAGTACGTCCACTCAAAGGGCTTTTTTTGCCACTGACTGAGGCTGAGGTTGTTACTCTAAGTCTCTGACAACATTATGGAAATAATTTCTAAGGAGATTAACATTTTTCTTAAACCATAAGATCTTTTTTTTAACCAGAAACAACAGTCTTGTCAAGGAGAAGTCAAAAGAGCTGACTTGTTGCAGGATGACGACAGTGGAAAGAGTCATAGAGGAGTTTGTAGTTCACCTCGAGGAACTGCCAGCGAGAATTTATCTCAAACGTCGAAGTGGCTGAATATTTAACTGATGTTGATCTGGATGAGGCAACAAACTCACCTCGACGGGACTTCTCCTTGAACAAGTTACTGTTTCTGGTTACAGAAAAGATCTCAGCCTGTCGGTGTGGAAGTTTGACGGACCATTTCCTGTTTCATCATGTCAGGACCACTGTGCACAGAAAGTCCACACAGAAGTGGTTTACTCAGTTGTGGTACAGAACCAATAGACCAGCCTGTACAGTACCTTTGGGATGAACCCAACAGCAGTGTTAATGATCTTGTGGCTGATTGAGCGCAAAACCAGAAGAGTAGAAGCTGATTAATGTCTTCAACTACAACAAGTGTAATGTTCAGATGTCCACATACGTAGGCGACGTATTGTTCATATGAAGTGGACCTAAAATAATTTCTGCTGTGTTATTCCCTGACAGGATTTGATGGGTTAACATTTCCATCATTTTTAATCACAAGTTTAGCGGATGGTGCAGCTCCAGTGGAGGTTGAGTGCTCAGCTTTCCCAGCATCTATTGTTTTGGCTCTCAAACAACCAGTGTACGCCCTCCCTCTCCTGTCAATCAAACCAGCTGTAAATTGGAAATCCTGACATCCAGACAATAACATCAAATCTGACATTTTCCATCTCTCTTGTTTTCTCTCTCTCTCTCTGCTCGTCCATCTGTCTCTCTCTTGTTCACCTCGTCCTCCGTCTCTCCTCCCTCTCAACTTTTCTGTCTTTGTTCCCTCGTGTTTTGTACTTTCGCTGGGTAAAGGAGAGAGAGAGAGAGAGAGAGGAGGCATGTCTGCAATTGACAGACAAAATACTTCTGTGGAGATGTCCTCTCGAGAGGACGAACGTATGAGTGTGTGTGAGTCTGATTTAAACGTCCTTTCGTTTAAAAGAGACGTAAAACAATGAGTGTGGGAATGTGTCGCTAATGAAGCCTTGTGTTAGCGCTTTGTAGATGAGGAGGGGAATTAAAAAAAAAAACAGGAAATGCTCGTAATCATCAGTGGAAATGACTCTGGATGAATGAAAAGGAGGAAGAGTACAATAGAGTGAAGAGAGAGCAGAGACTCGGATGTTTGATGTATATTTTTTTTAAATAAAAATCCCACAAAGACAATGTTTCATGACCAAAGCCAAGAGAGAGACAGCGAGAGAGAGAGAGAGAGAGAGACGGAGGAGGTAAAGAAAGAAAATTAAAAGGGGGATTGAGAGAAAATGAAAGGAGTAAGGAGACGGCAAGAAAGAGGAGAATTTCCCTTAAGTGAGAGCTTAACCTCTTTCTGACTCGTCACGATGCATATTCATCCGTCTTTCTCTCTCCGGGGATTTAAGGCAGGATGGATATGAGGTTGAATAGAAGGAGACGTTAAATAGGAGAGGAGATCAGGAAGCGAATGAAAAAAGAGGAGATGAACATACAGATGAGTGGGTTAATGGCACTGAAGTGAAGTCGCTTCACCGAGATGTCGGCTCTCAAATCTGCAGCTTTTCCCGTCGGTCCAACTGTTTATCTACTTTTGTTTCTCTGTAAACTTTCATGTTCACGTTCAAAAGTCACAACTTTCCTGGGGTGATACACCTGGATGTGATTACAGGCCTGTTCACACCTGTTTGTCCTGCTTCTTGATAATACAAATCTTAAATTACAGAAGCTGGAGGTTGCCCCTCGTCAAGGGGTTAATGCACGGTCACTACATGACTTTCAAATTGCCGTACTGTTCGCACTACACAACTGTCTGTCTTGTATTCAGGATCCTTACAGCTGCTGTGGTTTGCACACTACATGAGTGATGGTCTGTCTGAGCCCCAAACTACATTTTGTAACAAAAACATGAGAAGCAACACACACAAAAAATAGCGTCCCAAGTTGTGCGCTGATTTGCAGAGAATAAAACATATTAAAGAATATGCGTGAGATAATGGATTAGAATATGAAGGCAGTCTGTTCTGCAGAGAGTTGGAGGTAAATAAATATGTTGTGCTGTATTAAAGTCTAGCTGCCTGAGGACTACAAGTTTACAAATCCTGAAAAGCTTGTATACCATTCATTTCTAATAGAATCTATATTAATAATAACTGCCAATATATTCGTGTGTATGCCGATGATATACCGCTATATATTGGCCTGTAACAGATATATTGGTTTTGGCGTATATGTTGTCTGTTATGTGCCAATATATTGTTTAGGCATTATGATGCAGAAGAAAATATTAGAGGTAACTAATGATTATTAGATTCCCAGTGAAGTTTACTGTTAAACTGTAAAATATTCTATTACACGAATAAAAGCACGTTGGTGACGGTCGGAAAATATCGTTGTTGCAGTTAATGAATACGTTGTTTATGTTTCAAGTCACTGTTGACTCTATGTATTAAACCAAACCCACGACACTGTTATGGTTAATTGTTTTACTTTTGTTATTCCCTGTTTTATGTTGAAAGAGTCTTTGCTCATGTGTCTTGGTTAACTTCCTGTCTTTGTCTGTTTTCTGTGTCACCTGTGTTTTATCATTAGATCCTTCTGTTTTCAGTCGATGCGTCTTTTCCCTCTTGCAGTTGACAAGTCATCAACATTTAGTGATTTACCAGAAATGTTAATTAACAACAAATCCTCTTTACATTAATTGAAAACATGAACACAATTTCTCAGAAAGAGGGTTGTTGTTGTTGTTGTCGCACGTCATTCCCCGTCCGTCATCGCCCACGCCAACAATCAAATAAAGGCAGAAAATAAGAAATAATTTCAATAAATTACAGCAGCTCTTCTGTTAACAAGGAGTTTGAATTAGCGGTGAGCCACACAGAACAAACGCTGAGCTGATGAGTCTAAACTTCAGTAGTTTCCGACTAAAATAAAAGATTTATATAATAAATAAATAATGGATGATGATACAAACTCTGGAATGAGTCGGCAAGTCTCACAACGCTCGATGCAAAGACTGTATTTAATCCTCCCCTCCTGCTCCCTTCTGCTCAGACACTTTTGGTATTTCTTTGCCCTTTTTCCTTCATTTCTCTGCTGCTTTTGTCATGTCTCTGCTTCCTCTCTCCTCTCTTCTCTCTTCAGGGACAAAAAAAACAATGAGAAATAGGTCTGAGCTTCTCTGCTCTTCTCACCTCTCCTCCTCCCTCCTGTTACATCAATATTTCATATCTGCTCTTTTTTCTTTTTTTCTTCAGCTTGATTTGTTGTGGTCTTGTTTTTGTCGTGTCTCCTCTTGTTTTTTAAAAACTTCTGACTGCAGGGACGCTCGCACTGAAACACGGAAACATGTTTGTGTGTCCGTGTGTTTGTGTGTGTGTGTGTGTGTGTGTGTGTGTGTGTGTTTATGTGTTTGGACGTTACATGCAATGGTCAGTCCGTTATTTACACACACATACGCACACAAAAAAAGCCAATTACATTAAAGTATACCTGAATGCATATATGCCCACTGATCCGTGCAGTAATGGGGCACACACACACACACACACACACACACACACACACACCAGGTTAATGCAAACCTGCTGACCCGTAACATGGTGAGTCTCATAAATACAGACCACAAACACACAATCCAGTAATCCCCCCCAAAATCCAATTATAACACAAACAGAGACAGGTGCTTAATGAATTAAAGGCTCACTTCTTCTTCTTCTTCATTCAAACTGCAAACAAACAAAGGCAGCGTCTGTTCGAACAAACACCTGAGTTGTGCAACAGCAAAGAGATGAAACTAAAATACAGTGAACACAAAGAGAAGCAATGAAAATAAAGGAATACAATATAGAAGAAAGAGAGAGAAGATTGAATAAGACGGTTTTAAACCAACACATTTTCAGTCTGAAAATATCGCTGCACACGATCACATCTGAAACCCCGGCGGAAGATAATCAATACAAACTGAGACAGAATGTGAAGCAACAAGTTAATAAACAGCAGAGCTGCAGTCTACCTTGAAGAAAAATCTGATGTGCAGAAAGCACACTGCATCTGTTGATGATCTGCAGTCTTATATATTTTTTGTTAGTTTTTAAATGTTTTATCTGTAGAGGACCAATAGATACAGCTGCTCATTACATTACAGCTCCTCAGAGCCACAGATGGCGTCTTTACATGTCTTTGTTTCTGAGGACAAACTGCCCAGAAACACCAATATGTCTGATATTTAGCTGGATAAACTAAACATATCAGTATCAAACAATATAAAATAATTAGGTGATTAGTTTGAACATAATGTAAAGCATATTGCATTAATTACACTGAGCTGAAGTGGCCCAAGCTGTCACGTTCTCTTGTGACGCGGTGCTTATACTCTTGTTAGGAAAACACTTAGTTAGCGTGAGGAAAACGTCATGTATTGGCTTTAAATGTCTGTTTTCGTTGCCGCTAAAAATAGCTGGCAATAGTCGGACTTCCTGTGAAAAACACCCACTTTTGGTTGCCAATAAAACGGCTGGAAATGTCCCCACAGACTCAGAAACAAAGAATCCGTCATTATAAAAGATTAAATCATCAATGAAGCAACCTTTAATGATAATGAGAAGATTTCTTCACGACATACAAGCCCTTAAAAACTGATGCCAGCTCAATGTGACACATCAGACAACAGGTCTCCTTAAAAATCTCCACCAGTGTGACTCGAACTGTGGCCGGCTGTGTTAGCTTGTATTAACACCACCACCCTCGCTGGACAGTATAGATGGATGTTGTGATGCATGTCAGAAATCTGCAGGTAACTGTATGAGATGCTGCTGAAATGAAAGAAATTGTGGTTCCTGATGATCTGAGCCAATTTGGCTTCACCAAAGATTTACAGAGAGAGAGCAGATTAGCATTTTCCTGGAAGTCATTTTTATTTGTTTTTTAAAGTGGGCATTTGCATTTTCTGACACCCTCCGTCATAAAACTTCATTACAGTTTCTGCCTCATAATCAAAGTGTCACTAAATGTCCCCCGACCATGTATCACCTGCTGCTTTCATGAGTTGAATGTGTCAGGTCTTTTTAAACGGGAGCATCCAAAGTGGGAGGCATTAAGCAAAGTTTCTTTTATTTCCTCTCCGCGGTGGCTGTTGGTATAACTGAACCCCGCTGGGAGGGCACGCTAAAAGCGAAACAAAAGTCTTTACAATTTCCTCTTTTTTTTACCCTGCCGCTCTGCTCTCTCTTCTTATAGACGCTCCTTACAATAAAAACTGGTGCTGACAATACAGCCGGCAGGGAGTCCGGCGTGACTGTGTCCTCCTGCGGGCAGAGCAATTAAGATAGGAAGCGAGGGATGACTGTGAGGATGAGGAGGTGAGAGAGACGGATGAAGGAGAAGAGAGGAAGACGGAGAGAGAAGTGAAAATGGGAAATAATTAAGATAGGGGAGTGAAGGATGACTGGGCGAGGAGGAGAATAGAAAAGAAAGAGGAGAGCATGAAGAAAGAACAGATGGAAGATGAGAGGGATGACAGACAAAAAGAGGAGTGAGGACAGCAGGGTGAGAAAGGCAGACAGATAAAGAGATGATTGGAGCAGAAACAATGAAATGTCCCAATTTCCCATAATCCCTTGCAGTTGTGAGTAAGTGCCCACAGAATGATCCGAGCCAGTAAGACTTTGGTCTCGGCGCTGCGGGTCACAATGTTCCCATTTCCTTCTTTTTTCCTGTGTTCACTCAGAGCGGAGATAACACAGCGGCAGGCAGCCTGAGCCTGCAGCCTGAAACTCAGGGCGACAGCAGCCCAAAGGTCAAGGTCACGGGTTCAGTTCCCGCAAGCGGCGCTGGGAGGAAGAGTGAGTAACGCTGGGTTTAGCGCCCCGGAGAAAGATAATTAAAGTAAAGCGATGTTGAACTCTGGCGGGTCGGACAGCGCCGCCGACGTGAGATCAGTCCAAATATTGTCAGATGTCTTTATCGGTCGCTCAGTGAGAGATATGCTCATTGTTCAGGGAGGCAGGTGTTACAGTCGCACTCTCACTACATGAATACGAAGAGAGGAAAGTGTCCTTCCAACATATAAAAAGATCTTTTCTGGTGAAGTGAAGTGATGCAGGAGATCAGGAGAAGAAAGAACAGGCAGTGTTAAATATCTGCTCCTGTGTCGTGTGAATGTGATGTATGAAGTGTTAAAAAACTGCTCGACCTCAATGAATTCATCCATTTACATCCTGAGCAGCGATTACAAAACTGTTTTACGTCCCATTCACTATTCGAAACTCTACTTCAGGCTGCAGCCAACATTACACCATCATTGATATTGATTTGGGGCAATGACATGGCTGGCTAGCAAATCAGATTATATTAACTGTTTGTCAGCTGTACACGGTGCTACTGACTTTGAATCTTGGTAGCATAACGTTAGCTTTTTGACCGATAGCTGCGCCAAAAGTTGAGCGGACTACTTTGTTGCTCAGTCGTATAAGGTCCGTCCTATTAACTGGAGTAGTGACCACGGTATAAGCACAATGTGTGATTATACTCTACATACTCTACATATATATCGTTATATATAGGGCTGGCACCAATACCTTGAATTTGATACCGTTTCCTGAATGATCTGGTAAAAACCTGTAGTTTTATTCTTCAGCTCGTTCATGTTTTTACAGACTCAAAGCAGTTTCATAACACAACTAACATAAACCTAATCACCACAGTGTGTTGAGCCTCGTCCCTGGATGTCAGGTACTGTTTTTCCTGCATGCCTCACAATTTAAAATTCTGGTATTGTGACCAACTTATTGCAGACGACTGAAGTCTGCGAGTGCACGGTCACAAATCCAGAGGACGAACATCTGGATTCAGCCTCTTCTGATGGTTATGAACTATACAGCACTGCAGGGATGATGTCTTTCTGTAGTCTAATAGTTTATGATACTTCCACATTTTGCTCAGTGAGATAATCTTCACAGATTAAAACAATAATGGCGTTTCAAGGTGTCCATTATCAGGTCGTTCAGCTTCCCAGATGTGAGATCAGTCAGGAATTGGAGGCAGCGAAGATGATCTTGCTGACGTTACATATAAATGTTGTGTTAACATGCCAGCAGCACAAAAACCTCTCGACTTGAATAACAACTCTTGCCTTCGTCAGCGCCTTCGGGATAAACGGTGTTATTAACATTACAGCCTCATGGGGGCGCTGGTTTGGATTATAGTCCTTCAGTTTGATTCATACACACAGAGGGACGGTCTGCTGCCTTCAGCGACATCACAGTATTCCCACCGGAGCTCCCTCCACCGTCGGCTGTTTGCTGTTCAAGCACTTTTACAGCTGAAACACACACATACACAAGTATATTCACTGCTTTTCTTTTTTTTGACTCATGCACACCAGCCCTGACAGCACACACACACACACACACACACACACACACAGAAGGTGATATATATTACTCAGTCATAAGACGTTAAAGGTTTCCTTCACACACTCGTTCTTTCTCAGTTTTTAATCTCACGAGTCCCTTTTTTGTCCATTCGCCTCCTGCATCATGTCTCCCTCCTCTGTAATTAAGCCCTCCTCAGCTCACACACTGCTTCTTTATCAATTTGCTGGATAGATCGATGCACCGACACCGCTGTAGGGTGTTGGTTCGATTTCCAGTTTTGGACACGAGCGTGCCCTTTGGCTTTTGATTTAAAAAAAGGTGAAAACCAAACCACCGAGCTACGAAGCTCAGATCTCTCTGCTTCACACTGGACGTTAAAAAAGTCAATTATGATAAAAGTTCAATTTCATTGACCCGTTATCGAGTGTGGAGTCTTCTTTCCCTCTGAGATCTCACACATTTTGCTCCACGAAGACATTTATCTCCATTTAAATCACCTCGACTGGAAGTTTCGTAAAATCAGCGATCGGAGTTTAATAGTTTCAAGCGGTTCTGTCATTAATCTGGATTTAAGGAGGCCGGCTTAGACGCTTTAAACAGGTTTAAAATCACGGTGCATGAAATGATTTAGGGGTTATTCCAAGTTTACAATTAATCCTCAGTGGTGATTCTTATTGTAGCACTCAGAATCAATGTGAGGCTCTAAATTACTTTAATAAGTTGGCTTTTATGAAAATTCTCCTTTTTTCTTTCTTTTCATAGTTCGGTGCAGATTTATGAAGCTCCGGTCGAACTCATAACGTTAAAAATCTGAAATCACCGCTGAGACAGTGTGTCACTAAAACTCTCTGCTGAGACCAGCGAGAATAAAACAGACTATAGAAAACCCACGTTTCTGTGTGAAACAGCGACTTCACACAAAACACAAATTAACTTTTTGTCCTTGAAAAATTCAAATTGATTTTAATGTCTGAAATAATATTTGACTGTCAGTGAGAAATCCCTTTTCTGAACCACCAACAGCTGAGCACACAGAGACACAAACAACGATCAGCGACACCAGAACAGTCGACTTAAAGCATCATTAAAACATTTAAAACCATCGAACCGACAGAAGATGATGAGATTCTGTCAGGAGTTTCCTCCACCGTTATATTGAGGACGAGTGGCTCCGACCCGTCTGACCAACGAGGAATTATTGATTTCATTCATTCATTTTTTATGATAAGTAAATATATAGATATTACTAAAATTAACTTGACATTTAGGGTCACAAATTGCAGATATAAACTCTCTCCAGCCGTTCATCTGATCGTGATGACGGGAACTCTTCAGACACGTGACCGGTCTTCATGTCTGCAGGGTCGGTCGTGAATTACTTTGATGAATTAATATATAATAATTACATTATATGAACATATAAACACAAACATATTGGATGTTGATACTGTGTTATTGTCCTCTACATAAATACTGTATGTCATTATATATTGGGCTGGGTATCATTCAAACTCAAAAAACTCTGGTATTGTGACGATCTTAGTACGGACGACTGAAGTCTGCGACCTTTTGATGGTTGTGAACTAAACAGCGCTGCAGGGATGATGTACTTTTGAAGGCTAACCATTAAATTAGCGTGGTTACCGTTGACAAACAGCCTGTGGGATTCGACAACTGGATTTTGGATTATTGCAGAAAATAAGTTCAGTTTATGATACTTCCACATTTTGCTCAGTGAGAGCTTCTTCACTTTTATGAAGCTAAGCTAACGTTAGGCTATAAACGAACTACACATCGTGGTCGCATTACTCAAACGGCACCACCACTATGGAGACTACAACCTGATCGATCTACTAGTTGGAAAGTCAGAGACAGAACAGAGTTTGAGTAAAGTTTGTCTATAAATACAGACAAATGAGAAGATCTGTCTCTGACATAATGTCCAACCTCTCCTTTAGCCACTTGCCAACAACCGATCCCAACTCATTTGAGGACTCATTCCTGCAGCACGCTATCAGGACCGAGCTGAACTTCACTGATTGGTCCCTCACATGCCTTAAAACTTTCTTTGCTAACCATAAAACATCCAGCATGTAAACATCGCAACCAAGATGTCTGAATGCCAACAGGCAGCAGTGGGAGACGAACTCGCAGCTTTATAGTAAAGACAATTGTACTTAAGCGCCACCGTTCCTTCCTCTGCCAACAGTATTCCAACAAAGGGCACTTTAAGTTCCTGATTTTGTTTTTGAGACTCTTATTTAGTCAGAGAGCTTCACGCGATGATGTCATGTGAGCAGACTGACTTTTTCCTCTTTGGATGGAAGCCCTGAGAGCAGCCCGGGGAAACCCCTTTGATCCTGACCCGAGGCTTTATTAAAGCCGGTATTGTCATGTTCGCTCTGAAGCCCGTCTTCCCCCTGCAGAAACACGACCTGACATTTACATCTCCCTCATCAAACCCGGCCGTCTGCTCGCTGATGAGAGGAGGAGGAGAGGATGAGCTGATGGGGGACGAAGAATAAAAAAAAAAAAAAATAAAAGGCATGAAAGAGAGAGAAAGCAACTGGAAGAGACTGAGACAGACGGAGGGGAAGAAGAAAAAAGAGAGATTGAGAGAAGGAGATACGTCCAGAATACAAAGCAGGAGATCAAACGGGGAAGATGAATAAAAAAAGACGGCGAGGTGCGTACGTGATTCACACAGTGACATGCAGAGAGGGAGTGAGGACGAGAGAGGAGACGAGAGAGAGAGAGAGAGAGAGAGAGAGGATATAAAAAGGTAAATAAAAGATATGGTTGATAGTGGAGTGATAGAGGGAGTGTGTGTATATACTGTATACGAGCATGTGTGTGTGTGTGTGTGTGTGTGTGAGTGTGTGTGTGTGTGTGTGTGTGTGTGCCCGGGTCAAACACTGACATTTTCAGTGAGGATGTGACTCCTGGCTACAGATACTCAACTGTCAGCAGTATCACACACACACACACACACACACACACACACACACACACACACTCCCTGAAGAAATAACAGCGGTGGTTCAGCTGCATCTGTTGTGTTGTTTTCCGCCTTTTACTGTAAAGTGTGTCCAATGTTTTGCTCCAAGTATGCAAATATTTTCTCACAAATACATAAAAAATGATTCTATAAAATCGAGGCAGTGTTTCTTTTGTTTTTTTTAAACGAGGCTCGTGGCTGTGATGGATTCACTGTCTGAAGTCTCTGCCAGCTGATTTTCATAGAAATTAACTGAAACTAAAAAGGAGGGAAATCAATCTCACAACTGATTGTGTGAAGTAAAGCAGGTGATTTTTATACTTAACGCCATTTAAAAAAAAAACAATTGATGAAATGACTGTTGACTCTCGTCACCCTCAGCTCTTTCTTTTAAAACTTGCTTTAGTTTTTAGTTTCTGTAATAAAACAGTTTTGACCCACACGCTGCGATTTGCTGTGTGTGAACATTTAATGACCGTTAGCCTCCTCTGCGAGACAACGAGAGCACGACGACAGAGACACTGTTTAGCAGAATAATGACAGAACACATTATGAATCGCATGAATCGGCAGCGAAGACTGGAAACATTAGACGTCAACACATTAGATGGAAAAACACCAGAAAACACTAAAGGCAGCTTGATGATTGTGCAGTAATCATCAGGAAATCAATGCATTTAAACTTTTATTTTCACAGCAAAGCATCGCAGAGACTCATCACATGGACATGAGGCTCACACTGTAATAATACTGTTTAAAATGTACAACACTTTTGTATTTTTTGCTTTTGACCAACAGTCTCGGGGGAAACGCTCTACAAAAGTAACACGTCACAGTAATACTATATTACTTTAAGCAGCAACAGAGTGATATAAGATGGGATAAGACAAGATGGTCCTCTATTAGTCCCACTACGGGGTGATAAATAGGAATAAATAAGTTAAAAAACTGAGAAAATGTAAGTAAATAAGCCGTAGAAACAATATTAACAATATAAATATGAAACAAAAACTCCAAAAATGTTTTGAATGGTATTAACCCGTATATGTGTAACCGTTTCTAATATGATATGCAGTAATATTATTGCAGTTACTAATCAAAGAGGCTCATAACAAGTGTTTTGTCTCGATATGAACGTGCTGTACTAAAGATAAGCTTTTAATGAAAAGCCAAAACCAACTAAGGAAAAACACGAGGACTAAAGCAGAAAAGCAATAATGTGATCGGAGAAACTCAGGAGAAAACGTGACGATCTGCCAAAGACAACGGAAAAACACTGGAAGCAGGGAAATCACAAAAATGGGAGGAACTGAGAAGCAACAAACGACGGCACAATTTCAAAATAAAACAGGAAATAACAGAATCACAAAACCGGCATCATGACTCCTTCTGCGCAGCAACAGACTGCAGACAGAGTTAGCTGCCAGCTGGTGAAGACAGTCGAGAGTCTTTGAGGCGTCGCGGCGGAAACAATGCTTTTCAGGCAGGCTGATAGAGTCAAAACAGTGAGCTAAAAGAGGCTAAAAGGCTCCGTAGAGCTGCAGAGTCGGTGCTGATGAACCTCTCCCGTCTTCTCTGAGAGATTTTTCCATGTCGCCGCCTTCTCAACACATTTATTGAGATTCAGCTGCAGCTTTAATGAAGAGACGCAGCTCCACACGCACCAACACGCCCATCAAACTGTCAGTCATCAGCCCACTTCAGCTGTGTTAGAAACTGTCTGCAGAGAGCTCGACAAGCAGGACACACACTCACACACACACACACACACACACACACATCAGGGAGTTGAGTCATAGGAGGGGAGGAGTGACTGTCAGAAAGATGGATGGATGAAACAATGAAAATCAATGAAGTGTGTGTGTGTGTGTGTGTGTGTGTGTGTGTGTGTGTGTGTGTGTGTGTGTGTGCACGCAAGAGAGAGACATGTTGCATCCATACAAGTGTGTGTGACAGATGAAGAATTGCAAAGTGAGGCAGCAGAAGTGTGTGTGTGTGTGTGTGTGTGAGAGCCTGAAATGCAGTGGGCGTGTCTCGCTCTGAACGAGTTTTTCTTTTTAATTACCTTCGTTTGACCACAGTTTGTTTACCCAGGAACACGGCCAGAAAAACACACACACGCGCACACACACACGAACACACACACACACACACACACACACACACACACAAACACACTCAGAGGACTCACACGTTGGATGTTTTGGATGCTGGACGGTGGATTTTCTCTGATTTAAGCCTTAAAAAAAAGCCGTTTTCATTCTAGTTTCTTTCCACTCGTCCGGCTCATAGTCTGTGAAACTTCCCGGTTCATTTTATCGGCTTATCTTTGTGTTTCTTTCTCTCTGTTTGCATCATCCCGCTCGTAGCCCAGGTGTCAGCCTGTCTCTCTCCCCGGAGTTCTCTGGGAGATGTTGTCAGCCAGGTAAAAGTCGAAGCCCGCATTAACACGGAGAGCAACCAGATAACCGAGGCGGCACGCGTCAGTTTCCTGAAGAGTCGAGCGATTGAGGTGAACTCTGTGAAGTCGGGCCAAAGCTACATGTTTTTCTTCACAGTCAGAACTCCATTTGAAATCCCTGCAAGTTTTGAGCCATGAACTTTAAAGGATTTAGGAATCAAGTCCCATGACGGAGCCCAAAAAAACCCCTTTAAAATCACATTTCAAGCACACAATCCTCACTTCACCCCGAATTAAAACCCTGTTTTCAGATCAAAAGTGGATCAAAAGTTGCAGGAGAGGTTTAACTTGTTTCTATTGATGTTTCCACACATCAGCTTATCACGACTCTGAGCCGCCGCTGAAGTTCTTTGTACCTGCTGTGAATCCAAGTTCACTGCAGCGGCGGCAGCTTTGAGCCGGCGTCTCAGAGCGTCTGAACATGGAGAGCAGCTGTGGTCAGATCAGCTTCAGGTGGTCACAGGTTACACTCAGTAAATCAAGTATCCTCTGTTATCCCCAAGACTTTCTTCTTGTTGTCTGCATGGAAAAGGCCATCATGTGAAACTGAAAGTAGCTTCCAGACTGGCCACAGAAGAGAAACTGTGGAAAGTTATCAAAGCAACGATCGTTTTGACCAGTTTTGCAAATTGTGCTTCAGAAAATCTATCAGGAATGTGAACAAACCCACATTTTCTTGTGTACAGCAGAGTTGCTTTGTTTTGAGCATTTCTCCTCCTTTGGATCACATTTATGAGGATGTATATAAACTTATTATCTACCATAGAGTTTCTTTTACTAAATGCATTCAGTTCCATCTCACAATTTTACTTCATTATTCAATCCTCAACTTCCTCATTTCTTTTTCTTTTCCGTTAGTTTCAGCATAAATTACCAAGCTGCAACTTCTGATGGATGTCTGTTTGTTGTTTTTGTGGAGCTGCATGTAAAAATGTGGCTTTATTCAAGTTTATGAAGTTGCCTACAGAACCAGCACGTCTTTTCTCACGTCAATTTCTACCCATCGTCCAGGTTCACCGTTCAGTTACTTTTTAGGTCCATGAGGAGTCCCAGGAACTTTAGTTGGTTTACATTTTCAACACAAGACAGAAGTTACACGCAGCGTGTTTCTCGTCCGGTTCGTGTTTGCATCAAGTTCATAAAATCCGGCGTGCCCTGAGGTGTCCGCTTTCAAAATACTTCAAATCTCTGCCGCTCTCCTAACATAAGTAACATTAGCCAAACGTTCGCCCACAATTCAAAGCATGAGAGCGACGTTGCAACGTAACTTTAGAGCTTTACTGTCCAGCCGAGTCAACAGTCGACTCCTGATGAAGCTCTGCCTCTGCAGCGATGCATCATAAAAATCAAGATATTTCCACACCTCTAGTATATATATTTCTTTATTTTTGAGAAACACAGATGAAAGAAATGTTGCACATGTTCCAGAAGCTGGTGGATCATCAGTTCATGTCAGGACTTCAGCTCTCTGCTTCAATCAATGAGGACGCTGCACGTTTTCTCTCAGTATTAAACTGAAACTATGCAACTTAATTACATTAAACGGGTTCATGAACTTTCCTTTCCGGGCCTTTTCTGTAGCTGAGCTGAAATCTGTTTGATGATATTTCATTAAAGTTTTCACACTGAACACGTCGAAGGCACGAAACTTCAACAACAAAAAAAATAGGAATTCGGTTAATGATTCTTTTTGATGAAATCAGACCGACTTGTTCTCTAGTTTTGTTTTTGTTTGTTTTTTTTGATCATCCATCTTTGCATTCAGAGCCTGAAACGAGTCTCTCACAGAACAGATCAATGAATTATTCCTGAATCAATCCGGGTTCCGGGTGTAAAAATGAGTTTCCTGTAAAGTTAATTTGAGCATCTCTCTCTCTCTCCCTCGTCCTTAAAGTCTCTTTCTCTCTTTTCTGTCTGATTTCTTATTGTGTTTATTCATACAGGAAAACACACACACACAAACACACACACACACACACACAGTTACATACTCACAAAAACGCATCATGACACACTTTCACACACATATGAAGACATCTCCAGCGCTCCATCCCGGCCTATTTATTACTGCACTACTTTACACACACACACACACACACACACACACACACACACACACACACACACAGTCTCATCCTGGTCTATTCATGGTGTGTATTCCTCATTAGCGTCATTCAGAGTTATTATAATGATATGAATGGACTGGCAGCTGCTGCAGCGATAA
Organism: Pagrus pagrus; assembly: GCF_965226575.1. NCBI lineage: Eukaryota > Metazoa > Chordata > Actinopteri > Spariformes > Sparidae > Pagrus > Pagrus pagrus. The sequence continues at coordinate 3,489,632 of NC_140195.1, forward strand.
GGACTCTCTTCGGCTCATTCACTCACCCGTGAGTGTGCGTTTTTGTGCACGTGTGTCTGCACATGTGTGTGTGTGTGTGTGCATTTTGCCGTTTGTGTGTGATCATGCGAGGACGGATGAGTTCGGGGGGTATTTTTTTTTTCGTGCACAAGTGGGTGGATGGAGAGGAAAAAGCAGAGCGAGAGGAAGGTGAGGAAAATGTGTGTGAACATGCAAAAGGAAGATGCAGGGTGTGTGTGTGTGTGTGTGTGTCTGTGTGTGTCTGTGTGTGTAGAGAGAGAACAATGCAGACAGTGTTCATGCATATGGTTCGTTATCACTCTCACATTCCTCTGCATCTGCCTATTTTTTTTTTCAACCGAGTCGTCTTCTCATTTTTTCTTCACCTCTTTCTCTGCACAATCCTCTCCTGTTCATTTCGCCTCTTAAATTAGAAACCCCTCCTCCTCCTCTTCCTCCTCCTCCTCCTCCTCCTCCTCTTCGTCCTCCTCCTCGCTCGACGCTCGACTCCTTCCCTCAGACACCATTTCCCATCTTCCCTCCTTCCCTTCCCTCCTGCCTCCATCTATCCTTTTATCTCTCCTTGTAAAAAAGAAAATATGTTCTCTTTTTTTTTCCGAGAGGGAGCGTTTACCTCCAGCTGTGATCTGGCCAGATTTCGGCTGCAGCGCAGACAGCCGTCGTGGTTGTGAAGGAGCTGCGGCGGGAAAACTTTAATCAGGAAGGAGACAGCAGGAGAAATGCACATAGTTAACTCCAACTGATGCTCACGTCCGAGCTCTTCTCCTCGCGTTCAGTCCAGACAAAAGTCTTTCTCCAGTATCAGCACTAACAGCTGGTAAAGCTGAAGATAACTGTCTACATTATAAACTGCCACGCAGCTTAATATTTTAGTAAAAACGTCTTAACATTAACATATGTAATAGTTACTGTATGTCATGGACGTCTCCTGTTTATCGCTGCTCTGCGTCTCGTATCAGAAGACGGTCAGAACTGCTCGGCTTTGTGTTGTTGCTCATGTTGCCTGCACGGCCATTTGTGCAGGTGTTTGTTGTTGCTGTGTTACCGTAGTGACGTTTCCTGTTGCTCTGCATGGCTTCTTGTTGGTGTTGCTGTCGTTGTGGTGTCTTTTTGTCTCCATTTGTAAATTAGATTTGTACATCATAGGCTACATACCAGTATGTTACGTCATATAATGACCTGACCTGTCTGGTGTTGAAGGGAACGGTCATAGGATTACAAGTGACAAGCCTGGCAAGCCAGTGACCGCAGTTCAAGACAGTGTTTCAACATTTGTCAAACCCACAGATCTTTTTGACGAGGCACCACGCCGTTTCAACACTTGTAAGTGTGCCACCACATTTGTTGCAACAAAACGGATCTTTGTAAGTTGGACACCAAGACAGGGGAAAGGTTGAAAGGAATTTATTAAGGTTGCTCAGGTGAATGGGTGGTGGAGGACGGCTCGGGCTCGGGCTCAGCAGGTGGATCCAGCTGGAGCTTACGGTACTGGAAGGCAGAGGCTTAGGTGGAGGCACAGGTGAGTGAGATGCGGTGGAGTTGCACGGGCTCTGGGAACGACGATTGCAACAATTTGTCTTTAGAGTTCAAAGTAACACACAAGCAAAAAGTCACAAGAAGCAGCACGAGTCGTTTCACCACAAACACCACGGCGATGGGCGGAGCGTTGCACACAGCGTTGTCGCAGGAGTTGCAACCATCAAGCGTGAAGTTTCGACACATCAGTGTTTTTTTTGCAGAAACGAGCGTTACCAACATTTATTCAGGCTCACAGTGATGTTGATTGATGTGCGTTGTACTTATAAATACATAAATGAAATGAAATACACGGCAAAACATCATCATTTATTCATTTTATTTTAATATTGATGTTCTGATTCTGCAAAGTAATCAGCAACTGAAGCTGTCAGATAAATGTAGTGGAGTAAAAGTACAAGTATTTGTCCATCTCAGGTCCAATTTGTAAGAATACCCAACTCAACACCCAAACAATAATTTAGCTTTTTAGCGCTCTTTGCTCAGTTTAGCACGGTAACAACTTTTTGATGGCTGTCGGTCTCTGTTGGGGTACAGGTTGCGTACAAAAATATGTGTCTTGCTGTATCAAGGTTTATAAGGTTGTCTGGCAGCGCAGCCTCAATCGTAGTCGATCCGTCCTCCAGCGTCGCCTTTCAACTTCTCTTTTCAACACTAAATCTGTGCATGTTGGTGGAAACAGTCGAGCTGTGCGCCTGTAACTTAACTCAAGGTCAAAATCTGCACCTCTGCATTCACACGACACTTCAAGACAACAAAGATGAGACAATTCGACCTGTAACGGATGAAAAATGATGGGCGGTTTGGAGACGTTATATTTCCACACGACCTTGAGACGTCTGAGGCGGAAAGAGCTTCACATACATGAGAAGTTGAGATCTGCTGGTGGAAGTGTTTCCCGTCGCTGCGAGGCAAAACGTTCAACAGTCAGCTCGCTGTAAAAAAACACAGCTGACACCTCATTTTCACACAAACACGAACAAACATTCAGACCGAAGCAGAACAACAGAGATAATCAGCAGGCTGTTAATGGTTTAATGGCATCTTATTTCACTGGACTGTGTTTAGTGCTGGAGCTGAGAGAGCTGATAGCGGTGTGTGTGTCTGTGTGTGTCTGTGTGTGTGTGTGTGTGTGTGAAAGAGAGAGGATTTAGCTTTTGAGTTATGTGTTTGTAAAGAAGTGGGTGTCAGAAAGATATAAAACTGTGTTAGATCAAAAGATGTTTCACAAATATGCAGTTTCTCATCTCGTCTCAGAGCGTCTCCGGTCTGAAACACGAGAATTAAATGTCTCCCTCGTCCGTTAGTTTAGCTGCAGCGTCGTCTTCTTCTTCTTCTTCTTCTTCCTCTTAACAACCAAAATCGCTCTGTGAAGCCACCAGAACGCCTCCGCGAATCCTGGCTGAACATTTCACGAGTTTGTTTCCAAAATGAAAATCGCCACAGAAGCAACACCTGCTGGAAAAAAACAACAAACACTACAAAAACAGCTCATTGTAACGGCACATACAGTCACGCGTAAAGGTGTAAGAGTGAAAATCAAATCAAACATTTCATCCTGAGTTATGATCTGTTCTTTAATTGCTTCATTTTTGGATCTACAAAACACACTGAAACCATGATAGCATGTTGAAATTGGGATACTTACCTACTTCACACACGGTCTAGAGATGTTTAGAGATGGAAAATACTGTATGTATCGTAAAATTTGATCATAAAACAAAAATTACAACATCAAACCACCCAAACACAACACAAACAACTCGATGCCTCAAATAAAATGTTACTACCCTCTCACCTTTAAAATAACTTTCTAGAGATTACATCACATGAACCTTTTCTGAGAGTTCAACCCGCCTAAATAAACATTGCAAAACAATAAAATATGAAAACTTCCCAGCAGAGTAAATACTTAATAAACCCTGATCCTTGTCTTGCGTTCTTGAATCAAACTATAAAGTCAGGAGTCTCTCGCTTGTTGCCGAGGTCCCGAGGAAGTGCAGCTTCAACCAACAGGTGACCTCATGGAGAAGCTAGCTAACATTAGCCTCAAGGGGCTAAAATGTTTACCCTTGCTAGGCAGTGGTGTGTATATTTTGCGATAACGTCCAGGGTAAAGTCAACGTAACCTGAATAAAACCTTTGAACGTTACCTCGTCGAGACCATTTCTGCCTCCAGTCACGTCAGATTTGAATCAGCAGTGGCGGCTGTTTGACAATGAAGACGACAACTCTGTGACGTCCTTTGTTTTGTTTTGTTTGAGGGACCCCTAGTGGCAGAAATAACATATTATGCATTGGATTTAAACTAAAGGTGGCATTCAGTAGAGTGCATACCTCCACAAAGGCCCGACAGCCTGCTGTAATTCAATCAAGCCTAATCCAATATCAAATAAAACGTATTTGTGTAGCAATTTGTAGCAATTATCACGTATTAATCAGTTTTTTAGCCGACTGTAACGTGAGTCGGATTTTCTGTGACAGTCTCTGATGTACGTTCTCTTGTGCGTCTCTCAGCTCCGCTAACAGAGAGCAACAGTAGCTAACGTGAGATAAGATACATAGTCTGCTAACATAAACCA